>NC_143580.1:6567946-7271946 GCF_048544385.1 Mastigoproctus giganteus
TATAGCACACTCCTACTCTCAATTTTGATTTCCCTATGCTTATGTCACACCAAACTGACTCGACACTGCCCTGTCCATCAATGTCGACTGGCTTCACTTCCTTGGACTTTATGTGTTTCTTAATTAATAGCATAACCCCTCCTCCCCTCCTGTCCTGTCTATCCTTTCTATACACATTGTATCCCCCAAATTCCAGTTCCGCATTACTTATATCTGTGTGACACCATGTCTCTGATATCCCAACAATATCTGCCTTTGATGTTTTGAGCAATACCTCAAATTCATCAAATTTATTTACCAAACTCCTAGCATTGGTGTACATGCACCTGTTTCGATTCTTAGCTACCCTAACACAACCCATGTGTTTACTTGTACTGCAATGACTCCCAGCAGTCTCTGAAATATCCTGCATCTTGTTTTTTAGGCTTCTGCTCATTTCAATAGAAGCAGTGCAAGAATCACTTCCACCTCTGCCAGTGGCTACTGTTAATCTATTAGTCCTTGTATCCCCCCCCAACTAGCAGTTTTCCGACCCACCTAACACTGCCTCGACAGCATCAGCAAAAATTCTCTTATGCTGTATGGAGTCGAATGCCTTTTCATAATCCACAAATGTCAGGCACAGTGGTGTTTTATATTCATTTGCTTTCTCCTTTAGCTGTGATATTACATGAAGGTGATACATTGTTGAGAATCCTGTCCTAAAGCCAGCTTGCTCTTTTGGTTGATTCTCATCAAGTATTCTTTCTAATCTGTTAGTAATGCCCCTTGTGAACAACTTGTAGATGTGGGACAATAAGCTAACTGGTCTATAATTTCCAATTTCTGATTTATCTCCTTTCTTATGCAGCAAAACTATGAGTGCATTATTCCACTCCTTAGGTATCACACCTTTTCTAATGCATTTTGTGAAGAGTCTTGCCAGTTTTTGTGTCATGTCTCTTCCTCCCAATTTTAACAATGGTACAGTAACTTCATCTTCCCCTGGGGCTTTCTGATTCTTAATTTTCTTCAACGCATGTTCTATCTCATCAGGAAGGATATCGGGCATGTTGTATGTGTTACTAATTTGTAATCCATCTTCCCCACTGCTGGCATCACTCCCTCGCTCCTTGTATAATTCTCTATAGTAGTCTCCTGCTATTTGAATTATGTCTTCTCTGCTATTTATAAGTACACCATCGCTACTCTTCAGTTTCAGTATCATTTGTCTTTCTGTATTACTGCTCATGGCTGCTGATTTAAATCCTTTGTTTTCCCTTAATGCTTGTTCTACTTTTCTTGTGTTAAATCTTCTTATGTCCTCTCTGAGTCTCTTTCTAATGACTTTGCATAACTCAGTGTACTCAATTTTCTCCTTGTCAGTGTTTATCTTGTTCTTCATTTGTTGTCTTTGGTTCATCATGACAAGTGTTTCTTGACTAATTTTTTTCTTTTTTAGATTTATTTTTACTTATAGGTTTCTTGGGCTTTATCACTTTCAGAAAGTTGTATTATTCCTCATTAATATCTTAATCATCAGCAGTCTGCAGAAACTCAAACTTGTTCTTAAGTTCCAGTAGATAATGCTTTTTCTCCTCTTCTGTTATCTGAAAGATCTTCGTATTGTTTACTGGCATCAGTTTTTTCCTTTCTTTTCTTACATCTATATCAAGTGTTTATCTTACCATTCTGTGATCGCTTCCAACATTTACCTTTTCTGGATGGTAACATCATTCACAATATATCTTCTGTTAGTGAGGATTAAGTCGATTTCTTTAGTTGTTAATCCATTTGGGTTCTTCCATGTCCACTTTCTGTTCACCCTTTTCTTGAAAAAAGTGTTCATTACTGACATTCCTCGAGATTCTGCATATTCCACAAGTCTTTCACCTCTTTCATTTCTTTCACCAATTCCAAAATCTCCTATAGTTTCCCTTTCGCACTGTTTTGTCTCTTTCCAACCTTAGCATTGAAGTTGCCATAATGATAGTGTAGTGGGTTTTCTGCTCATCTAGAAGACTCTCAATTTCGGTGTACATTTCTTCAACCTCTTCATCATCGTGGCTTGATTTGATGCATAAATCATTATAACCTTTAGCTTGTACCTCTTAGAAATTCTGAGTAGTAGTCTTGACACCCTTGCTGACATACTTTTCAATTACAAAATGTTGTTTTTATGTCTTTATGGACCAGAAAGCCAACTCCACCTTTGCTCCTTTCACTGTTTCCATTGGTGTATGGCAGATTTCCACTTGATAAACTTATAAATGATTCATTTCTTCTTCTTGTTTCAGCCAGACTGATGATATTCTAATTTACATTTTCTAATTCCTTTTCCAGCTCTAATATCCTATCTTCACTGATGAGTGATCTTATATTGTAACAGGCCAAGTTCAGTTTTCATGCATGGCAGCCTGGTCGTACTCAGAGATTCTTAGCACCCTCTGCTTCCACTCTGATCCTCTCGCTGCCATAAGAGGGGGAGTGAAAGCCACTGGGGACTGAGGGCCATTTATTTCATCTTGCTGTCACATGCTGGAGGGTTTGGTCTTTTCCTCTTCACACTGACCACACATCTTGAAGAGAACCAATCTACACATTCATTGCCACCTAAGTGACATTACAGGGCTTACCATCGAGAAGGCGTGCATGAGTGAATTTTAGGGAGGCATCACAACCGGACTTCTCCTAAATCTTCTGAAATAGAAAGATATTGGATCCATCAGTGTTTTAGACTGAATGTTTGATAATACACAGAATGCCTGTTCCCCTCTAAGCCCTGCTATTCACTTACCAGTGACTAAATAAATAATATACATTCAGCAGAATTAATCATTTCCATGTTACTTGCACTCAGTTCCACTTCTGGAAATTAACACTAATATTAAGATATACTCCAAAAGTATCATAGAGTTCTTCACATGGTGCAGGTACTGATGCAGAGATTAACTGTTCCATCATTTGGTGATAATTACATTTAATAATTTGTTCCACATTCAGCACCTCATCATAACTTTACATTTTTGTGTCTGCTCATGGATATTTTCTGGGCATTTGGCCATTTATTAAATGGCTAAAATGACACTGGTTTTTGAACATTCAACAAATGCATCCTGTCACAGACCATGTGACCTCTTTAATTCAAATATTTTTGTATAGACTGTTGTGTATAGCCTGAACTTCATGGTCCTGATAAAGTGGCCAGATAGTGTAGAAACAAAACAATAAGCAGAAAATAGTTTCAGTATATAAAATCACAAAATTAATTTAAAAGGTCGACATTTACACTCATAAAACTTCAACGCTAACAGTTTAATTTTTTTATACCATTTCAGAAATTACACAAAGTGAAATTTCAATTAGCTACATAATCAAAAGTGTTACTAATGTGCTTTAAAGTGTGTCTTTATTTATTAACACATTTGCTGTCTTTTTGCATATAAGCATCAAAAAGAAGTGATGTGCCATCACATACATCAGCATTCAGTAGGCACCTAAGAACTGTGTGCCGTAATGCACATATGAGTGGCCATTCTTAAGCAGTCAATAAACAATTGCCATAAAAGTAAAGACATATGAAATTAACAACTACTTAATTATTGACACACTGATTGAGCTCTGCAAAATGGACTTGGTTTTTGTTTACTGACTTGGTGCACAGTTTTTTTCATTACGTGGGTTGTTAGTTTATATGCACAAATAAACGTTTTATAAAATTTTAAGATTTGTTCTGACTTACAGCTCAGCACAAAAGATTTCAGGGCAGATATGAAATTTTTGGATAAACATACATGTGGAGAAAGGAACCCTATGACAAAGTGCCTCCAAGTATATCATAATAATGACTCCACAGTGTTCAGATGGTGATGTACTCCAAAAAGAATACTGGGATTGAAGTATACTTATTTTAAGTTTCACTCTTCATCAAACTACATGTAGACAATACATGTAGATATGAGAACTCACCACTTTCCTTTTTTTCTTTCCCATAGGACTTCATCAAGGGCCAAAAGTAGTGATTTCTCAGGGGAAAACCCTAATAAAATAAAAGTAATTTACTGAACAAATTTTATAAGAAAGTTTATAGCATGTCAAACTAAAATAAATTTCTCTTAAAATTATAAAAAAATTACAATCAAATGTTCATTACAGTAGACCCCCACTTTACGATAGGTGCACTGTATGATCAAATCACTTTATGATGGTTTTTTTTTTTTTTTGATTTGGTAGTTGTTGGCGCATCAGCTTCTGTGGCCATATTGCACCTCCCAAGGTTTTTGCAGTACTTTGATCCAAGCCCGAGGTGGGAATCGAACCCGCGACCTTTGGGTTGCCGGGCAGGTACTTTACCCACTCAGCTAGCCTGGTCGGCACTTTATGATGGACTCTCCATAATAAGGTACCATTCACTATATGTAGTAAGCACCGGTCATTGTGATCACATTTGCAAAATGAATTTTAATTCTATTAAACAGTGGTTCTAATAAGCAAAAATAAGAGGAATATTATTCACAGGCTATAAAAGTAAAAATATAAAGTGCAATTTACACTTTATTACTATTTTATTTATAAAATTAACAAAATTAAAATGATACGTGAAAATTGGAAGAATATTTTCCACAAGTTAGCAAAATAAAAATAAATTTACGCTTACATACATACATTAATTAATACTGCAATATGTACATGCTAACTAATTGATATTTTTGTTCACTGATTTTTTTTTTGTGAGTTTAAAATTCAAAACAGTAAAAAAGATAAGCAATCAATAACAAAGAACATAGCACGCACAAATTGCAACTAACACAATACACACAAGTGAGATAGGGAGTAGCAAGTTTACAAAGCTTAAAAAATAGGAATGAAGAAAAGATTCTAAAAATTTATTTATGTTTTTTATATGACTAAAGATTTCAGTGAAAAGGAAACACATTTCACCATAATAATGTAAAAACCTACAGAAATCCAGCTATTGGTATTATTGCAAATACAATAAGGTCAGGTTTACTACCTGTTTATACTAACCTTCACTAACAGAAAAGCTCAATAAACTGGAAACTGCAAATTGTTTTTATTGTTTTACGGTAGCGACCTCCAGAAATGTGCTTCAGAAAAAATCACAAAGGCGTTAAAATTGATTCTTATAACCGAACATGTGATAACAATGAAAGTATAGTGCATTTTAAGGATTTGAATTGGTTTTTTGAAATTGGATTCTATAAAGGGCTCATCCTACTAACCAGTGATGATGTTAACCGGTGCCTACTTATTTCACTTTACAATGGGCTTATGATTGTCTATGAAGTTTTCTGAGCAATGCAGACAGGCTGCCAGGGCAGGTCATGGGGTTTTGTCAATGATATATAAGAATTTTGCGAGCAGGGAGAAGGAGGTGATTGTCCCTCTGTATAAGGCAATGGTCAGGCCACACCTTGAGTACTGCGTACAGGTCTGGAGGCCTCATTTTAGGAAGGATGTAGATTTACTTGAGCGTGTACAGAAAAGGGCAACAAGATTGGTGAGGGGAATGAAGGGATTCTCTTACCAAGAGAGGCTTAAGTTCTGCAAATTGCAGTGGCTGGAGACTAGGCACCTGCGCAGTGATCCGATTGAGGTGTATAAGGCCTTGAATGGGTTGAGCACGCTGAATTCTGATGGGATCCTTCCACTTGTTCAGATTACGAACCTAAGGGGGCACAAATTCAAATTAAGAAAGGATAGATGTAGAATAGATGTGCAGAAATTTGCCTTTAGCCAGCGGGTGGTTAATTGCTGGAACAAACTTCCATCTGTCGTTGTGGAAGTTGACAGGTTAAATAAATTTAAGGAGAAACTGGACAGGCATTTGGAGGGAATGGTGTGATTTTTTTTTTTTTTTTGCTGATGCTTCATAAGCTCATACACTTGCTTTCTTGCATCACACGCCACTACTACTACCAGACCACGTGATTCTTCCTCTCCGCCAATAGCAGAGTTTATAAACGTGTTAGCTGCATGTTTTGTTTTTGCATTCTTTAGTCAAAGTGATTTTTTGTGTTGTGCTTTAATCAAAATACTAGTTTTAATCAATATTTACAATTTCCATTATAAAAATCACCTTTTAGAGAGATAAACAGCTTAGTTATATAGTAAAAATTTCAACTTCCGAGGTCTTGAAACGAATTACCAAAAAATAATGTTATTGGGTTCACATTACGATATTTTCAAGATATGATGGTGTCTCTGGAATGGATTAGTATCATAAAGTGGGTGCCCACTGTATTTGGATTACAATTCCAACTATAAAATCAATCAAACTAAACTGCAGTCAATAAAAAAATTATTGCCACCCAACCAAGGTTCAAGTGTGATAATGTTTAATTTTTCTTACACTCAAGAAATCTAAACATATTCACTTCCCAAAAACTCAAGTTAAAAATGTATGAGATGGAGAAATGGCATTTCCACATTCTATACAATTGTGATATATGTTAAGTGTTCAACAGTCAAACCATTAAGAACTACTATCACCATATATTGTATGAAACTAAGAAAACTTGATTTGTATTTCAGTTTCTAGGAATGTTACTGTGTATAATTTATCATCTGTCACAAGAAGTTTGGCTGTTGAAAGTGTTGTCTCCCAGCCTACTATCATTCATCAGTGTGGCAACCAACTCATCATAGTAATCACCAAGTTATGATCCAGTCAACCAATAAAACAAGTAGCCAATTCCATACAGCAAAAAAGAAGTTTCATGAGGTGGTCACAAAATTCTGTTGTCTACATCCCTTACAAATGTAAGCACTGAATAACCAATTCATGCCTTTGGCTAGCCACAGTAGAGTGATCAGTGTGCACAGCTACAAGTAAGAAGGTTGCAGGCTTGAGCTTGTATGCTAACACAAAAAATGTATAAGTCATTGTGAAGTGTGGCCGAAACCTGGTTGCCTTTAATAATTCAATATGTCATAATGGATTTGCTCTTCTGGCTTCAGGTATGTAAAGAATAAAGAGAAATTTATTTATTCTCTGATTCAAATACAACAGAAAAAAGTTAAATCCAAAGAAGACATATTTGTAATGAGTTTAAATCAACTACTCACTTTAAGAAAGTCTGCAAGGGCAAGAAGAAGAATTTAGAATTTAATTTCAAGATTAAAGTTATACATGTTAGTCAGAAATCGAAAACTATTTTGTAACAGATTTTTAAATTACTTCAATTAATGATAATTAAATTAACTGCACAAATATTTTATTTAATACAAATAATAATAAATAGCTGAAAGTACACTGTAGTAACCTGCCACTTTTGATATGGGACAATGGTGAATTTGAGAGGTAGAGGTCCTTAAGGATTTTGAGTTGCAAGGGAAACTATATATTTTGTGACCACCTCACAAATAGAATTCATCGTAGAAATATAAATACATAGAAATTTGTATATTTATTTCCATAAGAGTTTTTTCAAAGGCTTTAATGAAAAAGCTGAAATTTAAAGGTTCATAGAAAAATAAGGAGAAAGTTATCATTATCAAGAAGAAGAAAGAAAATGTCATGCACCAAAAATATCCTACCTAAATCGGGAGAGTGAGCCTTAAGCTGAGTCCCCACTGAGTTGGCTTTTGCAGATTGGCAAGGCCGCATGCCAATGCCAGACTATAAGGGATGTGTGAGCCAGCTTGCAGCACATGGCCTAAAATGCTAAGTAGTATGCTGACCAGTTTACCAACTGCTGTCGTTAAACATCAAATAAAGCTGAGCCAAATCGTGCAGTGGAGATGCATAGTGTCAGTATCATCCAAAATCAAATTATCCATTAAATCACTATATGTATTCCTATTATGCAGAATTGGATATGCCCAAAATCTTGGTTTATTGTATTTTCTTTTTGGCAAAAAATTAAAATGTGGTTGCAGCAATAAGCACATCCTCATCATAGAACATTTTCTCCTTCACTGAGTTGGATGGCCTGGTTATGCCATGGGGATGTACTAAAAATATAAATAAAGCTGACCAACAGTGTCATTTGGCTCTGCTGGTCAGCTTTGTCTAAAGCCATGTCCCACACCACGTAGAAAAGCCGACGCAGTGGGGCCATGGCTTTAGATATCTCATCACTGAATTCATTTTATTTCTAACAGTGTCCATTGCAAAAAAAATCTCTACAAAAACAAATTCAAAAAGAGGAAAAGTAACCACCAAATTATATCATCTACATGAAACAACAACAAAAAAAAAAAAAAAAAAAACCAATGGGCAAATTCCACACTACAAATCCTTCAATTTTTTTAAAACTATTGCCATACTTATTTACTGGTAATTTTCCTGAACATAACAAACAAATGAACACCTCTCAATACAAAGAAAAGTGCTTACCTCCTTATACAATTGTTTCAGAAAAGCAACTGCATGATCTGGAAGAAAATCATCAAAAAATAAAGTTAAATTCTAAATATATTAAATAAACAATTTTTAAATATATGAAACTAACAGGAAGTGTTAGGTGGGTTGTAAAACTGCTAGCTTGGGGAGATTCACGGACTGATGAATTAAGAGTAGCCACAGGCAGAAATGGAACAAGTAAATACATGGGCTGTATTAGGGTAACTAATAATAAGAACAGGTGCATGTATACTTGCATGTCGAACCCAATGCTAGGATTGATTTGATTTGATTTTAGATTTTACTGGTTTAGATTAAGAGCAGTAGCTATTATGCACCAAAACAAAGGTAAAAATAGATTCTGGTAACTTTGAAAGAGGTTACCTGGTCAAAAGATTACGTATAAGTTTAAAAGTTGGTATATATTCTAAAAATATAAACCTTACTTTATACACACACACACACACATAATTTTTTATGAAAGCTCCAAACATGAGAGGTATGAAAACCTATAGTACTTAGTATCGTGCATGGGTTGGAAGTTGAGAAGATGAAAGGAGATATTTGTTGACATTAGACTTGAACTTCTGTAGATTGTAATTTTCAGGAAATATGTATGAAGGAGGGTTCTTCCAGAAAACGACAGTTGAATGAATAAATGAGGATGATGAAAAATTGGTTCTGCGAGTTTGAAGTTGGACAGTAAATGGATGTCGGCTGGTGGCAGCATGTGTTCGGACTGTTTTGAAAGAGAGAGATCAGGAATTACAGAAGCCAATTCAGAAGAACAGTGCTCATGGAAGTATCTGTAGAAAAGGTATGCAGCAGAAACAGGTACGTCTATGAAACAGAGAGTGCAGAGACTCTGTTAGAGATGAGTCATTAATTAACTGAACTGCCCTCATCTGAATGGAATCTAGAAGCCTGCGAAAGATTTTGGGGACACCGCCCCAGATGTGGGAACAATATTCCACGGTAGAGCAGATTTGTACAGAGTGAACAGTTGTTTGGAAGAAAAGTAATGCTGAGAGCAAAAGAGAAAACCAAGTTTTTTTGATACCGAGGAAGCAATATTTGAAATGTGCTTGTGCCAAGAGAGATTAAAAGTGAGGGTAATCCCCAAAAGAGATATATCGTCCTGCCTAGAAATTGGAGTGTCACCAAGGATAAGCATAGGAGCAGAAGAATCCTTTTTGCAAGATATAAAACAGGACTGAGTTTTAGAAGGATTGAAATCAACTAAGTTGTCTTTGCCCCACTGGAGAATTACCTGGAGATCGGCATTTAAAGAACTGGTAGCAGATATTCAAGAAGTTGAAGATGATTGGGCAGGGTGAGGTTTCTCAAACTGAAGAGTGGAATGCAATGTGCTATCATCAGCAAAACTATGTATAGGATTTCCAGTCAATGGAAGAAGGTCATTAATATACAAGAGAAAAAGTGGGGGGAAAGGAACCTTGGGGGACACCAGCATTAATGGAAAAGTTAGAAGACAGAGATCTACAATCACCCTCAGTGAGCCATCAGAGCGACAACTGGATAACCAATTACAAAAAACAGTTGGCAAACCTTAAGATGGAAGCTTGTTTAGAAGACCTTTATGCCAAACATGATCAAAAGTCTTTGAGATGTAAAGAGCAACCTGCTTGTGTTTCACCAAAATTTTCCATTGAACTTGTCCATAAATGGGTAACATAAGCCAGAATATCACAACTGGATCAACATTAATGGAATCCATACTGGCAATCGTTGATCAGACGGAAGGTTCCTAGATAATTTTAAGAGTTGGTGGTTAATTGATTTCTCCATTACTTTAGAAAGAGTAGAAGTAATTGCAATGGGACAATAACTGGATGGGAGGGATTTGTCACCCTTTTTAGTAACTGGCTGGATATGAGCAAATTTCCAAGCAGAAGGAAAAACACCTTTGGAATAAGAAAGTGAAAAAAGGCAGCAAAAAATAGGAGTAAGGTCAGGAGCACAGGTTTTGAGAACAAGTGGAGAAATACCATCAGGACCTGGAGCTTTCTTAGCTTCAAGATTCATCAAAATCCTTCTGATATCCTTTTGACGGAAGACCACCGGAGGCATTGAATGGAGCGTGTTGGGAATGGTGGGAGGTGTTTTACCAAGATCATTAATACATGAGCTGGAAGAAAAATGGGATGCTAGCAGGTGAGCCTTATCCTTGGCTGAAGTGACAATAGAACCATCTGGTTTGGACAGAGGTGGGAGCAGAGATGGGCAAAAGTTGCGGCCAACAGCTTTGGCAAGAGACCAAAATGCTCGGCTACCATTAGGGCAAGAAGCAAGTATTCTACTCTTAGCCTGTTCAAACTCTAGTTTGGACTGATTAATAACTGCTTCACAATTGTTGCGAGCTTTGGTGTAGGCAGAAAATGAAACTGAAGAATTACAAACAAGCCAATTACAATATGCAACATTCTTCTCTTGAACAGCCTTAGCACATTTATTGGAAAACCAGGGTTTAGGTAAAGGACGAGATTTTAAAGTGGAGTGTGGGATAAAGGATTCCATTCCTGCAAGAATAATTTCACTGACACGATCTGAGCAAACGTTGACATCAGAAGTTTTGAAACAGTAATCCGACCAAGGAAAAGAAGTCTCGCAGGTCATCCCATTTTGCATTCTTGTAATGCCAAACAACACGAGGTTGGAAATAGCCATGAGATAAAGGTTCCATTGGAGAAGAGACAATCACCAAGTTGTGATCTGAGGTGCCTAAAGGACCTCTCACTTCGACCGTGTACTTAGAAGGGTTGTTTGTGAGAAAAAGATCAAGCGTATTGGCTCTATGATTAGGATTGTCCGGTATTCTTGTAGGTAAATGAACAATCTGTGCTAAGTCATTAGTAATTGCAAAAGCCTCAGCATCTCAACCTGCTGGGTTGGTGTGACTAGAAAACGGAAGCCAGCTGGCATTGTGAACATTAAAATCACCAAGGAAAATTATTAACTCTCTGTTAGGAAAGTTGGACTGGAGAAAGTCAAGTTGCAAAGAGAGGAAGTCAAAGAGCTCCAAGTGATTAGTGGAGTTGGGAGAACGGTAGAGACAACAGATGAATTTGACAAAATGAGATAGAGAGATTTTAAGCCAGAGAAGATCAAAGAGGGGAGATTCCAAATTGCCAAGTCTCTGACAGGGAATATCAGAATGGACATATGCACAAGTACCACCTTTGAGGCGAAAGGAATCATACAGCAAATAATTTGGGCATCTGAGATGAGCAGTAGTTGAATCAACCGATAACTGAGATTCTGTCAGAAAAAGTACATGGGGTTTGGCAGACTGCAAGTTGAAATGGACATCATTGAGATTAGAATTGAGACCACGTATATTTGTGAAATGAATTAGGAAGTGCTTGGGAGGTTTAGATCTTTTTGCAGATAAGCTTGCTCTATTAGTTTGACAATTCATGGTGTATTCAATAGTAAGAAAAAGTGTGTGGGACATGCTGTATGAAGTAATGAAATTTTTGGATATGTCGTATATGTGGTAAGAATATACCCAGATCCTTGACATAACGTGGCCTCGACAATGCTCCCCGCATACACACTACTCAGACTTCCTCCAGTCACTATCTGGCAGAGTAGAGGTAGCAAGATTATACACTAGCTGATCCGGAAGCCTCCTAGAGAGTTGCCAATAGGTTCGGTCCGGTGTACTAACTAGCGGCCGGCCTGCGACCTCGACAATGCTCCCCGCATACACACTACTCAGACTTCCTCCAGTCACTATCTGGCAGAGTAGAGGTAGCAAGATTATACACTGGCTGATCCGGAAGCCTCCTAGAGAGTTGCCAATAGGTTCGGTCCGGTGTACTAACTAGCGGCCGGCCTGCGAACACCGTTTTATGGCTGTACCCTCAAAATGTAAGGAATATTGGATCTCGCCATGACGTTCATCATAACCTCAAAAGTCATCAATCATACTGCATGATGGAAGAGATAGGGAAGAGTTGACCGAAACTTAGCTCTAGAGACTAAACGTGGGTTCCACCACTTCAAGCCTCCAATAAGCAAAGTGGTGGTATTTCACTGGTTGATGAGAGTCATCTACCACCTAGTACTGCCTGGTAACATAGAGGGGCGGCATTCCTCCATGTGGTGTGGGTGCCACACCTCGACCCCTGCTTACGTTGGTTCACACCTGGGTGGTCACCCAACATGTACTTGTGCATGGAGGTTATACTCAGGATTATTAACAGTCCCACCATCGTGAAGGTGCAAGCAGAGGATCTGGCTGCCACAGACCATCCGGACTTTGCCGAAATTGGGTCCACTTGACTTGAGTGTCACCCAAATATCAGTTCCATCAGTGTTTTAGACTCCCAGATAGCAAGTACAGCTTGTCTGGCATATCTGAGAGAATGTCTGTGACAACCTCAAGGACCCAAGTAATGGGCAAATTAAATGTAAAAGATTTTTTTTTTTTTTTTTTTTTTGCTGATGCTGTATAAAGCGTGTTTTCTTGCATCATTTTCCCATTACTAAAACTACTTATTACAGATGTTAAAATAACAACAGTCTTCTTTCTTCTTCTTCTTTGGTCCTTAGCTGGCAGAGCGGTTGTCCACGCAACCAATATGCTGCTGTAGGTGTCGCAGGGTTTCGGACTTGCTCTGTGATGTTCTTCCATGCTTTATGATCCATGGCGTCAGTCCTGGCCTGATTAAGGCGAGACGTCGGCTCTTCAGGTCATTTTCCACTTGCTTGGCCCACGTTTTCCTAGGCACGGTCCGTTGAATGCTCCATTGGGTGGGTCGTTGTCTCTAAAGAAGTGTGGATGGCATTCTATTTGTGCCCATTCTACATAAGTGGCCAAACCATCCAAGCCTTCGCTTCTGGATTTGGTCGGCGATGGTTGCTGTTGGCATCTGGTATGGATGGTATCATTAGTGATGCGGTCGCAAAGTGAGATGCCCAGGATCTGCCGCAGGCATCGCATTTGGAATACCTCAAGTTTGTTTAAATCTAGCTTGAGACAAATCCGTAAAGGGATTTGTAAAGGGCAGGATCAAAGTCCGTAAGAGTCAGATTTTAGTCTTTGAGGAAATGTTGGTCCTCTTCCACAGACACCATTTGAGCGAGGCGAACGTAGTAGCCGCCTGTCCAATTCTGGTGTGGATCTCCACAGTGGATGTAACTTTCTTCTCCTGGACCAGTGACCCAAGGTTTTAAAGTCCTGCACTTGCTCGATCTGGACGCCTTCGAGATAGACATGGTCATCGCGCATCACAGCGGCAACCCCCAAGGCAGAATGCGCTCTTCCCAAAGGAACTAGTAGTTGTTGGTGACTCTATTGTCAGGGAAACGGGGAACATGCTTTGTAAAAAGGATAGGTGGAACAGGACCAGGGTATGTCTGCCAGGGGCAAAGGTTGATGACGTTGTAGAGCAGATATCATCTTTTAAGGGCACAAAAGGTGACTAATGATATCAAGAGTAGGAGACCGGCAGAATTGCTTAACAAGTACAGGTCACTGTTGAAAAAAAGCCATGAAATAGGGTTGAATTTGAAAGTGTCTGCAATTCTGCCCAGACACGATAGGAGGGAGTATATGATGAGAGCCTTGTCGATCAATTCGGCCCTGGAAAGATTGTGCAAGGCTCAAGGGGTAGAATTTTTTTCAGCCTGGACTGTACTTGTTAACAGGAGAGATTGCTTCTACAGGGATGGGATACACTTAAATAGAAAGGGTGCAAGAATATTTGCTGATGCTATCGAGGCAGTGTTAGGTGGGTCGGAAAACTGCTAGCTTGGGGGGAGACAAAGACGAATAGATTAACAGTAGCCACCGGCAGAGGTGAAAGAGATTCTTGCACTGCTTCTATTGGAATGAGCAGAAGCCTGAAAAACAAGATGCAGCATATTTCAGAGACTGCTGGGAGTCATTGCGGTACAAGTAAACACATGGGTTGTGTTAGGGTAGCTAAGAATAGAAATAGGTGCATGTATACTTGCGTGTACACCAATGCTAGGAGTTTAGTAAATAAACTTGATGAATTTGAGGTATTGCTCAAAACATCAAAGGCAGATATTGTTGGGATATCAGAGACGTGGTGTCACACAGATATAAGGAATGCAGAACTGGAATTTGGGGAGTACAACGTCTACAGAAAGGATAGACTGGATAGGAAGGGAGGTGGGGTTATGCTATTAGTTAAGAAATACATAAAATCCAAGGAAGTGAAACCAGTGGACATCGCTGGACAGGGCAGTGTTGAGTCAGTTTGGTGTGGCATAAGCATTGGGAGATCAAAATTGAGAATAGGAGTGTGCTATAGGCCTAATGACTCTGATGAGTACAATAAGAAACTGTACAGGGAAAGAGAGTGGGCCAGTAAATCAGAGAGTCTTATAATGGGAGATTTTAATTTCCCAGATATTGACTGGAATTTGGGGGCTGGTCACTCACACACTAGCAAGGCTTTTGTGGATTTATTGGATGATTGTTTTCTACATCAGCATGTTCGGGAGGCAACTAGAGGGAGGAATACTCTTGATTTGATTATCAGCAGTGATTCTTCATGCATTAAGAATCTGCAGATAAATGAACCACTAGGTGGCAGTAATCACAGTGTGCTGAAGTGGGATTTACTCAAAGAGGTAACTACCATAAGGGGTAAAGGGAAGGGTTATTGCTTTCGTAAAGGCCACTACGAGGGACTGAGACAGTATTTAAATTCTATACAGTGGGACCAACTGATGATGTTACCAACAGCAAATGCAAAATGGGAAGCATTCAAAGAACTTATCTTGGAAGCTACTAGGCTTTACATACCAACTAAGAAATATTGTTCAAGGTTTAGGCCTAAATGGATGTCAGATGAACTGATGAGGCATATGGCAGAGAAGAAACATGCATGGGATACATACAAATTAACACATGACACAGAAACCTATGATAGATACAAGTTGATCTGTAACCAATTTACAAAGGAGGTTAGGCAGGCGAAGGCAGATTACGAGAAATCTTTGGCAAGGGATGCAAAGAAAAACAGCAAAGAGTTCTTTACTTATGTAAACTCTAGAAGGAAGGGGATGAATCAGATTGGTGCACTTGATATCAATGGGTCAACTGTTGATGATCCTGGTCAGGTAGCTAACAAACTAAATGAATATTTTGCATCGACATTCACACATGAGGAGTTAATTAGCGAGGGGAAAGCCAGAGGTGTATTCAACTCTAGAAGTAAGCTAGAGAATCTTGTAATAACTGAGTAAAGTGGAGGAGAAATTGTTGAAGATAAACACAAGAAAGGCACCCGGGGTGGATGGGATCTATCCAGTTATATTAAAGGAGGCAGCAGAGGAAGTAAGCAAACTCTTAGCCATAATTATGAGAGCTTCCTTGGAATCAGGGGAAGTACCCACAGACTGGAGATGTGCAAATGTGACCCCAATTCACAAAGGAGGATCAAAGGCTGACACAAGTAATTATAGTCCTGTGAGTTTAACTTCTGTTCCAGGAAAATTAATGGAGGCACTAGTTAAAGAAGCACTGCAGGATCATTTAGACAAGACTTCAGTTATAGCTCGGACAGCATCGTTTTGTTAAGGGGAAGTCTTGCCTGACCAATTTGATTGGATACTATGATGCAGTCACAAAGGAACTGGATGCAGGGAATAACTTTGATATTATATACTTGGATCTTAAAAAGGCTTTTGATACTGTTGCACATGGACGACTGCTGCAGAAATTGGAGCAGTGTGACATTGGAGGCAAATTGCTGCTGTGGATAAAGGGGTGGCTGAGGGGTAGAAGACAGAGAGTGGTAATCAATGGACACTGCTCGTCGTGGACTAATGTTATTAGTGGAGTCCCTCAGAGCTCAGTGTTGGGTCCATTATTGTTTTCTGTATTCATAAATGATATTGATGATAGTATATCAAGCTTAATGTCGAAGTTTGCAGACGATACAAAGGTAGGCATTGTTGTCAAGGACACTACTGACACTATGCTGCTGCAAAAGGATCTGGAAAGGTTGAGCGGATGGGCTGAGAGGTGGCAAATGAAGTTTAACATTGACAAATGTAAAGTACTACACATGGGAAACAGCAACCCCAGAGCAACGTATCAACTCTGTGGTACTACACTGACAGTGGTAGAGAATGAAAGGGACCTGGGGGTGGTTGTGCAGGCAGATATGAAGTTCTCTGAGCAGTGCAGACGGGCTGCAAGAGTAGCTCATGGTGTATTGTCAATGATATATAGGAATTTTTCTAGCAGGGATAAGGAGGTGATTATTCCCTTGTATAAGGCAATGGTCAGGCCACACCTAGAGTACTGTATACAGGTCTGGAGGCCTCATTTCAAGAAGGATGTAGAGCTGCTGGAACGAGTACAGAGAAGGGCAACAAGATTAGTGAAGGGAACAAAGGGATGCTCTTACGAAGAAAGGCTTAAGTTTTGCAAATTACAGTGTCTGGAGACTAGGCACCAGCGAGGTGATCTGATAGAGGTGTATAAAGCCTTGAATGGATTGAGCATGCTCAATGCTGATGGGATTCTTCCTCTCGCTCAGAATAATAACCTGAGAGGGCATAAATTAAATTGAGGAAAGACAGATGTAGGATAGACGTGGGGAAATTTGCCTTTAGCCAGCGGGTGGTTGGGTGGTGGAACAGACTTCCATCCCTTGTCGTGGAAGTTGATAGCCTAATAAGTTTAAGGCTCAGCTGGACTGGTATTTTGAACGAACAGAGGGGTGAAGTGGAAGTGGTTTTTTTTTTTTTTTTTTTTTTGGCTGATGCTGCATAAGCTTGCTTTCTTGCATCAAATGCCTCTACTAATGCTAATGCTAATGCTAGATGGTCGCTTGCGACCCATCTGTTGTCAGTGCCATTCTCTTATCAGCATTGATCTTAAACCCGTATGGCCGGGCAATGTGGGCAATGTCGTAGAGGTTGTCCATGGCTTCAGCATCATTTCCGGCAAAGATAGCACTATCGTCGGCAAACATCAAGTCAGTCACATAATGATCCTTGCCATATTGTATACCCCGTCTGTTGATGAATGCTTGCCTCATAATGGCGTCGACCATGATGTTAAAAAGCAACGTGGAGGCCATGTCCCCTTGGCGGACTCCAGTTTGGATGGTAAATTCCACAGATAAATCGTTCTGGATGCGCACCTGGCTGGTTAAACTGTTGTGTGCAGTTTGGAGGAGTGTGATAACTTTTCGAGGTAGATGTTCGACCTCTAGCAATTTCCATAAGGCGGGCCGGTGGACACAGTCAAAAGCAGACTTAAAGTCAATAAAAACAATGATGGTTCGCTGTCTACACCGGATCCTCTCCTCCATCAGTTGACGGATGGCAAAGATTTTATCACAGCATCCTCGCCCGGGTCTAAATCCCACCTGCTCTTCTTAACTGGTTTGCTTGCGATGTTTTTGCAGCCTTGACTGAATGATCTTCATAAGGACCTTTCCGATGATGGAAAGGAGACTGATGCCACGGTAGTTCTTGCAATCCCGGTTATCACCATTCTTGTGGATTGGCACGATAATGGCTTTCTTCCATGTTAGTGGAATTTGTTCAGTGCATCAGATGGTTTTGAGGAGTGAGTGTAGTCGGCGAAGCAGTACATCTCCCCCGGCTTTGATCGCTTCTGTGGTGACTTGGTCCACTCCTGGTGCCCTGCCACAGTATTCTTTCTTTAGTTAATGTTTGGAGTTTTCATGATAGTATTGATATACCCTTAAGCTTGAATCAGTAAAAAAAAATACAAATGCTTACGATAGATCCAACATCATTTAACTTTTTAATTTTCAATCTAACAATTATAATGAAAGGAATGGGATTTATCCATCAAAATAGTTATAATAAAATTATAACTATTTACCTTTTTTCTGCTGTGAGAGAGCAACTGCAGTTGCATGAACCAGAGCCATATCATTTATTTTATTTTTCTTCATATCTCTGCAGATGTTGATGATTTTCTCCACAGGCTATAAAATAAATGCCATAGAGAAAGAAATTAAAATTAAAAATTTTAATTTCTGCCAATACAAAAATATAGTATTATATTAAAAAAAATTATATATATATATATATCCAATATGTTAAATTAAATAAAATAAAACATAAGCCAGTAGTACGGCAAAAACTGTAGAGCGAAAATTAGCATAAAAATAACCCAAATAAACAATCGAACGAAAAAAAGAATAGATATAAATAGTAGCCCGTAAACCCTTATATAATTTCGAACTTTTAATCCAATTAAAACTATACAAAATTTAGACTAATGCCAATTATTTATTAATTTAGCGGTACCCCCAGAGGTACCAGTTCCGAAAGACGTGAAATATCACCAAAAGAGGGTTAAAGGAACTACCAGACGATAACAAAATCAAAATAAATTAAAATAAAATAAAATAGATTGACCATCATGCCCCATATCGACAGAGGACCACGAGGCCAATAATGGTCATGGAATCGCTGCATTTCAATCGCTATACAAATCGTCGACATGGTGAAAAGATCGAAGTACCAATTCACCTTCCCTCCTCCGATCGATCCACCAATGCAGAGGATTTGCACGGCGGTGGTCCTTATGCAGCGAGAAATAAAATATAGAACAGACAGCACTCTAGAGCAGAGCCACACCACTGACATACTGTAAGCTGAATCAGCTTATATAGAAAAAAAAAGTAAAATAGATGGCGGCACAGGCGTTGCTAAATTAGCATATCGACCCATTACTGTTGAATTATATTAAATGTTGACAAACATTTAATATAATTTGTCAACATTTAATATAATTCAACAGTAATGGCTAATTTAATATGCTAAATTAGCATATCGACCCATTACTGTTGAATTATATTAAATGTTGACAAACATTTAATATAATTTGTCAACATTTAATATAATTCAACAGTAATGGGTCGATATGCTAATTTAGCAACGCCTGTGCCGCCATCTATTTTCCTTTTTTTTCTATATAAGCTGATTCAGCTTACAGTATGTCAGTGGTGTGGCTCTGCTCTAGAGTGCTGTCTGTTCTATATTTTATTTCTCGCTGCATAAGGACCACCGCCGTGCAAATCCTCTGCATTGGTGGATCGATCGGAGGAGGGAGGGTGAATTGGTACTTCGATCTTTTCACCATGGCGACGATTTGTATAGCGATTGAAATGCAGCGATTCCATGACCATTATTGGCCTCGTGGTCCTCTGTCGATATGGGGCATGATGGTCAGTCTATTTTATTTTATTTTAATTTATTTTGATTTTGTTATCGTCTGGTAGTTCCTTTAACCCTCTTTTGGTGATATTTCACGTCTTTCGGAACTGGTACCTCTGGGGGTACCGCTAAATTAATAAATAATTGGCATTAGTCTAAATTTTGTATAGTTTTAATTGGATTAAAAGTTCGAAATTATATAAGGGTTTACGGGCTACTATTTATATCTATTCTTTTTTTCGTTCGATTGTTTATTTGGGTAATTTTTATGCTAATTTTCACTCTACAGTTTTTGCCATACTACTGGCTTATGTTTTATTTTATTTAATTTAACATATTGGATGTATTTCAGCTTCATATGGAGGAATTGCATGTCGCTGCCTCTAATGAATGCTTAACTATTTATTTACTTATTTCATTATAATTTAATTTTATTTAATATAATTCAATGATAGTATATATATATGTATATATATATATATATAAAATATTATTAGTATAAAATACAGTAAGTAGATGTTTATGCATAGAAATATGAATTTTTTGAAGAAACGACTAAGGTGGAGATAGCACTGCAGAGTCTTTCATAATTTTTATGTCTTCATGAAAAAGACAGCAATGCTCTTACTGAAGACAAAAATTATGAAAGACTGCACCTTGGTGCAGAGTCTTTCATAATTTCTATCTCCACCTTGGTCGTTCCTTCAAAAAATTCATTTGGTTTACTTTTCAATCATTACAATTATTTTTTCTGGTTCCTTTCTTCCCCCCTTCGTTCACAACGTATATCGCTCCCAGGTTACTCTGTATTTTCATTAGTTTATTTCTATGCATAAACATCTACTTACTGTATTTTATACTAATAATATTTTATATATACATTATGGCTGTAGGGTACTTTTGCGATAGCAGTGACCCTGATCCATAATTCATGTTATTGTAATTCAGTCTTATCTAATCTTATCTAATCTAATTCTTAATTTTCTTCCCCCCTATAGCATATAACTTCTCTATTGCATTATTCTTGATGATTATATATATATATATATATATATATATAGAATCCAAATATTCCAGAGTTAAATTGTAAAATATATATAAAATTATTAAGTGTTACAAATATATAAAATTATTAAGTGTTACATATAGAACTAACCGATTAATGCCATCAAACGATAGAACATTACATCGGACGTTAGGTATGTCCAAATTATATAAGTTATAGTGTAATGTAAGTACCTCCATAGTTTTAAAATCGATGTAACCACTGGCCAACCGTACCTCCAGTATACATGAAAAATATAAAATATTAGGTTAATTAACATAATAAGCCTTACATGGGAACCCATTTTGCAAGAGACTTTGTCGAGGGCTAAACCCCTACAAAATAAAATTCCATGTTAGACTGAGCCATCGGTTTCTGTTATCATCTGCCTGTATACCAAATCCAATATCCATAATAATGGATAATTCAACTAATTTAAAATTAGGTTATAGTAAAGATTAGTTGAATTATCCATTATTATGGATATTTGATTTGGTATACAGGCAGGTGATAACAGAAACCGATGGCTCAGTTTAACGTGGGATTTTATTTTGTAGGGGTTTAGCCCTCAACAAAGTCTCTTGCAAAATGGGTTCCCATGTAAGGCTTATTATGTTAATTAACCTAATATTTTATATTTTTCATGTAATTTTTCATGTATACTGGAGGTACGGTTGGCCAGTGGTTACATCGATTTTCAAACTATGGAGGTACTTACATTACACTATAACTTATATAATTTGGACATATATATATATATATATATTAATAGTTATATTAGTGATAAAAGGAAAGAAAATTAAAAGACAATAACTAATATTTATGGGTTAATGCAGTTGTAAGTAATCATGCAATACACCCATAATGTCTATAGAATATTATTAGAAAAGTAAATCAATCCAATAATAAGAATACCATCAGGGACTTAAGAAAACGCAAAAAAAAAAAAAAAAAAATTATTATTATCGCTTTTTACTGACAATCTAGATGACTTCAACTGGGGCCAACCACCCAGAATGAAGGCAAAAAACGACAAGAAGTTCTCTGTTTCTGTGATGATCAATATATGCTAAGTAATTTAAATCTAAACCAAATATAAACCAGTATAGGCCGAATATAAATCGAATATAAATAAATCGAATGAAGATAATTAATTAAGAAAAAATTTTGAAATATTAGAATCAAAGGTAAGAAATATAAGTAAAATATAAATGTAAGCATATATTAATCATCGTTGACCCGACAGAGAATGTAATTTAATGATTAAAATAAGATTAAATATATAATACATACTACATTTGACCGTATCTAGGACATAATGTAATAGTCGTCAAAATAATAAGTGGTGCCCCCTATGTGATGGATACGGTAAAAATAAATAAATAATTAAATTAACGCAAAGAGAAACATGCCATAATCACAATCCTAACCATAATCACATTATAACTGGCAATTTAGATATAATCCCATATCCCGAACTTAGAGATATTTTATCACTGGGTTTTAAATTTCGACCTAATCCACCTATTAATAAATCTAACTTTAAAAAATTGTTATATCTAGATTTACTAAAATACTGCATAAGATCAGCATACAAACATAATATACCGGTTGAAGCTTATCACATGTGGTTATTTACAATGCTTAATATTATATCTAACAAATATAATCAATTGAAATTCGTACAGGATAATCTATATAATACCAAATTAATAAATAGGCAGCTCAAAGATATACATGAACATTTTATAATAACTCCCGTTGACAAAGCTGCTTGCAATTATGCAATCATATGTAAATCATATTATATAGATATTATAAAAAATGAACTACAGTCTAGCCGTACATATAAACAGATAACCTCTTCCTCTAATATAATAATCAAAAAATTAATTGCATTGCATAAAAAATTAAAGTTAAAGTACAATAACCTAAAATATCCATTTATATATTGCATACCCAAATTTCATAAATCACCCATTGCTTTTAGATTCATAACATCATGTAGAGATAGTTATGCTAAATTTCCCGGAAAAACGTTAGAAAAGTTACTTAAAATTATATTAAATAACTTAAATAAAACTATTATAATAAATAATAACTTACCGATTATAAATGCTATAAAAAATAACAATATTCATCAAATACAAACATTTGACTTTAACAATCTATTTACGAGTATTAATCTTGATAATTTAAAAGTCGTCCTCCAGAAACTATATTTAGAAAATAAAAATGCTATAAAGGTTGATTTAACCTATTGGGATTCTCTAATAAAATTATGCATCTTTAATAATTATGTATATGACGGAACTTCGTTATACTTACAAGTGACTGGCACCCCTATGGGAAGTCCAGCATCAAGCATAATCGCAAACCTTTATCTGTATTATACAGAAAGAGAATTTCAAGATAACCTACTTATATACAGATACGTAGATGATATATGTGTTTTTAATTGTCCACATTTTGTCCAGGATTACAGTAAATTATATCCAGTAGAACTTGTATTGGAAAAAACTAATAGTTCCGATACTATAGCAAATTACTTGGATCTTCATATAGAAATATTCCATAATAATAAAATAGACGTAAACGTATATAATAAAAGAGATGCATTTAATTTTAACGTAGTCAGCCTTACAAATTGGAAATCTAATGTATCAAAATCAGTGCATGCTAATATAATTTTATCGCAATGTTTAAAGATTGCTTATATCTGCAATAGTAATAAAAATTGTTCAACAGGCTTAACAGCGTTGTACGGCAAGTTGATTAATAATAATTTCCCTATCGCTTACCTGAAATATCACTTCAGGAAAGCAATAAGCATAATTAATTTCAAAAATTTGTTTTCTGAACCTATCGTTTCAATATAATTTCAATAAAATCGTTATATTTAGTGCCATGTATATATGTAAATAGGATACACTTTGCATTCTTGGTGTCTTACGGCGTAGAAAACTTGTACCCACCGGCTTGCAAATTACAGTGTATCATATTTTTTTTTTTTTTTTTTTTTTTAATACATATAGTTAAATTCATTTAAATTTACTTAAATTCACGCTGAGATAACATGCAAATTCAGCTCAGGGTCCTACTATAGGAACGGGTTTGCGATCCCGGGCATACCCGAGCCACAACTTATATCTTGTAATGCCTTTAAGCTGTCCTACACTCTTTATTTTTATTTCTCCGAAATTATTAGGGCAATCCGAGGACGTAGGAGAAACTATTTCTTATCTATACCACTATTTTTCGCCTTTGTGGAGTTCAGGTTCTATTTTTCCTACTCCTTTAGTTTTTCTTCTTACTATCTGCATGTTTCTCTTTGCGTTAATTTAAATATTTATTTATTTTTACTGTATCCATCACATAGGAGGCACCACTTATTATTTTGACGACTATTACATTATGTCCTAGATACGGTCAAATGTAGTATGTATTATATATTTAATCTTATTTTAATCATTAAATTACGTTCTCTGTCGGGTCAACGATGATTAATATATGCTTACATTTATATTTTACTTATATTTCTTACCTTTGATTCTAATATTTCAAAATTTTTTCTTAATTAATTATCTTCATTCGATTTATTTATATTCGATTTATATTCGGCCTATACTGATTTATATTTGGTTTAGATTTAAATTACTTAGCATATATTGATCATCACAGAAACAGAGAACTTCTTGTCGTTTTTTGCCTTCATTCTGGGTGGTTGGCCCCAGTTGAAGTCATCTAGATTGTTTGTAAAAAGCGATAATAATAATTTTTTTTTTTTTTTTTTTTTTGTTTTCTTAAATCCCTGATGGTATTCTTATTATTGGATTGATTTACTTTTCTAATAATATTCTATATATATATATATATATATACGTTTAATTGTAGATTGTTATTGATTAATGGTATTTTACATATAAGTATTATTGTTCATACAATTTTGTAATCAAGTTAGCCTAGATTAGGTTATCTTCATTTCATGTGGCCTATACATTTTAAGTTAAGAGAAAAGTATAACGCTAAACGATAATGATTTTTCATAGCATTTTGCTAATGAAAACATTTTTATCTGTAGCAAAATAAATCCTAAATTCTGTATAAATTTATATAATAATACTACATCTTAAAGACTATACAAATTTATAAAATAAAATAATATAACGTATTGCGATTACATCGCGTGGCCGTCAATCCCCTACTTCATCGGGGGCTTTGAGTGGATTGACAGCCCTTTTCAATGTAATGCTTCATACTTACTCGTTTGTCTGTACCTATACCAGTTTTGCTATTTTAGTTTATATATTCAGGTTCATTTTCTTAAATTATTTTATATTAATTTTTTTTTTTTTTTAATTAATACTTGATTTTTATTTATCTAAATATTACTAGTTTATTTTTTATCGATCTCTTCAGCAAACTGTGATAGGGTACACAAAGCCCAACGAGTAAGTATTCTATATTGTAATACTACTACTACTTACTTAGTGTTGTACTTCGGTGGAGGCCGTTGAGTAAAAAGGGGGTTTCCCGCCTTCTATTTTGCTTTTATGGGTGGCTATTTTTACAGCGCAGTCGCACTACTTAATTAATTACTCTGTGTGCTGATGGCGCATTGGTCCAGATCCCCGATTTTCCTGCCAATGCATTCTATGGAGTTTTGTTGTTGGATGGATTATATAGGTTGTGTTGACTTCTAGACTAAATCTTGTTTAAATGTGTATATACATTATTTTTACATGTGTTTTTATATATATATATATATACACACAGTGCAACCTCAATATAATGAGTGTGTCAGGAAACAACTTTAATACCTATGTATAAGCAAAGTGCATTATAGCCAAAAAAAAAGTGTGCTATTTTATCTAAGGTTTTACTTAGTAAATAAAAACTTTATTTACTAATGTTTTGAGTATATAGCCTAAAAGGTAACATCACTCCCTTTACATTCTACTAATATACAATGTTGTTATGGACTTACATTTTATACATAGTCATGTATAGAAATAGTCATGAAAGAGTCTGAAATAGTCATGTAATTTAGACTGTGAGAAGTGACGACAGTGTTTTTTCAGTACATAATTCTTAATAGTGATCAGATGTAATAAATGAACATGTTCACTAACGCTATAATGTCCTAACAACACTATCACCTCATTAATGTTTTCAAGCACTTTGTTCATTTTTGGTGCATTTTCCTTACCACATTATTTTAGTCACTCCCTATGTCACTGGTCACCTGTTTGTCAATTGTTTCCTACTGTTCGTAGAGGCTGCATTTCTTTCCTTGCTCAGGCAATGTGCAACTAGACCTTCTGCATCCACCTCAATTCAAGCAATCAGGTCATTCACTCCAAGAGTGCCACCAAGTATGTTAGAAGGAGCCTTTGCTTCTTGTTCTGAAAATGCTGCCAATTCATGGTTATTATTAATCAAAGTGATCTCGACTCTTCCAATACATTTTTTCCAGCAGTTTTCGATTGCTGTTGAGCTTACTTTCTCCCACACTAATCCAATATTGCATTCAACATCTTTCAGTGTTAAGGTTTTCAGAAATTCAAGTTCTTGAATTTCTGAGTTCACAACACCAGCAAGTAGCTCACCCTGATAGCAGGCTTTGAAGGCTCCAATAATGCCTTGATCCATGGGGGTGAATTGGTGCAGTTGTGTTTCTTGTCAGAAATGTGGCTCTAATCTTGCCCTCTTTCGATTTCAGGACATCAGCCGAAAGTGTTGGGCAGTGATTCAACAGCAACAGAGCCCTTTCTTCAAGTATTTTTTGGAAAGTTTTGTTTTCTCAATGGTACAAACTCACTTTCAAACCATGAAGCAAAAATATCACTCATCATCTCAGCATCAGAGCTACTTTTATAAATCACAGGTAGTGATTTCATATTGACATGCTTAAAATGTTGGGAACTTAAACTTTTACCATGCACAATGGTTTTAGCTTGTGATTTCAGTCTTGTTTTTGCACAGTAACACAGTAATTTTTTCTTTGTTAGTTTTCATGCCTGCTTTGTTGGGTGCCTGTTTAATATCCAGTGACTTTGTCAGAGAGAAGTTTATAGTACAGCAGTTTTTCACAGTTGTACTACTGTTCATCTGTGAATTCACCACCTTGAACCACATTAAACAGAAATTCAGGAAAAGCTTTTGCTGTCACCAAACCAGATTCGCTTACTAGACTAACCTGGGATATCCCATAGTTTGGAAATGGAAGGCCTGGGATATCCTAGACCTTCCATTTCCAAAGTCACCCTACAGAAGCTTTAAATGTGTCATCATCTCCACCAAGTAGGTTATGAAATTTAAGTGTATGTTCTTTCAAAATTACCCTATTTATCAGTGCTCCTTAACTATGCTTCTGCAGAAACCACTTGAATAAGCATTGCTCCACATCATTGTTTTTACAAAGTCTAGTTTTCTTACTTCGGAGGCCTACTTCATCTTCTATGGAGTCTACAAATGAACATAATTTTTCTTCCTCATTCATCCAACCACAGATTTTTCCTTTTGGCATTCCACACTCACAAAATATACTGCATTTTGTTTTGCCACTGTTAACTCTTTCAATAATCTTTAACTTTTCTTCAACCGCATATTTTTTTCTTTGAGTGGCCATTACTTCAGCCCTACTGATTTACTAATTTTGCTGTGTATTTATTTATTTCTGATGTCATAGAATTTACCATGTTTTAAGAAAACTAAACTATCTGGCCTATCATAGTGCCAAAGTGAAGTTAAATGAGTCTTGTTGTTTACAAAAATTGAATGAAACTGAAAAGAATATATAGCCAATTTTTAGCTAATTTTCCTTGGAAATATGGTAGTAGGATGTACAGTAGATGCAAGTATTATATATACTCATATCTACTAGAAATATGTACAGGTAACCCTCATATAACATGGTAGTTAGATTCCTATAAAATCTCGTGTAGTGCGAAACCATGTTTATATGGGACTAAGAACCAGTACAAAAAGAGGGATTACGTTCCAAAAGCTAACAAAAATACATAGTTTTATTATAACTATCGTAAACTTAATTTTTATTAAAAATAGTAATAACCGAACAGATGTCTTACAAACTGTAATATATACATGTCAGATGATGTAGTTCATTTCATTTTCTTCCTCTTTATAGCTGCTAAGCACAATAAAACTAGAATGTTTTTCTCTGTTGCAGAATATTTTCAACTTTTGAACTTTCTTCTGCGACATCTTGATTTCATATATCTTCTGCTCTCTTTAAAAAATCAGTATTCTGGGATTGTTTGCTTTTGCTTAATAGATCTTTGTAAATTGCATGATATGATGCAAAGCATTTTTGAAGCTCCCTTTTGAATTTTGTGTTCCTTTCACTAAAAGGATCTGCATTCAAAATATAAGATTTTAATGCTCGGCTAAGTTTATGCCTTCCTGTATGCTTTTTAGTGTAAAATTTGGAACTTCAGAATTTTCATCTGCACTATCATCCTCTGAACTGATTTGGTTTACTTCCAATACTATTTCAACCAAATCCACTTTGCCAGCCACTTTTTCTACCAGTAATTCTTGAACGTGTTCAGTAGTCATATCATCAAAACCTTCTCCTCCTACCAACTTAACAAGTTCTACTATCACACCGATTCTGTTTTCTTCCGGTTCAGCCATATTTCTTGAATGAACTGACTCTGGCAATACATTTTGTCAACATGCACTTAATGTTGACAGTTTTACTTCTTTGAGTGATAAAGCTATGATTCCGATATAGTCCACAACTGAAAAAATGTTTCCTTGCCTCCATCACTTCAATAGATTCAGAATCAATTTTTTCCAAAATCCATTGCAACAATTTTTTGATGTAATGAGTTTTAAAGGTAGATATAATGCTTTGATCTAATGGCTGAATTAAAGAAGTTATATTACATGGTAGGAACATTACTTCAACATTTTGGATGACTTAAATCTTTCAGATGGCCTGGCACGTTATCCAATAGTAATAAAACTTTGAAATCTACATTTTTCCCCTTTATATAGTTTTCCACAGAACAATTTAGTTTTGTTCCAGTTTCCAATATGGAATTGCTAGTCCCTTGAATGCATTACTTTTTTTTTTCATAATTTATTAAGGGGGACATAATCATACCCATGGTATATCCAGAACCATGATATGAGGAGATGTGTTATATCAAGCCTCTTAATACTACGGTACTATACATGGGGGAACCACTAATTTGTTTTAATTGGCTGTAATTAATTTTTAAATTAATTTTGTTCTAATAGGCTGTAATTTTTAAATTAATTTTGTTCTAATAGGCTGTAATTTTTAAATTAATTTTGTTCTAATAGGCTGTAATTTTTAAATTAATTTATGAATCTACAACACCCTTATTCTTAATTTATCCCTTTATCCCCCCCCCCAATCTTCTTTTGTTGCTGTCATTATGTACTGTTTTTTCTTTGTATTCAAAGGATGGCTTGGCCTTTCTGCATACTTATCCTTAATTTAGTTTAATATTGCTTTGGTCAAGCAACACGTGAGTTAGCAAATGTGTTGCAGTTACTGATGTTTGCTTTACTATATTAAGAATAAGTATGCAGAAAGGCTTCTTACTTCTCACTCCTTATATTCTTTAATATGAATATGAGAAGCTTAATTAATTAAGTATATTAATTAATTGAGCTTAATTTACATATATATCTAAATATTTCATTACTTATCAGTTTATTGAGCTGCTATAATAACAGAGCAAAAGTTAATCTGGCTGTATTATGAATATATGCATAATTTATATGTACAGTACAAAAAAAAAGTTATTGATATTTTTTACTAATCTTTGATTTCAGTTCATATAGTTTTTGGCCTTTTTTTAGTGCAATTTTTTAAAGAAAAATATAAATGCTTAAAAATAAAGAAGTTTTATAACAAAACAAAAATAAAAAATATAGCTCCTACATAATGATTTTCATTTTATAAAAATTAACACAAAGTAATATTTCGAATCCTCCAATAAGCACAAAAATTTTATTATTTGATAAATTTCATTAATAATATATGAGGTGCGATCAAAAAGTTGGGGATTTACTTTGAATCTTGAAATTGTGGCATCACAGCAAGTTGATGAAATGTGTTGCAACTTATTCCGATATGTTTGGAGATACATTCTAGACCTACAACACAAGTATCATCAATTTATTTGCAGTCTCAATTAAAGTGGTGATGAGATGGTGTTTTATGTATTTCATCACATTTTAAAATGAGTGAACAACAAATTTGTATCAAATTTTAATTAGATAAAAGTGCAATAAAAACCCATTAAATGTTAAAATTGATTCCAGAGAAGAGATATGTATTGCAGACTTTTTCGGTGGTTTTTAAACTTTAAAAAGGGCTATTTGTTCATAGATGGTGCAATTCACTCTATCCACCCTTCAACTTCAAAAGACAATGATCCAACTGCTCGTGTTTATGATCTGATCAGAAGTGACTGACATTTAACTATCTAAGTTGTTAGTGAAAATGGTATTTCTTATAGGACTCAATCAATTTTAACACCAGATTTGGGAAGAATGCAATGCATTTCAGCCCAAGTTTATGCTACACATCCCCAGAGAGTGACAAGTTACCGTTAATGAACTGTAGGTATGGCTATGATCTGGAAACAAAGGCTCTCAATGGAAGGCTCCAACTTCTCCAAGGACTAACAAAGCAAGATAATCAAAATAAAATGTGAAGATGTGCTTATCATATATTTTGACTTTGACATTGTTTATTATGAATATGTCCACAGAATTCTATGAAAACAATGTTCTACACAGCAATTGAATAATGCTGTTCGAAGAAAATAGATGGAGAAGTTCACTTCAGGGAACTGGCATTTACATTGTGATAATGCCCACAAACACCTGCTACTGTTCATTCAAGAATTTCTTTCAAAGAATATCATCACTGTTATCCCAATCTGCCATATGCATTGAATTTAGTTCCCTGTTTCCTCTCCCTAAGCTTAAAGACCCCTAGAAAAGTCAGGATTTGCAATGGCCAAAAAAATTATTCAGAATGAAAAACAGGAACCATTAGGAATTCCAAAAGAAGTTTATTAGGAATATTTCCAGAAGCTGCATTGGACTCAATCTTTGCAAGGAAATTTGCAAGGTCTGCTTGAAAAAGATGCAAATGTTCACTTAACAACTATTGTGCATTTTTGATCTACTTAACAAATTTGGGACTCATCATGCTGACACCTTTTTCATAGCAAAAGCCACTGTTATTATATGGAACACAGTTCAAATGATACCCAAGATGATGGCAACATACCGAACTGTCACCCGTGATCAATCATTCCCTGATTATGTACACTGTCAACTTATAGAGTGATGGACATTGCAGGTCTTCCACAGTGTGGTCATCTTCAAGGCTCTCCTTCCCTTATTTAAATTCTGGAATAAGAATGGACACCCTTCCTTAATGTTGTAACCATAGCCTCATGAACTGGCTTTTGTGTGAGTCTCTTTTAACCCAAATACTGGATGCCTGCATGGTGACCGATTTTGTCCTCATTTGCACAACTTTATTGACTTCAGGACCTATAATTAAAAAAAGACATCATTGAAACTGCAATCGAAGCTTGGTGGGTTACTATTTGAAGTGTTATAGATTAAGTACAGAAATTTTTAACACTATACCACTACCCTTTTTATATTCAGGCCACAAACTTTTCAAACATCCTGCATATTGTTTGCAATATGCAGTACAACAAAATAATATGGGTAATGTAACTGTTGTAGCAGGATGAATATTATTTTTATAATAACTACGAGTTAGTTTAAAATGGATTACAGCAATTTCAAATGTTACAGCATCACTTATTAGTGTTACTAATGCCAAAATTATGCAAAGAAACAAAGCTTATAGAGCATCAACAATTAAAAAAAATAATAAATAAAAATAAATGTATCCACTTAACACACGCATCTACTCTAACAATGTCCAATCCATTAAATTTACCAAAAGATACTATCAGAAAAAACATTTACATTTTAGTTTAATTAATAATAAATTTTTAGAAAATAAATATTTAGTTGAAATGACATGTCAACAATGACACATACCTTTTCATTTTGAACCAAACCTCTAATGAAAAATATTCCAGAAGGAAATGGAATACTATTAGGAGAAACAGTTTTAGGCATTTTTTTCAAAAGTTTGTAGCCTACATCATCTTGATCTCTGATCACCAATTCTAAAATAGTATTGATACATTCCCTAGTAAATCCAGGTGATACCTTCAGATGGTCAATAATCTAAAAGAAAATGAAACCAATATTACGTCTCTTGAAATAAAATTTTATTTTAACATAAAATAAATATGGTACTATAAGTATTAAGTACAGTGGATTCCGGTTATTTGGGCCACCGGTTAATCGGGGCAGCCGTTTATTTGGGGCAAATCTTAAAAAACAGAAACCAATCGAGAAAATAGCCAGGGTTTACTTTGCTTAATTGGGACAGCATGCCGTTTAATCGGTACAGGAGACCGCATCACTGGAGATTACCCTACGATTGTCTCCGATGGTACCACGTGGTTCGGTCGAAATTCTGGAGGTCACAACCATAAAACAATAAAAACAATTAGCAGTCACCTGTTTATTGGGCTTTTCTGTTAGTGAAATCTATCATAAACGGACAGTAAACTCGATCTTATTGAATTTGCGATAATACCGACAGCTGGAATTCTGTGGGTTATTATGGTGAAATGTGTGTACACTTCCATGAAATCTTCAATGATATAAAAAAAATTTATTTTCTGAATCTTCTCTTCATTCCTATTTTTAAAGCTTTGTAACTCATTCCTCCGTTCTCACTTGCACGTATTGTGTTACTTGAAATTTGTGTGTGCCGTGTTCTTTGTTATTGATTGCTTATCTTTTTACTGTTTTAAATTTTAACCCCCACTCACAAATGTCAGTGAATAGAAATGTCAACTAGTTCATATGTACATATTACAGTACGTATTAATTATTCTGATTATCACGTATATTCTTCCAATTTTCACGTATCATTTAATTTTTTTAATTTGTAAGGTAATAAAAGGTAAATTTGTGCTTAATATATCTTTGGTTTTATAGCCTGTGGATAATATTCCTCCTATTTTCGCTAATTAGAATTGCTGTTTAATAGAATTAAAATTCAATTCACAAATGTGATCACAACGACCGGCGCTTACTGCACATTGTATAGTGAACAGTACTTTACTATGTTGAGTTCGTAGTAACATGATTTGATTGTACAGTGAACCAATTGTAAAGGGGGGGATACATTGTATTTTTAACTATTTATGTGAAACTTCAGATAATTGGGGCAGCCACTTAATCGGGCCAAAATGCACTAGTCCCGATGTGTCCCAAATAACCGGAATGGACTGTATTAAGTAAATAAGTATTAAATAAGTATGGTAAATAAGTATTAAGAATTAACATAATAAGCATGTCGCTAAGAACTAATCAAATCTACAGGAAAAATGAACAAAATAATGAAAATATTAGGCAGCATAGCAAGCGGTCATCTCAAATTAATATATAAATGATACATCTTTTATTGCATAGAGTCATAGACTCAGAGAGTTGCAATTCTTTTTGATAAATGGAAAATTCAATTTTCTACAGGAAGGACGTTAAGAAACACAATTACAATGGTTTAATCACTACAGATAACGAAAAAAGCCAGGAATGGGACACTATTACCCTAAAAGATAATTCTGATTTTAAAGAAATGCTATTTTATTCTCACTTGGATATAAATAGCCAAGAGGACAAGGAAATCACTTTTCATTATTTTAAATGAGAAGATTCAGTCCCCTTCATCACAGTCCTTTTTGTATAAACCAGGTGCTCTGAATGCCTGGTCATTCCCTCCTCCCTAGGCATTTTCCATACATAAACAACAATACTTTACTTTTGTTGAATAGAGAAACAGCTCTAGAAATACATCTAGTTACACAACAAATTTATCAATATTAATAATCATAATGGTGTTGTCATATGTGTTCAAACACAGTATTTCTTAAACTTTTCAGATCACAGAACCCTAAACAATATATTTTTTTTATGTGAAATCACTAGGAAAATATCTGGAAAATAAATGGGCAGACAAAATAAAACAACAAGCCATTAAAATGTTTAAATAATTTAATTATGCATCATAACATTCAAGATGTAACATATTTCATTTTAATAACACTACACATTAGCACTGCATGAATCTTAATGTGACAGATGAGCTTGCATGTCACTGCATATTTTATCAATGTCTGGAGTAAGATTTGTTAACGAAAATCTTAAGTGTTGGTATCAAGTTCAATCTATTTTGGGATTTGGTCTTGGTTGCAGTGACTGCCGAGAATCCACTTTCACACAAGTATGTTGTGTGAAAAGGGTGTAGAACTCTCATTGAATTATCACCCAAAAGTTCGTATTCACTGCGGACTTTTATCAAAAACTTGTCAAGTGATGAATTATTTTTCAATATCCTCAACGCAACATCTGGGAAAATATCAGCCAACATATCCTCTTAATTTGTAGATAGATATCTGTTGAACCAGTGAAATCAAATGGATCCAAAATCCATAAAAAACCTTCTCTTGGGTCTTAGTTTAAGGGAAAGTAATATTCGAATTGAAGCATTAACTTTTTTAAATGGTTAACAGTAATCAATTTCAGTTGGTCAAAATTATAATCTTCATTCTTCTCATTTGCCTCACCCATGAATTCCATTATGGTACTAAAGTTATAATTACTGTCCTCCCACACCAGGTTTGAATCTTGTCAATGACAACTTTTATGGGCTTTTTTTTTCACTCTGTCCCTCAGTCAGTCAGGCATAATAGCAATTAAGGGAAAGTCAGAAAGTCAGGTTTTTTAATCCAGCAAAAGAGGCAAATTGACCTGAGAACACACACACGTGTGGACGCATACACAATTTATAGACATATACAGGGATAGATGAGTTAGTTCTTGAATGACCCAAATATGAAGCTTCATTTTTTTTTTCCTTCCCTTACTTTGAATTTATGCAATCTGATTCTGATGTCATTTAATACTGAAAATTTCATTCCACCTTCATTCATTTTACTGTCCTCTCTCAGATCCTTATAAATATCAATTGCATCCTTCTCCAAATTACCAAGCTCTGAAGCCTACACATTCAAAGTCTCTTGTCATATGGCCACCCATTATAAATCTGACCAGATACAGTGTATCGAGTGAGATTTATAATGGGTGGCCATATGTTTATGGACCTTTTCAAGGTATGATCCCCAAATCTGGACCCAGTATTTCAAGTTCAGTCTCACAACTGCCTTTTGCAGTAGAATTATATCTTCCTTATCCCTATAAACAATTGTTCAATAAATAATTAATAAAACACCATGACATAATAGCAAGGAATCATCCTTGCCAGCACTGCATAGAGAACTTTATCGGCATAGATCATAAATCCCCAAACCCCTCACTTTCTCTACTGTTTTATTTCTATTACTGTGTAGTTTGGGAAAGAAAGGAGAAGTTTGTAAGGAAATGATCAATAGTATTAAGATGAATGGTTAAGATTATTTCTTATTTTAATAGAAAATTAGAACAATTAAAGCTGTTTGCTCCATCCATATTTGTTAATGTAGCACGAATTTCTTTAAGTTGACTACTATGCTTTTTTTATTGTTTTGATGAGTCATGGTCTCTCAAACATATATATTCCCCCTCTACATTTTAAATAAATAATTTTTATTACAGTATAGGTAGAAATACACATAATGCGCTTTCACAGCAAATAGATGAGTGAAAGCAAGCCTTCACCTCACTGTATGCCAAAAACAAGCTAAAACAAAAATATAAAAATTTTAGCATGCCATATAAAATAACTAACATTTCCATGCAATGGGTACACAAAAAATACAGCAATTTTTGCATGCTAATAAAAGGATAACAACAAATAAATAAATAACAAATAAATAATAAAAAGATAACATTAAGATTATTTCTATATTTAATATGAGTCATATACCACATGAAATTAATAATATAGTTTATTAAGCTATTCGCCTAAACTACTATTCATTAAGATGACGTTTCATACATCTTACCAACATCTTACCAGAATAAATTTTGGATGGATAGCATTCAGGAAATATAGTCACATACTGAAGAGCAATATCCCAGTTTGTCTGAAACGTAAAATAATGAATCAATGTATACTCCCCACCATGACTTATGGAAGTGAAACTTGGGCACTCACCAAAAGAATGGAAGAGAAGCTAAGAACTACACAGCGAAGAATGGAACGAATTATATTGGGAATCAGACTGTTAGATAAGAAGAGAAACACATGGATTAGGCAGCAAACTCAAGTAAAGGACATTCTTATCAAAACTAAAGAACTAAAATGGTCTTGGGCAGGACACATAGCTCGAAGACATGATGACAGATGGACTAAGAAAATAACAGAATGGTACCCAAGAGGAGCTAGAAGAAAACCTGGAAGACAAAGGCGGAGATGGATAGATGAAATTCATGAGTTTTTGAGTAGTAAATGGATGGCCAGTGCTCAAAACAGAAGGAACTGGAAAGTTGCTGGAGAGGCCTTCATCCTGCAGTGGATTGAAAATGGCTGATGATGATGATGACCAACATCAGCTTTCTGGGAGTATTGGGTATTGGTAAGATGCCTGAAATGTCACCTTAATGTATAGTAGTTTAGGCGAATAGCTTAATAAACTATATTATTAATTTCACGTGGTATATGAGTCATATTAAATATAGTAATAATCTTAATGGAAAACAACCAGGTAACATCCTTTCCCAACTATAAAAAGATAACAATTTTTGCAAGCCATTGAGGGAAAAAAATTACCAAAATTGGTAAGAAATCTTTAAGAGTTACTATAAAAAGTACTATTTACTATTACTTGAAAGTTTTTACTAATGTACTTATGGTTTTCATTTTCACCATTAGATGTGGCTGATGAACAAATTTGTTTTCAAATAAAAAGCACTTTTTTATGGAATAAACTATTTCCAGGTAGACACGTGCCTGTATATTTTCCTACGCATGCCACTTGTCTCAAGTGTGACAATGGCCTGTCATCCCTGTATTAGACCAAAAGTTTCTGGTAAATTAAACTGAAAGTTTGTTATAATGAAACTGCTAAATTTAACGAATACAAGAACACAGAACTTTACTTACTGATAAGTATAATAGCAAGAGTGGAAAAATATACTAATGTTCAGGGCTGCATCCAAGCATTATGGCAACCACATCAGATTCAACTTTGAGAAAACATATTTCTTTGAAAAAAAAAAAAAAAAAGGTGAAAAATAGAAAAGGTATACCAAATTTAAGGTCTGCCTTTTACACCAAAAGTCACTGCCTCGTGAATTGCAGCAGCTCTACTTGCATTACAACTATTTTATTGTGATTTTAATTTTTATATTTTATTTGCTAAAAAATATAAACTGATAAGAAAGGCAGCCTTACATGAGTTCACTATTATTACAGTGAAAAGTGCATGCACAGTGCACAGCATGGCATGCTGAAAAAAAACAAAAAGCATAAACATTAATTAAATGACAATTTACATTTAATCCCTAAACAACAAAAACTACTGCCACTATAAATTTCTGTAAGTGTTATTTTGAAGTTCAATTCAATTATAATCAGATTTTACTATAATTCTTTTTAATCTGTTATAGATAACGGATCTGACGTATGAAAATAGGGACTGCTAAAATTACCTGGCCACTTAGCTGATTAAATGATTAAAAAACTGATAACCTTAATAAACTGACCTCTTAACAAGTATATGAAAAAAAATTAGAAATGTCATGTAAAGTGTTTCAGAAATAGCAAGTGAGGTTTGGAAAATTATTGAGAAAAATATATTAATCTTTACTGCAAAATTAAAAAAAAAAAAAAAAATTAAAAATGGTACACACGAGTAGTAACATGCCTGTAATGGTTAACATTATGAGCATGTTACTGAGACTGGAAATGAATATGTTCATAGAATTATTTTGGATCATATATATTTCAATTTGACCAAGTGAGTCTGTTCCATTAGTTCAAATATGCTTAATTATATGAGTTAAGAACTAAGGGAAACAAAAGATGGGACAGTAAGCCAAGTAACACTACATAAATATTCAGTCTTTCAAACATGACTTCGACTATTACCCTCGACCAGCACACCACTATTCAGATGGCCTACAGACATTACCAGAATATGTATAGTTCCATAATGAAAGAATTAACTTACTTCATCAACATACTGATTATACCCATTAACAGCAAAAGAAAATATAATATCCAGATAATCTTTATTTTGTAGAAATGCTTCTTTCTGTTCTGCCTCAACAATATAATGCCGCACAGATTCGATTTCACCTTTCTCTGCATAAGCACAAATCAAAGTTGAATAAGTATCTGAAGATGGCTCAAGGAGAGAATCCCTATAAAAAAAAAAAAAAACAGACTGTTATTAAAAAATATGTAATTCATATATATATATATATATATATTGGTAAAGTGAAGAAAAATAAGTTCTTGATTGTAGCTCCATTAAATTGAACATTATATTGAATATCAGTATTAGAATATATGTCAGCATATATTAGGTGAGAAAAGAGAGGAATAAGAAAACTACAAATGGTAACGAATGGGCCTGGAGTACTGGGGTCCATAGTTCACAAATACATATATAGTTATAGTTATTACCCAGTTTATTAACAAAAACAAATTATAATAAAATATAATAAGATAAAACCAGTAGCTTTCGGGACGCGTGTCCCTTTGTCAACTGACAAGTTAATACAAATTTTGAATACAATACAACGAGCAAAGTGGCACGTTAATCATGCGTCATTATTGTTGCACGGACATAGTGGCGTAGAAGCAGCACACGTCCGTGCAACAACAATGACGCATGATTAACGTGCCACTTTGCTCGTTGTATTGTATTCAAAATTTGTATTAACTTGTCAGTTGACAAAGGGACACACGTCCCGAAAGCTACTGGTTTTATCTTATTATATTTTATTATAATTTTTTTTTGTTAATAAACTGGGTAATAACTATAACTATATATGTATTTTAAAACTACAAATCCCATCTAACCTCTTAATCCAATAGCCATAAGTGTGATAGTGGAAGAAGTTGTTGTTGTTGTTGTTATTTGGTGTTTTAGGAGCATTAGCAACTAAGGCCATATTGCTCCGGGATATGCGGTGGTCATTCCCTGACCTTTCCGTATCTTCGTATTTGGTGGTGACGGGCTCGAACTCTGGTCTAATCAAGAAGCGTGTGCTACGCACTGCTGCTCCTTCCCACCTGGCTACGGAGGCGCCGATAGTGGAAGAAACAAAGAATAGGCAGAGGACAGGAGATAAAACAATGGAGAAAAATATGTTGGAGATTCAGTCAAGCTAGGAAGATAATAGTCCATCCTCACAGTTGAAGGCCCTAGCTTTGCAAACAGTATTAGTATTAGAATAGATAAACGATGCAGGAATATGGACTTTTCATAGTAAATTTCATATGTGATTTCAAAATGACCTTAAGTTTTCTTCATCCCAAACCACTTTTAACTCGTCTTCCCATTACTTATATAACTCCTGAATTTCAGTTCCCTAGAAACAAACCCTTACATTTAGAAGTATTAAACTTCTATTTTCCATGTTTGCCACACACTGTAATTTGCAAAATTTAAGCCTTTCTTCATAAGGGCAACCCTTTTTCCATTCACTAATCTTGTTGCCTTCTCTGGAACAAGTACAGAGAAGGGCAACAAGATTAGTGAATGGAACAAAGGGTTGCTCTTACAATGAAAGGCTTAAGTTTTGCACATTACAGTGTCTGGAGACTAGGCACCTGCGAGGTGATCTGATTGAGGTGTATAAAGCTTTGAATGGTTTGAGCATGCTCAATGCTGATGGGATTCTTCCTCTTGCTCAGAATAATCACCTGAGAGGCAGAGGCGGATTTAACGGCGGGCGCATCGGGCGCACCCCCCCCGGGGCCCCGACTTCTGAAGGGCCCACGCAAAACCCCAACAAATTAGTTGAACCTATTAGTTCAACTAATAGTTAAACTAATATGTTCAACTATTAGTTCAAAACTTTGTGATTATTATTAAGTTATTATTAATTATATTATAGATATATTATATTCAAATTTTATTGGAAATAAAACATTAATAGTACATAATATTTTTTACTTATTTAAAAAAATGGTTAACATGTATTTTTATTTTCCCTGTCCCTCTCTTTTTTTTAAGGGGCCCAATATTTTCTTCTGCGCCCGGGGCCTCAACCGACCTTAATCCGCTCCTGCTGAGAGGGCATAAATTCAAATTGAGGAAAGACAGTTGTAGGATAGATGTGCACAAGTTTGCCTTTAGCCAGCAGGTGGTTAATTGCCAAAACAAACTTCCATCTGTCGTTGTAGAAGTTGATAGCTTAAACAGATTCAAGGCAGAACTAGAAAAACATTTGGAGTGAGTGGATGGGTGAAACGAGAAGGGTGTGTGTGTTTTTTTGTTTTTTTGTTTTTTTTGGTTGATGCTATATAAGCTTGCTTTCTTGCATCATATGCCCTTGCTAATGCTAATGTTTTTTGGATCATATCTGCAATCTGGAACAACAAAGCCTGCTTCTTGTAATTAATCAGAACTTTTTGTTCCAGTTAATATAATAGCATTCAAACCCAATTTGCTCCATTTAATATAATACCATTTCAAAAGGAATTGCATCAAACACTTTACTAAAGTCTTGTCAAGATAAACATTGTTGAAGCATTTAGATGCTCCAAACATCCTGATGTCAAAATGATTTGGATGCTTTGGGCATTTAAATGTTTTATAGTTTTGTTGTAATAATTAACAAGATTGGCTGACAAGAATTTCCCTTACAAATCCATGCTGTGGTTTATTAGGGTTACTGTTCTTATTAAGACGATTCTATATTGTATCCTTAACCACAGAGAGCATGATGATAACCACTTAAGTCAAACTCACTGTTCTATAGTTGTCCAATGCATCTTTCACACTTACTTTTTGGATTGGGGAGACATCAAAGCTTCTCCTGTCTAGAGGGATCATCCCAGAGTTAAATGACAATCTCATTAACAATCCAAATGGATTGATGCACTCACATTCAGCTTAAAAAAAAAAAAGAAAAAAAGCTGCACAAGCGTATCAGGAACTTTTCTTGTAGAATGTTCTCGGAGCCTGCAATACGAAGTATGATGAAAGAGTTCAAGGACTAATCTAATATTTAGGAAATAATGAAGCTTACTGGCCTATAAAATAGTCTCCTTGACACTATAGACTGATTCCAATGCTTCTGTAACTCCTGGCACAGCATTCCTGATAGACTTCTTTTGGAATTTCTAATGATTCCTATGTCATGTTCTGAATAATATTCTCAGTCGTTGCAAATCCATGATCGTTAAAGACTTTACTTGGGAAACACACACACAAAAAAAAAACCACAGCGAACTAAATTCAGGAGTATAGCAAATGGGGAACAACAGTGACAAAGTGCTTCACAAGAAATTCTTGAATGGATAGCACTATGTGTGTAAAAGCATCATCATAGTACAAGCATCAATCCAATAAAGCCAACTTTTCAGTTGTCTTTTCTGAACAGCACTGCACAATCACCATAGAACTATTTTATACTATTCCTTGTTCCTGTTTTACCATAAGAGGCAAATTAAGGAATAATGTCCTGTGTAAGTATGATCCTCACATTCAATCAAGACTGTCTTGTTTTTTTTTTTTTTGGGCCTTGGAAAAGATGGAATCTTCATCTAGAGGAATGGGCCTTTATTTCTGGGCTATAACCTGGAAACAAAGGCACAGTTAGTCCCCAGTAGTGCTAGAAGAAACAAAGTGTGAACCAGCTGCAGCATTTTGTTCACTGACATTATGTTTACTCCAGATTTATTACCAAGCAGCTGCTAAAAACCCAGAAAAAAATTTCGAAATGTCTGCCACTATCTACAAATGTTTAAAAAGTACCAGAATATCATTAATACTATTAGGGAAAAGCATGATTTAAAAGTACATAATAACAGTCATACTGGGATGTACAGCAAAGTAGTGAAAATAGTAAATACCATCTAAGAAGATCAGTGTAATCTGAGTACCAGCTCAAGACTTATAGACAATCCCATAAGATCATCCTTAGAGCATCTGCTCATATATACCCACTGATCCAGTGCAAGAAATGAAAACATTCATTTCCTGACTTGGATCAGCAGAGCAATGAAACCTAGATTCACCATAAGAATCTTCATCAAAGTATGCACCTGCTCACCTATCAAGAAATTCAAGAGCCATACACCCAATACAATTTGATGGTAGCACAGACACCACACCATATTGTGAAACTTGTGAATGCTCAATAGTATTGCAATGTAGTACTACACGCTCAATCAATTGCAATGTAGTACTACACGCTCAATCAATTGCAATGTGTTTTAACAGAAGGTAGTTGTTTGGTTTTAGGTGCATCAGCGATTTAGACCACATTGCATTGTTGTGTATATTATGTCTGTACAAGTATGTTTATAGGCTGATTTCACAAGTTGCAGACTGTAAAACCCAAAATAACTCACATAGTGGGAAGACCCTACTCCATCCACCTGAAATTGGCTAACTACAGCCTCAGTTGAATATTCCCTTAGAAATTCTTCCAGTCATCGAAGGGACTCAAACACAGCCAAGTGAATGGCGTTTATCTCCTGTAGGGAAAAAAATCTTGTAACACAATGTCACATCGCATACAAAGGTGACAAAATATGAGTATGACTTCAACATCAAGAATTAATGGATGAGAATTAATGGAACACTTAGTACATAATCCAGACTTTGTAGAAATGAATATTTCTTTTCTGATTCATAAAGAATGTCTAAATTCACTAAAATTAATATGTCTAATCCAATAAATCAAAGTGACAACAAAATGTGATACTGAATTCTGGAAGCATAAACAAGCTAGTATTATTGTGGGAAGCCTTAATATTCATGTGGACATAGGTAGACAACTAAGAGTTCAATATCTGTTTGTTAAGATTGAAATATAATCTGTAATTTGTTTTTCTGAATGTAGATGAAATAACTGGCTAAAATTTATCCCAGAATGGCAAGCCTAGAATAAATATTCTTCACATGGACAAGCAAATCATGTTGGGATACCAGAAAATACTACAGCAATTGAAGGACTTGTGAGAGAAACCACCATAGCACCACTGGCTCAAGCAATTAATATCACCATCAGTTCTCCATATAGTGCTTTTGAAAGGTGTGCTGCCTGATAGGCAACACACCTTTCAATTTAACAGCGGAACTTAAATATTTAAGTTCTGTTGTTAAATATTTAAGAACGTTAAATATTTAACACCAGAACCCAATGAGTGTTACTTTTGTACTTTAATGCAAATGACAGTTAATATTTAAAAAAATAAATAAATTATATGAATTAGTGATTACCTAAAAATTATTTGTTATTCAGAAAGTACAACTTTTTAATGCAGATAAGATACATGAATAAAGAAATTATTTATAGACTGCACTTACCTCATAATATCAAGAACTTTTTTGGCACTTTCCATGTCACTAAAAAAGAAAAAAAAAACACTGCTTTAATCCCACTATCTCTATAATGTTCAATAGGGAAATAAAATTATATAATGAAATGCTGATATCAGAGTTTTCTAATTTGGATGAGGGCAATAGCAATCAAATGTGGTCTGGAATATAGATAGGATTATATTAAGTTTAGTAGTTGCTTGATTTCATATAGATGTGAATTGTTGGAATTTTTACTGAAGATCAAGAATTATTTAATTATACTTAGATCCAAGAATTATTTTATTTTAGATAACATTTTAGACAGTTTGACAACTGTATATAATGTCATCTAAACTAAATAGTAGTAGGTAATAATAACTTTAGAGAAAGTTTGTAATCTACAATAGTCAAGTTTGTTTTAATAGTCTAAATTTTAATTTTATAGCATACGATATTTCAAAGAGTACCTAGTAATAAGTAAAAATTTATATAAGTATTTTGTAAATTTAATGTTATATATTTCTTACCTATAACTATGGTTAATATGGAAGCTTCTAAATGTATGAAGTCATGGTACAAGACTTCTTGACTCAGAATGAAAATATTGCAGGAAATTCCCTTGTGAGTCAGAGCCTTATTGCTCATACTGGCAATGTTATGTATTACAAGGGCATTCACAGGTAATAATAATATAATTGATACATCTTTCTGTGTACTTGTCAAAGGAATTTGAGATTCTGAAATCTAAACAGCAGATTAATAGAAGAGACTGAGTTACTGAGAAAGTAAGCTCATACCCTGAACTTGGCATTCAGGAAACTTGGCAGAGAATCAATTGTCTAGTGATATGCCAATGGGATGTTCCCCTTGATTCAGGCTCCAGATATGAATAATTACAGATGGGTGAAACAGAGCCAGAATATGTCTGCCATTGCAACAATGACAATATAGTGAATCAGTTTCCAGATCACAAGAGAAGTTGGGATCTTGTTATACAGGGGTCCTCATTATCCAAGGATAATTGGTTCCAGAAAATTCCATTTAAAATGAATCCACTTAAAACGAGAACCCAAATTTTATTGATATGTATCATGTACTTGTACATAGTAAAAACTGGATTGAAGGAACTGAAGAATGAGACAATAATTTTATTAGACTTTTTTATTATATGTCAAACAATGTAAGGTTAAGTAAGGTTTACTAAAGTTACACTATTTTCCAGTTTTACAAATAAAGAATGAATCCAGAGGTTTTTTTTTTTTTTTCTGTATTTTTCAGAAATGAATGGTGTTGTAGTATCTAGTTGTCTTTAACTGTGCACTTATCTTGTGATGTATGATCATGAAGAGAGTCATTCTCACAAAAATATTCACAAAAAAGCTTTACTTTTCTAGGTCAAATTAGTTCTAAGTTAAATCAAAAAACAAATTTTTTAGAAAAAGTTACATCGGTGATCACAGAGGATGCTGGTAACACACTTAGTGCTATTTAGCAATTAGCATTAGCATTAGCAGTGGAAAATGATGCAAGAAAGCAAGCTTATACAGCATCAGCAAAAATAAAAAAAATATATAAAATAAATAAAAAAAAAAAAAATACCTCCCATTTCACCTATCATTCCCTCCAACAGTTTGTCTAGTTCTTCCTTGAATTTATTTAAGCAATGAATGTCTATAACAAGAGATGGAAGTTTGTTCCATTTCAATACATATAAAATTTTCCATTAACCAGCCAATCCTCATTTTGTTATTGAAAAGTAATGAAAGTCTGAACGTAGCTTCACTTTATTTTTTCATAAAAAAGCTTTACATAAAAGTAGTGATCACCAAAACTCATGTGCCTACTATAGCCAGGTTAATCTATCAAAAGTTAAAACTGAAATTAATATAAACTCTAAAACATGTGCAAAGCTAAAAAATTCAAAAATTTTCTTAAAAAGCAGATATTTTCTTGGCCTTTTAAAAGACTTACTTATTTCTAGCATGTCCAGTTATTAAAGAGTTGAATACTGCTTCAGTAATGAAAAATTCTTTTTCTTTCATCAATTCCAAAAGTTTACTAAAAATAAATTGCAAAAAATTTTTTAATTTTTAAATTTTAAAAATTACATATAATATAATCAAAAATATGCAGCAATATATTAATTATTTAGTTTTAAACATATAATTTTAATAAACTAAACTCACATAAAATGAAACTTGGAGGCATGGCTTATTAATTTTCAACTTAGCAATATCAAGTTATGAATTACCTATAAAAAACTACTAATTATTACATAATATTTAACATTTTAATGCCCTTTAAGAGCATTAACATGTAAATAACTTTCACAATGCAGCAGCTTTGGAACAGGACCAGGGTATGTCTACCAGGGTCAAAGGTTTATGACGTTGTAGAGCGGATATCATCTTTTAAGGGCACAAAAGGTGATATTGTTGTACACGCTGGCACTAATGATAATTAAGAGTAGGAGACCGGCAGAATTACTTAACAAGTACAGGTCATTTTTGAAAAAAAAAAAAGCCTTGAATTAGGGCTGAATTTGAAAGTGTCTGAAATTCTGCCCAGACACGATAGGAGGGAGTATATGATGAGAGCCTTGTCGATCAATTCGGCCGTGGAAAGATTGTGCAAGGCTCAAGGAGTAGAATTTTTTTCAGCCTGGTCTATATTTGTTAACAGGCGAGACTGATTCAACAGGGATGGGATACACTCAAATAGAAAGGGTGCAAGAATATTTGCTGATGCTATTGAGGCAGTGTTGGGTGGATCGGAAAACTGCTAGCTTGGGGGATACAAGGACTAATAGATTAACAGTAGCCACTGGCAGAGGTGAAAGTGATTCTTGCACTGCTTCTATTGGAATGAGCAGCAGCCTGGAAAAACAAGATGCAGGGTACTTCAGAGACTGCTGGGAGTCATTGTGGTAAAGGTAAAAACATGGGTTGTGTTAGAGTAGCTAAGAATAGGAACAGGTGCATGTATACTTGCATGTATACCAATGCTAGGAGTTTTGGTAAATAAATTTGATGAATTTGAGGTATTGGTCAAAACATCAAAGGCAGATATTGTTGGGATATCAGAGATGTGGTGTCACACAGATATAAGGAATGCAGAACTGGAATTTGGGGAGTACAATGTGTACGGAAAGGATAGGAAGGGAGGAGGGGTTATGCTATTAGTTAAGAAACACATAAAAACCAAGGAAGTGAAGCCAGTCGACATCGCTGGACAGTGAACTGTTGAGTCAGTTTGGTGTGACATAAGCATTGGGAGATCAAAATTGAGAGTAGGAGGGTGCTGTAGGCCTAATGATGCTGATGAGTATAATAAGAAACTCTACATGGAAATAGAGTGGGCCAGTAAATCAGAGAGTCTTATAATGGGGGATTTTAATTTCCCAGATATCGACTGGAATTTGTGGGTTGGTCACTCACACACTAGCAAGGCTTTTGTGGATTTATGGATGACTGTTTTCTACATCAGCATGTTCGGGAGGCAACTAGAGGGAGTAATACTCTTGATCTGATTATCAGTAGTGATTCTTCATGCATTAAGAATCTGCAGATAAAGGAACCACTAGGTGGCAGTGATTACAGTGTGCTGAAGTGGGATTTACTCAAAGAGGTAATTACCATCAGGAGTAAAGGGAAGGGTTTTTGCTTTCGTAAAGGCGACTACAACAGTCTGAGACAGTATTTAAATTCTATACAGTGGAACCAACTGATGATGTTACTAACAGCAAATTCAAAATGGGAAGCATTCAAAGAATTTATCTTGGAAGCTACTAGGGTTTACATACCAACTAAGAAATATTGTTCAGGGTTTAGGCCTAAATGGATGTCAGATTAACTAATGAGACATATGGCAGAGAAGAAAAATGCATGGGATACATATAAATTAATGGGTGACATGGAAGCCTATGATATATATAAGCTGGTCTGTAACCAAGTCACAAAGGAGATTAGGTAGGCAAAGGCAGATTATTATAAATCCTTGGCAAAGGATGCAAAGAAAAACAGAAAAGAGTTCTTTACCTATGAAAACTCTAGAAGGAAAGGGGTGAATTAGATTGGTCCACTGGATATTGATGGTTCAACTGTTGATAATCCTGCTCAGGCGGCTAACAAACTAAATGAGAATTTTGCACCTACATTCACACATGAGGAGTTATCCAGGAAGGGGAATGCCAGAGGTGAAGTGAACTCCGGCAGTGAGCTAGATGATTTTTTAATAACTGAGAGGAAAGTGGAGGAGAAATTGTTGAGGATAAACATAAAAAAGGCACCTGGGGTGGATGCAATCTATCCAGTTAAAGGATATATCAATTAAAGGAGGCATCAAAGGAAATAAGCAAACCCTTAGCCATAATTATGAGAGCTTCTTTGGACTCAGGGGAGGTACCCATAGACTGGAGATGTGCAAATGTGACCCCATTTCACAAAGGAGGATCAAAGGTTGACACAAGTAATTATAAACCTGTGAGTTTAACTTCTGTTCCAGGAAAATTAATGAAGGCACTGGTTAAAGAAGCACTGCAGGATCATCTAGACAAGACTTCAGTTATAGCTCAGACACAGCATGGTTTTGTTAAGGGAAAGTCTGGCTTGACCAATTTGATTGGATACTATGATGCAGTCACAAAAGAACTGGATGCAGGGAATAACTTTGATATTATATATTTGAATCTTAGAAAGGCTTTTGATACTGCTGCACATGGAAGACTGGTGCACAAATTGGAGCAGTGTGGCATTGGAGGCAAATTGCTGCTATGGATAAAGGGATGGTTGAGGGGGAGAAGACAGAGAGTGGTAATCAATGGACACTGCTCTTCATGGACTAATATTATTAGTGGAGTCACTCAGGGTTCACTGTTGGGTCCATTGTTGTTTTCTGTATTTATAAATAATATTGATGATGGTATATCAAGCTTAATGTCCAAGTTTGCAGACGATACAAAGGTTGGCAGGGTTGTTGAGGACAATACTGACAGTATGCTGCTGCAACAGGATCTGGAAATGTTGAGCAGATGGGCTGAGGGGTGGCAAATGAATTTTAACATTGACAAATGTAAAGTACTACATATGGGAAACAATAACCCCAGAGTAATGTATCAACTCTGTGGTACTACACTGACAGTGGTAGAGAATGAAAAGACCTGGGGGTAATTGTGCAGGCAGATATGAAGTTTTCTGAGCAGTGCAGATGGGATGCAAGAGTAGCTCATGGTTTCTTGTCAATGATGTACAGGAATTTTTCTAGCAGGGATAAGGAGGTGATTATTCCCTTGTATAAGGCAATGGTCAGGCCACACTTTGAGTACTATCTACAGATCTGGGAGCCTCATTTCAAGAAGGATGTAGAGCTGCTTGAATGTATACAGAGAAGGGCAACAAGATTAGTGAATGGAACAAAGGGTTGCTCTTATGAAGGAAGGCTTAAGTTTTGCAAATTACAGGTTCTGGAGACTAGGCACTGGCGAGGTGATCTGATAGAGGTGTATAAAGCCTTCAATGGCTTGAGCATGCTCAATGCTGATGGGATTCTTCCTCTTGCTCAGAATAATCACCTGAGAGGGCATAAATTCAAATTGAGGAAAGACAGATGTAGGACAGATGTGCAGAAAGTTGCCTTTAGCCAGTGGGTAGTTGTTTGGTGGAACAGACTTCTATCCCTTGTTGTGGAAGTTGATAGCCTAAATAAATTTAAGGCTCAGCTGGACAGGTATTTCGAACGAATGGAGTGGTGAAATGGGAGCGTTTTTTTTTTTTTTTTCTTTTTCTTTTTTTGGCTGATGCTGCATAAGTTTGCTTTCTTGCATCATATGCCTCTATTAATGCTGATGATAATGCTAAGCTTTGAAGGGGTGGAATCAAAGGTTGCCAGAATCTTCATTACTGTGATCATTCCAGAATTGATTATTAACTGCTGTATAGTAGAAATTGGGTCTGGTATTTCAGGTGTCTGTCCCTATGATCAATGCTTCCTCCTTTAGCCCATTTGTGAGGAAAGTTATTCATTAAGATATATCATTCTGAATGAATCAGAATGATATATCACATGGCTGAATCAAAGCATATCAAATTATTATTTCAGTGGCAGCAGAACATTTCATTTATATTCCTATAATATTTTTGTCCGTAAAAGAGCGCACACGCGTCTGTGTATGTGTGTGTGTGTGTTCATGGGTTGATTTGCATCTTATGCAGTCTGAAAAACCCAGGATAACTCATGGGGAGGGACCTTTACTTCCTCCATCTGTAGAAGAGAGAAAGAGAGTGTGTGTGTGTGTGTGTGTGTGTGCGTGTGTGAGAGAGAGAGAGAGAGAGTGTGTGTGTGTGTGTGTGTGTGCGTGCGTGCATGTACATGTTCATGGGCGCCTCCATAGCCAGGTGGGCAGGAGCAGCAGTGCATAGCACACGCTTCTTGATTAGACCGGGGTTCGAGCCCGTCACCACCAAATACGGAGGGATGCGGAAAGGTCAGGGAATGACCACCGCATATCCCTGGAGCTATTTGGTTTTTAGGAGCATTAGCAACTAAGGTCATATTTCTCCAGAGATACGTGGTGGTCATTCACTGACCTTTCTACATCCTCCGTATTTGGTGGTCACGGGCTCGAACCCCGGTCTAATCAAGAAGCGTGTACTACGCACTGCTGCTCCTGCTCACCTGGCCACGGAGGCGCCGCCCTGGAGTAACATGGCCTTAGTTGCTAATTCTCCTAAAAACCCAGAATAACTCATGAGGGGGGGGGGACAGGACCCTTATTTCCTCTGGCTAAGATTGGCTAACTACTGCTTCAATCGAAGAGGACTTCAGAAATTCCTACAGTCATTGACAGGAATCAAACTCAGATCATCTATGTGTGAAATAACAGAATTATGGTACACTTACAGTTATTGTACAAGTGGTAAATTCATATAAGAGTAATGCCAAATCGTTCTACAACCAGGCAATTTCTAACAAAATGGTTAACATTCTTGATCACGAGATCTGCATATCATGTATTTCATTCTACATGATAACATTAAATATGCTGCACTATTAACAGTAATTGCTGTAATTGTTGCTCTATGTTGAAAGCTACAATAGGTACACAGCTGCCATGAGTATAGAAATTTTATATTAAGCGAAGATTTCTACAAAGGAATTTATTTAGTTCAGCAGTTTCTATCTTTATCAAAAGTTTGGGATATGAAAACAATACCCACATTCAATGTTAAAATATTTCAAAATTTAAAAAAAGTGCAGATATTGAAGAGAAAAAATAAAAACCACAGAAAAAACATTATGAATTTTTTTTATATATATTACAATATATAAATGATTACTGATGGGAACCTTTTTTTTTTACTGATGTACCAGTTTAAAAAAAATCATCTGGAATGCAGAGCTCAGTGTATTTTTTTAATTTTTTTTAAAACCAACTGACACTACTGCACAAAGATAAAATTTTTAAAAAAACAAGCAAACAATGAGCCATACATGGGATATAAATATATAAAATAGATAACTATTAATGACTGGCATTTTTACATTCCATTTTGAAGGAAATTTTAAGAAAATTGTCTTCTTATATCAAAGGACCTTGATAAACTTAACAGCCACAATAAAAATAATAATAATAAATAACACTTCATTTAATGCATACTAACTTAATATATTAGCAGATTTACCAATCTTCTAAGATTACAGATTTACCAATCTTCTAAGATTACAGATTTACCAATCTTCTAAGATTACAGATTTATCAACCTTCTAAGAAAAGCCACACAGATAATGATTTCAATTTTCACAGCAAAAGAATTTGGTTGATAAAAAATAACTTTACTTGTGATACAACTTAATTTCATCCATACTCATTTACATCAATTTTTCTCAATAAACATAAACACTTCTCTGCACATTAACCTGATTTCTTAACTGATTAATTAATGGCTAAACATTTCAAACCAACCCTGTGCCTCTTTTTACAGTGGATATAATATGGAAAAACACCGATTACTAAGTTTTATATAACGGGAGACAGTGCTGCAATTTTTGAAAATCAAACTGCGACAAATTTCACAGTCTGATTTTCAGAATCAGAGTCACAGTCTGATTTTCTAATGCGAGATGTATAGCAGTCTCAGCAACTGTATGAGCACTACCAGTTTTTGCAATGATTTCTGCAATTTTTAAGATGCATTCATTCCATCGTCATTTGTTTGTGTGTTCTTCTTAAATAAGGAAGTAACAGTGTTACATTGCTCAAAATTCTGTTTTAAATTTTTTAAAATATTCGATATGTTTACTAATTTTATCAGGATATTTCCTTTTTAAGTGATCTAAAAGTCTTGATGGTTTCATAGCCTCATTTGAAAAAAACTATTACACATAAGACACATAGGCTGTCTTGAGTCGAATGGTCACTCAATAAAATGATAAGCTAGATATTCATCCAGATACTGTCAACACATTTTCTTTCCAGCACTTAACACAATTGATGATGGGTTGAATAACTATAAAGAATCAAACAATAAAATATAAACTATTTTTATTTAACTCTCATAGCCCATGTCACTCATAAAAGTACTGTGGATCAAAAATAAGGAAACAATAAATCAATAATTGTCGCTTAGAAAGTAGAAACAATAGACCGAAACATTTCCTCATCCCATCTATACCTCACATATTGACCAATGAAACAAAAGAATAAATAAGTAATCCATGCCCACCATGCTGCAGCCAAGGTCGCAGCTGTTGGAAAGGCACAAACAGCAAGGGTTGTAGAGATGTTACTTCTGAAAGCACTTAGGCATTTAATACCTATGAAAAGCAAAGGTGGTTGAATTAAATCATGCCATCTTCCTTTTATCAAAATTTCTCACTCATTCCTAATATAATATACCTATATATTAAAAATCAGTTGTCTCGGGGGAAAAAAAACCCAATGAAAGAAATTAAATATTAAGGAATGAGTGAGAAAGGTAAGGTTGAACTTGAGGGCCACAAACCATTGTAATATCCATGATTTTTTTGCCCCCCCAAAAGCCAATTTTCTCCCCCTTGCCGGCGATATTGCCCCATTGAGAATCCCTGGTCTAACCTTTGTAATAAGCTTCGTTAGAAAAGTTCATTATAATGATTTTATACCTGACTGAAAGTAGAGGGAAAATTTTGATTGAAAAATTAGACACGACTTTTATGCAAAAACTTGCTATCTTTAATGGAAGAAAACTGATGATTATGAATATTCAAACAATCAGTTGTAAATAATGCAGAAAGAGTAACAAATTCAATATAACTTTACCTTGCTTCATCAAAATCTCCATCTTGACAATACTTTCCAATAAGCCTCTGATATGTAACCTAAAAATAATTTCCATAAAGAATAACAAACTCACAATGGAAAATAGATTTATAATTTTTGTTCATGATATAAGCACTTCACATTATTGAAAAAGTAATAAATACAAATATCAGTTTGAAAAGTTAGCTTCCTTTATTATATGCAACAATTCAATCTAACATAAAATGAAGCTAAATATAACATTATGAAGGAAAAAAAAAACATGAAAATTATACTAACAGCAATGAGTAGAGATGGCCAAAATTATTTAGCATAACAGCCATTTTTAAATTTCATTAATAAAATCTGGTTTCAATAGAAGAGGGAAATGTAACTTTCTTCACATCAGGTAATAGCCAACAATTAACCACTAACTCCTAAACTATCCAGAAACCTTCCATCTCATCAATGACTGCCAGTATGGATTCTGTCAGTGTTCATCCACTGATGATATACTGGTTCATACTACACATCTATGGAAAAATTCAATGGAAAAGTTTAGCAGAATTCAAGCAGTTGCTCTTGACATTTCAAAGGCTTTTGATTGTGCTTGGCATAGAGGTCTTCTAAATAAGCCTTCCATCTTATAGTTTGTAAACTATTTTTTGTAATTCGGTATCCAGTTTTTTCTCTGACCGCTCACTGCAGGTGATGGTAGTGGCTCTCTGTCTTCTAATTTCTCCACTAATGCTGGTGTTCCCCAAGATTCAGTTCTTTCTCCCACTCTTTTCCTCTTGTATATTAATGACCTGCCATTGACTGAAAATCCTATCCATAGTTTTGCTGAGGACAGAACATTACATTCCACTTTGAGAAACCATGCTCTGCACAAACAGCTTTAACTTCTCAAAATACCCACTATGAATTCCTTAAATGCTAATCTCCAGGTAATTCTCCAGAATTACCTCGAGATTAGCATTTAGGGAATTAGTGGGGCGAAGATAACTAGTTGATTTCAATCCTTCTAAAAATCAGTCCTGTCTTATATCTCACAAAAAGGTTTCTCTGCTCCTATGCTTACCTTCGGTGACACAGATTTCTAGACAAGACGGGCGCCTCCGTAGCCAGGTGGGCAGGAGCAGCAGTGCGTAGCACATGCTTCTTGATTAGACCGGGATTCGAGCCCGTGACCACCAAATACGGAGGTTGTTTGTTTGTTATTTGGTTTTTAGGAGCATTAGCAACTAAGGCCATATTGCTCTGGGATATGCGGTGGTCATTCCCTGACCTTTCTGCATCCCCCGTATTTGGTGGTGATGGGCTCGAACCCTGGTCTAATCAAGAAGCGTGTGCTATGCACTGCTGCTCCTTCCCACCTGGCTACAGAGGCGCCTCAAATACAGAGGATGCGGAAAGGTCAGGGAATAACCACCGCATATCCACGGAGCAATATGGCCTTAGTTGCTAATGCTCCTGAAAACCAAATAACAAACATCTAGACAAGATCACATATCTCTATTAGGATCACCTGGACTTCTAATCTGTCTTGGCATAAGCACATCACAAATATTTTTTCCATTACATCTAAAAAGCTGGGTTTTCTCTTTCCTCCTTGGCATTACTTTACTTTCAAACAGCTGTTCGCGCTGTTTTGCACCATGGAATATTGTTCCCACATCTGAAGCAATGCCCCCAAAACCTCTCTCTCTGGGACATCTAGATTCCATTCAAAAGAGGGCAGTTAGGTTAATTAATGACCCATCTCCAACCAAGTCTCTCCACTCTCTCTCTCTCTCTCTCTCTCTCTCTCTCTCTCTCTCTCATAGACATTCTGTTTCTGCTGCATGCCTTTTCTATGGATACTTCCATAAGCACTGTTTTGAATTGGCTTGTATAATTTCTGCTCTCTTCCAAACCAGTCTGAACATGTACCGCAACCAGTCAGCATCCTTTTACTGTCCAACTTCAAACTCACAGAACCAACTTTTCTTCTTTTATTATTTATTCCTTCAACTTCCATTTTCTGGAACAATCCCCCCCCCCATACAAATTTCTTGAAAAGTACAATCTACAGAAATTCAAATCTAATGTTAACAAGTATCTTCTTTCATCTTCTCAATCTTCAACCCATGCACAGTACTAAGTATCATAAGTTCTAATACTTCTCATGCTTGTAATTTTCATAAAAAAAATAAAAATTAAAAATTAAATTTGTGCAATACTCTTCAGGGAAGGAATGGGTAGTTCTTTTTACACAAGACAACATAGAGGGACACAAGTACACTAGAAACTATAATTCATGAATTTGAAACTCCAACTCATGAATTGGAGTACTCATTTGGTTACAGCATAACATATTTACACCATGCAATATAAAAAAGTGGGAAGTGTGGCATGGTAGTTGGAACCAGATATGCTGGTATGAATATTGAATGTTCTCCAATCCTCCCCACTGTAACTGTACCTTATTGATTTTTGCTGACAGGTATGGAACCCAGTCATAAATAAAAGCCCCAGCAACTACAACACTGCTGGATTTTTTATATAAGTCTCAGGTGTATCAAGATTGGTCCAATAAACAAATAGCATCACGACAACAATAATCCTGTGGTTGGAAAGAGCACAGTGAAGAAACAGGCCAACAAGGGCTGACAACCTGCAGGGTAACAGAGAGGCTACAGTCTGTCAAATAACAACCCAGTGCAACAATGGTAACAAGGAGGCATTTCAGAATGCACAGCTCATTGTACCTTGTCGTGGATCATAGCCAATGATCAAAGGTACAGTAAAGGTGTGGTCAGGAATGCTAACACTGGAGGATTGGAAAAACATTACTCAATCTGACAAATCCTAGTTTCTGCTGTTTCACAGAAGAATCAGAAAATAGTGAAAACATCGTGGGTCTGTGGATCCATCCTGCCAGGTGTCAATCATGTAGTCTGATAGTTGTGATGTAATGTGTGGAGAGTGTTTTCATGGTACACATTGAGCTCCTTGATATGAGTGGGGCAATTTGGATGCCACAGAATTTCCAGAAATTGTTTCTGATTAGGCACAAATATGGCCATAAATCCCTTCATAGCTGCAGTACATCCATCTGCAAATGGTTCTTCTAAAAAGACAATGCGCCAGGTCACAATGGCAGAATTGTAGAGAACTGGTTCCAGGAACCTGAGAATGAATTCAACACGAGTATACTAACCAGAAAATCATTATTATTAAGAACAAAGATTCTGCAGGATGATCCTCGGCCAAGAAGTGCAGTTGTCACAAAAGAATGTCTTGAAAGATGTCATCAGGAAATAGTGTACACTGATGATGTGTCCAAGATGCTGAATATCTGTCATAGGTCTGCTCATAACATCAATGACAAAGTCCAGTAAGGAAAGACTATGTGAAGTGGGCTCCCAAGTGCCTTAGCAATGAACACATACATTTGCAAATTGGACAGTCTTTATTACATATTACGTCTGTACAAGTATTTGTATGTAATAAAAGGCTAATTTCTATGCCCTGTGGGCTGAGAAGCTCAGAAAAACTAATAGAGAAAAATCTTACCTCCTCAGCCTGAAATAGCCAACTACAGCCCAAATCAAAAAGATCTTTAAGAATTCCTCTAGTTTCCAATAGGATATTTGATCAAAACTTCTCTGAATGAGTAACATATGGCAACCCAACTATACTACTAGGCATAGAGTAACTTCAAATCAGGACACCAATACTTTATTTCTTTACATTTTTCCTCCTTCTTTCATTGAAACGTGATGAGCATCTTCTATTGAACACTTTTTTGGTTGTTTGAAGAACAGTAACAGAAAAATGGCCCACCATTATATGAACAGAACATATCAACTTTTAAGGCCCTACATATCCTCATTATTTGTATACTCTAATGGTTTTCAATCTTCTCTGCAAACACTATCAAAAATTCCCTCCTCTGACACTTACTTATCTTTTTTATAGATTGCAAAGGAAATAAGTGAAGACTGTATCCACCGTCTAAAAATTTCTTGTAATGCTTAGCTTGCTTTTTATGAGCAATTGTATATACATTAATTAGTCCTGTTCACACAGCTCATGTTCAAATAATATTCATGTGCCACAGGAAGCCTTTAATATTCTAACTCCTCATTTCTGCCCACTATGCATTTCGGGGCTACAAAAAGTACAGACTAAAGACCAACATATAACAAGTATACAACCTTAAACTTGAATTAAATGCAAGTGTCAGGGTTTAAACAGACGTGAATTAATACCAATATGTTTATAATTTATCATACATATATTTTTATACAAATATACATAGTTGCTCACCCGTTAAAACCCATGTTTGTTCATCTTCTTCATGAGACAAAAACAGTTCACGAAATTCTTAAAGCGTTATGTTTTCAGCTTTACTTTTTCATATTCTCTAAAAGTCAACTTTTGATTAATAATTTCTGATTTTATGAAAATTTCTCATTTCCTTATATTAAAAATGAATAGGCACATTATAGCCATAGTAGCTTATGCGCCATTAAACTCCCATAACAACATCAACTTTTGAGATTGTTGATTTCTTAGCAACACTCACTTTCGCATCAAGGCACTATTTACAGAGAAACCAATTTGTAGTACAGTACTCCACAGGTAACAAGAACTGGCTGAATTATGTAATAAAAGCATCCAATGTATCCATATACAAGTAGGGAATACTGTATATACTCTTTCTTCAAAGTTTATCGTGCACTGTAATAAAATTTCACAATATAAACTGGTAAAATAAAGGGCATAAATAACTAAACTAAAAAGCAGAAAGTTGCTCTTAATGTATAGTTCTTTCACAACACATGTAGTAGCATCATTATATGAAATATGAAGCATGACTATGGGGGGGAAGAACTTTGCACAGTAAACATAAATCTAAGTACAAATTTTCAAGGCAATATATGTTAAGTTGATTTTTATGTCAAAATATGAATCTATGGCCCCAAGGGGGCATAGATTCAAATTGAAGAAAGACAGTTGTAGAATAGATGTGCAGAAATTTGCCTTTAGCCAGTGGGTAGTTGATTGCTGGAACAAACTTCCATTTGTCATTGTGAAAGTTGATAGCTTAAATAAATTCAAGGAAGAAGCAGACAAACATTTGGGGCAACTAATGCTAATTATGCAAAAAGGAAAGGAAGCAAATGCTGAACTTTTCTTAAGTAACATGATGTTGGTAGAAATTATATGAAGAAAGAAAAACAATGAATTACCAAAAGATAATAATAGATTCTGAATCTAGTGAAAACATTAATAATGGCAAATTGTACAGGATCATTCTGACCTTCATATGTTCTTAAACTCTTTTGCTAGAAACACAATCCTGTCACTCAAGAGTAATTCAATGTTTTCAAAGGTAATTTTTCCCCCACAGTTTCTCTATTAAAAATGTAAACAGTCAACAACAAACCTATTTTATTAAGTATTTAAGATAACAAGATAGTTAAGATGTTATGAACGTAGCATTTCTTTCTTGAATAACTGGAATTATTTCATTTAATCATTGTATGGAAAGGCTAATTAACTTGATTATTTCTTAATAGAAACACAGAAATCTCATAACTGGAAACTTACTCTATTGGGAACAATGCCCCTTTGTTCCATTTCTGCAAGAAATTCTTTTGGGGAAAAACTGAATTCATTTTCAAGGTAGACTTTCAGTAATGCATTATAGTGACTTTCATTAAATGGACAATCTGGAAAATTTTAAATCTTAATATATTTCAATATTTAATTTACACTCTCTCACACACTCTCTCTTTCTCCCCCCCCCATCAATTCAAAGAACATGAAATATTAGCAACTTTAAAATAATGGTTACCTTTAATGAAAATGCATTTTAAATATATACAAAATGCAAGGTGTGAACAAAAGTTCGAGGTGAACTAACATTTAGGAAATGAAGCTTATTAACATTAACTATTTGGATAGGTCTCCTTGACAAAGTATACACCAATTCCAATGCTTCTGCCACTTCCTAGATGCATTCTTCATAGGCTTCTTTTGATATTGATAGTATTTCTTATTGCATTCTGAATCATTTCCTCTGTTGTTGTAAATCTATGACCTTTCAAGGAAGCTTTAAGCTTGAAAAACAGAAGAAAAAAAAATCACAGGGAACTAAATGTGGTGAGTATGGCAGATAAGTAACCACAATGATTGAGTGCTTTGCAAGTAATTCTTGAGTGGAAAGCACTGAATGTTCAGTGGCATTATCAAGATGTAAGTACCAATTCTGGGAAGCCCGCTTTTCTTCGCATTTATTGAGTAAGTGTCCTATGAATTAAAAAATATAATAAGCATGATCTTCACATTTGACCAAGATTGCTTCTTTTTCCTCTTTTTTTTTTTGGTCTTGGAGAAGATAGACTCTTTGGTGAGAAGACTAGGCCTTTGTTTCCAAGCCATAGTCACACATCCATGAATTGTCACCAGTAATTATGATAGACGGAGCAATATGGCCTTAGTTGCTAATGCTCCTAAAAACCAAATAGTAACAATTATGACAGAAACAAAGTGTAGGTCAGCAGCAGCAGCAGCAGTCAATGATCCTGAAATGTGAGAACTTGATTGTCTGTGAAGATGCAAGGCACAAACTTGGCTAAATGTGTCACATTCCAAAATTACTGGTGATTAACTGATTAACATGTCCCAAGAAATACCAATTTCACTAGTAACTTTGCAGATAGTTAAACATCAGTCATTTCCGAATCAGATCACGAATATGAACAACTGAATCACTGGTTTTTAAGTTGAAGGATGCCAGAGCTGGGACCTTCTTCGACTGACAAAAAGCTCTCGCTGAACTTTGTAAACCAGTGAAAAGTCCTAAACAATGCAGTATCTTGTCCAAATGGTGTTTTTATCATTCCTTCAGTTTCCATTATGAATCTAGTGAAAACATTAATAATGGCAAATTGTACAGGATTGTACCTTAAATGAAACAAAATTTGATGTAAATTTAATAATCAGCAAAATAACTCATTTTAAAATGCAAAGAAACAACTAAAACAGTTTCTATTCAATACATGCTAATTCAGACTGAATGCAGAGAAAAAGAGAATTCAGATATTACTCTCTAGCTTTGTCAGTCAAAATGTTCTGACAAATTGGAATTGGCTAGAATGTCACAATTTCAAGATACACAGTTCTCTAACTTTTTTTTTTTTGATTAAACATCATGATACACCTATGATTTAACTACTACCAAATTCAAATTAAGATGGAATATCTAAAAGGATTTCCACAGCCAGCAAACTGTTATTGGATATTTCGGTTTCTCTAATGCCTGGAAAGAATGCCAGTGGAGGAAATTAATCTATGGATTATTAATCTATTAATTAACCCTTCCCAATCATTCTCTCTCTCTGCAGTACCTACTAAACTTTAGTTCTCCAATTGGTTTCTTCCCAAACAGAAGCCACATTCCAAAATAGCTTCACAGATTACAAACGTAATCCGTGAAGTCAGTGCTTTTTTTGTAAAAAAAATAGGTGCTGGTACTCATTCTTTGCTATCAGGAAAAATTGAAAATTAAAAGGATATGAAAAGTACTCTAAAAATTTTTTTTCCTAATATTGTTACTTTCATAGTAATGTTTTTGGAATAAGAACAACAAATTTAGTATATTAACACAGTTTATTAAGTATAAATTAATTATTCAAGTATATATAGAAAAAGAAGTAAAATGTGAATAAAATAAGTAAATAAATCAGTCAACTACTGAGTGCTGGGCATTCAGGATGACATGAATGGTCGTTAGTGTAGTATCTCAAATAGAGAGCTTTATGGTAACTGAAAAAAAGTTTCTAGTACCCTGGCTTGGCCTAAAATTTAGGAAATAACGAAAACATTGTCTATTTGAGTCTTTCCAGTTGTTGTGAATGCCAAGGGTGGGAGAAGCGACTGGCAGATGAGGGCCGTGCAAGACTCCCCACAGGCACCTCTCCTCCACCACCACCGCCTCAACACTGGCTCTCTGAGTATCTCCTTGCCGGGACAACTCCAGCTTTGAAAATTGTTAAAAATACTTCTGGTCACAAAATTTATAAATGACCTTTATAGAATTATTAACTAACTATCCAGCAACCTTTTTGTCACCAAAAGGAGGGTTACTTAGTACAAAGAAGTGTGCTATCGAAGTGCAATAAAAAATCGGTTTTTTAATTTTAACACAAAAATAAATGATAGATTTCAATTGGATTGTTTTCTCTTGATAAGCATTGAATAACGCATAGCTAATGTGAATTTTAAATTTTTAGCTCCAATAGCAGAAGAAATAGAGAGGGGGACACGAAAATTACTCACATTTTCCTGTCTGGTGCCGCCATTTTTAATTTTAAAATTATATTTTAAACATACTCGAGCTCTTTCCAACGATGTAGCTATAGGTTGTCGACAACATTTTTATTCCCCCACATTTTAACCCCCCTCTATTTCCCAGACAAATTTTTGTCAACAATGATCGATATGGCGTTATGTTGGCCCACCTGATGTGCAACCCATGCAAAATTTCTAGTCAATAGGTTAAGTGGTCCCAGAGATACAATGCTGTGACAGACTGACGGACAGGCAGACAACCAAGTGAAATTTTAAGGGCCCTTTGAGGACTATGGCCCCTAAAAATAATAATTAAAAATAAATAACATAAGTAAAAATAATTTTATAATAAAGTTTTTGTGTAGAATATTCCAAATTTTTATTAAGTTTTCATCCGACACCTTATGCCAACTTCTTTTCTTCCTTTTTGTGTGTGTGTCGGTTGGTGAATGACGTTTCCGAAGCAGCCATGAATCGACATATTTTGCTGGATCAAAGCGAGTCAGCGGTGGGCATACAATTTTAAGAAACTGTTTTTGTCATCAACGAAGCTCTGGTTGGGCTGACAATCAGATTCATTTGTGAAAATCCTCGTTCACATTCAATCGATGAAATTGGTATCATACTCAGAGTATCCATCAAATTCTTCAATTCTTCCAAAACCATCTTTTCAATTAGGTACTCCCCAAAATCCACGAATCGCATTTAACTGTAACCTAATTGACAATTTTCTAACTTCATTTTCACCAAATGCCAACAATTCATGCTTATAAGGTTTAATACCTTCGTTGTCCTCGTTTTCCTCTTCTCGTCATTGGTATTGTCACTAGTTCTTAAATTTGAATTTTTTTTTTTTTGAAACTGTCCAAAATGTCAGTGTCATTCGGATATTCAGGTACTGTGACCATGTAAACAGAGATAGGGAAAATTTACGGAAAAATGTGGATAACGCACTTCCACGAAACAAGAGATGATTATTTGTCAGGGTAAAAGAAAATCACTTTTCTAATTCTCAAACGGGGCGCTTACAGTTGATTCACGAAGGTGTCCAACCTATGGCCCGCCCGGAAAGTGAACTAAAATAGCATTTTAAATTTTGTTAATTATCAAAAAAAATCTCATTAAATGTTACGTTCAGTAAATGTAATTGTGTATTGTACTTAATAAAATTTTTGAATATTTTCAATTTGACTTTTACATGCAACAAGATATGGAAAATGTAACACACTAAAAGAAATCTTAACTTTGAATTTTTTTGAATATGGCCCCTGTATGGGAATATGGCTCCTGTTTGGACACCACTGCAGTAGAAGGTGGACCAGAGCCCATTGGGAATACACCTTGATCTACTCACTGCAGACCAGCGCGACTTCTCGTATGTGGGACGGGTGGTCGGATAGTTTTACCAGGTACTACCAAGTTGTAGAATGGTAATCCCTTCAACTCTCTTAATTCACACAGCAGCACTAATTGCCTAAATTACCTGAAGGCCAGAAATGCGAACTGGGAGTACCGAGTTAATTCTCTCCTAATCCTATATGAAATCCGTTTGCTATATGAAATTTTCTCGCTCAACAGAAACTATTTTAAATGTAACTTCCAAGGGGAATTCAAAATAATTAAACAGAGGTCCGACTGAGTAATTTAGAATTATAAAAATGGTTATACAGTTTTATATAGAAAATATCAGTATTAGTAAATTTATAAGAGGAGTTAACCTCAATATAGTACGTGGAACACTTCCGTATGATACCCTCCAGAAATTAAAATGGAAAAAACGAAAAAATCGACAACTTACCGGTACAATTTTCATTCCTGTGATCACGACAGTCGGTCGAAAAGCATTGTCAGCTTCAGGAAGGAAAATCGTTTTGAATATTTTCGTTAGATTCTTTTAATTGCGTTAATTTGAATTTTAATTGTTTTAAATTGATTTTGAATTGTGTTAAATTGATTATTTAATTATTTATATTTTACTTTAATGTACCGGTAAGTTGTCGATTTTTTCGTTTTTTCCGTTTTAATTTCTGGAGGGTATCATACGGAAGTGTTCCACGTACTATATTGAGGTTAACTCCTCTTATAAATTTACTAATATTATTATCAACGTAGAACATATTGAGTATTACAGCTCTGATTCATACTATCTAATAGAAAATATCTTAACAATAGACAGTGAAAAATATAAATTTAGTTAAATAATTTTAAGCTTATTTGAATAGTAGATAAACATGTAAAAAAAATTTATGGAATATTACAAATTTCAAAAAGCACTGCATCCAAATGCCACACGTCACTGTTAATAAAGGTGCCGGTATGCCGTACCGTTGCGTACTGTCACAAGAAAAACACTGCATGAAATTATTCATGAATTACGAAAAATACAAACGTCAAATCCTGTCCACAAATGCATTCCACTAGATACCCTTCAAATTTAATTTGAATTCCACTAAGTACCCTTCAAATTTAATTTGAATTTATGCCCCCTCACATATGTAGTCTGAGCAAGAGGGAGAATGCCATCAGCATTCAAGCTTGCTCAATCCATTCAAATTCTTAAACACTTCAATCAGCTCACCTGACAGGTGCTGGTGTTAAGATGCTGCAATTTGCAGGACTGAAGCTTTTCTTGGTAAGACCACTCTTTTGTTCACTTCACCAGTCTCATAGCACTTCTCTGTACCCATTCCAACATGTCTATATCCTTCCTAAAATGAGAACTGTATGTAGCACACAAGATGCACAATACTGCCTTGTACAATGGGATAATCACCTCCTTATAGCTGCTAGCAAAGTTCCTGTATATCATTAACAAAACACCCATGAAATGTCCTTGCAGCCTGTCTGCATTTCTTAGAAAACTTCATATCTGACTGCACAATTACTCCCAGGTTTTTTTCATTTTCCACTACCCTGAGTGTAGTACCACATGGTTGATAGGTTATCTAGGATTACTGCTACCCATATGCAATACCCTCTGTTTGTCAATATTAAACTTCAACTGCCATTGCTCAACCCATCTGCCCAATTTTTCCAGATCTTGTTGCAGTAGCAAACCTTTGATTATTGTCATTAACCAAACTGCCATATTTTGTATCAGCTGCAAACTTAGGACATTAAGCCTGATATACTTTCATCAATATCATTAATAAATAGAGAAAACAACAATGGGCCCAGCACTGAACCCTGGGGGACTCCACCAATAAGATTAGTTTTAGAAGGTCAATGCATTTAATAACTACTCTCTGTCTTCTCTCATTCATCCATCCCTCCCTTTATCTATAGCAGTAACTTTCCCTTAATTAACATTAGCATTAATAGAGGCATATGATGGAAGAAAGCAAGATTACGCAGCATCAGCCACTACAAAAAAAAAAACTTTCCATTTCACTCATTCTTAATGCAGTTTCTTAATGCATGAAGAATCACTGCTGATAATCAGATCAAGAGTATTATTCTCTCTTGTTTGGGTAAAAAACAGTCATCTAATAAATTCACAAAATAATGCTAGTGTGTGAGTGACTAACACACAGGTTCCAGTCAATACCTGGAAAGTTAAATTCCCTCATTATAAGACATTCTGATTATTTCTCTGTACAGTTGTTTATTGTATTCATCAGAGTCAATTAGGCCTCCTAGGAGAGTAGGAGTGGTGCCTCCGCAGCCAGGAGCAGCAGTGCTTAGCACACACTTCTTGATTAGACTGGGGTTTGAGCCCACGACCACCAAATATGGAGGGTGCGGAAAGGTCAGGGAATGACCACCGCATATCCCCGGAGCAATAGGGCCTTAGTTGCTAATGCTCCTAAAAACCAAAATAATAATAACAACAGAGAGTGGGAGTGTGTTAACACACTCCCACTCTCTGTTGTTTAAAATGCTTCTTAACTAACTTCTCCTTTCCTGTGCTGTATGTCCTTTCTGTATGCATTGTACTCCTCAAATTCAAATTCTGCAGCCCTTATATCTGAGTGACACCATGTCTCCAATATCCTCTTTGGTGGAAGTAATGGTACTTTATTATTTTAAATAAACGGAATAAAGTTTCTCAATAGGAGGTGTGATTTATTTTGCACAGCAGAAAATTCATTATGAATATCTGAATATCTCTCTGTACAGAGAGATATTCAGATAATGTCAGAAAATATTTATAATGACTTGATTTATAATTAATAAATCTAATAAAATGGATATAATTTTCTAGCTATTATCAACAAATAATAATCATAATCAACAAAAGTACAGTATTATTGCATCTGGATAGAAATTTCCAGTCACTTAAATTGAACAATTATTAATTAATAAACTAAAGCAACTATACTCAATTCTTTTGTAGCGATATGCAAATTATTAAAGATACTAAGACATATGAATGCAGATTTCTTGCATTCTGATATGTTAAAAGCAAAAGAAATTTTGATGTCAATTCTAACTGCAGAGATGAGCTAATCAAAACTTTGAGGATTTAAAAACGTTAACGTAATTTATTAAATTTCTAAAATATTTCAAAATTTCAAAGAATTTAGATAAAGTTTTTAACTTAAAAAAATTGTTATTTTATGATTCAGAAATATTAAGTGATTATAAAATTAAGTTACCACCAACCAAATTTCTGGAGCTGTTTCCAAATGGTGTTTACTAACTTAGATCTGGTTGAAGGACTTTCTTCTAGAAGAAATGAGCCACAACAACGAATCAAGAACAGGGCTTGAGTTATATCTGCAGTGCCTATGAAAAAATAATGATAATTCATTTCTTTAAATTATCTCTTGAACAATTAAACAGTGATAAAATTCAATAATCAAAAACAAGATCATTATAAAATAATATTATGCAAATAAAATACAGAAAATTAATAAAACTGATAAATACAAAAGTCATAAAATATGGCAACAAAAAAATAAAATCTAAAAAGATGTTGTTGTTGATGGGGTTTTAAGTGCAATGGCTACTTAGGCCATATTGCACTTATGGAAGTGGTGCATACTGCCTGCGTTTGTTGATTTACGAGCAGTTAAAAACGGCTATACCATCCTATTCGTTTTAGGAAGGAGAAGAATTCTACGAGATTTGATTTTTCACATAAGATAGGGCTAAGCGACAAAGGTTCCTTTAAATCTGACAGAGAACTCAAAGACACTAGTCGAGCATTATTATATAGAGACATTCCAGAAGTATGTGTTTGACTGTGAGTGGTGTATGACAATGATTACACTGAGGAGGATCATTCCCTGACAAAAGAAACATATAGGTTAAATGAGTATGGCGATTCTGGCTCTGGCTAGAATTACTACTTCTTGTCTGTTTGCAATGGGGCTAGAAGCCCATAATTTTGGTAAAGGTTTTATTTGGAGTAGTTTATTATGAAATTGCACTTTTTTTTCTTTTTTTTTTTGTAGTTGTTGGCGCATCGGCTTCTGTGGCCATAGTGCACCTCCCAAGGTTTTTGCAGTACTTTGATCCAAGCCCGAGGCGGGATTCGAACCCACGACCTTTGGGTTGCCAGGCAGGCACTTTACCCACCCGGCTAGCCCGGTCAGCGAAATTGCACTTGTCACTGAAGAGTCCATTGATCTTTACATATTCTTTGTATATTCAATTTATAATCTGTGACCGGTACTAGGGAATTTGTTGGGGCTGAGCTGGATGGATTTTTGGCAGCATCATCCGCAATTTCATTTCCTGGTATTCCGGTATGGCCTGAGATCCAGCAGAAGATAACCTTTTGCTGATGCTCTCTAAGATGTATCAACCGTGTTTTAATAACGGATGAGTAAGGGGGAATTGTTTTGCAATGCTAATACGGAACCTTGCGAGTCTGTGTATATTATGCTCTTTTGAATTGACATAGGGAAGACATTTTCTAATGCAAGCTTTATGGCATATAATTCGGTTGTGTAGCTACTACACTCTGTTGGAAGAGATAGAGAAATGATAGTATCAGGGAGTACCACTGCTGCACCCGATCCACTCTCAGACTTCGATCCATCTGTATATATTTTAGGGAAGTCGGGATAACGTTGAGTATGCTCAATGTGTAGCTGTTGGATGTTAAAGTCTGATAGAGAGTGTTTTCCATACTGAAATAATTGTCACAAGATGGCATGATGACAGACCATGGAGGTTCAGGACCTATAGGATCTTGCAAGATTTTATTGAAGTGTATATCCCAATCTTCTACTAGATGTTTTAGCCTAATACCAGCAGGCCGAACTGTCTGTGGTTTGTTTCTATAGAGGGTCATATACAGTGGATCATAAAGTATTGAACAATTAGATGGGTCACCTGGCTTTGGATCTTGATTGCATAGTTCAACAGCAACATCTTTCTCCTGATATTTAGAGGAGATTCATGGGCTTCAAATATACAAACTTTGCACTGGAGCTGTTCTGAACGCACCTAGTGCTGTTCTAAGAGCTGAATGTTGAACAGGATTAAGGCGAGATAAAACACTCTCCCTAGGAGAATAGAAAACAGGCGCACCATAGTCCAGGCGTGATCTAATAATGGTTCTGTATAAGTGAAGCAGGCTGTAACGATCTGCTCCCCATGTTGTCGCTGATAAGACTCTGAGTATGTTCAATTTATTTTGACAATTAGTACAGAGATATTCAATGTGCTTTTGGAAGTTTAACTTGTGCAAAAAATAATCCGAGTAGAAGAATACTATTAGCTATGGAAAGAGGATGGTTATTCAAGTGGAGCTCAGGTTTAGGATGCATATTGTGTCTGGTAAAGTAGTGAATGGCAGCAGATTTCTGGCTGGACAGTCTATAACCATTTTGGGTCATCCATGTCAGGATGCGATTAATTGATATTTGTAGTTAGCGTTCAATGTAATGCGTGTTTTGAGAATGACAGGAAATTGAGAGATCATCTGCGAAAAGGTATGAATCTACAGTTTTCAGAATGAGTTCAATTATATGGTTCATTCTAATTGCAAACAAAGTGGCACTGAGAACAGACCCTTGCGGAATTCCTTCTTCTTGGGTAAAGACCTTAGAGAGAGAGTTCCCCAGTAGCAAACTTGGAAGGATCTTTGATGAAGAAAATTTTGGATAAAGTATAGTAAATTACCTCTCAGGCCAAGAGAATGTAGATATTTTAAGATGCCGAAACGCCATGTAGTGTCAAAGGCTTTCTCAACGTCAAGACAGACCATGACGAGATGTTCCTTCTTGATGAAAGCATTTCTAATGTTTGTCTCGGTTTTGATCATGAGATCCAATGAAGATCGGTTTTTGTTAATCAAGTTTTGGAACTCCAGGAACCAAGTGAGACGGCGTTGTAACGTTTTCTCAAAATTTTTTGCTGAGACAGCCGGTAAGGGATATCGGCCTGTAATTTTGCAGAACAGAATGATCTTTACCGGGCTTTGCAATTGCTAGTACATAAGAATGATGCCAGGAACTTGGCAGGTACGTTCAGAAAAAATTCGATTGAAAAATATAAGCAGCAAGGAGAGTGATCATTGAGCCAAATTTCGGAGCATTACATAATATATCCCATCAGGGCCAGCAGCACTGTTTCTTGAGTTGGTAAGGGATTGCTGCAGCTCAAGCATGGTAAATGGTTGATTATAAGGTAAAGCAGAATTGTCAGTGAAATTTAATTTGAATTTCTCTGCAACTGTTTTTAAGTTTTTGAAATGCTTGATCATAGGCGATAGAAGAGGACAACTGAGAAAATACGATCCCCAGTGCATTTGATATTTTTGTCAGAGTAGAAAGCTCCTGTCCATTCCAGTTCAGTAGTGGGGTGGATAAAGGAGGAAATTTACCGTTGAAACATTTTATTTTTCTCCAGAATAATCTGATATCAATATTTTTATTTACTGATGAGGCAAATTTAATTCAATTTTCTTTTTTTTGCTTTACGTCTGATGTAACAAGCTTTTGCTCTAAGGCGTTTATAATTAATAAGATTGGAGGTGGTTGGATGTTTGCGGAAAAGGTTCCACGCTTTGTTTTTCTCTTTTTTCGCATGGTTGCAGTCTTCATTCCACCAGTCTTCGTTCCATTTCTTCATTAATTTGTTTTTCATCTATTTCTTACTTGATATTGAGGAATGGCACCAGATGCGGCTGTCAGAATTTGATTTCTGATGTGCTCAGTAATGCTGTTGATGGAACAGGACTGAATGATATAGTTGTCAAATGAGTTGAATGATATAGTTGTCCAATCAGTTCTTGAAAATTTCCATTTAATTGGATTTTCTGTTGGGAAGGAACAGGATGTTTGAATGTTTGAATTTTGCAGATTATCGGATAATGATCGCTGCTATAAGGATCACTCAGAGATACCCAATCCATACTTGGAAAGAGGATTGGGGAACAAATGGATAGGTCTATTGCAGATGTTGAACCTGTAGGGAGATGGATATACATAGGAGTGCCAGTATTTAGTAAAGATAAATTCTGCCTGTCAATCAACATTTCAATAAGCTTCCCTCGCTGTCTGAGATAGGAGAACCCCATAATGGATGGTGCGCATTAAAGTCTCCCAGTAAACAAAATGGAGATGATAACTGCAAAACAAGATCTTCGATTTCTTGAATAGTATATTGATGATTTGGTGGAAAACAGATTGACACCAGTGTCAGAGTAATACCATTTACAACGTGAGTGGCAACAGCTTCTAAGGCGGCTTGTAAAGGGATGCGTCTGGAGGGGATGCTGGAATCCACGAGTATTGCTACTCCTCCATGGGCATTGTTAATGCCAGCTCTATCTTGTCTGAACATAGTATAATTTTTTATTGTAATTGAGATCTGAGGATGTCAAATTCGTTTCCTGTAAGCACATTGCAAGTGGTGAATTAATTCATGGATATCATCGATGTTACTGCAAAGGCCTCTACAGTTCCACTGGATGATATGTTCCATTATTTGGATTTGTAAGAGGGAGATGAATCTGGCTGCTTTTTATAAGTGGGTTGTCGATCTAGTTTAGATTTTTCTTTTCTGGGGAAGTTTGGGCGTGTTGAATCATTGTTATCTTCCATTTCACCATCTGCTTGTAATTTGAGAAAATCTTGGGTGATCATATCATCGGTATCCATCCTTGTTGAGGGGAGATGATTAACCTCAACAGGATCTGATTTTTGCAGTTTTTCTGTTACTTTACTGTGAGTTATGTTTTGGGTTGGAACTGTGAGAGGTGTATTGTTACTTTGATCTACTGTCTTTGGCTTAGATGTAAGCTGGGTCGATAGAACTGATCGAGCCCAGTCTGCCATCAATTTATCTGGAGAGTGTGACACTTCCGTCTGACATGCTACTGATTGGTGAGAGTGGACAGCCGAGGCATAAGAGCTTTTTGGCATGGTTAGTTTAATTTGTTTCCTAGCTTCTTGATATGAGACTTTATTTTCAGGCTTGTATTTTTGTATTTTTTTGCTTATCTTCCAGAGATCACATTCTTTAGAGTATGCTGGATGGTTGCCCCTCCAATTAGGACACTGTGGAATTTGTGCCTTGCATTCTGACTGGGTATGAGTTGTAGAGCCACAGTTTTGACATGCTGAAATGACATGGTATGCTGTCTGGGAGTTACCAAATTTCTGGCATTTGTAGCATCTTAGGGGATTTGGGATAAAGGGTCAAACATGGCAATTTAAGTAACTTGCTTTAACTGAAGCTGGTAGATTCGGTGTATTAAATGTTAGAATTATGTTACATGTTGGAACAAAGGTACTATCTTTCCGTATCATGATTCTTTTTGCTTGAGTTACATTTTGTTCCTTTAGTTCCTGTACTATTTCTTCTTCAGAAACATTCAATAGATCCCACTCAGTGATCACTCCCTTGGACAAATTCAGGGTGTTATGTGGAGCGACTTGAATTGGAATTCCACTTAAAGTAGTGAGTTTTAATAATTGTTCAAAGTATCTCGGGAGAGAAGTCTCTATTAGCAAGTCCCCGGATTGGAGACTTTTCACCATTTTTGGCGATGCTGCTGCATGTTCCAGGCATCATTGTATGATGAAAGGGGAGAGCTTGCTAACAGGCTGTGCTGATAGAGAATGGATAATCAGGAAGGCTGGTGATTCCTGTCTGCCTGCATCTTTTTTCATTCTCTTCGAGGTAGAGAAGTCATGGTCCGTTTCATGGTTTTCATGAAACGGACAAGGAAATTCATTTGTTTCCATGTCTGCTCCTTTTAGCCCTGAGGGTTGATTTATCCCCCAAGTTACCGGCCCCGCCATGTGGAGGCAGGAGCAGTGCCACCAGTGACCAAGCGATACGAAGTTAGTGGTTAGTGTGTTAGAAAAGTAGTTATATATACAAAAGAAAGGTGTCTTTCCTTTCTTATAGCAGGCATCCTTCTTTATTTAAAAAGAGCCAGAAAATATATAACTTTGAAAGTAAAACCTTTGGAAATCTCTTTAACAACTTCTCTTTAGAAAAACGCTTTGGGATTCGCTTTATAAATCGTTAGATCACTCGCTTGGCACTCGGGGCCATCTAAAAAAGATTTTCAGAAATAGATGCCAGAGCAACTTGTACAGTTGATACTGACAACTTGGGACAATTCAAAGGTAAGCTGGATAGTTACTTATATGAGAAAGGAAACACATTGGTTGTTTATTTTCTTTTTTATATATTAATTTTTATTATTTATTTATTTAGTTTTTTTTTTTTTGACTAGTGCAGAAAAAGGTTCTGGCTTCCTTGCACTATATAGCTAATACTAACATTAACTTATTTTTTTTTCAGTGATTCCTTAAAGAAATTCTATGCATATGGCACATTGTGGCCTCTCCTGCTATAATTATTGAGGTAAAGGTAAATCCATATTTGATATATCTGTCAACATACAGTGGCAGACAAAAAAAAAAAAACTGCATCACCTTAAAAAAAGTAACATTTGTAGCGAAACGTATAAGATATTTGATTTGTCGCAAAGCAAAGGTATTGGGTCGAATAACGCTTCTATTGCATCAGACAGTAATTGCAAGGTATTGCATCAGCCATTTCTATAAATATGGCATTGGAAGGGTTACATGCTCATTAGTATCCTGTTTTGCAGAGGTGTAAGCATGGCTCCATATGTTCGGTTGACACCAAGAAAAAACAGTGTAGCTGTTGCTATGTCCCAGGAAGGGCTTTCTACGCGTGCTATCACTGATAAAATAGGCTGCCACCAGTCAACAGTATCCCGGGTGCTGAAATTAAAGCGTGAAACCAGTGATTTGCCTTTTGCCAGCGGGTGGTTGATTGCTAGAACAAACTTCCATCTGTCATTGTAGAAGTTGATAGCTTAGCGAGTGGATGGATGAAATGAGAAGGGTGTTTTTTTTTTTGGCTGATGCTATATAAGCTTGCTTTCTTGCATCATGTGCCTTTGCTAATGCTAAGAGAAGACCTGGATCAGGCCGTAAGACAGTCACTATGCCTTCCCAAGATCGATATCTGAAATGGCTATGCCTTCGTAATCTCCATGCTAGTGCTCCCGATCTAAAACTGGACTTTGAGATGGCCTCTGGTGCTGAAACAAGTGCACAAACTATCCAAAGACAGCTTTCAGAATGTGGTCTGCATGCCTATCAGCCCAAGGAGAAGCCTTTGTTGACCCAACAAATGAGGAAGAAGCGACTTGCTTGGGCTAAAACACACATTTCATGGACAATAGAGCAATGGAACACAGTCATCTTTTCTGACTTAGGTACATTTACTGTTGCTGTTTTTTACTGTAAAGTAATGCTGCCAGTTGTATTTTCTTTTGATCTCCTCTTTCATAATTTTGCTTGTGACCCCCACCCTCCCAGTTTCTTCATTGTATTTTAACTTATTCTGTCATTTGGTTTTTGTTAAATAACTGATCCTATCTGATCTGATTTTGTTTATGATAACTCCCTTTATTATTATTTAGTTTTTAACACCATTTTTATGTTTGGTTTGACCTGCCAATTGGCTGGATTGACTTTCCAAATTCATATTTTGTTTATTACATTTGCTTATTTAACCTATAAATGGCCCCATGACATACTTTATAATTTGAGTTTAGCTATTCGTTATTATTATTATTATTATTTTTTGTTCTGATCACATAGAGACAATCATTGACATTGGGCTGAATAGACATCAATGATAAAATAACGTTCTTTTTGGAATCTGAAAGTGCTGTCGCCTTGAAGGGAAAGTGCTTGTGAGTTCCCTATTTTTATTTAATTCCATTTATTTATTATAAAATGCCACTCATACTTTGGTGGGTGTGACTTGCATCTCTTTGCATTGGGAGTACTACCATTTCTTTGTTTTTTTCTATAATTTTATTTTGAACATTAAAATATCTTGGTACTAAAGTAGCAGAATTGCATCTTGAAAAATATAATCCCAAATACAGTATTAATTTACTGAATTTATTTCATGGTAATTTAGTGTTTGTTTTTCTATAATAGACATTTCTTAAGGCTTCATTGATGGGTACAGCTAGTGCAGTTGTTTCGAATTTAAAAGAAAAAAAAGAGTTGGAATGAATTATATTCAATTTAAGCATGCAATTTATAAAGAAATAGATCAGACATATTTGATATAACTATATGAGTTTTAAGATTACAGAAATGCCAACCAATTGTAACCTGAATTTATTTCAAAAAGTGATGAATATAGCAGAAAAGATAGCAATCTAAGATCAAAAGATACTTCTAAAAAAATTTTAATGTAAAACTGTATTTGGTAAAATTCCTATATGGTGAAATATATCTTTTATTATTAACTGTTCCTCAAAAATATTCAGATGAGGGCAAAAATAAATTTCCACGTTTACCGTTCTGTTAATTAGGTGGTGTATTTTGTCTCAATGATAACTTGGCAACACTGGAAAAAATTATGAGAATATAAATGGTCAAAGCTGTGCTGTGCAGTGCCATACCAGAAGACAGGTGCACTAAAAACATGAAGTACATATAATAAATCATAGCATGGTCATTTATGGTTTCTACAAAAGAGAAGTCAAGATGAACCTATTTCTGGACCTCTGTTAAACGAAAAAGAGTTACAATTTAATCAAAAGTTTAAAAGCCCATCTGAATTTAAAGCCAGTACATGGTGGCTGAAAATTTTCAAATCTTGCCTCGGTATAAGGGAGGTTGAAATTCAAGAAGAAACTTTATCGGGTAACGTCCCGGAAGCAGAAGCTTTTAAAGAGTCTTTTCTGAAAATGGTGGAGAAAGAAGGTGTTTCCAAGGATGAAGTTTACAATGCAGATTAAACTGGTCTTAATTGGAAGTCATTCCCTCGTAAATCACTTGCATCACGAAGCAAAATGGCTGCTCCTGGTTTCAAAGCTAACAAACAACGTGTTACAGTTATGGTGTGTGCAAATGCAAGTGTTTTACCATTTGGTGATTGAGAAATCCAGGAATCCAAGATGCTTTTAAGGTGTAAAGTGCCTACCAGTACGATATAAAGCACAGAAAAATGCTTGGATGAATTCCAACATTTTTTTGAATTGGTTTAGCTAAGATTTTATTCCAAGTGTGAAGAGACATCGAGAAATTTAGAGTAAAGCCAGTCAAGTTTCGCTTATTATTGATAACGCACCATCCCATCCTCCTCTTGAAAAACTGAATTCAATTGACGAGAACTTCATTGTCAGGTTTTTACTGCCAAATGTTACAGCCCTGCTGCACCCAATGGATCAATGTGTTATAGAAAAACTAAAAAAGATGTACAAAAAACAGGTCTTGCATCACTTGCTGCTACAAGAGGGAGATGAAGAGAGCGTGGTCACCCATCCACTCGCTCCAAATGTTTGTCCAGTTCTGCCTTGAATCTGTTTAAGCTATTAACTTCCACACTGACAGATGGAAGTTTGTTCCAGCAATCAACCACCCACTGGGTGGTTGATTGCTGGTTGATTCCAAGGGTTTCCGGGAATCCCTTGAATTAAAGGGATCCTTTTTTTCAAGGTTAGACAATGAAGGATTCCTGATGATCCTGGAAGAAGAAATTGTATTAGTCCAGGATGAAGAATGTACTGACTTTAATCAAGGTGATTCTGATGACAAAGAAGACGAAGCAGGCCCACTCATGTGGAGGCCTTCACTGGCTAGAAACTGAAATGGCATGGTGTAAGCAACAGTCTGAATGCAGTTCTATGGAGATACTGCTACTAAAGAGGATAAGAGCATTCGCTGCAAAAAAAAAGACAATCTCGCATGACAGAAAGAAAAATTCAAGATTACATATTTTAAAAAATAAACCTTCCCAATATTCGTTATACTCTTATTTGTGTGCAATTACTTGTTTGTTTATTTCTATTTATGTAAAAAAAGTGTGATTTTATAGTTGAAACCATGTAAAAAAATTAGATAAGTTCAAAATAAATGTAATATATAGTACACATTGTTTCTTCAAAACGTTTTTGGTTATTATTTATAAACCATTTCCTAAGTCAATTATTTTTTATAATATTTCATAATTCAAAATACAGTAGCAATAACCTTGCATATAATAATTAATTGTAGGCCTATGTTTCGTATAAACTGGGTATTCTCGTGTATGTTTGATTATCCGAAATATTTGATTAACTGAACCAACTTCAGGGGCTCATATCTGGTGAGTATGGGCTTGACACACCGGTCCTGAGCTGGATATCATCATTCTTCTCTTCCTTGGTGATTTCTTTCTAATTCTGACTCTCTCTCTTTCTCTCAGGGTAACTTGGGAATTTTTTTTGGCTAGTGGAGCATAAGCCTCAGGCTTCCTTGCACCATACGGTTAATAATAATAATAACCTCTGTCCCAATTAGTTCGGATAATCAACATTCTACTGTATTACATTAGGATCACCCGATAAGTTATTACATACACCCATTTGTATTGTGTCTGTAAATTGTATGTGTTCTCTGGTCAATTTGCCAGTTTTGCAAGACGAAAAAACCTTGCTATCTACACCTGAGACCAACTAACTCAGCCAAGGAGTGAAAAATGCCCATGAAGATTCCTTGTGTCATCGACGAGATTTGAACCTGGGCCTTTTCTACTCGGTATAGGGAAGACGATGACGATACCACTGTGCTACCTGCACAGAATGAAGGTGGTGCATGTGGGAATAATTTTTGTGTTCACCAAATTTTCAAATACATGCAAAATTTTAATTAAGTCAAATTTGACTGATTTAAGTGTACAGCAGAGCCAAATCTTTGTGATCGGTGGGAGAAAGTACTGCACAGACTGAGCGCATTCGGGCAGAGTGAAAAAGAAAAAGGTGCCAAATTTCATCATTGGCAATGAAGATTTTATGAACGCAACTATATCAAACTATATTTGCAGAGAAGCCGAGAAGAGTTCAATTTTGTATAGCAGATTCTGTATGCATATATAAATTATTTGAATTACTGTTTTTTTTTTGTTTTTTTGTAGAATTTGTATTGTTTTAATGTTTCAATAAATTAATGAAAATATTAAAAATTGTGTTATGTACTTCGACATCCAAAGGTGGTGCACTTGCACCACCTTGCACCATGCTGCCAGTGCCCATGGCATTGGCCATATAATGCAAGGAAGTCACTGGATTTTACAGCAGTGGAAAAAATAAAACGTGAGAGAGTGGTTGACAAACACTGGTCAAGTAGGTCCTTTAATTTTTTCAGTACTCCTAGAACTAAATGGGATTCAAAATCAATGAGCTGAACACCTGCTTAGATACTTCTAGTGAGTTGTTTCTTTTTAAATAACTATTATTTATGTTCGTAGATACAAGGGGGTATCAAAAAGTTTGTACCCTGACTGGCTCACACGGCTGTTGCCACCACCAACTTTGTTGCCCACCCTATTCTCTAGACCTAGCACCGTCAGACTTCTTGTTTCAAGAAATAAAGAAACCATTGTGGGGGCACTGCTTTGATTCGTCTCAATGAAGTGGAATCATGGTTTCGGGCAAAAAGTACAGATTTCTATAATCAAGGCATTAAACAACTGATCCATAGATGGGAGAAATGTGTTACTATACATGGAGAGTACATAGAAAAGGATTAAAGTTCCTGTGAAGTTTCCCTTTCTAGGTAAGGGTACGAACATTTTGATACCCCCTAGTAAAATTCATAAACTACTTAAAAATACACTGTTATTCACATTATTAAATAAGATGCTAACCATTTCTCTTTACTTCTTCAAAAACTTTTTCTACTTGTCTTTTAGAAACTCTTCCATTTTTTTTAATATTCTCATCAATCTTATCAAAGATCTTATCCAGTGATTTTGACTGGGCTACAAATTTTTCATTGCTAGAAGAAGTAAAATTACTTCTTGCGAGAGAAGAATGCCTAAAAAAGTAATACCATACAATAAATAAAGGATAACATTTTTAAACTCAAATGAAAAAAAAAATTACTTATAAGTTTAACATAATTAGATAAAGAATAATTGAAATTTGAACCACAAAAAAGAAAAACATCCAATTCACAGCATCTAGCAATTTTTCAATTTTAACAAAATTTTAAAATAAAGTAAAATTCCATTTAACTGAATGGTTAAATGGAATGGTTAAGTTATTCAATTTTTTTGAAAACTTTCAAATAAGGTCTGTATACCTATGGTGTTTGATTTTTATTACAGGGATCTGTCTGCTCTCACTAAGAGCAAGTATTCAATTTCACATTCTTCAGCGGCTTACGCTTATTTTCAGCATAGTGATAAATCCGCCATTCTGCCTAAGTTGCTAATACAATTTTAAATTAGCATTGGTGATACTAGCAATTTTGAACAGATCTGTGTATTGATGTTAGCCATATAGTGCAAAGAAACCTAAATTATAAATTAGACTTGGCCTCTCTCTCCAGTGGGAGAAGAAAGATCCCCTTTTATCAAAATCAAACACAGTAAAACACAGAAACTTCATTATATTTCAACACCAGCACTGAAGAGATGCCCTACAATCCTTTAATACAGAGGCTCCTAACCTTTATCAGCCCGCATACTGGTCAACCACATTGGTATCGTATGACATACCAGTGTGTTAATTAATGAGTACATAAGTCTGTTTTGAAAAGCCACACAAATGATTAGGTAAGAAAAACCGAGCTATTCTACTAAAAACAGAAAAACATTTTTATTAATTAAGAAAAAAAAAAAATTATAAATGAGGTTTTTATATTTTCACATAACATGTGGTTTAAATAATTTCTTCTTTACTTGAATTTTTTTGTTTCTGTTTCAAATTTTGAATCTGTTTCGCTTTTACTTTCACTTTTAGTGTCAATTTCAGTCGAAGATCTGATTCAATATTCATCGAAGTACTACATTTATTTTTCATTGCAGTCTTCGCTGAAAATTCAGAATAAGTAAAAGGAAAAGTAGTTGTTGAAAATTGTCATTTCAACTACTAAACAGAATTTTAAAACTTTCATTTTGAATGCTTATATTTTATTACTTGAACTATGGTATTAATCAGCATTAATTATTGTTTATTGGAATATCAAAACTATATAATAATTAGCATAGCAGTATGTCATAATTTCTAATGATTTAAATTTCAAATTACCTGTAAAATCACTACAACTGCAAACAGTACTTTTAATGTTCACTAACCAACCTCTGAAGGAAGACTGACTGTATAAAATAAAAAGAAAAAAGAGAGGTAGTAAAGAGATAAAGTTTTATGAATTAAGAAGTACAAGAAAGAAAAGAGGTATGTTTTCCAAGGAGAAAAACTGAAATACTTGCATAGATATGAACTATGAAAAATAAAAAGAAGTTTTGGCTTTAAGAAGATATTAATATTTAAAAAGTTCATTCTCCCATGAGGGGAAATTGCAGGTGGTTTCATTCACAGTCCACATACCAGTAGCTCACTCCTCATATACCCTAGGTTGCGAACCACTGCTTTAGTATTTTTCACTTTTATTTTCCTCCACTAACTTCACTCATAGAAATTGATACATATAATATTTATGAGTAAAAAACAAAACTGACACATGAATATAATAAAATCATGCTTCCACGTAAATCGAGCATTACAAGTAAAACACAGAAAAGAAAATTTTCATCCATATTACTTCAGTATATATAATAATCAATTTGGAGACTTTTTTTTTTTTTTTTCAGCACAATTTTTATGCATCATAACACATCACATCAGTGTGGTTGGTGTTATACAGAAGTGGCATGGATAACTTACCCAGCTAGAATGGCTTTTTGATATGCTTGTTCTTTCAATTTTCATTTGTCTGTTTTCTCAATTTTACTTTCCACAAGCAGACGTTTCCTGTCAAGGTTGATATATTTCATAATAAATTCTTTGGATATTTTAGCAGCAATAGGCAAAACTAGAGACAAAGCACAAACTACTACACGTTAGCTGTAGGTGGTTTTCATAAGGATCAAGTTATCACTTTTTGCTAGATGAGGAAACAGTTTCACCATTAATTATATTAATGGTCAAACTAGACATGTTAAAATGAAGAAGGACATTCTGATGAATGTATATCACAGAAACTAACAGTCAGTGAAGCATTTAATACCCTCCAGTTTACTGAAATCAAGAAGAATTAAATGCAAAGCAACTGATATGTTTGAAGAAAATATGGAATCTTGCAGTGGAATCTTCCATCTACAAACAGGTATTCTTCTTGTTCCATTACAAGTATTTTAAAGTCATTGAAGCATTTACAGAACATAATGTGCAAACCATAATGCAAATTACTGTAATTTTCGCTCATTTAATTACTCTGATTAATAAAACAAAGTATATTTAAAATCAATTATCTGCAAAAACTGACTAACTAAAACACTCACAGTACCAACTATTTTGGATAAACAGGACTTTACTTGGAAGATTTTATTTATTTATTATTAGTTTTTTTTTTTTTTTAATAGAACAGAATTGTCTGGAACTCACACAAACTTTCTGGAACTCACACAAAAAAAAAAAAAAAAGTATCAAGCATTCTATTTTTCCATTAATAACCACCACAGCAAATGAGAATTTGTTGGAATTATATACCAGTTGCATTCCTTGTTCAGTTTCTTTACTAAAGAAACCAGGGATGAGTCTTTGCATCCGGTGACAAACCTCGACTTTCACAGTCGCATCATATCAAAAATGTTTTCTAACAAGTACTTCTTCAGTGGTCCAAACAGATGAAAGTCCAAATACATACAATTATGGGGGAGATTAGAAAATGCTTTGATGGAGATTCTTCCCCACCATACACACACTCGAGGAACTCTTTGGCCTCTTTTCTCTGAAACTCGACTTTCTACAATCCCACTTTTTTAACAGTGAGGTAATTTTCCTTGGTAATTTTAATGTTCACAACTCCAGTTGGTTTCAGTTTTCATGGACCAGCTGGTTGACATGCCAAGGCTCTTTAACTAATGACCTCACACAGCTTTTCCATTTACCTACCAAATAATCCTAACCCCACAAACAACATCTTTACCAGTGTCCCAATATGCCCCTACGTATACAAATTGATAAATACAAAAAATAAGTAAAGAAAGAAAGAGAAAGACAGAGACAGAATGGAAGGACATGCCATCATTCTAGAGCAGGGGTTCTTATCCTTTTTTTGGCCGGGACCTGGATTAAGTTTGAGCAGCTTTGTAACCCACAACTCAGTTTTAAATTAATAATCTTTTTCCTTTAATTATGTTGTCTACAAATTAAGTATGTTATTGTTATTAAAATATAGCAAAAGCTTAAGAAACTGGGTAGTTGAAAAAAAAGTAATAGTATTAAAATAATAATTAGCATATAATAACAAATAATGGTTTAGGTAGCAGAAAACTTGCAACCCACTATTCAGTCATGGTTAAATTAGTGCTTTCAAACTGGCAAAATTCAATCCATCTAAATAAGTATAAAAATGTGATAGTGTAGGGAGAATTTTCTTCCCACATCACCTGCCCATCCCCTTGAATAAATATTCTCTTAAGAAGAAGAAGAATAAATAAATTCTTCCTTGAATTTATTCAAATGACCCACTTCCACAACAACAGATGGACGTTTGTTCCAAATCAACTGCTGGCTGAAGACAAACTTCCACAAGTCTATCCTACAACCATCCTCAATTTGAATTTATGTCCTCTCCTGTGTAATCTAAGCAAGGGAAGACTGCCATCAGCATTCAGCTTACTCAATCCATTCAAGGCCTTAAACACCTTAATGAGATCTTTTTCTGATCTACTCCAGCTGATATCTTATTAATATCAGCTGGAGTAAATCAGAAAAATAAATTCAAGGAAGAACTAGACAAACATTTGGAGCAAATGGATGGGTTGAATGGGAAAGGTGGGTTTTTTTTGTTTTTTTTTTTGGCTGATGCTGTATAAGCTTGCTTTCTTGCATCATATGCCTCTACTAATGCTAATGCTAATAAAATCTTATTAATACTGAAATCTTATTAAATGTCCAGAAAGGAAATTTGTAGCCATCATTAAACAGTATCAAAAAGCTTATTAAAGTGGATCACGGTGACACACCTGAAACAGCATGGCTATCCATTGGTTAAGAACTCATGTTCTAGGGCAATGAATCCAATGGGGTTGATATCAATCCCATTGGGAATCATTGCCCTAGAACATGATATCAACCCCCTGTGGATCAACTTCTTAAAATGGATTGAATGAGGGCCAACAGGCAAATAATACAATAATATGAATATAAAGAATATAATATACTTTATTTTATATATATTTACAAAATATATATTTATACAAAATATATATTTTGCATTAGCAAATGATGCAAGAAAGCAAGCTTAAACAACATCAGCCAAAAAAAAAAAAAATATATATATATATATAAAATAAACACCTCCGATTTCACCTATTCATTCTCTCCAATAGTTTGTCTAGTTCTTCCTTGAATTTATTTAAACTATCAACTTTCACACAACAGATTATAATTTATTATTATTACTAGCGCCATGTAGTGCAAAGAAGCCTGCGGCTTATGCTGCAACAGCCAAAAAAAAAAAAAAAAAATTCTGAGTTACCCTGAGAGAGAGAGAGAAGTAGAAGGAAATCACCAAGAAGGAGAAGAATGGTGATATACAGCTCAGGACCCTGGGTGTACCAAGCCTATATGGGGTCCTGAGTTGGATATCATCATTCTTCTCTTTCTTGATTCCCTTCTACTTCTCTCTCTCAGGGTAACTCGGAAAATTTTTTTTTTTTTTTTTTTGGTTGGTGCAGCATAAGTCTCAGGCTTCCTAGCACTATGTGACTAGTAATAATCTGTTGTTGTGAAAGTTGATAGTTTAAACAAATTCGAGGAAGAGCTAGACAAACTATTGGAGAGAATGAATAGGTGAAATCGGAGGTGTTTATTTTATATATATATATATATTTTTTTTTTTTTAGATGGCAGTTTCTTCAAGCAATCAACCACTCAATAGCTAAAGGAAAATTTCCCCACATCTATTCTGCAACCATCCTTCCTCAATTTGAATTTGTTCCCCATCATTTGCGGTCCGAGCAAAAGGAAGAATCCCATCAGCACTGAGCTTGCTCAATCCATTCAAAGCCTTAACGAACTCAATCAAATCACCTTGCAGGTGCCTAGTCTCCAGATGCTGCAATTTGCAGAACTGAAGCCTTTCTTGGTAGAGCACCTCGTTCTGGTCACCAATCTCGTTGCCCTTCTACTTGTTCTAGCAGCTCCACATCCTTCCCAAAATTAGACAGCAGACCTGTATTCAGTACTCCAGATATGGCCGGACCATTGATAATAATATAGGATTTAAAAATATAACTATGAACATTGGCCTTGTTAATTTTCAGTTTTAGCAATTTGGCATGGGAATATTACTAGCTGGCACAATCAAAATCCAGCGGATGGCTAAGTAACAAGTGTGATGTGTCTCAAGTTCAATTTATTTATCCTACCTTTGTGAAAGCGTATTTATAGGAGGTAAATATCTCTGTGTAGTAAACGCTGTATGTGATTTTAAATATGTAACCAATTTCTTTTTCTGATCTATTGATAATCTTAGTAAACGTCCAGAACGCAAAATTGCAGCCATAATTAAACAATTTCAAGAAAAATCACAATGCAACCATCAACACATCGAAAACAACATATTCAGCGCCCTCTTAAGATTCACACCAAAAAGAAACATTTTACACAATAACACAATCTAACCAAAATGTGACACAATTGTATGTCTATTTTCAGTGATTTTAGCATCGTAAATGTATAATCCTTTTTTATAATTTTCATGACATTTTCGAAAAATAAATGTACTGATATCTGTAGCAGGAGTAGGATTTTTTTAAGGGCATCAGCAACTAAGGCCATATTGCTCCGTGTGTACGGTCTGTAAATTACATGTGTTCGGTGTTCGATTTTCTGTTTTTCTGGAAGAAAAAGACAGAAATCCGGGAGAAAAAACCATGTACCCTCGCCTGGAACCGAGGAACTCAGCAGGAATCTTTATAATCGATGTCATTTTAAACTAGACATAAAAAACAGCGAGTCACAAAGTTAATAGTTAGGTCAAAAGCTAATATTTTAGTAACTTTTCGCATAAGTCCGTTTTGTTTTTTCTACAAGGAATATATTTTCCAATAAGTTATAAAAATCTTGCAAAAATAAAAAACTGGTTTTTTTTAAATAATTTTACCCGGGAAAAGAAAACACACTGTCATATGATTAATCTCCAGAAGCCTGCATATCTACAAATAACCTTTATTTGCAAGAAAACTAACATGTGCAGAAATATTTTAGCCTTTACTACAACCGCTGCTCTCTATCAAACACTCTCCACAGTTTTTTTCACATTCCCCCACCCCAAAAGTTTCTCCAGTTTATTTAAGCTATCAACTTCCACAACAACCCGGCGGTTAAAGGAAAATATCTGCACATCTATTCTACAACTATCTTTCATAAATTTGAGTTAATGGCCACTCAGATTCATAATCTGAGCAAGAGGAAGAATCCCATCAGCATTGAGATTGCTCAACCCATTCGAGGCATTATTCACCTCAATCAGATCACCTCGCAGGTTCATAGCCTCCAGACGCTGCAATTTTAATTTTAAGAATATAAGCCTTTCTTCGTAAGAGTACTCCTTTGTTTACCGAGTACAGAGAAGGGCAACAAATTTTGTTGCCCTTCTCTGTACTCGTTCTAGCAACTCTACATCCTTCCTAAAATTAGACCTCCATACTGTACGCAGTACTCAAGGTGTACCGGGATCATTCCTTATACAAAGGGATAATCATCTCCTTATCCCCGCTAATAAATTCCTCTATATCATTGACAAGATCCCATGACCTGCTTTGGCAGCCTGCTGCATTGCTCAGAAAACTTCATATCTGACTGTACCATTATCCACAGGTCTTTTTCATTCTCCACTACCCTTTCATTCTCCACACAGTTGGTACGTTTCTCTGGGGTTACTGCTATCCATATGTAGTACTTAGCATTTGTCAATATTAAACTTCAGTTACCACCTCTCAGCTCATCTGCCCAACTTTTTTAGGGCCAATGCTAGAGTTTTTTTGCACTGTACAGAGAAGGCCAATGCTAGAGTTTTTTTGCACTGTACAGAGAAATTACGAGCACCGAAATTGCCAAATACACTTTAAAAAGCACTAGGTACAAGATATAACTTCATTTCCTACATTTATATTAGGACCATTTCCTTAATAATCTCAGCCTGTTAGCGATGAGCAATTAGGTTTCATCAAGATATCAAGTGGAGAAAACAGTACCAGGAAAAGTGGAAGACTAGTAGGATGGCTGCACCGTTTGATATTCTTGCAGTGCTACCACTGGAATGAGCAGCAGCCTGGAAAGCAAGCAATCGGAGATTTAAAGGTTTGCTTTGGTCCTTGTGGAACAAGCAAATACATGGACTGTGTTAGGATTACTAAGAGTAAGAATAAGAGGTGCTGTATACTCACATGTAGGCTAATGCTAGAAGCATTAGTAAACAAATTTGATGAATTTGGAGTACTCATAAAATCATGAAATGCAGACATTGTGGGGACATCAAAGACATGGTGTTAATCACATATAAAGGGACTCAAAACTTGAATATGGGGTGTATAATATTGTAATAAGTAGTGTATTAAGAAGCACATAAAATCTAAGGTAGTGCATCTAGTTGACATCGGTGGCCAGTGCAATGTTCAGGCAGTTTGGTGGGATACTTCGAGAACAAAAATGAGAGTAGGAGCTGGTTATAGGTATAATTACTCTGATGAGTATAATAAACAACAGAGAAATAGACTGGGGCCAATGAATGAGGATGCCTTATAATGGGGGATTTTAACTTTCCAGATATTGACTGGAACTTGCGAGTTGGTCGCTCACGTACTATCAAGACTTTGTGGAATTTTGGATAACTGTTTTCCACAGCAGCATATTAGAGAGGCAACAAGACGACGCAGTATTCTTGTTCTGATCACACTGAACAACAATTTTGGGTCATATCTTGAAAGTAAGTTTATTTTATAGATTTTGGGGTGCTAAATATAAATAGTTCTTAAAATGGCAGATTGACTCTTGTTTTCGAAAAAATCGGGAGCGTTGGGAGCATCCCTTTTCACCATCCAACAATAATCAGCTAACATGGCTGCACTCCATTTGTTTTTGTATCTTTGTCTATTGGTGCGATGCTTTGATAGAAGCTCTCAGCATGTTCGTCGCTGACGGCACCACAGTTTGGTGGGAAGAAATCCAGGTGTGAGTGCAATAAATGCATCTTCAATGACAGTTGCCTTCCACAAGTTGCCTGTAGTTGTCGGCTTTAATATTTCCTAGAAAACTAGTCGAAACATTTCGAAAGGCTTTCTACGCTAATTTCTCGCTGTCACTAAAAAAACATTTGAATTGTTCGTCTTTGAAAAGTTGCCTTATTTGTGTACCAGTGAAAATGCCTGCCTTAATCTTCTCTGTACTAAGTCTTGGGAATTCTCTTGCAATTATGTGAAGGCAGGATCGTCCACTTCCAAAGACTTCACGAAATTTTCCATGAGCCCCAGTATGATGTGGAGTGGTGGAAACAAAACTTTATATGGATCTACCAGAGGTTCAAATGCTACGTTCATTCCAGGTGTTAATGGTTTTCGTTGAGGCTAACTCCTCTTCTCGTAGTGCGTATCCTTGGCACGACTATCCCCTCGCAGAGAAAGCCACAATACTTAGTGTAACCTGTAAATCACCACATATCTGCCACTCATACTTCTAATAGTGTACACCTAAGAGGATGTTATTCACTTGGAGTATGCTTCCTTTTGTGGACGCATATGCGTTGGCTCTCACATATCATGGGCACTGTAAAGGCATAAAACGTCCCTTTCGATTCATTCATGCATTGAGTTTTGAGGAACAGGTAGTGCAGCATGTATATGTGTAGAGCCCAATTCTTGTCCTGGTCGCCAACTTTACACCCAAAGTACAAGAAGTAGGGCTCGGATTAAGGGACGCTTTCTTGAAGCTAACATGACATTTCCATATACACTGTGCTGCCACTTTATTAGGTACACCTACCTAGTAACGTGTTGAGCCTCCTTTAGCCTTCAAAAAGCCTGAATTCGTCTAGGCATGGATTGGATTGAACAAGATGCTGAAAACGTGCAGAAATGGAGTACCATGCAGACATGAGTGTGTTACGCAGTTCCTTGAGTTTCGACAGAGGTGTAGGCCTGCAGCGAACAGGCTTTCCAGCTCATCCCAAAGATGTTTATAGGATTGAGATCCATGGACAGAGGGGGCCACTGCAGCAAAGAAAAGTCATTGTCATATTCCTGGAACTATTCCATAGTGATTCGGGCTTTGTGCACCGGCGCATTATCTTGCTGAAAGTAACCATCTGACTGAGGATAAACTGTCAACATGAACGGATGCACTTGGTCAGCAACGATGTTTAGGCACGATGTGGCATTCAGACGTGAATCTAGGGGTATCCATGGACCCAACGTGTGCCAAGAAAACATTCCCCACACCATAACACTGTCCCCACCACCTTGCACAGTAGTCGTCAGACATGACGGGTCCATGGGTTCATGTTATTTTCGACCAATTCTGAGCCTTCCATCAACATAATGCACCAGGAACTTCGACTTGTCAGACCAAGCACTGTTTTCCAATCCTCGATAGTCCAGTGCTGGTATTGCTCTGCCCACAGGAGGCGTGCTGTTTTGTTCTTCATTGATAACAAAGGTACGCGATGTGACCGTCGGCTGTTGTAGCCCCTTCGCCACAAAGTGGTCCGTTGTGATATTTTGTTCTGCGCACCAAGGTTGTAATTTGACGTGATGTGCAACATTGTGGCCCGTCTGTTTGCGTGAACAATTCTAGCCATCCTCTTCTGACCTCTCTCATGAACAAGCGATTTTCTTCCACAGGAGTGCCGTTGAGAGGAAGTTTTCTGTTCGTTGCACCATTCTCGATACACCCTTGAAACTGTTGTTCCACAGGCTTTTCCGTTATATTATGGTCTTGCCAATCAATGTACTCATGAATCCTCGCTACAGCAAGACCACAATATCATGTGAATCCAGAAACCCTGAGTTTTAAATGATCTATCTAGCAGTTTAAGTTAGGACAAATATATCTAGTGTTCTACATTTACTCTGAGAAGTAAAGAGCGAATGGCAACATCTAGACGCGTTGTGTTTTTCATCCCGGGACACCTCTTAACTAAGGGCTGACCCGAAATGCCGCAATTAATGATTCTTAAAAAAATAATTGTTAGTGATTTGCATGTATTTAAGAAGAATGATCACGACATAATTATAACAAACAAAAAAGGTTTATTTAACATATATGTATACAAATAAGTACAATATAATTGGTACATAAGTTAGATTAATTGGTATGTAATTGTTAAGCAAACTAACTGGATACAAGCAGTATCTTGTTTTAGCAATATTATAAATTTGTAATGTTCTTCATGTGACTTTTACACTGATTCTCTATCAAGTACAAAATTCTTTGCGTTTGTCATAACATAACCTTGCTCAAATACTAGGACAGGGAATTATATTAACTTAATAGTGTAATTAATATTCGACAATTAAATTAGTAAGTTGCATTATCAATTAAACTGAGTTCTAAAGAAATAATACAATTGTCGGGGTATATTTATATATATTTATGAGGAAAGGTGTCTTAAAAATGCATTAAAACGTATGCAGGTAATAGGTTCGGCTTTTGGATGATTTAATACAGTTTGTTATTAAACAATAAGGGTTGTCTTACCAGAAAATATTCTGGACCGCGTCGGTAAGGGGGCAATCTGTTCCAGACATCAATATAGCTCTTTTCTCATCTTTTCCCTCGTAATCATTAATTTAGCTCTTCTTTACACAATGACAAAAATCGGCCAAAACTATCACTACTCTTTCCTCAGTCATGTCTTGCTCAAAGATAACTGTGTGTGTGTCTGTGTCCCCTTTCAAATATATCCTCTCCACCTCAACTGCGCTCCCTAAGAATGTGTTATTCTCACGAGTCAACTATGGGGGGGGGGGGAAGAATTAAATGGATACTGTACCATGCACGGAGTTACACCGAAGAACAGGTGATGTCACGAGTGTAGCATTACGGCGAGCGCATCCCTGGGGGGTTTGAATTCGAAAGTAAAAGCTTAGCTCAAGTGACGCTATCGTTATATAATTTAGTTGTACAGGTCACAAAAAAAAAATATTCGGCACTATGAGGCGAAAATACTTCTTGAAAGTAAGCGAAAGAGCTGAAAAATGAAAATATTTTTCACACTGTGGTGCGTGAAAATTTCAGGAGAACCGTTGTTTCAGTGATGCTTTGTCCAGCACGTCTTGCACCTACTACCATGGCATGTTCGAAGTCAGTTAGATCACTCCTTTCCCCATTCTTGCTATGGTTTGTACGCTTAACTGATACTAGAAAGGTTGTTCTGCTGCATTTATATGTGACTTGCAACGTTGTGGAACAAACCATTTTATATTTATTTATTTATTTATAGACTCTTTAATTGCAGCATGATATACATACAATTAGTCCCGTCACGGCATGGTGGTGCCAGGGGTTAACAAAACATATTTACAAAAGAGATACACATGAGAAAAAAGATAAATCAGATTATTAACAAAGCAGAGTTTTACATTTTCAGTTCGACGAGGATAGCCTTCCTGTATTTTTTATTTTTGACCACTTCTTGGAGGTCCCCGTCGATGGCTTGCAGTGAGGGCAGCATTTGCTTTGGCAGGAATCTGCCGGTTAGTACTAGCCGGTTACGGTTTGCTAGCAGCTGTGCTGAAGACCGGAGATAAGGGGGAGGAATGCGCCAAGAGCAGTGATCCCAGAAGTTCGGCTCTGTAATTTTACCGGTGGCCATCTTGATGGTGAACAGCAGCCTTCTTTCTCCGATGTAGGACCGGAGCCTGCGTAGGTGAAGAGCTTCTGCTAACTGCATTGATCTGAGAGCTGGGGGAAGGTGGAGTTTGCTGTTGGCCCATTTTAGAAGCCAGAATTCGGCAGAGAATATTCTTTTAATGTTGGATTCGGCGGCCGATTCCCATATCTCTGAAGCATACAGTATTGTCGGGTAAAGGATTGATACGATGTATCTTTTTACCAGTTGTGGGTCGGTGGTGTGGAGCAGCTGTTGTTTGGCGACCCAGCGTAGTGAATTCAGCCTCGACTGTATGAAGTTTATGTGATCGTTGAAAGATAGTTTGGAGTCGAAGACGACCCCCAGATCTTTGTGTGTTTGAACACTTGGAACTGAGGAGCCGTTAAGCACAGGCTCCAACGTTGTTGGGCTGTCCTTTAGAGAATACGTTATTTGCGCCGATTTTAGGGGGTTGATTTGGAGGTTGAAGGTATTGAGGTAGTCAGCCATGTCCTGCAGTTTGCTAGTGATTTGCTGAGTGATTTCGGCTGCCGAGTTGGATGGCGATATGCTAGTAAGGAGCTTGACATCGTCAGCATATGTGATCCAATTGCACTTATTGGTCACAAATGGCACCATGATTGCTGAGAAGAGAATGCCAGACAGGACCCCCCCTTGAGGTACGCCGGCAGTTATGTGACGCGTGAAGGTCTTTGTTCCGATCTTTAGAACAAGGGTCCTCTTCGATAGGAGAGATTCTAGGAACCAGAGAACATCGCCGCGAAAATTGAAGTAGTTTTCTAAGAGATGTAGGAGATGAGGTATATAGATGGCATCAAATGCGGAATGGATGTCAAGATATATAACCGACAATTCCTGTCTTTGTTCAAAGGCATCTAAGATGTGCAGAGTGGTTGTTGCAAGGTTAGTTATAGTTGACCTTCCTGATATCCCATAGTGTATTTGCTGAGGACTGTCACGGAGAATTTGATGGGTGACAGACGGTAGCAATGCTTTCTCCAGAATTTTTAGCAATACAGAAGCGCAAGCGATGGGCCTATGTTGGCTTGGGAGCGTCGATTGTTGGTGCTTAGGAAGGGGCCAGACAGAGTACCTGTTCCACTGGGGCGGAAAGAAGTGAACTTCGAGGCATCTGTTGTATAGGTTGAGGAGTGAGTCGATGATGAAGACACTTAAACATTTGATTATGAACTGGGGGATGCCATCGTCACCGGTGGTTGTTGTGAGAGGGAGAGTATTAATGGCCTGCATCAGTTGTTGCTTAGAAATTCGGATCGTAGCGAGACTATCAGTGAGATGAGAGCGGTTGAGGAGTGGCCGATTAGGTAGAACTGGAGGTTGATTAGAAAATCTGGCAACGTAGTTGAGCCAGTCAATTGGGTCGATGTTGCTGGAAGAACTAGCCTTTGTTCTGTAGAATGGTTTTCCCCTTTTTAGGGTTCTTTCGAGGTGCTTTTTAATTGCAGCTGATTTGTTTCTGTTGAATTCGGCCCTGGCTTTGGAGAATGAAATGCGGTCTTGGACATTGCCGGAAGCTTTCCACTTGGCGTGTAGTAATTGTTTGTAGTGGAAACTTTGGTTGAGCTGGGGAGTCCACCATGCTCTGGAGCGCGGAGTAATGGTGACTGTCTTGGTAGCGGTGTGAAGGGCTATGGTATTGATCCACTTGGTCATTAAATCGATTGCGAGGCTCAGTTCACATCCATCTAAGATGTTCCATGGGACTGCGGATGCGGCTTCAATGCAGAGTGCTGGATTCAGGAATTTTGGAGCGGTGACCTTTTTCACAGATTTGGTTTTGGGGGTATTGAAATATTTTTTGGGTAGGAGAGCTGTAAATATGATTGGTTGGTGGTCTGATTGAAACATGTCGGCTGTGGTTTCTTCGAGTTGGCATGTTGCCGAGGAATAGACTATGTCCAATAGATTTTGGTCTCTCGTTGGCTGGTAGTTAACTTGGAATATTTGGATTGATTGGAGAGATTCTGTGAGACGACTTTTGAGGTGTTGGGTAGATGGCGGAAGATTGAAGTCCCCACATACGATGTGAGTGGCTGAGGGGTGGAGATTATTTATTAACCAGTTAGTGGCTGCGTCAATGGCCATCATAGTTGGTGTTGGAGGAAGGTACAGGGATGCGACGTCTATAGTGGAACCTTGATGTTCCAGAGTTATCATTAAGGCTTCCACATCTTGAGAGATACTTGAGACAGAGTGTACGATGGAGAACTTTGTCGTATTGAAAATTATAGCAACTCCACCCCCTCTGCGGTTATCGCGAGAGGCAGCCAATACATGAAAGCCTGCAGGAATGGAGCAGCTGATATCTGTCTGGTTCGCCTCTAACCACGTTTCAGCGAGGCACAATATGTCTAGTGAGTTTGAGAGTAGAATCTCTTCCAGTGTATTAAGTTTATTTCTTAAGGACCTGATATTCTGGAACATTACGCGGATGGTAGGAGAGGTTGTAATGCTTATCGTCACGGGAGGAAGCCTTGCTTCCCGGCTGTGAACAAGTAGAGGCTCTCGATAATGAGAGATCAGGACAGGGATGAGGCGACCTCGGGTTCTCTCGCGTTGGAGGATGGTATTACCAACCTTGGGCGGAGTTTGTTCCAGTATTTTGGTGTGGGAAGATTCTGGTGCTGGCATCCTTTCTGGCAGGCAATTATACTCGCCAAGTCAGCTGGGACTGCGGTGGGAGTACTTTTGTCGGATCTGAGTAGTCGCTTTAGGTTTCGAGGTTGATTGATAGTGAACAAATGGCCTGATCCTCGTTCCGACAGGCCAAATGGCGACGCTCCCTATCAGGTCTACTTGCTGGCGGCTACAGTCAATTTTGAATGCAGCATATTGTTGACTCCTAGTTTGTAGTTTATGTACAGTTGGCCGTAGATTCAGCTCTTCATATATAACCTGTTTGACTAGATCAGGGGTTGTGCATGGATCCAGTCGAGATACGAAAAGGCTGGTTGTACTGTTTCTGGTAGTGTCTTGAGTTCTGAAAGCTCGTAGCTTGGAGTTTATTGCTATGCCGTACTTTATAGAGTTTCTCTGAGTGCGGGTTTCTTGTCTGGTATCGCCGTTTAGTGAAGCTGCTACAGATTGGGCAGTGCTGTTATCGTGGTTGCCATTCGTCTGATTTTGAATTGTGTCGATTGAGCTCGCTTGGGCGTTGACGTGGCTTAATAAGATTGTCGGTATATTTTCTTGACTGCGTTGGGAAGTCAGCGATGGGTTTAGGTCACTGTCAGGGAATGAAGTTTGGAGGGAACTGTGCGATTTTATCGCGGTGCATGTTAGAGCTTGACCTTTGATGGTTTTGCCACTATTGCTCACCTCGGTGGCCAGGATTTCTGCGTATGACTTATCCTGGGAGGACTCTGAAGGTTGCGCATCATGGATGTTTCTTAGGGCTGTGCAGCCATGTTGGGGTGACGCTGATGTATCAGCACATTTGCACGTCATGCTTACGTCATTTGTGTGCACAGCATGTCATTTGTGTGCACGTCATGCACACGTCATTTGTGTGCACAGCAGGGGTGTACCTAATAAAGTGGCAGCACAGTGCACGAAACAGAAGTCATCTGGACTATTCACACGATTACGGGGTATATTAATCTAACAGGACACAAATACTGTGCAAAAAGTAGGAATCTTACAGTGAACAACTGTTAACTGAGAACAAATCACCCAGTACCTAGCCGTAGAGGATTACTGCAACAGAGTTGAAGATGCATTTGAGGTGACAACTTATCATGTGATGCAGAGCGAGTCTACAGCTGCCGATCGTTGTAGTACTGAAACTGCAGTATTGCCATGCGCTTTGCCGAGAGCCGTAGTTGATAATGCAGAGTAACTTGCTAATATGAAACCCCAACTGTAATTCGAAAACAAGAGCCAATCGACAAACTTTAATACGATTTGCATGTTCAGCAGCATAAAATTAGTGAAGATTGCGTATTTTCGTTTTCGTAACATTTTACTTGTTGACCATTGTTATTAACAAGGAACCTTCTTCCAAGAATCTGCAAATAAAAGATCCACTATGTGGCAATTATCATAATGTATTGATATGAGATTTACTTAAAGATGTAACAACGGTTAAATGCGAGGGACAGGGATTTTCTTTTCGTAAAGGAGACTATAGAAGGCGGAGACAGTTTTCTATGCAATGGAACCAACTTATGAAATTGCGAACAGCAAATTCTAAATGGAAAGCAATCAGGGATGTTATCGTAGAAGTTACTACGCTTTTTATACAAATTAAGAGATACAATTCCAGTCATTGACCAAAATAGGTATTAGATGAACTGATAAGAGTGGTTGCAGCGAAAAAAAAATTATATGCATTCCATGCATATAAATTATCAGCAGATGTAAACCAGTCTGCAGTGAAATCACAAAGGGGATTACCATTAGTAGAGGCATACGATGCAAGAAAGCAAGCTCATGCAGCATCAGCCAAAAAAAAAAAAAAAAACTCCCATTTCATCCCTCCATTCGTTCCGAATGCCTGTCCAGCTCAGCCTTAAATTTATTTAAGCTATCAGCTTCCACGACAAAAGGTGGAAGCCTGTTCCACCAATCAACTACCCACTGGCTAAAGGCAAATTTCCGCACATCTATTCTACAACACATCATCATCATCATCAGCCATTTTCAATCCACTGCAGGATGAAGGCCTCTCCAGCAACTTTCCAGTTCCTTCTGTTTTGAGCACTGGCCATCCATTTACTACTCAAAAACTCATGAATTTCATCTATCCATCTCCGCCTTTGTCTTCCAGGTATTCTTCTAGCTCCTCTTGGGTACCATTCTGTTATTTTCTTAGTCCATCTGTCATCATGTCTTCGAGCTATGTGTCCTGCCCAAGACCATTTTAGTTCTTTAGTTTTGATAAGAATGTCCTTTACTTGAGTTTGCTGCCTAATCCATGTGTTTCTCTTCTTATCTAACAGTCTGATTCCCAATATAATTCGTTCCATTCTTCGCTGTGTAGTTCTTAGCTTCTCTTGCATTCTTTTGGTGAGAGACCAAGTTTCACTTCCATAAGTCATGGTGGGGAGTATACATTGATTCATTATTTTACGTTTCAGACAAACTGGGATATTGCTCTTCAGTATGTGACTATATTTCCTGAATGCTATCCATCCAAAATTTATTCTTCTCTTGACTTCCAGCCATTTATCATTATTACAGCTAATAACTTGTCCCAGATAAGTATATGACTCCACCTTTTCAATTACTGCTCCTTCAATCATTATTTCCCTTTCCGTGGCATACTTGTTCATCATTACTTTTGTTTTAGCCATATTCATCTTTAGTCCAAAATCCTTACTAACTATGCATAACTGATTAAGATTTTCCTCTAATTCTTTGGGACCGTGGCTTATGACCACAATGTCATCTGCAAATCGTAAATGGTTTAGGTACTCTCCGTTCACATTGACTCCTTTCTGCGACCAGTCTAATCTTCTGAAAGCTTCCTCAAGGGAACAGCTTCGGAGATATTGTGTCTCCTTGTCGAATTCCTTTCTCGATTTTAAATTTGCTACTGTCTTTGTCTAGTCTAATAAAGGATGTAGCACTCTCATATATTTTCTTCAAAATCATAATACATGGAGTATCTATGCCTTGTCTTTCCAGTGCCTGAAACATTGCCTTATGCTGTATGGAGTCAAATGCCTCTTCATAATCCACAAATGCCAGGCATAATGGTGTTTTATATTCATTTGCTTTCTCCATTAGCTGTGATATTACGTGAAGGTGATCCATCGTTGAGAATCCTGTCCTAAAGCCAGCTTGCTCTTTCGGTTGATTCTCATCAAGTATTCTTTCTAATCTGTTAGTAATGACCCTTGTGAACAACTTGTAGATATGGGATAACAAGCTAATTGGTCTATAATTTCCAATTTCTGATTTATCTCCTTTCTTATGCAGCAAAACTATGATTGCATTATTCCACTGCTTAGGCATCACACAATTTGAAACTGTGCCCCCTCAGGTTCTTAGTCTGAGCAAGACGAAGAGTCCCATCAGCATTCAGCTTGCTCAACCCATTCAAGGCCTTATACACCTCAATCAGATTACCTCACAGGTGCCTACTCTCCAGGTGCTGCAATTTGCAGAACTTAAGCCGTTCTTACCAAGCCGTTCTTGGTAAGAGCACCCCTTTGTTCCCCTCACCAATCTTGTTGCCCTTCTTTGTACTCGTTCTAGCAACTCTACATCCTTCCTAAAATGAGGCCTCCAGACCTGTACACAGTACTGCAGGTGTTGCCTGACCATTGCCTTGTATAACGGGATTATCTCCCTGTCCCTGCTAGCAAAATTCCTATATATCATTGACAAGACTCCATGACCTGCCCTGGCAGCCCGTCTGCACTGAACAGCGAACTTCATATTTGGCTGCACAATTACCCCCAGAACTTTTTCACTTTCCACTTCACTGAGCGTAGTATCACCCAGTTCGTACGTTTCTCTTCGGATATTGCTACCCATATGCAGTACTTTGCATTTGTCAATGTTAAACTCAGTTGCCACTTCTCAGCCCATTTTCCCAACTTAACTAGGTCCAGTTGGAGTAGCATACTGTCTTTACTGTCGTTAACAACACTGCCAACCTTTGTATCATCTGCAAACTTGGACATTAAACCTGATATACCTTCATCAATATGATTGATAAATATACAAAACAAAAATGGGCCAAACACTGAACCCTGGGGAACTCCACTAATAACATTTGTCCACGAAGAGTAGTGTCCATTGATTACCACTCTCTGTTGTCTCCGACTCAACCATCCCTTTATCCATTGAGCAGCTTACCCTTGATGCCATACCTCTCCAATTTGTACAGCAGTCTTCCATGCGCAACAGTATCAAAAGCTTTCCTGAAATCCAAGTATATGATATCAAAATTATTTTTGGCATTCAGTTCCTTTGTGACCACATCATATTAAGCAATCAAATTGGTCAGACAAGACCTCCCTTTGACAAATCCAGGTGTCTTAACTATTACTGCAGTCGTGTCTAGATGATTCTGCAATGCTTCTTTAACCAGTGATTCCATTATTTTCTCCGGAACACAATTAAACTAATAGGTCTGTAGTTACTTGTGTCACCTTTTGAACCTCCTTTGTGAATTGGTGATACATTTTCACACCTCCAGTCCATGGGGACCTCCCCTGAGTCCAAGGAAGCTCTCATAATTATGGCTAAGGGTTTGCTTACTTCCTTTGCTGCCTCCTTTAATATAACTGGATAGATCCCGTTGTCCACCCCAGGTGCCTTCCTTATGTTTAATTTCAACAATTTCTCCTCCACTACAAAATCACTTAGCTCCCCGTTAGCGTATGATAAACTTCTGGCACTCCCCTCATTGAATAACTCCTCATGTGCAAAATACTTATTCAGTTTATCAGCTACCTGAACATGATCATCAATAGTGAACCAATCTATATTAAGTGATCCAATCTGATTCATCCCTTTCCTTCTAGAGTTTACATAAGTAAAGAACTCCTTGCTGTTTTTCTTTGCATCCTTTGCCAAAGATTTCTCATAATCTGCCTTCGCCTGCCTAACCTCCTTTGTGACTTGATTACAGAGGCTTCTGTAATCAAGTCACAAAGGCCATAGGCTTCTGTATCTCCTGATACAGAAACCTACAAAAGAATGTATGGGATATGCACCCCCATACATTCTTCTTCTCTGCCACTAGCCTCATTAATTCATCTGACATCCATTTAGGCCTAAACCTTGAACAGTATTTCTTAGTTGGAATGAAAAGCCTAGTAGCCTCCAAAATTGAGTCCTAAAGTCTTCCCATTTAGAATTCACTTTTGGTAAAATCATCAGTTGATTACGCAAGCTAAGACAGATCAGGAGAAGTCTTTGGCAAAAAATTCAAAGCAAATACTTCTTTACTTATGTAAACAGTAGAAGTAAGGGGTTGAATCACATTGGTACATTAGACATGAATGTATTGTTCACATCTGGTGGACTTGATGATCCTGATCAGGTTGCGGACAAATTGAATGGGAGTTTTTACATCCACATTGACACATAAGGATTTTTTAGGGATGAGAATGTGATAAATGAGCCAAATGCTGACTTCGAGCTGAATAATTTTGTGATAACTAAGAAGTGGAGAAATTGTTGAAGATAGACGTAAAATGACACCTTGGGTGGATAGATGTGATCTATCCAGTTATATTTAAGGATGCAGCAAAAGAGTAATCGAACCTTTAGCCGTGACTATGAGAGGATCCCTGGATTTAGGAGAGGTCCGTATGGACTGGAGATTTGCAAATTTATTGCCAATTTGCAAAGGGGAAACGAGTAATTACGGACCTGTTAGCTTGACTTCTATTTCACTAAAAATAATGGCTAAAGAATGGTTAGCCAGGAATGCAGTTATACTGTAGTCACAGCATGGATATATTAAGGGGCGATGTTGTCTGATTGGATACTATGGCACAGTAACCAAGATAAAACTGGAGGCAAAAAATAATTTCGACTTATGTACTTTTGATACTCTTGCACATAAAAGAAAGCTCGGGCGTTAGGGGATATTTGATGCTATGGATAAAGAATGTACAAACTACGAGGACCTACGTGGAAATCTAATAACAAGATTGGGCTACGTGCCACGAGGCCAGGAGCATCATCTCTTGGACACAAGTGAAGAATGGTTGATTGCGAAAAGACATAGAGAGTGGTTATCAATGGAAATTGTTGGTCATGGACTAATGTTATTAGAGGAGACGACAGGATTCAGTGCTAGGCCCATTGTTGTTTTCTATATTAATTAATGATATTGATGAACGATTATTGTCTGAATTTGAAGATGATCGGAAGGTTGGCAGGGTAATTAATCACTGTAATAAGGATATGCTAATAAACAAGATGTAGAAAAATTAGGCAGATGGGCTGAAAAGTGGCAATTGGAGTTAAATATAAGTTTAATATTTGCAAATGCAAGGAACTTCATATGGAATTCAGTAATCCCAGCTTTACGTACCAGCTGTGTGGAACCACACTCAGGGCAGTGGAGAACGAAAAAGACCTGTGGGGGAAACTGTGCGTGAGATATGTCGTTCTCTCAGCAGTGCAAACCAGCTGCCAAGGCAGCTCATGGGGTTTTGTCAATGATATACAGGAATTTTGCCAGCAGGGACAAGGAGGTGATTATCTCATTATATAAGGCAATGGTTAGGCCAAATCTTGAGTACTGCATACAGATTAAATAACTCATTTTAGGAAGGAGGAGGATTCGTTACTGGGAAACATAGTGTGCATAGTGTGCATAGTATTAGGGTCAGGCGCCACCTGTGGTTTCCCATATCTGCGCCATATGTTCGCTGTGAAGGAATACAGTACTACTGTAAATGCCAGAAAAGTGTTGTGTGTTGTATATGACATATTGCGTTAGGTTCTGTTGTGTGCCCTGGCATTTGGCCGCAGGGCCCCTAGTGGGACTCCACGTTGCCCGCACACACCACTAGGAGGTATAGGAGGTAGCCAGTCTGCCCATTATTCTCTGGCTTGTCTCCGCCAGGGTCGCCAGAGCTTCCTGGACGGAGACAAAAAAAAAAAAAAAAAAAGAAAGGTAGAGTCGGGGAAGTACAGAGTGTACGCAAGAAAGGAGGGTATAGCTAGAAATATGGAGGATGTAGGCGAAGGTATCCTCCAGGTTATCAATGGAGCAATACGTCCATACGCCAGTTGATCCTATCCAGGTTAAGATCGGTTGGCCAGTTAGGTTAGGATCAAATGTTTGGGTTGTTCCTATTTTGTGTTGGCAATAGGGTGCTCCGTCTTGTGAAGAGGGCTTGTGCAAACTTGGTAAACTCATAGTAGTAGTTTTCTTCTGTGATGAATAAGTGTTCATTTCCTTGAGGGTTATCTTGGATACGAGTAAACAGGATGCTGCGGAGGTCCTCATAGTGTTGACAGGTATATACTAGATGGTTCCAGTCTTCTATTTCACCACATGCACAGTAGGGGTTGTCAATGATTCCCATGGATGTTAATTTATGGTTTATTGATCCGTGTCCAGTGATGAGGTAGGTGGTATAAAGACCAGGAGAAAACCAAGTTGGAGATTTAGGAAATACGGCATTCACATACGGTATAAATTTCTTGGTGATTGGGGCCTTGTCGGTAGCGGTCCATCTGTCCTGCCAGGTCTGAAGTAGTAGGATGGCAATTTTTTTCTTTTCCTGCCTGATTTCATTCAGGTTACTGATGGAGTGTCCAAGGATAGTTGCTGGTATACCCCTGGATAGACAGTAATGGAGGCCCCTTCGAATAACCTCCAGATCAAGCGGAAGGACGCCCGCAAGAACCTGAAGGGCTGGGTTGCTAACTGTGCAGCATGCCCTTGTAATAGTAAGAAGGATGGTGCGCTGGATGGTTCCCAGTTTACGTTTGTTGTTGTAAAGAGTTGTCCTGCGAAACCAGACCCCTGATCCATACGTTATGAAGGGAAGGAAGATTGATTTATACAGAATCTTAAGGGTGCGTCGGTTCAATCCCCAATCGCGACGACTCACCCGTGCGATGAGAGCAGTATAGTTTCTCACTTTCGCGTGGAGGTGTGCAAGATGCGGAGAGAAAGTGAGCTTAGGATCAAGTACTATTCCCAGTAGTTTTAACGTAGAAACTAGCTTGACGGTTTGGCCTTGAAGTTTGATAGTGGGGTTTCTAGTAGGCTGCAGTGATCCCTTCAGGAGAATGGATTGTGTCTTTTGGGGTGAGAGTCTTAGTTTGTGTAGGGCTGCCCAGTTCTGAAGGATTCGAAGTGCCTGGTTTCCTCTGGCTTCCAGAGAAGCTCTGCTGTCAGCCTCAATCGAGATGGTCACATCATCAGCAAAGGCTTGTATAGCTACAGGACCTAGGTCCAGTCCAAGGAGCTCATCCGAAACACTTCAAGTCCGACCAGATCTGAGTGAAGCACTTAAGGCACTGAATGAATTGAATAAGCTCAATGCTGATGGAAAATTTGTCTTCAGCCGGAGGGTGGGTGAACTTTGGAACCAGCTCCCATCCAGTGTTGGAGAGGTGGGTAGTTTGAATTCAAGGAAGAACTATGTAAATTGTTAGAGGGATGGGCAGGTGAAATGGGAAGTGTGGTGTTTTTTTTTTTTTTGGTGTGCTGTATAAGCTTGCTTTCTTGCCTCATTGCCGCTACTACTAATAACAGTAACAGATAAATATTACTGAACCCCTCAACGTTGCAAGACCGATTTCTATGCATGGTAATATTCCAAAGATATCAAAGAAATTGTGGTGCTCCTCAATTGAGTGCAATGACTGCTGCTACTCTTTAAGTTGCACTCAATTGAGGAGCACCACAACTTCTGCCACCGTCTAAAATATCACCTATATATCTGATACCATCACTTGCCATAGGTCCCTCGCTACACCGTTGATGAATGGGTTGTGCAATAAATGGATAAACTAATTTTAATAATAATAAAGCTGCACTTATGTTAGTAATTTAATTTTGTAACTGTGGTGCATTTACATGGAAATAATGATCACATTAGTGGTGCTAAAATTATTTGCAGTTCAAAATTATGATTTATTTGAATTATAGTTCAAAAATATGAATTGTATAGTTCAAAAGTATGAACTGTATAAATTCTTATTTATTTAAAGATAGCTATATTACGCAATAACATACAGTAACAAAAATAATTAAATCAGTGACAGTATGTTTGTTTGTTCATAATAGCATAAACAGATATTACAAAACTAAAATTTAAAAAAATAATAACTCTTAATTTTCTTCTTGTGATAACAGATGTCGCTTTAATCTCTCGACTCCAATTTACTTCCAGATGTAAAAGTAAAAATGAAATAACTCTTAATTTTCTTTTTGTGATAATAGATGGCGCTTTAATCTGTCAAAGCCAGTTTATTTCCAATCGTTCTACCTGATTTTAAACGTTTATAAATAAACTCATTAAGGATTTTTATTTATTTATGGGGGATAAACTCTTTATGGATTTTTATTCATTTTTTGGTGGGGATAAACTTTTTATGAATTTTTATTTATTTTTTTGAAGGTAAACTTTTTATGGATTTTTATTTATTTTTTTGAAGATAAACTCTTTGGATTTTTATTTATTTTTGGGGGGATAAACTCTTTATGGATTTTTATTTATTTTTGGGGGGGGGGGGATAAACTCTTTATGGAATTTTATTTATTTTTGGGGGGAGATAAACTCTTTATGGATTTTTATTTATTTTTTGGGGAGGATAAACTCTTTATGGATTTTTATTTATTTTGGGGGGGGGGATAAACTCTTTATGGATTTTTATTTTTTGGGTCATTACAAGGGCGATGACTGCTTGTGTATATGGAAGAGAAGTTCCTATTCCTGAAATTCCCTCAAAACCAGGTAGTACCTCAGTGCTTTTTTTGGTATTCATCACTCCCTTCACACTCCAACGATAAAATGTTGAATGACCTGAGGTACGTAAGGTATGATGGGACAACATGATACCAACCGGTTCTGTAGTTTGTCCAGAGAAAGAAGAGAAAACAGACACACGGTCCAGCGACCTGATCACTGCATAGACAACTCAGGAAGACAGTTCAAGGTTAGCGTCCGTGTCGTTTGTTTTTTATCAAAGCACGTAGATCGCGCTCGCGCACAGCGTGTAATGAATGGTTACCAGTAGAGGTCTCTGGTATTCGTTCAGTTAGAAACTGTTGTCCTTCACAAATGCCGGTTAACTTTTTCAATGTAAGACTTGTTTGCCATTCACAAAATCGTCATTATTCTTTTTGCAGACACATGCTCGTGATCACCGAACCTGTTTTTGTTTATTTTTAGCAACGTTTTTTGATTCATAGACTTCATACGCACATGCTAATTCTATCACGGTACAGAAAAAAGTTCAAAATTGCAAAGAGTCACTTAAGCGTTTTATTTATTTTTTAATTCTGACATTACTGAAATTTAAAAATGAGCATCACCCTTTGTTTCTACAAAGCAGAAATTTCGTGGAGTGTGTCACCAAAAGAGAAGGAACTTTTCATAGATTTTTAACAGTAACCAAAAGTTGGTCAGTCTTGGGCCAAAGGGTGAGTGGTTTTTTTCTCCCGGAAATACACGCAATTCACGGACCAAAATGTTTTCATCCTTCGTTGCCTTAGTAGCCATGATGCAATATTCTAAACATGCCATTAAAACTAAAAATAAGTAAACTAACGGAAATTGAGTATCTATGATATCCGTTTTGCAAGACTTGTTTTCAGAGAATGATAGCCGATGTCTGACTAGAATAGATCGACCGCCATTTCCGATGCCCTCATTCTAAACGAAAACAATTTAATTGCAATTGTTTTCGCCTTGAATCTTCTTTATAAAGGCCCAGAACAGTTTTAATACAAGATTTTATAATAAAAGAATTATGTATACGCGAAATATAATAATAAATAGACGCATTAGTAGTTTTGAATGTGTTATGTAGCCGGAGTTTTCAATGGCTGTTTTATAATTTGTGATTTAAAACCTTTGACTTGTTAAGGTTATAATTTTTAAATAACTCGATGCTTTTATAAGATTTAATCTTTTTGACAACAAAAACTAATAATAAATAAAATAATTTTTTGTGACTCTTTCTAAGCCCTCGATTTGGTCAGATTCCATCGCTCTTTGGTCAGATTCCACCAGAGGTGTAAGGTCAGATTATGAGATCTTGCCAATGATATACAGCATTGTTTTCAGCAGGGATAAGGTTGTTGTTCTAGTAGGTTTTAGGGGCAGCAGCAACTAATGTGTATACTGTCTCTAAATTGCGTGGGTTCTGAGGTCGATTTTCTCTTTGGTGGACGAAAAACTCGAGTTTTCGGGAGAAAAAAACCATATTACTATCGCCTGAGACCAACTAATTCAGCCACGTTGTGAAAATGCTGATAAAATTCCTTCCATCATTGAGTGGACTTGAACTCAGGTCTTTTCCGCCCACGAGGGCCAGGGACAAAGGGGTAGTTATACCGTTGTTTAGACAATGGTTAACTCACCTTCTGAGTACTGCATACTAGTTTGTACGAAACCTCATCTTAGGAAGAGTGTAAATGTGTTGTGACGGTGCAGAGAAGAATAATAAGGTTAGTCAAGGATCCAAAATGGTACCCTTACAAAGAAAGTTTTGGTTTCAGGAAAACTGGTATTTTGATTTTAGCCAGATAATAATTGATCGTTGGAACAAACTTCCATTACTTCAAGCTAAATTTATTCAAACCACCCACTTCTACAAGTAGTGAAAGTGGGTACGTTTAATTAATTCAAAGGAAGACGGACAAATTAATTTTTTTGAATATTAATTTTTAAAAAAAACTCAGTGTTGTTAAAATCATAGAAATACACCCTCAAAAGATAATTCATATCTTGCACTCTTGGGTAACACAGTTGGTACAATCATCGTGCTCCATCCACCCCAGATGGAAAATACCCGAGTTTGAATCCTATCAATAACATGAGAAATTTTTTGGGTCATTTTTCACAATGCGGTTTTGTCAGGCGAGGGTAACATGTGTGTTTTTACCCCTCAGAAACTGTGGATTTTTTCTTCCAGCAAACAGCAAATCGACCACAGAACACACGCAATTTACTAACATATTGTCTGCACAGTCGTGTCGTCACCTTCCTCCCCACACCGGATGGAAAAGGCCCGGGATCGAATCCCGTCGATGACGCGAGGAACTTTAATGGGCTTTTTTCACTCCATGGCTGAGTTAGTCGGTCTCAGGCGTAGATAGCAAGGTTTTCCCCCAGAAACTGGGGTTTTTCGTCCAGCAAAACAGACAAATCGACCATAGAACACAGATATAAGACACAGCACGGCAGATTCCACCATTAGTTGAGCTGCTGCTTGAAAAGTTCTGGATTCAAAAGTTTTCTGGATCTTGCTGTAATGGCCCGTTCCAGCATTTTTTAGGCTATTCTACTCTCGTCTGCAGCTTACCATTAGAAAGATATATAAAGCAAGACAGATCAATGCGTCATTTGTAAGTGTTTCAGGTTTTATATTATACGTGAGTAAGTTAATATGTTTACATATTAGTAATTCGTACTCTTTTTATAGTTTTTGGTGTCAATTGCTCATCAAAATGCAGGAGATGAATACCATATTTCGGGAGAAAAATACGAAACTAAAAATTTGTTTTTCAGTATTATTGAAATGAAGTAATACAGGAGTGAAGGGTAAAACACACAATACGGACAATTATTCGACTTTTATTTAATTATCCAATTATTCATATCCCAATGTTCCCGGGGAAAGTAATCAGAATTTTTAAGTCCCGTATTTGTTGGCAAGTTTACTAGTCTAAAGTTTACTGGTCTAAAGGGCACAACTCCTACGGTCCAAGGACAACCTGACACAGTTACTCAGTAAGTTCAACTGTAGCACTTCATATTTTTGATAATCTGATCATGTTTAGTTTCATGTTATTCCCTCTACAAAGGTTACCAGCTGGTACTGCACACAAAAGCGCCCTCAGTCTAGCCAATCACACCACGTGGAGTAATTAGTTATACCGAGCAATTGACATCGATGCCCAAACTCCACTAAAAAATAAAAGCCATCTAAAGGGAAAAAAAACAGCAACTAATTGCTGTTTTTGTTTTTCTTTAGATGGCGTTGCGTTTAACAGATGAAGCAACATGAAATTTTAATATTTTTTATTATTCAAATTAATCTTGAGATCCTCTAATCGATCACTCCCTCCAGCCCAAACAAAATCTGCTTATTAAAACTCATCCAAAGAACAATACATTCCAAAATGTATTGGAATTCGATGTGTTTCAATACATTTTGGGAAGATATATAACAGAGCTTACCTTAAGGCAGCGGTTCCCAACTTAATTTAATCGCGGAACCCTTTTCACCTTGATAAAAAATTTTGGAACCCTGACAATTTTTACTGATTATAAATAAAACAACAAATTAAAAATAATTTAGTGAAAATACAAAAAAAAAATAATAATAATGGAAAAGCAAATATTATTTATTCAAACTGGTAATTAATGTGAAGGATTAAATGTCTTCTTTTCTTTCAATATTCTTTCAAAATTTAGTTTAATTGTGAAGAGAAAGAGTGAAATGAGAAGGGCGTGTGTGTGTGTGTGTGTTTTGGCTGATGCTATATAAGCTTGCTTTCTTGCATCATGTGCCCTTGCTAATAGTAATGCTAATATTCTGAAGTAGATAGTTCCTCTGGTTTTTCTTTAATATTGAAAGGATTGAAACCCCAATAGTTATTGTCATCTTTTAGTAGAGGAAAGTATTCATTTAGCATTAGCATTAGCAAGAGCACATGATGCAAGAAAGCTAGCTTATATAGCATCAGCCAAAAAAAAAAAAAAACACACACACACACACACACCCTTCTCATTTCACCCATCCACTCGCTCCAAATGTTTGTCTAGTTCAGCCTTGAATCTATTTAAGCCATCAACTTCTACAACAACAGATGGAAGTTTGTTCCAGCAATCAACCACTCACTAGCTAAAGGCAAACTTCCGCACATCTCTCCTACAACTGTTTTTCCTCAATTCTAAATGTATGCCCTCTAAAGCGATTATTCTGAGCAAGAGGAAGAATCCCATCGGCATGCTCAAACCATTCAAGGCTTTATACACCTCAATCAGATCACCTCGCAGGTGCCTAGTCTCCACACACTGTATTTTCAAAGCCTTTCTTCGTAAGAGCAACCCTTTGTTCCATTCACTAATCTTGTTGCCCTTCTCTGTACTCGTTCCAACAGCTCTGCATCCTTCTTAAAATGAGGCCTCCAGACCTGTATACAGTACTCAAGGTGTGGCCTCACCATTGCCTTATGTAAGGGGATAATCACCTCCTTATCCCTGCTAGAAAAATTCCTGTATACCATTGACAAGACACCATGAGCTCTTGCAGACCGTCTGCACTGCTCAGGAAACTTCATATCTGCCACAGTTATTGATTTTAGATGAGAAATAATTTCGTTTCGAATTTCCTGGTCAAAAAGTCATTTAAAGTTGAAAATGGATCCATATTATTTTTTTCAACAGCCATGGTCCAGTATTGTATCGTTAGTAATAATGATCGTAATTTATCTTTTATGTTGAAAATATTTACATTTTTTCCTTGAAGGGAGAGAGAAACATCATTCAATTTTCTGAATATATCCTCCAGATAAGCAGTTTGACTCAACCACGAAACGTTTCTAAAGCAATCTGCTAATAGAAATTTGTCATTGTGTAAGAATGTGGCGAGCTCTTGTAATTCAAACAATCTGACAAGAACTCTGCCGCGTGACAGCCATCTAATTTCAGTATGTACCAGCAAAGATGTATGTGGGCTGCCCATATCTTCACATATAATAAGAAATAATCTTGTTTTTAACGGTCGTGTTTTCAAAAAGTTAATAATTTTCAATGCTTCATCTAAAATAGATTTTTAAGATGAAGGGATATTTTGAGCAACCAGTCTATGAAGAACACAGTGACTACTCGTACACGTTTTAGCAACCTTTTTAATTCATGTTACTGCCCCTTTCACAGGTCCCATCATTGACTTCGCACCATCGCTACATACATCGACACATTTCTCCCAACTTATTCCACGAGTCTTCATAAAATCGTTGATACAACAGGAGATCACATGTCTTCTTCAATAGAATTATTGTAGTTAAAACGAATGAAAACATAAAATTGATAGGTTTGCAACGTCCGTTGTCTCATCTAATTATAAAGAGTACTCATCACATGACTAAAGTCTTCGAATAAGTTCCTGCTCAATATCCTCAACCATATCATGAATTCTGCGCGAAACTATACTATTTCAGAAAGAAATTTCATCAATTTGTTGACAGGATTTCTCATCGAACATGCACTGAACAACATCTTTGATGCATGGTTTTATAAAAGTTTCAGAAAGTGTATGAACTACTTTGTAGGAAGCCATTGTTGCCCTTTCGTTATCTGGCAACATTTTCGACATAAAATGTATTATTTAAGAAATATATGATCACTTTTGAATAAGCTCACCTCTCCCCTTAAAACAAAAACGCTACATCATTACTAGCTTTGCATAGATGGCACTCAATTGGTCCGTGTACAATAGCCACATGCACTGCAACGCGATATTTTTCTGGTACTTGCCTGATATGGTTTCAAAGTATCTGAACAAGATCAGATATCTTGCACTAGCCATTTTAAAGAGACACATGACAGGTTCCAAGTGATAGTACGTTTTCCTCCTAAGTTTACAGTTCTTCTGTCGTTGTAACGCACGAATTATCCGTAAACTTACTACATCCTTGTGTTCATGAGCCCTAACTTACTTCATCAATTATCCAAGTTCGGTTATCAAAATACCCTCCTTCTGCCATAAAAAGAAACATTCAATATTCAGTGTTTACAAAAAAAAGAAGCAGATTTAAATCTACACTGAGTAGCCACTATATTAACTACTACTTAATAGTCAGTTCGTTTACCTTTAGTCCTCAGAATAGCCTGAATTACCCTTGGCAGGGACTGATGGAGGTATTGAAAGGATGCACATTGATTCAATTACTTCCCACAGCTGTTTAAATTTAGATGCCTTTGGAACCAATGTTCTACAAGATCATTTGACTGACCTTATTCTTTCTGTTACCTAATACCGATGCAACTGGCCCCAATTGTCATGACACTTTCACACTCACTTAAATCTTTCTTCTTTCCAAGTTTCGAATTCAATGGCACACATGCAGCATCCCCACCTATTATTCATCTGCATTTGTGTCTCACCTGTTATTATTCACTGCACGTGTGCCGCATCACTCATGCGATGAATAATTGCATCCTCCTACATCACGTGCAGGAGGATGCAATTATTCAATGAGCATTCCATTCCATGGAAAAGTTAGGTTTACTTATTAAGTGGACATATTTCAAATTTATGCGCGAAGACATGAAACTGTTTCAAACTATTTTTATTGAAGAGCGATGTCAAAAGTTTCGAAAAGTCAGTAGTCAGTCAGTTTGAGCAGTAACCCCACAGTAACGTACCAACTGTGTGGTACTACACTTAGGGTAGTGGAGAATGAAAAAGAACTGGGGGCAATTGTGCATTCAGATATGAAGTTTTCTGAGCAGTGCAGACAGGTGCCAGAGCAGCTCATAGAGCCTTGTCAATAATATACAGAAACTTTGCTAGCAGGGATAGGGAGGTAACATTTCATTGTATAAGGCTTGGCTAGGCCAAATCTCAAGTACTGCATACAGGTCTGGAGACATCATTTTAGGAAAGATGTAGAGTTGCTCGAATGGGTACAGAGAAGTGCAATGAGACTGGTGAGGGGAACAAAGGGTGCTCTTACGAAGAAAGGCTTCAGTTCTGCAAATTATAATGTCTGGAGAGTAGGCACCTGCGAGGTGATCTGATTGAGGTGTTTAAAGCTTGAATGGCTTAAGCAAACTCAATGCTGACGACACCCATCCTCTTGTTCTGATTGTGCACATGAGAGGACAATTGGATGCAAAATTATTTTGCATCCAATACATTTCGATGCAAAATTATTGGATTTCAGGAAAGCTTTTGATACTGTTGCGCATAAAAGACTCTTCCCTGCTATGGATAAAGGGATATTTCAGTGGGAGAAAACAGGGTGGTTATCAATCGACACTGCATTTCGTGGACTGATGTTATCAACGGATTCCCGTAGGGTTTGGTGCTGAGCCATTGTTGTTTATTTATTAATGATATTGATGAAAGTATATCGGGCTTCATGCCTAACTTTGCAGATGTTACAAGGGTTGCCAGGGTGGTTAATGACAGAAATGAAAGTATGCTACCCCAAAAAGATATAGAAAATTTAGGCAGATGGGCTAAGAAATGGCAATTGAAGTTTAAAATTAACAAACGCAAGGTACTGCATGTGTAGCAATAATCCCAGCGTAACGTACCAATTACGTGGTGATACACTCAAAGTAGTGGAAACTGAAAAGGACCTGGGTAATTGTGCAGTCAGACATGAAGTTTTCCGAGCAGTGCAGACAGGCTGCCAGAGCAGATCATGGGGTCTTGTCAATGATACAGAGAAACTTTGCTGACAGGTAAAAAGAGGTGATATCTCATTGTATAAGGCAATGGTCAGGCCACACCTCGAGTACTGCATACAGGTCTGGAGACTTCATTTTAGGAAGAATGTAGAGCTGCTTTAACGAGTACACAGAAAGGCAACGAGATTGGTGATGGGAACAAAGGGGTGCTCTTAACAAAAAAGGCTTCAGTGCTGCCAATGGCAGCTTTTTAGCATTAGTAGAGATATTTTTTTTTTTTTTTTTTTATGAGAACCCCAAACACGAGAGATATTAGAATCTATAGTACTTAGTACCGTGCTTGGGTTGGAGGTTGAGAAGACGAAAGAAGATATTTGTTGACTTGAACTTCTGTAGACTGTAATTTTCAGGAAATACGTATGAAGGAAGGTTGTTCCAGAAAACAGCAGTTGAATGAATAAACGAGGAAGATGAAAGTTGGTTCTGTGAGTTTGAAGTTGGACAGTAAATGGATGTTGGCTGGTGGCGGCACGTGTTCGGACTGTTTTGAAAGAGAGAGCGGGAATTATAGAAGCCAATTCAGAAGAACAGTGCCCATGGAAGTATCTGTAGAAGAGGCATGCAGCAGAAACAGTACATTTATGACACAGCTAGTGGAAAGACTCTGTTAGAGATGAATCATTAATTAACCTAACTGCCCTCTTCTGATTGGAATCAAGAAGCCTGAGAGAGGTTTTGGGGGCACCACCCCAGATGTGGGAACAATATTCCATGGCAGGGCGGATTTGCGATTTATACAGAGTGAGCAGCTGTTTGGAACAAAAGTAACGCCGAGAGCGAAAGAGAAAACCAAGTTTTTTAGATGCAGAGGAAGCAATATTTGTAATGTGCTTGTGCCAAGAGAGATTAGAAGTCAGGGTAATCCCCAAAAGAGATAAATCATTTTGCCTAGAAATCGGAGTGTCACTAAAGATAAGCATAGGAGCAGAAGAATCCTTTTTGCGAGATATAAGACAAAACTGAGTTTTAGAAGGGTTGAAATCAACTAAGTTGTCTTTGCCCCACTGGAGAATTACCTGAAGATCGGCATTTAAGGAATTGGCAGCAGATTTTCGAGAACTTGAAGCTGATTGAGCTGGACAAGGTTTCTCAAAATGGAAAGTTGAATGCAATCTGCTATCATCGGCACAACTATGGATAGGATTTCCAGTCAATGGAAGAAGGTCATTGATATACAAGAGGAAAAGAGTGGGGGAAAGAACTGAACCTTGGGGGACACCGGCATTAGTGGAGAAGTTAGAAGACAGAGAGCCATCTACCATCACCCTCAGTGAGCGATCAGAGAGAAAACTGGATAACCAATTACTAAAAACAGTTGGCAAACCATAAGATGGAAGCTTGTTTAGAAGACCTTTATGCCAAACACGATCAAAAGCCTTTGAGATGTCAACAGCAACTACTTGCGTTTCACCGAACCTTTCCATTGAATTAGTCCATAAATGGGTAACATAAGCCAGAATATCACCAGTGGATCGACACTGACGGAATCCATACTGGCGATCGTTGATCAGACGGAAGGTTTCTAGATAGTTTAAGAGTTGGCGGTTAATTGATTTCTCCATTACTTTAGAAAGAGTAGAAGTAATTGCAATGGGACGATAATTGGATGGGAGGGATTTGTCACGCTTTTTAGGAACTGGCTGGATATGAGCAAATTTCCAAGCAGAAGGAAAAACACCTTTGGAATAAGAAAGTGAAAAAAGGCGGCAAAGAATAGGAGTAAGTTCAGGAGCACAAGTTTTGAGAACAAGTGGAGAAATACCATCAGGACCTGGAGCTTTCTTAGCATCAAGATTCATCAAAATCCTTCTGATATCCTTTTGACGGAAGACCACAGGAGGCATTGAATGGAGCGTGTTAGGAATGGTGGGAGGTGTTTTACCAAGATCATTAATACATGAGCTCGAAGAAAAATGGGATGCTAGCAGGTCAGCTTTATCCTTGGCTGAAGTGACAACAGAACCATCTGGTTTGGACAGAGGTGGAAGCAGAGATGGGCAAAAGTTGCGGCCAATAGCTTTGGTAAGAGACCAGAATGCTCGGCTACCATTAGGGCAAGAAGCAAGTTTTCTACTCTTAGCTGTTCAAACTCTAGTTTGGACTGATTAATAACTGCTTTACAATTGTTGCGAGCTTTGGTGTAGGCAGAAAATGAAACTGAAGAATTAGAAACAAGCCAATTACGATATGCAACATTCTTCTCTTGGACAGCCTTAGCACATTTATTGGAAAACCAAGGTTTAGATCAAGGACGAGATTTTAAAGTGGAGTGTATGATAAAGGATTCCATTTCTGCAAGAATAATTTCACTGACACGATCTGAGCAAACGTTGACATCAGAAGTTTTGAAACAGTAATCAGACCAAGGAAAAGAAGAAAAGAAGTCTCGCAGGTCATCCCATTTTGCATTCTTGTAATGTCAAACAATACGAGGTTGGGAATAGCCATGAGATAAAGGTTCCATTGGAGAAGAGACAATCACCAAGTTGTGATCTGAAGTGCCTAAAGGACCTCTCACTTCAACCTTGTACTTAGAAGGGTTGTTTGTGAGAAAAAGATCAAGCGTATTGGCTGTATGATTAGGATTGTCCGGTATTCTTGTAGGTAAATGAACAATCTGTGCTAGGTCATTAGTAATTGCAAAAGCCTCAGCATCTCGACCTGCTGGGTCGGTGTGACTAGAAAATGGAAGCCAGCTGGAGTTGTGAACGTTAAAATCACCGAGGAAAATTACCTCACTGTTAGGAAAGTTAGACTGGAGAAAGTCAAGTTGCAAAGAGAGGAAGTCAAAGAGCTCCAAGTGATTAGTGGAGTTGGGAGAACGGTAGAGGCAACAGATGAATTTGACACAATGAGGTAGAGAGATTTTAAGCCAGAGAAGATCAAAGAGAGGAGATTCCAAATTGCCAAGTCTCTGACAGGGAATATCAGAACGGACATATGCACAAGTACCACCTTTGAGGCGAAAGGAATCATACTGCAAATAATTTGGACATCTGAGATGAGAAGTAGTTGAATCAACTGATAACTGAGATTCAGTCAGAAAAAGTACATGGGTTTGGAAGACTGCAAGTGGAAATGGACATCGTTGAGATTGGAATTGAGACCACGTATATTTGTGAAATGAATTAGGAAGTCCTTGGGAGGTTTAGATCTTTTCGCAGATAAGCTTGCTCTATTAGTTTGACAATTCATGGTGTATTCAATAGTAAGAAAAAGTGGGTGGGACATGCTGTATGAAGTAATGAAATTTTTGGATATGGCGTACACGTGGAAAGAATATACCGTACCCAGATCCTTGACATAACGTGGCCTCTACAATGCTCCCCGTATACACACTACTCGGACTCCCTCCAGTCACTATCTTGCAGAGTAGAGGTAGCAAGATTATACACTAGCTGATCCGGAAGCCTCCTAGAGAGTTACCAATAGGTTTGGTCCGGTGTACTATCTAGCGGCCGGCCTGCGAACACCGTTTTAGAGCTGTACCCTCGATATTTAAGGAATATTGGATCTCGACACGACAGTCATCATAACCTCAAAAATCATCAATCATACTGCATGAGGGAAGAGATAGGGAAGAGTTTGCCGGAACCTAGCTCTAGAGACTAAACATGGGTTCCACCACTTCAAGCCTCCAATAAGCAAAGTGGTGGTATTTCACCGGTTGATGAGAGTCATCTACCACCTAGTACTGCCTGGTAACATAGAGGGGCGGCGTTCCTCCATGTGGTGTGGGCGCCACACCTCGACCCCTGCTTACGTTGGTTCACACCTGGGTGGTCACCCACCATGTACTTGTGCATGGAGGTACAGGATACCCAGGATTACTAACAGTCCCACCATCGTGAAGGTGCAAGCAGAGGATTTGGCTGTCATAGACTGTCCGGACTTCGCCGAAATTGGGTCCACTTGACTTGAGTGTCACCCGAATATCAGTTCCATCAGCGTTTTAGACTCCCAGGTAGCAAGAACAGCTTGTCTGGCATATCTGAGAGAATGTCTGTGACAACCTCAAGGACTAAAGATATGCGATGCAAGAAAGATATGCGATGGAAGAAAGCAAGCTTATGGAGCATCAGCCAAAAAAAAAAAAAAAAAAAAAAACGGCTCCCATTTCACCTCTCCGTTCGTTTCAAATGCTTGTCCAGCTCAGCCTTAAATTTATTTAGGCTATCAACTTCCACAACAAAAGATGGAAGTCTGTTCCACCAACCAACTACCTGCTGGCTAAAGGCAAATTTCCCCATATTTATCTTACAACTATCTTTCCTCAATTTGAATTTATGTTCTCTCAGGTGATTATTCTGAGCAAGAGGAGGAATCCCATTAGCATTGAGCATGCTCAAACCATTCAAGGCTTTATGCACCTCAATCAGATCACCTCGCAAGTGCCTAGTCTCCAGACACTGTAATCTGCAAAACTTAAGCCTTTCTTCGCATAGAGTAACCCTTCGTTCCATTCACTACTCTTGTTGCCCTTCTCTGTATTGGTTCCAACAGCTCTACATCCTTCTGTAAATAAGGCTTCCAGGCCTGTATACAGTACTCAAGGTGTGGCCTGACCATTGTCTTATACAAGGGAATAATCACCTCCTTATCCCTGCTAGAAAAATTCCTTGCAGACCGTCTGCTCTGCTCAGAAAACTTCATATCTGCCTGCACAATTACTCCCAGGTCTTTTTCATTCTCTACCACTCTCAGTGTAGTACCACAGAGTTGATACGTACTCTGAGATTACTGCTTCCCATATGTAGTACTTTACATTTGTCAGTATTAAACTTCATTTGCCACCTCTCAGCCCATCTGCTCACCTTTTCTAGATCCTATTGCAGCAGCATACTGTCATTAGCGTCCCTAAGAACCCTGCCAACCTTCCTATCGTCTGCAAACTTGGACATTAAGCTTGATATACCATCATCAATATCATTTATAAATACAAAAAACAACAATGGACCAACACTGAACCCTGAGGGACTCCACTAATAACATTAGTCCACGATGAGCAGTGTCCATTGATTACCACTCCCTCTCTGTCTTCTCCACCTCAACCATCCCTTTATCCATAGCAGCAACTTGCGTCCAATGCCACACTGCTCCAATTTGTGCAGCAGTCTTCCATGTGCAACTGTGTCAAAAGCCTTTCTAAGATCCAAATATATGATATCAAAGTATTCCCTGCATCCAGTTCCTTTATGAGCACATCATAGTATCCAATCAAATTGGTCACGGAAGACTTTCTCTTAACAAAAGCATGCTGTGTCCGAGCTATAACTGAAGTCTTGTCTAGATGATCCTGCAGTGCTTCTTTAACCAGTGCCTCCATTAATTTTCCTGGATCAGAAATTAAACTAACAGGTCTATAATTACTTATAGACCCGTTATAGACCCCCTTTGTGAATTGGGGATACATTTGTACATCTCCAGTCCGTGGGAACCTCCCCTGAGTCCAAGGAAGCTGTCATAATTATGGTTAAGGGTTTTGCTTACTTCCTTTGCTGCCTCCTTTAATATAACTGGATAGATCCCATCCAGCCCGAATGCCTTTTTTATATTTATCTTCATCAATTTCTCCTCCAGTTTCCTCTCAGTTATTACAAAATCATCTAGCTCACTGCCAGAGTTTAATTCACCTGAGAGACTGAGCACCTGGGAGATGATCTGATTGAGGTGTTTAAAGCTTTGAATGGATTCGGCAAGCTCAATGCTGATGAGTATCTTCCTCTTGCTGAGATTATGTACTTGAGGGGACATAAATTCACATTGAGGAAAGTCAGTTGCAAAATGCGGTAATTGCTTTTAGCCAGCGATTGGTTATTGCTGGAACAAACTTGCGCCTGTCGTTGTGGAAGTTGATAGTTTAAATAGATTCAACGAAGAACTGGACAAACGTTTAGAGCGAATGAATGGGTGAAATAGGAAGGTTTTTCCTTTTTTTTTTTTTTTGCTGATGCTGTATAAGCTTGCTTTCTTGCATCATATGCCACTACTAATGCTAACGTCTTGGTTCAAATATTATTGTCTAGGAACCTTTGAAAAATGCCGAAATGAATCCAGGGATTAAAAATAATTTTTCATTTCCTGGCAGTATCCAGGTGAACTTCGATTTCATCTGCTTCAGTTTTTGAATTTTACTTTGTGTAAGTATAAAGGAAAATTATGGCACTTGTTTGCGTATAACTTTGCATGATGAATACGTTGCCGCTGGTCTTTCCCTGATGAACTCATCCTCTAGTGGTTGTTGATGCTTCTTGTGGAAACAGAACCATGTATCGAATCTGTGACATGGATTCTTATTTGCAAGTCTCCACAAAAGATTAACCAATTTGAAAGCTCACTTTGTGTTAATTGACCTTCAAAGTAAGGACTATGATGGTCATCCCTTTATGGTTAAAAGGATAGTCGAGTCATAGGAGACAGAGAGTAGTTATAAATGGCCATTGGTTTTCACAGACTAATATTATGATTGGGATACCATAGGGTTCAGAGTCGTTCCCCTTTAAAGTTTCTAGTAATTAATGATATTGATGGTATTGTAAATTTATTACCCATCTGGATGGTCTATTTGGATGGAATCAAAACCGCAATTCAAATATATTTGACAGCAGTAATCCCAGAATATTTACCATTTGTATAGCATTAAGAGACTAGAGGTACTTATACATGAAATTCTCTGAGGGTTGCTAAGTTCTATAGTAAATATAAACTTAGAGACATTCAGTGTAAAGGTGGGAAAGGCGTTGTGATATCCTGGTGAGAAACTGCTGACATAATTACAAACTGCCCGTGTAGCAACTAACCAATAATAAGCACCTTTCGAAATTCATTGCCTGCAGCGAATTTTCAAAGGATGTTTGTTTAACTCTCACACCCACAACATCAGGCTGACGCTTGAGTAATCCTGCCGCGTTAATAATATAAGAAAAGCATACCAGCTGTACACACATGATAACACACAAATCCATCCACTTTCTTCCTTTAGAAACCATATATCCAGTTTCGAAACAGTTTGTTAGGTTTGGCCCCAATTTCGCACTGTTTATGCCCTTTCAATGGTGGAATATATGACAGAAGTTGTAAAGAAAAAATGATTCAAAAATTTCCAGAGTGTAAAACTGAGAGAGACGAATTCTATCAATTAAAAAAATCCCCATTTATTTCAATAGATATGGTGAGCTGAAAGTTTAAAGCCCTTCTGAAAAATAGGGCCGGTGAAAATATGTACGTTAGATATACACAGACTAATCTGGAATAATCATAATCCAAAATCTTGCTAATTAAACTTGAAAAGGATATTATGTGGAATTACTGCTACGTAGTTATGATTAAAGCCGGCCCCTTTCAAAATCGGTCATGTGGTAGGCAATGGCATATCACCACATTATCTGATGCCACAGAGACCATAACAAAACAAACTCCAAAAACTGCTGTTAAAGGAAGACCTGCAACTAGGTGGAAGGATGGGATCAATGAACATTTGGGCGTGACATTTTGCGATGCCACTCTTATAGAATATGATCGATGCAGTTGGAGGATTTTGTTGGTGGCCACAACAGCTCCTCAGGGAACTATGTGACTGGAAGAAGAAGAAGGTTTAGTAAAGCCATAAAGACCATTTACCATGTGAAGTGTTTAATTTAGTATTCAGCTAATAGGGGCTTTTTTCCCAATTTGGCTTAGTTAGTCAGTCTCAGGCGAGGGTAGCATGGTTTTTTTCTCCCGGAAACTCGGGTTTTTCGTCCAGAAAAACAAAAAATCGACCACAGAACACACGGAATTAACAGGCCTTAGTCGCTGATGCTCCTAAAACCCTACAACAACAAGTAGTAGGTTTGTGTGGCAAAGCTTGGTGTCCCTCTTCAGCACAGTATGATCTTATAAATCAAACTGTGCTGCAGGAGTCATAAACTTATTCGAAACTAAAAATCCAGGCTTGAGAACGGATTGCGACACCAATTTACACTGAGTGATCACTGAATTATGACCACCCCTATGAAAACTGAATGCAACCCGTTGACCACGTGAGGTACGAGAGTGCGCAGTTAGTGGGCATAGATAAGGTGTCAGTGGTTCAGTAGGTAGAAAAATTCCGAGCGTGATGGGTTAAAAGGAAGGATTTATCGGACTTTGATAAAGGACAGATTGTGGGTGCTCGACGAGCTGGTGCCTCGATTTCCCAAACAGTTGAACTGGTGAGGTGTTCGAGAGCCGCCGTAGTTAAAGTGTACCAGGACTGGCGTCGAAATGGTCAAACAACGACCCGAAGGCAAAATGCAAAGATCAGCGAAAGGTTGATGTTACAGGTGAGCGCCGAGTCCGAAGACTCGCACAGGCGAACAGGCGCTGCACTGTTGAAGAGTTGACTACCCAATACAACATGGGCCAACCCGGAACAATATCTGCCATGACCATGCGTCGCACACTCGCACGTATGGGTTATATATCAGTAGACAACCCATACGCCATCCTCTCCTAACCAAGGTTCATCGGCGTAAAAGACTCGCCTGGTGCAAAGAGCATGCAAGTTGGACGTTAGAAGACTGGAAGAAGGTGTGCTGGTCGGATGAGTCATGTTATTTCCTCCACATCGTGGATAGTAGTGTACGGATTTGGCATCAACAACATGAGACTCTTGATCCATCATGCATGGTATCAAAAATACAGGCCGGTGGAGGCGGTTGTACAGTGTGGGGCATGTTTCACTGGCATGAACTTGTACCCCTGGTGCATGTGGAACAACGTATCAGTGGTCTCCGCTATCGTCAACTGCTTGCTGACTGTGTACATCCCGCTATGTTACATTTTTTCCCGAATGGCGATGTTGTCTTCCAAGATGACAATACGCCGAACCATCGGGCACTTTATATGCGGCAATGGTTTGAGGAACACAGTTCTGAATTTCAGCATATCGATTGGCCTCTTAATTCCCCCAATAGCAATCCTATGGGATTGAGCATTGTGGGACACTATGGAAAGGCATATCAGGCGTCTGAATACACCAATCACGTCATTACCTGCATTGCTGGCCGCATTACACACAGCTTGGTTGGCCATACCTCCCGAACGCTTCCGACATCTTGTTGAATAAAAGCCACGTCGGATAGCTGCTGTACTGAGGGCAAAAGGAGGACCAACGAAGTATTAGGTAGGTGGTCATAATTCAGTGACCACTCAATGTATTTGGTTGTTGGGACTGTTTGCGTCCATTGTAATAACTGTCCAATCGTTCCAATTAAATATTTCACGTGGTATTTAGTCAATCTGCCAGCCTGTACAATGGATATCAAAAAGTAGTAGCAACACGGCTGTTAGAAAAAAATAACAATAAATAAATAAAATTAGGTCAATTGACAAATTTTTATCAGTTACAGCCAGGCTCCAGTTCACAGGGACAGGCAAGGGATGCTTAATGGATCAGAGATATACACGTTATATCGCTGATACAAATACGCCTTTATGAAAGCAATTCTATACAGTGGGACCAACTGATGATGTTACCAACAGCAAATTCAAAATGTGAAGCATTCAAAGAACTTATCTTGGAAGCTACTAGGCTTTACATACCAACTAAGAAATATTGTTCAAAGTTCAGGCCTAAGTGGATGTCAGATGAACTAATGAGACATATGGCAGAGAATAAAAATTCATGGGATACATATAAATTCACACGTGACACAGACGCCTATGATAGATACAAGTTGATCTGTAATCAAGTTACAAAGGAGGTTAGGCAGGCGAAGGCAGATTCTGAGAAATCTTTGGCAAAGGATGCAAAGAAAAACAGAAAAGTGTTCTTTACTCATGTAAACTCTAGAAGGAAGGGGATGAATCAGATTGGTCCACTTGATATTGATGGGTCAACTGTTGATGATCCTGCTGAGGTAGCTAACAAACTAAACGAGTATTTTGCACCTACATTCACACATGAGGAATTATTCAGGAAGGGGAATGCCAGAGGTGAAGTAAACTCAGGCAGTGAGCTAGATGATTTTTTAATAACTGAGAGGAAAGTGGAGGAGAAATTGTTGAGGATAAACATAAAAAAGGCACCCTGGGTGGATGTGATCTATCCAGTTATATTAAAGGAGGCATCAAAGGAAATAAGCAAACCCTTAGCCATAATTATGAGAGCTTGTTTGGACTCAGAGGAGGTACCCACAGACTGGAGATGTGCAAATGTAACCCAAATTCAAAAAGGAGGATCAAAGGCTGACACAAGTAATTATAGACCTGTGAGTTTAACTTCTCTTCCCGGAAAATTAATGGAGGCACTGGTTAAAGAAGCACTGCAGGATCATCTAGACAAGACTTCAGTGATAGCTCGGACACAGCATGATTTTGTTAAGGGGAAGTCTTGCCTGACAAATTTGATTGGATACTATGATGCAGTTACAAAAGAGCTGGATGCAGGGAATAACTTTGATATTATATACTTGGATCTTAGAAAGGCTTTTGATACTGTTGCACATGGAAGACGGGTGCACAAATTGGAGCAGTGTGGCATTGGAAGCAAATTGCTGCTATGGATAAAGGGGTGGTTGAGGGGGAGAAGACAGAGAGTGGTAATCAATGGACACTGCTCATCGTGGATTAATGTTATTAGTGGAGTCCCATAGGGTTCAATGTTGGGTCCATTATTGTTTTCTGTATTTATAAATGATATTGATGATGGTATATCAAGCTTAATGTCCAAGTTTGCAGACGATACAAAGGTAGGTAGGGTTGTCAAGGACACTACTGACACTATGCTGCTGCAACAGGATCTGGAAAGGTTGAGCAGATGGGCTGAGAGGTGGCAAATGAAGTTTAACATTGACAAATGCAAAGTACTACATATGGGAAACAGCAACCGCAGAGCAACGTATCAACTCTGTGGTACTGCACTGACAGTGGTAGAGAATGAAAGGGACCTGGGGGTGGTTGTGCAGGTAGATATGAAGTTTTCTGAGCAGTGCAGACCGGCTGCAAGAGTAGCTCATGGTGTATTGTCAATGATATATATAGGAATTTTTCTAGCAGGGATAAGAAGGTGATTATTCCCTTGTATAAGGCAATGGTCAGGCCACACCTAGAGTACTGTATACCGGTCTGGAGGCCTCATTTCAAGAAGGATGTAGAGCTGCTGGAACGAGTACAGAGAAGGGCAACAAGATTAGTGAATGGAACAAAGGGGTGCTCTTACGAAGAAAGGCTTACGTTTTGCAAACTACAGTGTCTGGAGAGTAGGCACCAGCGAGGTGATCTGATAGAGGTGTACAAAGCCTTGAATGGTTTGAGCATGCTCAGTGCTGATGGGATTCTTCCTCTTGCTCAGAATAATCACCTGAGAGGGCATAAATTCAAATTGAGGAAAGACAGATGTAGGATAGATGTGCGGAAATTTGCCTTTAGCCAGCGGGTGGTTGGTTGGTGGAACAGACTTCCATCCCTTGTCGTGGAAGTTGATAGCCTAAATAAGTTTAAGGCTCAGCTGGACAGGTATTTCGAATGAACAGAGGGATGAAGTGGAAGTGGGTTTTTTTTTTTTTTGGCTGATGCTGCATAAGCTTGCTTCCTTGGATCAAATGCCTCTACTAATGCTAATGCTAATGCTAACTAAGACCATATTGCTACACGCAATATGGTCTTAGTGTATGCAAATTGCTTGTGTTCTGTGGTAGATTTTCCGTTTTTTTGCTGGACAAAAAACCGGAGTTTTCCGGGAGAAAAAGCACGCTACCCTCGTATGAGACCGACTAACTCTGCCAAGTTGTGAAAAATACCCATAAAAATTCCTCACGTCATCGACGGGACTCCAACCCATCTGATAAATAGAAACAACAATCAGAAAATATATGATGTTCCTTTCAATATATTAAAATGTCCAATCAACTGAATTGAGAAACTATTGTGAAACACCTTGGACAATTTTGACCATCCGTAGTTTGTTTTTTGCTGACTTAGCTGTTGCTCGGCTGCCTCAACATAGCTATTTTATTTATTTAGTTTCTTCTATCAACACTTCTTCAAACATCGTCTGACCAATCTGCAAAAAGAAAAAATAATAATAAATTTCGTTGACATTTAGAAAAATATTGTGCTTAGATAATACTTCTCACGTTTCCAAATAAACGTAGACTGGTTAGCTCAGCATTTACTAGAATAAATATGAACGAGTGGAAGCAGCATCAGCAGGAAAATATTGTACTTGCTGACTTAACTAGCTCCAAGAAGTCGGCCATTTTGAATAACTTGTGTCACTGACCTACATCATGTGCGTCTACGGACTGTTTACAAACATGGTCGTTAAAGCTTCGTACTTACTCCCAGCATTAAGGGGGGGGAGTAACTCTACTTAGCATCACTCACCAAGGATAAAAAAAAAGGGGAAAAAAGGCGTTCTTCAGAACTTGTTTCCAGAAAGGTAAAGCAGTAGACACAACAAGGCCATCAAAAAATGGTGATCATTATTTTCTTGGAAGTAATAAAATTTATTTCCTCCTTGATATTACGACAGGAATAAGCATAAATACAGAAAAGAATTCTTTATTTCAAAGGGAATTTGTTTTCCAACCACATACAATGGCAGGTTTGTTGATACTAGAAGCAATACAACTTAGCTCCAGTAACCAGAAACATTTTAAATTCGCTTACTGTTTCTTTTTCAAAGTCCACTGGGCAAAGTTAACACTTAATTGTGAAAAAACTATTCATCAACTACATCGTTCGTTCTATCTGGCTCCCGTCCAGTGAATCCCGTTTGCTGTAAGACTCTTTCTTATCAGATATCATAATTACCAAAGTGCCAGGTGGCCTGGTGAGAGATACGCTACAGTGGAGATATTTATAACGGTTGGTAATTCCCCTGTAACTAGTCAGTGCTAATGGAACAAGGTGTAGGTCATACCACTGGTTAAAAAAAAAAATAATAATAAAATAGTGATAAATAAATAATCAGGGCCTGAGTGCCAAGTGGCCATTGTAATTAATTTTATTGGCTTCAAAATCTTAAAAAGTCGAGGGTTTTATGAAACGATGGGATGGTGTCTGGTGCAGATTTGTTTACGCAACTGACCTTTTAGAAGTGCTATTCCAAGAAATGGAAACCAGCGCTCTGAAGTACAGCAGATTTTCAAATATGATAAACTTGCGCATGCGTTCTAAAGTTGTTTAAACCTCTGCGAGATGCTACTACGTTAACGTAGATAAAAATAAATCTGTTGAAGGACTAATCCGGGTAGGAAAACAGAAATAAAAAGTATGTACAAAAAAAGCTGTCAGCGTGGAGTAGCGAGGTCCCCTTCGAAAAGCAATATGCACTTTATAACAAAAAGTATTCGGGACACCAGGGGTGTCCCGAATACTTTTTGCCTGTGCAAAAGGAGCAGTTGGAACTTGGTGTTCCAGTATGGGATGGTTGTGTACATCGGATTTTTAATTTTGTGTTTCAATTTTATTTCAATCAAAATATTAACTTAATTTGATTAATGTTAATCTTATTTAAACATGAAATGAAAGAAATTGGTGTACGCGTCTCTTGCTTTCGAGATAAGTCCCTGCTTACATCCCCACCCAGATACACAGAAAAACAAATGACTGTCAGGAAGTTACTTTTCCGCTTTCAGATCATCTTCAGTCTGATATGTGAACACACCACGGGCCTCAATGGGTGTGCATGGGATCCTATTTCCTCTTCATTTTGATTTTCCCGAATATTATTGTTTTCTTTCTCATACATTCTGTCTGATTTGCAATAAAAAAATTGTCTAATTACAAGAAAATTTTCTGAAAGCAAAAGAAGAGATTTCGCTGAAAACAAATACTTCAGACTTAAAAAAAAAAAACATTTCAGTCTTAGAAAGTTAATTGGAATCATGACCATTGTCGTAGGCTGTCGAAAATGCAGCTTTCCTCCAATTTCTAAAAAGAAAACTTAACTTATTCCTTGTGTGTTCCAATTGCCCATATCATAAAACCCAAACTCGACTATCAGGCATGAAGGTTATTAATGAGACTCCTCGGATCATTAGCAGGGGCCCACTTATAAATTTTTAGGACGTAGACAAAATGTCGTTGCAGAGGGCCCCAACAGAGGAGGCATAAGAACAAATTTCAAATGATGATGATTGGTAAACACCAATTTGAGCCTTTTTAAATTTTTATTTCAATTTTAAGGTTCACCTTAATAATTTTTCCTTTTTAAAAAAAAATAAATAATCAATTATTATATCAGGAGTAGGAGTAGGGGTATCAAAAATAGTTTTTAATTCTAGGCAATCTGTCTTCATCGAGTAATTTATCAGCTAAGTAAGATTTTAACACCCAGCCGGATATTAAAATCCTTCGAATTTCAATTTCTTTTTCCATGCTTTCATTTCCTATTAATGGAAAATAATATTTCGAAGCGTAAATTTTTCCATCTTATATTCTCCGAAAGTAAGCTTCATCAAAACTCCACATGCAGCTTTAGGTACCCCTGTTCTACACATTAAAAACAATAGAAAACATTTAAATCGGGCCCTCGTGGGCCCAATTAGAGGAATTTTTATGGACCTTTTTGCACAACGTCGCTGAGTTAGTTGATCTCAGGCGAGGTTAGCATGGTGTTTGACCCAGAAACAAGGGCTTTTCATCCAGAAAACAGAAACTAGAACACACGGACAGACAGTATATATACTGAGAAATATGGCCTTAGTCGCTGATGCCCTTAAAACTCAACAACAACAATGTAATTGCAAAATAATATTTCAGTATTTACAAACTGGTGATGAAGACATGGTTCAATAAATTTCAGATACATTACGAAATTCAAAGTCTAAATTCTTCATTGCTGTAAAGTTTCACGAGATTCTAGGACAGCTGGTCAATGTGTGCACTTGTGGACAGCAGATTACCCACGGATCTCAATTTCAATTCAAGTCCAGGGTCTGGAACAACCATGAGAACCAAACAATGCGCTTCTAGACTAGGTTACGAAATTTGTTGAAATAATTAAATTCATTTTGATGCTTAACCCAATTTTTTTTTTGCATATTTCATTGCTTTCGGTTCATGTGGAGAAAAGATTTCTAATTTTCAACGTATAGAACCTCAGTGGCTCGAATTGGTAAGTATGGGCTTGGCAAACAGAATCCTGAGCTGGATATCATCATTCTTCTCTTCCTTGGTGATTCCCTTCTGCTTCTCTCTCTCTCTCTCTCTCTCTCTCTGTCTTCTTGGTTGGTGCAGCAAAAGCCTCAGGCTTCCTCGCACCATATGGCTAATAATAATAATAATATCAACCAAATTTATAAATTGAAAGAAATTATCCACAAAAACTGAAGGAATAGCTACATATTCGGGAGTGGCCACGAGTTTGGAATAGCCCAAGCAAAAGAGCCATTACAGAAAGCAGCAGCGCCATCGTTCGTGTGCATAAATAAATTAAATGATTAATAATGAAATAAATGCATTTTGTTGAATACTAAATGAAGAATTTCATTTCAGTAATTGGCGGTATGCTAGTTACTAGTCTTTCAATAAATATTTTTTATTTATACATACAAATTATGTACGTTTTTTAGTTTCGAGCTATATGTACTTCCAGGAATCACATTTTACTAAATTAAGCAGCTGATCAAAACCTTAAATTGCAAAATAATATGTTAGATCATGTTCAGTAGCAGCTCTATAAATATGTGAATAACTAAATATTTTTGGTTAATATTTTATGTAGATATTTATCTCAAAATAAAATCGCAAATACGAATAAGACATCCTCAAGGGTTTAAGGCCTTAAAAAATCTTTCAGTAGAACTGAAGATGAAAGATTTATACAATTAGAATTTCTAGTTCTTTTATATTTGTGAATGGTCAAAAAATTGGCAGCTATGTTTTAATGCAGAAAATTGCAAGGAAATTCCAACTGTTACTCTTGGGGAATAGCCCCCCCCCCCTCAAATAACTGGGGTTGAATTAAAAACTGGAAGAGGAAGAGAGGGATCGGCAACGACCCTCGCGGTAGCGCAACAAAAAACACTGTCATATTATGGCCATCCGAGAATTCATTTATCCATGTGAAAATTATGGTGGTAATCTGGATAATTATAAGAATTATTAGGATTTGATGGATTCTATTATTATCTCTGACAAATCAAATTCAATATGTTGACTCTCTTGAGGAACTGATGATTCAATACCTTGACTCTCTTAAGGAACCGGGGATGGATTTAAAGCATAAAAATGAAAGATATGGGTTGAAATAATCGACCAACTGTTGAACTACGGGTAGATGTTTTTGAGTCAGATGCGAACAGTCTAGCTTGGGTTACCAACCTAATTATTACCTTCGTTTCGGGATAGACAGTCCTGTATTTTGTCCACGAATGATTTGCTTTGTCAGGTTTCTATAAAAAATTCGTCGCTGCTGAGGTTTCTTATTATGCTAGTGGCATAGATCTCACAGAAGGAAATGGTCCATAAAACAGTTCATTTTAATCATCTTAAAGCACAAAGAGGGACCTTTTATTTGGTGGCTAATAGGTATACCAGCGTGATTGTGAAATAAATACAATACAGTCAGAAACAACAAAGAGAGAGTAATAAAGGTTTAGTGGGTATTCAATGGCAGTACACAAAAACCTGTTTTATGAAAGAACGCCATTGAATTATGGGAACAGTTCACTAATTGCTATGCTGTCCAAGCACGATGTATGCTATGTTAATCATATGTTTGATAAGGTATATAATACTACCGATGTGCATAAATTTACACTAAGAAAACCTTTAAAAAAGCACTTCCTCGACATTGACTTCCTCTAGCTTTACCACAGTGCTCTCAAGCGGAATGAACAGGAAATAGGAAATGCCATTGCTGAATTCCTCGTAAACGGAAGTGTCATCAAGCTGATCTATATGCTCACGTAATTTTTACAATTTGTTTTTTTGAACAATAGCCTAACTCAAACTTGGTTGCTCATTAAAAGAATAACTTTCAATAAGAACTTTTAGAAGATCACAGGAGGAAGTATAAAGTTTTTCTCTAGGTTTTCAACCCTGAGCATTTTGTTTGATAATAGAATCCCAAAGTAGATTTAGGAATATCGAATGTAAATAAGCGCCTTGTGCAGAGAGGGTCCAGGCTGGTATGTACAGAAAGAAAACAATCAACTATACTCTTGGTGTCACCGTGTCTTTTAATGACATAGTAGACAAACTGTCTGCTAATTCCTGACGGTTGGAACAATTTCATCAGGTACTGCTCTTCCATTCTCACACATGAATTGGCTATGATAGTAATGCGCAGGAACATATCTGATACCTTCCCTTTTTACCAGAGACACCAATGAACTGTTCAGAACTTCCATAAAGTTTGAAAAATAAATTTACTTCTCAAATGGTGTTTTAAAGAATATTTTATCGTCTCTCTAATGTACAATGCTCCTGACGAGCACTTGCAGTAATACCTTCCTCAGGACTATTTCCACTGGAATGCTTCAGAGCGATGTACTGCCTGGCTTGTTGTTGTCCTACTATTCGTGTTTCTTAACCTTCCAAAGATATAATCTACTGTGATGATATTAGGTGATGGAATCCATTTTTCAGAGTGATGAGTACCGTTCCATTACATTTCAAATTAATCAGAAACTTATTTGTTTTGCATATTAGGTGACCAAATTTGATTTACCTTCCAAATCAGTCCAGTTTGCTTATTAAACCAGGACTAGCGAACAAATCTGTTCTATTGCATTCTTATCTACAACCTTTATTAGTGGTGTTGGTTACATTTACATGTTTGTAACCCACTACCTCCATTCTCTTACCTAATTTGTATAAAACAGCTTTGTATAAATTGTTCATTATTGATTATTGGTATTGCACATTATGCAAAAGTTAAATTAAAACCATACTCTTTGATTTTTACGGTTGTGAACATTCAAATCATGATGGCCATAAAAGTAATACTGACTGCCTTGGTATAGCTAATTACACCATATTTTTTTACCAGTTTTCCATACATCTAGATAACAGGATTCGTGGTTCACAGATAGAGTTCGTTGATTCTATTTGGTTAATGTACCTATGGGGACTGCTGCTCAACTTGTAGTGCGTGCGGCTGCATGTAGAAGTGTTCCTGCATGTAATGATACAATAGCATTGACTTAAATCCTAATGACTATGTGGTGCTCGGAAACTCTTCTCACTAAGAGCTACTGAATGATGTATATCTCATGATCAGCTGTCCAACACTGATAATGATATTAATATTTTCTCTATAATGCATACAGATGGCCATTGTTTGCAAATAGTGAGCTACAGTCAAGGTCACAGATAATAGGAGTAAACGCCAACTCACTAATCATTAAGCCACAAGGGAATGCTACACTAAGCTCACGTTACAATAGAGTAAATAAATAAATTTTCTGTTTATACTCCGGGACGACAAAACGGTCAGAGGAGTTCACAAGATAGTCAGATTACAAGAAACAGCACCGTATTCAATAGTCACGGGCTTGAACCCCGGTCACTCAAGGCACGTGTACTTATGCACCCGCGCGCCTGACCACTAGGCTACGGCGGCTCCTACAAACGTTTTAATTAGTGTGACTCCTTTAAAGAAAGAGGTTAATCTTGCTGAATTAGCTGAAAGTATCTAAATCAGTTTACACTCAAAACACTTCCCCTCATAACGGTGTGCGCCATAAATCCAGTGTGTCTCTCTCAGTCTAAAATATTTTCATCCTCCCTGCCCTGACGCCTGGTGTGTCTAGAGCGGAATTACACTACAGGAAATATGAACGTCTGCGCGGTTAGCATGTATGGTCACCGTCCTCCCCACACCTGGTGGAAAAGGCCCGGGTTCAAGACACGAGGAACTTTTATGGACTTTTTTTCACTCCGCGGCTGAGTTAGTTGGTTTCAGGTCTAGATAGCAAGGTTTCCCCCGGAATCCGGCGTTTTTCTTCCAGCAAAGCAAGCAAATCTATCAGAGAATAAATGCAATTTACAGACATAATACACATGGATAGATGAAATAACTTTCCAGGTGATCCTAATAAATAGTTTTTTTAGGAAATACGAGTATCACTTAGTAATGTGATGAATTCCGGTGAAATGCTAATGGATTCTCCATTAGCATCTCACTAGAATCCATCACGCTAGTTGGTCCAGTGAGATGCTGATGGAGAATTGGCATCTCACAGGACCAGCTAGCCATAAACCCCAACCAGTGACAACCAGTTCTAGACAATTCAGAAGGAGTGAAAGGCAAAAGAATTATGTGTCTGGAACGGCTTTTCAGTATAGATTACAGGCAGTGATCAGACGAAATATGTATGGCATAAAGCGCAGGCGTAGGAGTTTATTTGTTTCACGGCTTACACCTAGTACTACATCGGAATATAACGCCTCACAGAAAGGAGAGGAGACTTTCATATGCTCCATTACTGCAGACTTCAACAAAGTGGTACAATCAAGGGTGAACCGGAAGAGTCGGGGAGTGGCACTTTTGTGCAAGCCTCCTCAAATAAAGGTGGAAAGTCATGTTTGCAGGTGTTCTGTTGCTTTGAAGACCTCTTAGTAATATGCGTATTCAATAGCATCATTGATTTTGCAGTAATTTATGTTCCACCAGGATCAGATGCAGAAATCGTCGACAAAATAGCCAACTGGCTTATCTAAGGCCACCGCCCATCAGCTATCCACCTGATTTGCAGAGACGTTACCACCTCCCCCCCCCTTAGCTGTCCAACCTCCGTGCGAGAATGCTAAGCAGTTTTGCCGCAATCGGTATACACCAAATCATTGACTTCCCCGAGAGAGGGGGGAACTTCTTAGACCTTGTGTTTGTCTCAAATCCATGTCCCCATACATATATTAATCAGCTTAAAACCATTGCAATTGATATGTAAATGCTCAGTAGCAAAGAACCTAGGGAAGACAACTGAGATACTCTTGCGTTCATCATAAAATTCCACGATACTATTCTCCAGAAGTACGTCTTCAGGCGTAATTATAAATCTAATTGCCCTCGTGGGGTAGCGCAGTTGGTAGGATCGATGACCGCCCAACACGGGGTGGAAAAGACTTGAGTTCGAGTCCCGTCATCGACGGGACTCGAACTCAAGAAAAAGGCCCATAAACGCCCATGAGTTCGAGTCCCGTCATCGACGGGACTCGAACTCATGGGCGTTTATGGGCCTTTTTCACAATCTGACTGAGTCAGTCAGTTTCAGGAGATGGTAGCATGATTTTTTTCTGCTGGAAACTCGAGTTTTTCATCCAGCAAACAGAAAATCGACCTGAGAACACACGCAATTTACAGACAGTATACACGAAGCAATATGGCCTTAGTCGCTGACGCTCCTAAAACCCTACGACAACAACAACTCTAACTGAAAAGAGGATCATGAATGCAGAATATATTTTTTAAGTTAGTTTATATTACAATGACACTTGGTAATCCAGATAAGTCCTCATGGAGTTTGGCTTTAATCTATTACATTCAGTGAATGAAGGAGAATTAGTCATCACAACACGTTCAATTTTTTTTCTTTCCCATTTGCCCATGAACTGCACACATACAGCTTCCCTAAATATCTGCTCACCTGTTTTTAAATTCATGGTAGGAACCCGTGGTGCTGTTTAAAGCGCCCCATTTCATGAAAATGTAGGCGTACCGAATAAAGTGCTCAATCAGTGTATAATAATTGCTCTAGGATTCTATCTTGTACAAATAAGCAAGTTCATTTCTGTGAAACCAAATCGGAAATATTTTAGTAAAGCAGTCTCAAAATGTGAGTACGGTGTGGCTGAGTTAGTTGGTCTCAGGTGAAGGTAACATGGTTTTTTCTCCTGGAAACTGGGGTTTTTCGTCGAGCAAACAGAAAATCGACCACAGAACACATGCAAGTTATAGACACTATACATGGGGTCTCAGTCGCTGATAACCCTACTCCTAAAACCGTACTACAACAACAACTACGATGTGTCATCGCTTACCTCTGAGGGTAAGGACCTAACCTATAATGGTCCAAAGGCCACTCTGTGGAAATATATCGTACAAAAGCTGTATTATGTAAAATCGCCTGTGCAAACATCAGACTTTAGTAAGAGCGATGATTAACTTCCTGCTCAATAATCGTGTTGCCATTGATAACTGTTTCCAAAAGTCAAGTTGTACAATCCACCTGGTCGTTTGAACATAGTGGATGCTACGAACAAAAAACGGATTTGTAGTTGCATAAAAAGGAGTTAAGGCATTGATTTCAAAACCTACTATTTTTCAAATTCTAGGTCTGAGTAGTCAGTGTGTATTTGTAGTGAATCCGATCTTTATTACTCACTAAAAAAAAAGAGAAGAGAAATAGAATTTTCTCTCTTAATCCTTGCTGTTTTTCTTTGCCAGAAACTTCTCATAATCTGCCTTAGTTTGCCAAATTTCTTTTGTTTACTTGATTATAGACTAATTTGTATCTACCATAGGCTTCTATAATCACCTGATACTTTATATGCATTCCATGCGTTTATCATGTCTTCCACAAGTCTCCTTAGTTCATCTGACATCCATTTAGGACCAAGTCTTGAACAGTGTTTTTTTTTTTTATGTTGGTATGAAAAGCCTAGTAGCTTCTATGATTACTTCACTGAATATTTTTGATTTAGAGTCTGCTGTTGGTAACATCATCAGGTCCCACAGTATAGAATTTAAAAACTCTCTAAGGGTCTGAGGTTCTGTCAATTGTTTTCGACCAGGTACAATTCAAGACTGCAGAGTATGCATCAGCGAATATGTTCTTCAAACAGAATAATGCTCTGTGTCATAAGGCCAGAACTGCACAGAACTGGTTCTAGAAACTTGAACTCACCTAGTCTCTAGAATTCAATTGAATTGAGCACCCACAAACGAAGTAGAGATCCATAGATCTCTACTTTGTTCGTGGATGTCTGTGGATCCCTACTTCGGAGTAGATATCCACAGACATCCAGTTTTTAACAACTGTGGAAAGCGTGGCGCCAAAATGGGCTAGCATTACTGTGGCACGCTTTTGTCACGTGACTGAATTCATACCACAAAGAATCCAGGCTGTTCCAATGAGCAACCTACTCGCTAGTGGGCGTATCTAATAAAGTAGCCATTCAGTGTGCAACAAATATTTTCATTGATACGGGGGGTTCTGAAAAAAATTGCATCACTTGCAAAGTTCACAGAATGTCTGTGAAATTTGGCAGTATATCATATACATTTTGTAATAGCATTACCCTATCGCATCGGATCCATCTCTAGCAAGCTTTCTCTTAGATGATATCCAGTGCTACACACGATTGCATCACCCTAGAGGCAGTATAAATACGGTATATATGCCATGAGCCAAGTATTCTTTGCCATTACAATAACTCAGTTTTCACAATTAACACCACGCAGGAAAACTTGTTGCTGTGTTGAATGCAGAGGGGTTCCACGCATGAAATTCCTAAAAGGATTCACTGTATTCGATTCGGGATTCGATGAGGATCTGTCGAAGATCTTCATCGACAAGTCTGAAAACAGCATGGGAAGAGGATGCAGGAGTAGGAGCAAATACTGCTATAGTACATAGACACCTTTACTCATCGAGATTATTAGCACGTCAACCACGGGGAAAAAAGCCACTTTTGGCAAAAATGAAAGCCCAGCGTCTAAAGCTGGCAAAAGGACATACTAGTTGGTCTGAGGATCAGTGGAAATATGTTATTTTCTTTGATGAATCAAAATTAAATTTGCATGGTTCGGACGGCCAGCGAATTCTTCTCCTCTTCTTCGTCTAGACGAAGAAGAGGAGAAGAGTTCCTGACTCGTTTCCACAATGAAACTTTTTGCATCTCAAATGATATGGGGCTGTATTTCTCATCAAGGAGTTGGTCGTCTTGAACTTTTGATGGGTACAGTGAAGGCTGAAGTGTAAAAGGACATTCTTGAGACAAAATTACTTCCCATAATTAGAGATCACTATGAGGATGTTGCCAATTACATTTTTCTGGACGACTCTGCTCCATGTCACAGAGCCAAAACCATAAGCACTACTTATAAAATTGCCAAAATAATTAAATTTAAGAAGAGTTGAACTCTTTCTTAAATAAATTTAATTGATTTCGCTGTCTTTACTGTCCACAGGAGCAAAAATCTTTGAAGAATAAATCAATTTACACAATAACATGGCTTGGGAACAGTCCAAACCTCAATCCAGTCGAAAATTGTTGGAACAACATGGGTGTCTCAGTAGTTCCAAAGAAACCAAAAACTAGAGAACTGTAGGAGACATTAATCCGTGTTGATACTATGAGATTTCCCAGGAACTTCAGAACCTTATCCACAGCCATCAAAGCAAAGGGTGGGCGAACGAAATATCAGTCTGCATTTTGTTGTGTTTTTTGGTTATAAAGCTGCCTCTTGGGGTGATAGTGAAAGTTGAGGCCTTCCTCTGAATCAGGGGGAAGGAGACCTCAACTATCAACCCTGCCGGTTCTCGGATGAAAACAGATAATCCACACCCAAAGGAAGAAACTAACCCAAGGGTGCATAGGTCCCGTACTCATAAAAAAAAAAAAAAGAAAACATCGAGTGAATGGTATCAGGGGGAAAAAATTATAGTAACTTTCCTGGTCAGCAACGTGTCCCACCATGTTGGCTATACGATAACAAGTTCGTTCCAGATGTTTCTCTTCTCACCCTTAGTGTTATTATTATTCAGGTTGATTTTAATATCTAAGAATTGGGTTGAAATTCCTTTTTTTTTCAGTCTGTAACACAACCCTCTGTATGTTACGCGAAGATCTGGTGGAATAGATCCTGCTTGAACTTGAAGAGAAGCTTAAAGAGGAGACTGCACAACAGGCACCTGCTGTGGCAAGTAGTATGCTTCTTTGTATAGAAATTAATTTATTTTGAAATTTTTTATTCTGTAACCTGTGAAACCAGGCACTGGCGTTGAAGGTTACAATTGGGATGAAAAGCTGTGAGTATAAAGACTTAGAGTTTTCCTCAAAAGGCCCCATTGCTGTTGAGCAATACGTTGAGAGCTCTGGAGAAATTTTTAACTTTAGTCGTCAGACGAGAAAGATGGCACTGAAATTGAATTTTTCATCCATTATTAATCCCAAGTTGTAAATTATTAATTTTCATTTGGGGGAGGGGGACAGGTGTATTGTCTATCCACCGTTTCCAAATATGTTGGGATTTAGGTGCATCAGCAACAGGTCATATTGCATCGTAGGTAATGTCTGTGAATTGCTTGTGTTCTTGTGTAATGAAACGAGGAGACAGCGAGAAACTTCAGACAGCAGGTGTAAGGGACATTTAAAGGGGTTGAATAAGAATTACTGAAAAGGTCACATTACAGAAGTCGATACAAGATGCTCAAAATATGGTCACATTACATCATGATCGCCTCCAACGGCTAAACAGGCCTGACAGTGGTGAACCATGCTCGATAATGGTGTCTGTAAGCTTCTGTCGCAACAAATCCCATTCTTCCATCAGCGCAGACCTTGACTAATGAGTTGGCTGTCGGCGTGCATGCAACGCCCAAGGGCGTCCACCACATGTTCCATCGGATTTAAGTCTGGTAATCATGCTGGCCACCGCAGTCGTTGGTTATCTTCAGTTTCCAACAACACAACAACACACTACTCACACATAACCCACACTAACTGGCCTTGCAATGTTGTGCATACATCACAGAGTACTCAACGTGGATTTGTGGGGAACTGATTGACAAAAACACTGTGTTGTCTATGTCCACTAATAAAAATCAGTTTCAAATTATTCCTCTACCATTGGAGTTCTATTTGCAGGGGTGTTGCCGTACGCGAAAAGAAAATCTGAACCAACTGCACTCCTAAAAAGTCGCACATAGGGTTTGAGGATCTGTTATCAGTACCCCAACCAAAAACTGTGAAGATATTACTCACCTTGATTGTCCTCCAAATTTGCCTCTCCTCAATCCAACTGAACAACCGTATTCTATTCTGACACTGCGAAAAGCCTTTCAGTCAGTATGGCTGCATGGCCACAGACATCTTCAGATGTCTAGAGGAGCCAATGCCTAGGTGAATAGTGACTTATCCGTGCGAACGGTGGCCCAACACGGTACTATGTAAGTAACCATAATTCATTGACCACTCAGTGTATATTGCTGTGAGATTTACTTTTTTTATAACTAATGTCTTGGTAAAGGAAAGGGATTCTGCTTTCATAATTCAGTGATCACTCAGTGTGCCCTCGTGGATAACACAGTTGGTAGACTCATCGTCCTTCCCACACTGGGTGGAAAAAAGGTTCGAATCCCGTCAATGATGCAAGGAATTTTTTATGGGACTTTTTTCACAACGTGGCTGAGTTAGTCTGTTTCAGGTGAGGTAGCATGGCTTTTCTCTCGGAAACTGGGCTTTTTCGTCCAGCAAAAAAGAAAATTGACCACAGAACACACGCAATTTACAGACAGTATAACCTTTCTGTCTACGCCTGAGACCTTCAGCCACAGAGGGATTAGAAACTGGGCCTTTTCCACCCGATCCGGGGAGGACGGTGAAGATACCACTGTGCAACCCGTGCAGACCTGATGGAGTATATGGTTTCTTGTCAAGTGACCTGATGGAATTTGAACGGGGAATGATTTGCAGTGCTAAGAAGGGGATCAGTATCTCAGCAACCGCAGGCATTTTGCCTATTCGAGAACCGTCGTAGTGAAGGTGGGGTTGGAATAATCCAAAGAAAGACACCCAACCCACCCACTGGTTGCAATCGAACTGAACCGCGATTACCACGCTCTGTCCAGGACAACAAATGGCTCCAATTCCTCAATTACCGACAGACTACAACCGTGACGCACAAAGAAGCGTTTCTGACATCAATGCACATTGGTACTTGAAGTGACTTTCTAGGTAACCTTAATATATATATATTTTTTAATCATGAGCACATGATAACCCCAAAGCGAATGTGCCCATGTAGACCTATCGTCATTGACACCTCTGCCTGCACTGGGAGCACTGTTCCTAAACATTGGGCAACTGGAACAGAGTCGCCTGGTCTAAAATGAGGGATCCAGCTCCATCGTGCATAGACGGGTGAGTATTCGACAGCAATGAGGTGAACAGCTGCGTCCAAACTGCAGTTGGACGGCAACAACCCCGGCGACAATGATGGGTCAGGAGATTTTTTCGTGGACATCTCTGGGTTCCCTCATTGCCAGATCCTACCTCGGCACTTTTGAATGAAGTCTTGCCCTATATAGTGACTGTATGTTCAGATGGCATTGGACCTTTTCAACAAAACAACCCGTCGTGTCACAACGTCCGCATTGTGCAGGATGGGTCGAGGATCATATCCATGTGTCCACTGGCCACCAAATTCTCCGACATCAATCCCATTGAATATTAAAGGCTACAGTGAAACGCAGCATTCGCCAACCAACGCCATTGTCTCGCTCCATTGCAGACACTCTTTGGTCTCTAGCTGGTCCAGGTTACCTGAAGACACCTTCTAGGTCTCATGGGGTTGATGCCACACCTTGTGCAAGCGGTTATCATGGTGAAAGCCGGCTCAGCTTGTTATTAGGTAGGTGGTCATAATATTCGGCTCATGAGTGTACTTCGGTCCTAACGAAATTAAATATAATCTGTTTCACTTTTTACCTACACATCTGTCGATCGATAATGGCGCCCTCTAACCCAAAATACTAATTATAAATTATAATATTTGTTCAGATACATTTATATTTGGTGAGACAAATAAAGATTCTTTCATTATTTTATATTTTATAGATGAATGAAGCGCATTTTTAGTCTTTATTATCTTTACTGCCTGAGCAGTAAAGAATGATCTCTTTGATACTGCAAATAACTGCTCCATAACTATGGATAAAAAGTCAAGTAGAACAACTTGAATATTGATACCGAAGTAACATTGAACACCCTGCTGTGCAGTTCAGACCTGGAAACTAGGCGTGCAGTATTAATGGGATAAAAAAGATAGGATTCCGATGCGCACGTGTGAATTTCGAAACCTCTTGCCTTGAAATAAAAGCTCTTGCTTGCAGCTTGTAAAACTGAACAACTGTCATGAAATCACAGAGGCCCAATCGATGAAGCAACCATTTTTAACAGAGAAGGACGTGGTTTTTCAAAATTAAGAGAAAAGGAATGAACACAGTTGTCAAATAAACAGTTTCCTGACAGGGAGTAACAGTTAATTTTAATGAGACAATTGGAATGTACACTGCTGGACAAAATTAGGGGAACAAAATGTTTTTCATGAATACTTTATTGTGAACAGTGTCACCGAAGGCGAATATTTGATATAATAGGCATCCTGGCATGCAAATTCCGAGTATCCAATAGAAATCGATCTACCACCTTACAGAGCAGCACACGTTTCCTGTTGCACCATATGGACGGTCGGGTACGTGTGCGTCATTTACCTGGGGAACTGATGGTGCCTTCTTGCCTGGAGTTCTCATAAACACAGACCTTATACTGTTGTGACGAAATGCTTTCACTGCTTGGGATATGGTCACACCGCTCAGTACTGCACTCACGAGTCCCCGTCTTGCAGTCACTGTGCGCGTGGTGGTCATGTGTTTAACGAGTGTCCTAATAAAAACGAAGAGCCATCGTGTATCAATTGTAAGAGAGGAAAACGTGACTTTCACCATTCGGTGAGAGATAGCAACTGTCCTGTCTACAAAAAGGCCTTGGAAACAGCACGACTGAGGATTGCTGATGAGCAACACACCCAATTCCACTGTATTTTGCTAAAGGGCGAATGGGAGATTGTTCAAAGATCACAGGTTATTCTCTTTCCACCCGAATAATCCAACCTGCTCACCAGCAACTGAAGACTTGTATTGTTGTATTAAACGACAAAATTGATGTAACTGTCATTAATGGTCTCTGTCACCAAACTGCAACTTGTATCCTTATCACATATTCTACCATGACCTTTTATATCATCTCAATATACTGCCATCTATCTGAAGACTTAAATAACTCATTAAATTATTTAGAATCCACATTGAATTTTCTGGGTCCTCATAATGTCCTATTTCAGCGGATGTAAGCGCCAAGTCCAAGTTTTGGTTTAGTGCACGCTCTGATGCTCGAGGGCAATTACTGGAAGAATTTATAATTAATAATAATATGAAGATTTTTAACAGGCCTCAACAGTTCACTAAGTTCTCCAGCTTCTCCAGAGAATCAAACATTGATATCACTTTTTCAAATTCCTTCTGTAATGTAGCTATCAAAGTTTGGACTGTACAGCCTAACTGGACAAGTGACCATCGGGCAATATCTTTCTCGGGCTCCATACCTTCTCGTCCCTCAGATTCGAGTATCTGTGTGCCTAAGTACGTTCACTTCTCAATTAATAACATTAATTGGGACATATTTGATCACTCTTTAAATGCTGATTTCTCAAAACTGACTAACTCTAATTTTGACGCCATGTCTGTGTCTGAAGCTGCGACACAGATTCAAAAAATTTTGATGAATGCATCATATAAATCATCAAGGAAAAAAAGTGTCAATTCCAGAACTTGTTCCTGGTGGTCGTCAGAATTATCTTCGTTTCGGAAACAGGAAGAAGGAAACTTGGACAGAATTTGTGTACAACTCTGGTAATGCAGATCCGTGGGGGATACTTTATAAAATTGTAAGAAATAAATTATTTACACAAGAAGTGTATGGATCGATCATATACAATGGTCTGGAGACCACTAACTGGACGGATTCTGTAAACATTATTCTAGATAATCTTTTTTTACAGGACAATGTGAGCTCTGACTCTGATTTTCACACTAATATTCGTTCTGCCAATTCTCTGTTTGTTTCTTCAACTAAGACAGACTTTTAGTGCCATCGAGTTGGACACAGCGGTCAAATAAGTGAAAGTTAAGAAATGCCCAGGGATAGACATGCTGGAGAGTACCTTTATTGTACGGCTCGCCAAGATTAAGCCCAGTATACTTCTACAACTTTCAATAAATGTTTAGATGCTGGGACTTTCCCGGATCTGTGGAAGACAGCCCTTATCAAGCTGATTAGGAAACCAGACAAGCCCCGCCAGGAACAGAGGTCTTATCGGCCTTGGTTCCTGGGGCAGCTTATTCTAATAGCTTACCAAGGTTGGCCTTATTGGCCAACTTTGGTAAGCTATTAGAACGTTTAATTGCCCTGCGATTAAATAACTTGTTATTGGAACTGGGACTAATTGCGCCTAATCAATACGGATTCACTCCTGGAAGGTCCTGCGAGGACGCCCTTGTAGACTTCATTTCTTCTGTTGAACACTCCAGTTTCAAGTATACTCTTGCTATCTTTATTGACTTAGAGGGTGCTTTTGATTCCCTTTGGTGGGAAAGTGCCCTCGAACGTTTACTTTATGCCGAATGTTCCCAGCAACTTTATCTTCTAATTAAGAGCTATTTCTCTAACAGATTTATCACCGCCAGCTCTAAGTACAGACAAATTTTGAGTCAGGTCTTTAGAGGATGTCCTCAAGGCTCCATTTTGGGACCACTGTTCTGGAACTTTGTTCTGCAAGGTTGGATTACCCGAACCTTTGATAACGTGAAGATCATCGCATATGCGGATGATTTGACAGTCCTTGTTGGTGGCAATTCAAGGTCTTCTATTGAAATATCCGCTGAAAAAGTTCTATCTGATCTTCAACAATGGACAGTTGAAAATAAGTTAAAAATTAGTTCTACCAAGACAAAAATTATGATCCTTGGCTCTAAATTGGATGTTCGTCGACCACCAAGAGTTAAAATAAACAATAGACAAATACCTCTAATAACGGAAATTAAACTTTTGGGAATAACTATTGACAGCAAGTTAAACTTTCTCCCTCATTTATCCAATCTGCGAATTAAGATCAGAAATTTCACCGGCGCTCTTGTCAGAGTTTCAAGAACTGAGTGGGGTCTTTCTAGAAGATGTTTAAGAATCTACTATAACTCTGTGTTTCTCCCTATGGTTGCCTATGCTGCTGGCGCTTGATTCCATAGGGTGCGGACTGTACAATTTCAATCAAAGTTGATGTCAATCCAGCGTACAATGTTACTTTGTATTTTGAAGATTTGTCGAACAGTTTAAACACCTGCTTTACAGGTTTTACCCGGGACGTTACCACTCGATCTCTACGTAATTTTCAGAGGCTTATGTTATCGCTTGAAACGTCAGATTCCCACTCAGATCCTTGGTATTTCTATTAACACTCAAGTCGATGTTAAAGCTGCACGACAAAGAATTTTGCAAGAGTTGATCAACTTGTGGCAGAGTAGGTTCCTGAAGTTGACTCTCTTACGGATAAAAAATCTACAGTCTGGTTTAGCCTTGACTTGTTCACCTCCTATTTGATATCAGGACATGGATCATTAAATAAGAAACTGTTTAAATTTCGCTTGTCTCCTACGGAACTCTGTCATTGTGGCGGTATGGAAGATTGACAGCACGTGTTGTACTCTTGTCCCTCATACAATGAATTTCGAGTAATTCTGCAGAATGCAATTCCCAACTTTTCATCAGGATTGGAACCTAATTTTGTATCAAATACCACGAGTTACCGCGCTCTTCAGGATTTTGCTAAGGCAACCTTCAATAAAAGGCTCGCAATCCTTTCTGCAATGACTACACATGCGAATGTTTCAAATTCAGCTCAAGACTCTTCACCTTCGCTGCAATGACGTCCACTTTTTCAACAAGATCTACAATTCTAGACTTGTGCTCTGTGTGTTGTTTTTTTTTTTTTTTTTTTGAAATTCTACAAGTGTCCTACAACTACAACTCAATTTGGCGATGAAAATTCCTGTGCTCCTTTGTTCGGATTGCTGTTAACTGACTGTGACTTTGTTATTGGTGATTGACTGTAACTTTGCTACTAATGACTGCATGACTTACTGGATTTAACCTCAACTGCCAAGACAAATACATACATACATACATACACAGCCCTACCTTCCAGATTCATACAGCCTATCGCCCTTCTCATTGTAATAAGCAAACTACTAGAACGACTTCTATACTCCCGACTCTTGAAGCATTATGACAGGGGTGGGCTCACAGTTTGGTTTCAGACGGGGGTCCTCGGCAGTGGATGCGCTTCAGCACCTATTGGATAAAGTGGCCACATGGAACAAAAAATACTTCCTCATGATCTCTGTGGACTTCGCTGGGGCGTTTGACTACCTTTGGTGGCCGAGGGTCCTTTGGAGGGCGAGGTTCAGGGCCGCTAGTGTTCCGGGAAACCTGTACAATCTCATCCAAATTTCACTGTGATTTCTCTCAGACAGAGAAATCACAGTGAAAGCCCCCTTCCAGGCTCTGACTAGAAACATTTACAGAGGCTGCCCGCAGGGCTTGGTCCTGTGTTCCCTACTGTGGAACATAGTAATGGACGGCTTTCTTACCCAGAATCATGGCGAGGTCAAAATAGGCTTTCGCCGATGACCTCATCATTACCGTTACGGCAAATTCACGAGCAGAACTGGAAAGCATGGCTAACCCTGGACCGTCTGATACAAAATACACCTTACACCTCCCTGGACAAACTGCAGCAATGGGTTCGACACAGTCAGCTGCACATCTCCCCAGCAAAGACCAACTCAATGTTGCTAAAAGGCACCTTACAAATCAGACAGCCCGCACAAATAAAGATAAACAATACAACCATTAAATTCTCTGCACAGTTCAAATATTTGGGTGTAGTCCTAGACACCAAACTAACCTTCATGGACCATATAAATTACATCTGCAAAAAAATCAGGTCCTACTCGGCCATGATCGCGAGAGTCACCCGGCGCACGTTTCATCTTTTCTACAAGGCTGTGTACATCCCCATCATAACGTATGCCGCAGGAGTGTGGTTCGAAAAGGCCACACTTGCTTCCAACAAGCGACTAATAGACTCCACTCAAAGAACCATACTACTGTCCATCATCCGTGCATGCAATACTATCAGTACCCACGCTCTCCAAGTCATTGCAGGAGTACTCCCACTGGACCTGGAAATAGTCAGACGAGGACTTCCCTACTACCATACCAAGGGCATCTCAAAAACCTGTCTGGACTTCACAGCAGACCCGGACGCTAATCAGAAAACAGAGAAGAAGAGACTGAACGCGCACCTAATACAGGTGTGGCAGGAGCGATGGCAAAACTCCAGTACTGAGGACATCACGAGAAAATTCATACCTAATGTGATAGGGTATACCCCTACGTCACACAATTGGTTCTCCCCTAGCTTACAATCAACCTATTTATTTAAAGGCCATGGAGCCATTAATAAAAAGTTATCACTCCTTGGGATCCAAGACTACCCCACCTGTGTTTGTGGAGGATTAGAGAGCTGGCAGCACCTCATGTATGATTGTCAGCTTTATGACGACCTACGCAACACCCTAATCACCAAGATCAGATACGTACCAAGAGGCCTTGAACAACACCTCCTGGACACCAAAGATGAGTACATAGCGTTCACTGATTTTGCCCAGAAATTGTTTGCAAGACGGAGAGCCAATTACGCCATCGCCCACAACAGACAACACTCCCGGGATAAATTCAATCCTGACTAAAGTAACTGGATCAGGATAAATCTAAGACCGAAGGCACAATACCCTGACAGTAACCGACGAGAAAAGCCTGGAACAAATCAAGACAAATGAAAAGGAAACCCTAGTATCCTATCAGAGACGAGACCCCGACTGAGGACAAATATCAATTCACAAAGCAAACGAACAGCCTTCTACTATAAACACAACAAAAGAACAAATAAACACTCGGGGATTGCCCTCAAGGATGAGACCCCGACTAAAAAGAAAAAAAAAACCGGCTGGACCATAGGAACATCGACGGTGACAACGAAGAGGGAGGAACAAGAATTGAACTTGAACTTAATAATAAACACCCACGAGGTACACGACTAGTCGCCTACAACCACCAGCAGAATCTGAGGGCATCCACGTAGCTGGAACAAAGGGATCCTTGCTCCTGTTCCAAGACAAATCCCGGACCGACAACTCGGACGGAGTTGACGTGTGTGACACGCAACCCAGCTGCCAACGCCATATGGCGATCTGAGCCGGGAAACCTAGCCCGACTCTCTTTAAATCCTGGGGTGGAAGGGCCCCAACCCCTCTTTTCCTTCTGGTGAGGCACGTGCAGGTCCTTGAAGTCTCCGTAACCCAAGAGGCCATACAGGTAGCACTGGTGGAAATACAAGATCCCTCTGCGAAACTTGCAGACCTCATGTCAGAACAGGAACCCCATGGACAGAACTCTGAAGAAGATCCCAACAACTCCCTACAAACAAGAGACAATCTGACCCAGGAAAAAGAAGAAGAAGATAACAAAACAAAACTAGATTCATCGATTATAGATACTATACAATCTTTGAGAGCCACTTGGCTGGAAACTCTCAAAATGGGCACACTTATTACTGAGAAAACATTCAACGAAGCTCAAAGGACGTGAGCTCAGTTGGAGAAACTGATATACGAAGCGACTCTGAACAGAAGAAAGATCAAATCAAGCCTAGTTGAAAAGAAAAACATGATAAGGAAACTGCAAAGAGCCATAAAAAGAAAGAGAAAAAAAGGGAGAAAACAAACTCACTCCACTCCATCCACCCTACAGCACCTAACTGGAACAAGAGCCCATTCTGATTTGGATGCAACATGGGCAGAAACACAATCCCAACGGAAGGAAAAAGATGCATTTATCTCACAACCCGACCCTGAGCAGAAAAGGGACGACATTAAAACAAGAACTATGACTCCAACAGATGGACAGAAAAGAACCTTAAGAATATTACTTTTTTCTAACCCAAAGGATAGAAAGAAGAAAGATGTCTTATAAACACGAAGACATGAAGTGGATAATGGGGGAAAACTCCGGCATCCGTTCAGGCAACCCAAACACACACACACACACTTGGCCTTGTCTGCGCGGTAGCACAGTGGTATTGTCACCCTTCTCCCCACACCGGGTGGAAAAGGCCCGGGTTCGAATCCCGTCGGTGACGCGAGGAACTTTAATGGGTTTTTTACACTCCGTGGCTGAGTTAGTCGGTCTCAGGCGTAGATAGCAAGGTTTTTCCCCAGAAACTGGGGTTTTTTGTCCGGCAAACAGACCAAAAGGCCATAGAACACACGCAATTAACAGACATAAGACACAGAACAGGAAGTTAAATTTAATTATTCGGGTGGCCTAAATATAATAGTTTTACACACTTGGCCTATTTTTATTTTTATTTATTATTATTATTTATTTATTTATATTATTATTATTATTATTATTATTATTTTGCTGCTAAGTTTGGGCAGCCTAGAAGCGGGAGACGCTGGACCCCATCAAACTTGCACAACTGCTGGTGGATGAGGGATTTTTGTGTTACTTACACAGACAGTATAGTAGATTCACGTGCGGGGGGTGGACACCAGGATGTGGTTGCCTGTGTGTTGCCTACTTCCTGGTGGATAAGTGGTCTGCCTACTGTTATATATATATATATATTTTATTTTATTTTTTTTTTATTTTTTGGACGTTCCACTTGGATACATGAGTACACTGTGCTGCAACTTTATTAGGTACACCCTGTTGTGTACACAAATGGTTTGTCCCACAAGGTTGCAAGTCACATGACCACAGTTGTGGATATAAATGCAGCAGAACAACCTTTCTAGTATCAGTTAAGTACGAACCGCAGTAAGAATGGAGAAAAGGAGTGATCTAACGGACTTCGAACGTGGCATGGTAGTCGGTGCAAGACGTGCTGGACAAAGCATCTCTGAAAGGCACTTCTCCTGAACTTTTCACGCACCACAATTTCAAGGGTGTATCGAGAATGGTGCAACGAACAGAAAACATCCTCTCAACGGCACTCCTGTGGTAGAAAATCGCTTGTTCATGAGTGAGGTCAGAGGAGGATGGCTAGAATTGTGCAAGCAAACAGAGGGGCCACAATGTCGCCCATCACATCAGAATACAACCTTGGTGCGCAGAGCAAAATATCGCAACAGACTACTAGTTGCACTTTATCGCGAGTGGGCTACAACACATACCTTTGTTATCAATGAAGAACAACAGAGCATGTCTCCTGTGGGCAAATCGACACCAGCACTGAACTATCGAGGATTGGAAAACAGTTGCTTGGTCCGACGAGTCGAAGTTCCTGGTGTATCATGTTGATAGAAGTCAGAATTTGGCGAAAACAACACGAATCCATGGACCCGTCATGTCTGACGACTACTGTGCAATGTGGTGGGGCAATGTTATGGTATGGGGAATATTTTCTTGGCACACGTTGGGTCCATTGATACTCATAGATTCACGTCTAAATGCCACATCGTACCTAAACATCGTTACTGAACAAGTGCATCCGTTCATGTTGACAGTTTATCCTCGGTCAGATGGTTACTTCCAGCAGAATAATGCGCCGATACACAAAGCCCGAATCACTATGGAATGGTTCCAGGAACATGACAATGACTTTTCTTTGCTGCAGTGGCCCACTCCGAGGGATCTCAATCCTATTGAACATCTTTGGGACGAGCTGGAAAGGGCTGTTAGCTGCACACCTTCGTCGAATCTCAAGGAACTGCGTGACACACTCATGTCTGCATGGTACTCCATTCTTGCACAATGTTTTCAGCATCTTTTTCAATCCATGCCTAGACGAATTCGGGCTGTTTTGGAGGCTAAAGGAGGCTCATCACGCTACTAGGTACGTGTACCTAATAAAGTGGCAGCACAGTGTAGGTTGAGATGGACACAGTCTGGGCGCCACCAGAGACAGTTATACATAAACTAAACTAAACTAACACACTTGGCCAGCTTCCTCGTTGGCATAGTACGGACAACGTTGAGTCCTATCAGGGACTCCACTGCCAATAGGTCAGAAGAACAATGGGCACAACATACTACACAACACATGATCCGCACACTTCTAAATCTCTGGTCTTGACAGAGTACTGTCCCACGATACAGTGAAATTTCGCGGAGATGGGAGAAATTCCCAGTGATTCCCAGTGAAATTCAACATCATTGCTGACCAGGTACACCCTTTCATGGCAACAGTTTTCCCCTCTAGCTGTGTCGTCTTTCAGCAGGTGCGACACCGTCATGCCACATCGCCCGGATTGTTCGAGACTGATTCGCTGAACATGAAGAAGACTTCCAGGTATTGCCCTGTCCTCCAAATTCCCCAGACATCAATCCCATGGAGCATCTGTGGTTTGTATTGGAACAGCAACTCCGATCTCCGGTGTCCCAACCACGGACCCCACAGCAATTAAAGGATCTGCTAGTTGCGTGTTGGTACCAGATACCACAAGGCCTCCATAGCTGAGTGGTCAGGAGCGGGAGTGCAGTAGCACACGCTCTTTGAGTAGACCGGGATTCAAGCCCCTGACTGCTGAATACGGTCGATCTGCCAACCCACACTGGACCAGTGTGGCAGATTATGGTCCATTTCCCTCAGCATGAATTGTTGAGGAGGCTTACATCCTGCAGTGGGTTGATAATGGCTGCACTTTACCACAAGACACATTTAGAAATCTTGTAGCGTCCATGCCTCGCCGGGTACGAGCTGTTTTGGCAGCACGTGTAGGACCAACGTCATATTAGGTAGGTGGTTATAATGTTTTGACTCATCGGTGTATATACAGGACTGTTTGAGATGAGTTATTGTTGTTCTAATTGCATTTAATAAATAAATTTTACTTTGTTTTGTGTTTTGCAATGTTTTATAGAGTATTTCTATATTTAGCCAATTTTGGCCAGTTTTTCATGTGTGTTTGGCCATAAACATCTTCATCTGGCAACCCTCCTACCAATCTATTTACAAAACTATCTTGGTGAGAATTTGGATCATTGGCCATTAATGTCACTTCCAAAGAGGATTTAGGTCTCAATTGTTTGAAGGATGTATGTTGGGAGACAATATGTGCCTAAGTGGATTTTTCCTTACGCATGAGTGTAGACAAGAAGTATTTTGAGAGGCCTCATTTTGAGAAACAGCTGCTTCAGATCTATAATCGATATCACACCTAGGTTCACAAGGGTGCTCTGATACATATTGGCTCGTATTGATGAGGGTGACCAGGTCGCTGTGTTTCCTATTAGTTGGAGATTGTTTCTGTTTAGTTTCTCTAACTACTTTGTTGACCATCACAATGTGCTGGTACCTTGTATTCTTTTGGTGTAGCTCCTTTGCCATTTTGAAGATTGGGTTCTGTGGTGCTCTTACGAAAAAAAGTCTTAAGTTTTGCAAATTACCGTGTCTGGAGACTAGGCGCCTGCGAGGTGATCTGACTGAAGTGTAGAAGGCCTTGAATAGTTTGAGCATGCTCAATGCTGATGGGATGCTTCCTCTTGCACAGATTAATCACCTGAGGGGGACATAAATTCAAATTGTAGAAATAAGTCCACACAACTGTGGACTTATTTCTAACTACGTGCCTTAAGTAGACTTGAATTTTGGGTTTTAATTAGCTTAATCTCATTAATACATATACATACAAAACACATAATGATTTAAAACAAATTAATTCTTCAGCAAAGTAGAGTTGATGGGAGATTCCATCCTGAAGGAGATAATCAGGAAACTTCTAAAGTTGTATGTGGTGGTACATCTCCTGTATCTTCTCAGATTTGTATGCTTTCTCATCACAGAACTTGTGGGGATCAATCTTCAGGGTGTTGTACGTTTGGAGGATGTTAGACGGAAAACATCTTCTAAGCATAGTTAAATTCTGTAATAAGCTTCTTAGGGGAATCCATGAACTATTGCAAAGGACGCGGGAAAGCCTAGGACCTGCAACAAGATTATGGACATTTGGAGCGTCAAAGCGATCGGTGAGGAGTTGACAGAGATTACGCAGATTTCCTGTGTAACCACCTTAAAATCCGGTACTCGATACCCATGAATTTTTTGATGTTAGTGAAGAAAGCAGAGGACCAGATCGTCGAGGCATACATGGGAATCGGAACAAGACATGTTTGTATGTAGTGAGTGGCAAGTTTTTGGTTGTTTACTCCAGTAAGTTCCTGTCTTAACACCCACATTGCTGACAGAGTTTTTGCTTTAGTGTTGGCAAAGTGCTGTTGGAAGGTCAGGCCTTCATCCCAGGGGAGCCCTAGATCAGTGTGATGAGAAACCTTTAGGACTCTAATACCATTGATGTAGATGTCTATGTTCATCTTCTTTTTCAAGTTGGTGAAAGACATTTGCGCTGACTTGGTCGGATTTATGGATAGGCCAATATTCTCAAGATAATGGTCAAGTTCTTCTATTAGGGCAGTTTCATGGGCGTTGATTGCTTCAGATTTGTAACCGTGTTTTGACGAGATGAAGAGTTTTATATCATCTGCGTAAGAGCTGCAGTCAGGATGCGTAGAGAGGTAGGGGTCCAAAGCGGCAGCAAAAAATAGTGCGTGAAGGACGCCACCTTGGGCAGGCTCCTCTGTAGACGACGTGGTTCGATTGGAAGGTTCTATGTTATACTCTCAAATGCCTTTGTTTGAGAATGGAAACGATGACTTAATAGGCCTCCCTGTATTCTGAAATGCCTGTCAAGTATTGTCATCAAGGAATTGATTGAGACATTATCGAAAGCAGCTTTAATGTCTAAAAATACTATATCAATCTGTTCTTTGGCGTTCAGAGTCGTTTGGATCCGAAATATGGTGTCCATTATATTAGTCACAGTTGATCTCTTTGGAATCACAGTGTAAATATGGTGGTCTTTTATGGAAAAATTGCATGCATTTAATTCGGTCATGTTTGTCTGATGGAAAAATGCTCGTGTTTGAAGGTTTAACAGGCTAAATTGGTGGTATTTAGTTCATTGAGTTTTTCACCCAACTTAGGAATGCAGTTAATCTGTTTGCGGGGGCGTGAATTTCCAGGGATTAGTGATTAACACGTATCACTAGGGCAACTGACCGTGAGTACTAACCTATGGCAGACCAGTTTGACCTTGGCTTGTAGCCGGCAGCGGTAAATGGTTCTGGTCAGCAATAATACAGCTTGTTAGTGTCCGCTTATGAGATTCTGCAATATGAGAATTGAAATTAGCTTCAACGTTAGTAGAGGCATAGCCGCATATAATGCAAGAAAGCAAGCTTATACAGCATCAACCAAAAAAAAAAAAAAAAACCCTTCCAATTTCACCCATCCATTCTCTCAAAATGTGTTTCTAGTTCTACCTTAAATTTATTTAAGCTGTCAACTTGTACAATAATAACAGATGGAAGTCTGTTCCAGCAATGACCACCCGCTGGCTAAAATGCAAATTTCCGTACTTCTATCTTACAACTGTCTTTCCTCAATTTGAATTTATGTCCCCCTCAGGTGATTAATCTGTGCAAGAGGAAGCATCCCATCAGCATTGAGCATGCTCAAACCATTCAAGGCCTTCTACACTTCAGTCAGATCACCTCGCAGGCGCCTAGTCTCCAGACACGGTAATTTGCAAAACTTAGGACTTTTTTTCGTAAGAGCACCCCTTTGTGCCGTTCACTAATCGTGTTGCCCTTCTCTGTACTCGTTCCAGCAGCTGTACATCTTTCCTAAAATACAGTACCCAAGGTGTGGCCAGACCATTGCCTTATACAATGGGATAATCACATCGGATCTATTTTGGTATTCCCCCGCAAAACATTAAGAATGTTCCTATCGGGTCTGATGACTGGAAAAGAGTCTGGTATGCCCCACAAATTGCTACCATTTTGCTGCGGAACGAGGTTGTTGTTTGATATCCTCGTTATAGCTTTATAATATGTATAGTAGGTACATATTATACAGCTGTATAATAAGTTTTGTTCATGGAACGATAGTGAGGACCAGCTAGCAACAAGTGGGTCGTGCCCTGGGGGGGGGGGGGTTAACTGACCTTTGTACCGGTAGCAATAACGAAGACATCAAACAACAACCCGTTCCCAACAAGTGGTAGATAACGAGAACATCAACAACTAGTAACTAATACTAAGCATTGTTAGGCTCTTTTGCAGTCATTGGATGTGATAAGACATTTTTAATATTTCCAGGGGCATACCAAAGTAGAACCATCACATCTTTCCTTGCTAGAAAAATTCCAGTATATCATTGACAAGACACCATGAGCTACCCTTGCAGACCGTTGGCACTGCTCAGAATATTGCATTTCCGATTGCACAATTACACCCAGGTCGTTTTCATTCTCTACCACCGTCAGTGTAGTACCACAAAGTTGATATGATACTCTGGGGTTACTGCTACCCATATGAAGTACTTTACATTTTTCAATGTTAAACTTCAGTTGCCACATCTCAGCCCATCTGCTTAACTTTCCTAGATCCTGTTGCAGCAGCGTACTGTCATTAGTGTCCTTAACAACCCAGGCAACCATCGTGTCGTCTGCAAACTTACACATTAAGCCAGATATACCTTCAGTAATATCATTCATAAATACAGAAAACAACAATGGACGCATCACTGAACCCTACGGGACTCCATCAATAGCATTCGTCCACGAAAAGCAGTGACCATTGATTACCACTCTGTCTTCTCCAAACAACTATCCCTTTATCCATAGCAGCAATTTGCCTCCAATGCCACACTGCTCCAATTTGTGCAGCAGTCTTCCATGTGCAACAGTATTAAAAGCCTTTCTAAGATCCAAATATATGATATCAAAATTATTCTTTGCATTCAGTTCCTTTGTGACCACATTATAGTATCCAATCAAATTGGTCAGATATGACTTCCCCTTAACAAACCCATGCTGTGTCTGAACTATAACTGAAATCTTGTATAGATGATCCTGCAGTGCTTCTTTAACCAGAAAAACTCCATGAGCCTTGCACAATCTCTCCAGGACTGAATTGATCGACAAGGGTCTCATCATATACCCCCTCCTATCGTATCTGGGCAGAATTGCAGACAGTTTCAAATTCAAGCCTAAGTCAACATTGACCTGTGCTTGTTAATTAATTCCACTGGTCTCCTACTCTTAACATATTATGATCAACCCGCAGAATTAAATTCGTGATCATGAATCATGCAGGGGCATAGTAGGGCATCACCTACTTAAACAAATTTATTTGAATTATTAAACTATAGACTTATACATAAAACACTGCCACAATCACCTGAATAAATAAATGCATTTTTCGAAGCGACCTCTGTCATCATTATTCCAGTTGCACAATTAAGCGAATTCTTCCATCAAGAAAATTTAAAACGCTACCGTTGGTAAAACATTACACAAACAGTCAAGGGGAGTTTCCCAGCCTCGTGAATTAAAAACGCCCCAATATACGAAATGGCTTAGCACGTACTGTCACGCTTTCCAAGGCCAACGTTTTGGACGAAACATTCCGCGTTGTAATTAATGCAATTTTAAACATTTTCTGAATGGTAGATTAAACGACACGAAAATACTTTTGACCTTCACAAGTCAGCATCTGGAAGCTGAAAATTAGTTCGGCAAGCTTCGGGGGTTTATACGCATTGCAATTCGAAATGTTGAGCAAGAGTGTGATCGTGAAGGATTCGGGTTTTCCTTCTGGACATGTACTCAGTAATTAATTGACGTCATACCTGTTTTTTAAACGTAATAAAAACGCATCTTCATACATATATTTATCAGAACACCAATGGTAAACTAAAAACTTCCCACTCTACAAATCACTGGATAGTATTTCAACAATGATGACGTCACTGGTCTCAAGAGTTAATAAACACACTTCGCATTTGGGTTTTTGCCAAATGATGTTCCTAAACATTAATGGAACTTCAAAACTTCAGTTGAGTCTTTTCATTTGCTGTTAGTTAAATTTGCTGTTTTAAAAAACTAATTGAAATGAGGTAAAAGAAAGATGCCAATTGGGCAATCCACAATTACACTGGGTAGACCACGATTGGATGCACTGTTTCATGAACAGCGCATATCACCATTTCCAAGAGCGTATCGGATAATCGAGGCCTGCTCTTAGTTACCTTTTAGATAAAATGAACTCAATGAAACACAAATTTCATTATAATTATAGACTCCTATACACCACGTTTTGTATCGTGTACACTGGTGGCCACTTTACTAGGTACATCTTTTTCTTTTTCTTTTTTTATGAAATGAAGAGCTTCACAATAACAGCATGATGGTTGATGGGCAGATACGCGCGTGTGTGTTAAGTACCAAAGCAAGTAAGGTGTTGTATATATGGGATGGCCTCCGTATCTGACTGATCAGGAGCAGGAGTGCAGTAGCACACGCTCTTTGAGTAGACCGGGGTCAAGCCCTGACTGCTAAATACGGTCGATCTGCCAACTCGCACTGGACCAGCGTGGCAGATTATGGTCCATTTCTCTCAACATGAATCGTTGAAGAGGCTTCCATCCTGGAGTGGATTGATAACGGCTGCAGTTTACCTTAACCTTTTTATATATTGTGTCTTAAATTGTGTGAATTCTGTGGTTGATTTACTGCTGGATGATTTCTGTGGATCTGTGAATTCTGTGGTTGATTTACGTCTGGAGGCCTCATTTTAAGAAGGATGTAGAGCTGCTGGAACGAGTACAGAGAAGGGCAACAAGATTAGTGAATGGAACAAAGGGTTGCTCATACGAAGAAAGGCTTAAGCTTTGTATATTACAGTGCTTGGAGACTAGTCACCTGCGTGGTGATCTGATTGAGTTATATAAGGCCTTGAACGGTTTGAGCATGCTCAATGCTGATGGGATTCTTCCTCTTGCTCAGAATAATCACCTGAGAGGGCATAAATTCAAATTGAGGAAAGACAGTTGTAGAATATATGTGCGGAAGTTTACCTTTAGCCTGCGGGTGGTTGATTGATGGAACAAACTTCTATCTATCTTTGTAGAAGTTGATAGCTTAAATACATTCAAAGCAGGATTAGACAAATATTTGGAGCGAGGGGATGGGTGAAATGAAAAGGTGTTTTTTTTTTTTTTTTTTGGCTGATGCTATATAAGCTTGCTTTCATGCATCATGTGCCTTTACTAATGCTAATTCTGGACGAAAAACTCGAATTACTGGATCAAAAAAACCATGCAACCCAATTATCTGCACCCGCAAATTGGGGGAAACGATTCCAACAAAAACGTGCTCTTCCAATAAGATCGCACACTCTCTCATTTGCATAAAGACGTTCAAGGCTCTTTAGATCTTCACTTTCCAGGTTGATGGGTTGGACGTAGTTTCGAAGCTTGCTCCCTCATCGGACCTCACGCCAGTGGACTTTTTTTGTTTTTGTAGGATTTATGTAAAGTACCACCGTACAAACCCTCGCCGTGATCGACACAGTTATACAAGCCAAGTTGCGGTTGTGTCTAAAAAGAGTTTCATTAATCTTGGGACGCGTGCCGGATTACTGTTGGAAGTGATATATACAGTGTATCCATAATGTCCTTGTGCACTTTAAAACTTACAATATAAAAAAACAATCTGTAAAATGCGTTGGAAAGGTAATTTATTCCGGTTTAGAAAGATTGTGTAGTATAAAAAAGTGTAGTACGACGTTCCATTTAATCCACATAATCGGAATCTTCCATGGTACTGTCATGCTTTTGCCGATCTTACCATGTGATTTTCCCGTCTTTGGACACTTTCATGAAGCTCAATGTCTTTTTTCAGATGTGGTCTTCATACTTGAACACAGTATTTCCAAGGCAGTCTTACAAATGCCTTATACGGTGGAACTATGACGTCCCTATCTCTACAAGATATTGTTTGATGAATCGATAGGACACTATGGGTTTTTCCCGGCTGCCTGGAAACATATTTGCCACTTTTCTGACCATTGAAGCCTGTTCAAGTCATCCTGAAGGAGCGCTGGTCATTGGTCACTGGTCTTGGCATGGTTATTAACGACTCTTCCGATATTTACGTCGTATGCATCTTTTGACATGTCGCCCTTTATCCCTTCGGCAATATCGTTTATGAAAATCAGAAACAACAATGGCTCGAGAATCGATCCTTCGGGGACACCACTTCTGACGTTACACCGATTTGAAGAATATCCATTAATCACGACCCTCTGCCTTCTGCCGTGCAGCCATCCTGCAGTCCACCTTAGAATTTTTCCAGCAATGCCAACATGTGCCAGATTATACAGTAACGTCTCATGAAGGACTGGGTCAAATTCCTTGCTAAAATCCAAGTAAACTATGTTGAAATTGTTCCCATATCTTCATGAGTAACTGTGTCAAAACATAGCTTTCCAGGTTAGTTAAACATGGATTGTCCCTTTACAAAACCATGTTTGTGTCCTTCAGAATGTCATTTTCTCCTATCTAAATGACCTTGGATTGCGCTTTTAATCAGTTCCTCTACCTGTTCCCCTTAATCAATTCCTCTACCACTGAAGTCAGATTAACAAGTATACAACCTTCATAATTAACCTTAATGGTTCAATACACTCTCTCTTGTTGCCACCCTCAAAATTACTGGATATATGCCATCAACTAAGGAAGTTGATGGCATATTTTCGTATGGTCTTCACCCACACAGCCTCTTCTCAGAGGCTGGGTTACTTAAGACTTTCCTACACCCAGTCCACAAGGGTCCGATCCTATTTGTTTTTCTTCTTCCTTCTATTCGCATACATGAAAAACTCATTGTCCCCATTCGTTGGTCTCTTAACCAGTTCTTTCTCGTCTGAGTCTTGGCCTCCTTAATCTCATCTGTGGTACTATTACAGATCAACTTGTAGCTGTTGTGGGCGGCAGTACATTTCTTTGCTCTGTAACTTCCCCACGCTGTCTTTTCTGCTCTACTACACTGGCCAGCTCTGTATTCATCCATCCCGACATCCTCCTCATGCTATCTTTTCTAAATGGTATATGGACGTTCATCTGTGATTATTGCTTTAAAGGTATTTCATGAGTCTTTAAGGGTATTTCATGCCCTCCCTCTGCAATCCGCTCAGTTGATACGAGAGGCGTTCAATAAATTATCTACCTTAGGTACTTCCCATAGTTATATTTCAATGATAGATGATTTATCATTTCCTACATATCTCAACTTTGAATCATGCTAATTTTAATCCCAGTATGTTTTTAGGTTGTTCTGCTGTGTTGTTCTGAAAGAAAGAAGACACCTGTATTAAATTAGGATTTACTGAAATTGGAGCATTGTTCAGTCATCAAGTTTCTCACCAAAGAAGGAAATGGGCCAAAGGACATTCATGAAAGGATGTATAGGATGTATGGCAACAGTGCGCCTTCAGAGGACCTGGTGAAATTCTGGTCAAAACAATTCAAAGAGTCCATCGAAGATGATCCACGTCCAGGAAGGACTGTGACAGCGACCCACAAATGGGCCAAGCTGTGAAAACCCTTATGCTGAATGACTGACATTTAAAGTTGTCCCAAATCTCTAGGGGACAACCTAATAATATGACATATCCCATGAACATTTGGGGTGACTAAGGTCAGCGCAAGGTGGGTCCCCAGATTTCTGACCCCTGTGCAGAAACAATTAAGAGTACATTGTTGTAGGAGAATTTCGAGTATTATGGGAGGGATTCTAAAACTTTAATCTCCAGAATTGTTACGGGTGATGAAACATGGGTTCATCACTGGAATTCTGAGACCAAGCAAGAATCAATGCGATGGAAGCAGGAGGGTTCTCCCTACACAAAAAATTTCGGACCCAAATTCAGCTGACAAGATTATGGCCACCATTTTTTGGGATGCTGAGGGAATTTTCTACATTCACCACTTGGAATACAAGCAGTCACTGGGGGGATCATATGCATCCCTACTGTACAACCGAAGAAAAGTCATAGAGGAAAAACGCAGTGAAAAACTTTCCAGAAGTGTGCTGCTTCTTCACGACAAAGCACCAGCGCACAGCTCAGATGCTGTTGCTGCTACTCTGAGAGACTGATTTCACAGAACTTAGCCATCCACCTACTTATAAAAATAATGTTTTCATGCATAAATGATATTTTTATGCATAAATGATATTTTTGTGAATAAATGACATTTTACTGATTATAAAATGCATTTGGAAAGTTTCAAATGATGAAATTATTATTAACTTACCCAGTGAATCCCATAAATATTTGCATATTTGAATAGAATAAAAATATATGTAAGAATTGTAATTTTTCTTTCTACCCTCATGGAGGAAATAACACATCTCTGTGTCATGCACGAGGTGTGTTCAGTTTACAGGAAGGAGGTTGCATAGCATTGCTTCACCAGATGAAATCCTTCTAGGGAAAGGGAAACTACAGAGGTGAACAGTTTACAGCATGAGCTGTCGGAATTGTTACAACTCGAAGATTTAAAAATCTCCTGGGGAGGTGTGCTAATATAGCCAAAGAAGGTGATTAGAGTCACTTCACCATGAAGAACTGAAGAAACACTTTGGGAAATACACTGGTGTGCAAAACCTAAGGACCAACACTATTTCTAAAGGTTACTTGTGGCCGTTCAGTAAAACCATGCTGCTCTCGCCTGAGACAGACTAACTCAGCCACATTGTGAAAACGGTCCATAAAATTTCCTCACAATGGGACTTGAACTCAGGTCTCTTTCACCCGGTGTGGGGAGGAAGGCGATTATACCAACTGTACTACCAAGAAAGCATCGCAGGATGGCTGCAGGGCAGGAAGCCATGGACTGTGATTAACAGTTACTCTAAAACAGTAGAAAAGGAAAGGGATTTGGAAGTCACTATACGCTGGACATGGAATTCGAGCAGTGCAAACAGGCGGCAAGGAAGCCCATGGTTTCCTATCGGTGGTTTTTCAAACATTTGCTTGTAGAGGTCATGGTCTAACTATACAAGGTGATTTTAAGACGCACTTGGAATACTGTTGAAGTATAGAGATTGCACCTGAAAAAAGACATCCAGCTCCTTGAAAGGGTTTACAGGCTGACAACTCGATTGGACAGATCTGCAAAAGGTCACCAGTTATGTGGGCTGCGGTCAGGCATCCTAGAAGGGACCTGATTGAGGTGTATAGGACTCTGAGAGTGGATAGAAAAATGAAGAAGGCGAAATTTTCCCTATTATGAACGATTACAGAAGCAGAGGTCATAAATTCAAATTGGGGGAGAGTGGTTTAGAGTAGACCGTAGGAAGTCTTCTTTTAGCCAACGAGTTGTTGTTAATTTAGGCTGATAGCCGAGGAAAATTCAGAGTTCAGCCGGACAGTCATCTGCGTGAGGAGGGAAATGCATACGCATTGCGCAGGCTTTTGCTAGTGCAGAAAATCGTGCATTTAAAACGATCTTTTCACAACGTTGCTGAGTTAGTCAGTATCTTCTTGTGCTTGATGGCTCCCAAAAAACTGGACATATCACAAAATTTGTAAAATGTGATGATGGAGGATAGGAAATCTGAATCTATCCAATTATATTAAGGGACGCAGCAAAAGAAGGAGGTAAGCAAACACTTAGCCATAATTTTGAGAGTATGGTTGGATTTAAGGGCGATCCCATGAACTGAAGGTATGCAAATGTATCCCCAATTCATAAAGAGTAGGTGTCACGAGTAATTACAGACCTGTTAGTTTAACGTTTGTTCCAGGGAAAATAATGGAGTCACTGGTTAAAGAAGTAAAGCAGGCCCAACCAGATGGAAATGGAATGATATTGCAGCTACAGCTTGGATTTGTTAAGGGGTGATTTGTTTTACCAGTACGATTGGATACTGTGATGCAGTGAACAAGGAATTAAATGGAAAAATAATTTTGATGTCATATACTTGGATTTCAGGAAGGCTTTTGATACTGTTGCACATAAAAGACTACTGTACAAACTGGAGAAATGTGGAATTAAGGGCAAGTTACTGCTATGGATAAAGGGATGGTTAAGTAGAAGAAGACAGAGAGTGGTTATCAATGGCACTGCTCTTTGTGAACTAATATTATTAATGGAGTTCCTCAAGGTTCGGTCTGGGTCCATTGTTGCTTTCAATATTTATTAATGATATTGATGAAGATATATCAGGCTTAATGTGTTTGCAGATGATACAAAGGTTGGCAGGGTGGTTAATGGACAGTAATCAGAGTGAGCTACTGAAACAAAATCTTGGAAAATTAGATCGATGGGCTGAGAAATGGCAGTTGAAGTTTAACATTGACAAATGCAATATACTGAATATTATGGGTAGATTATGAACTGTGGTATTACACTTAAGGTAGTTGAAAATGAAAAGATCTGAGGTACTTGAGTAATCAGATATGAAATTCTCTGAGCAGTGCAGAACAGAACAGAACATGGAATTTTGTCAATTATATAAAGAAACTTTGACAGTAGTATTAAGGAGATGATTATCCATTTGTACAAGGCCATGGTTAGGAGCCGCATCTTGAGTACTGTATACAGGTCCGGAGGCCTCACTTTAGAAAGGATGTAGATCTGCTGGAATAGGTGCAGAGAAGGGCAATCAAATTGGTAAAGGGAACAAAAGGTTGCTTTAACCTAGAAAGGTTTCAGTTCTCTAATTTGCAGTCTGGAGACTAGGCACGTGCAGGATGATCTGATTGAGGTGTTTATGGCTTTTAATGGATTCAGTAAGCTGAATGTGAATAGCATTCTTCCTCTTGCTCAGATTACACACGAATGGGCATAAATTCAAGTTGAGGAAGGATAGTTGCAGGACAGATGTGTGGAAGTTTGCCTTCTGCCAGAGGGTGGTTGATTATTGGACCAGGCTTCTATCTGTTGCTGTGGAAATGACTGTTTTGAATAAATTCAAGGAAGAACTAGACAAATTCTTGGAAGGTGAGGTGTGCATTTTTTTTATTTATTCATTTTTTCTGGCTTATCTGTCTTTCGCTGAACAATATCTTCCTTCTATCCTTATAACCATAGACCCCTTTCACTGCGCGAATTCTTTTCGGTCTAATACGAATACTGTAGTATGTTTATTCCTCCACTATCAACTGATAAGATTTAGCGATGTCAGTACCAGTCCACTTACAATGACTCTTTTAGACAGGGTTGTAATTTAAAACCATGTTTGGCAATCGTACAGCACGCTTAGCCATATCAGATGTTTGTAAACTTTCGTGCGGTCACAGTTGGCATCATTTTCAGTGAGTGACTTCCTCTTAGAAAGAGTTGCGCATGAAGTAGCCAAGCGCACTTTATTTTTAGACAAACTGTAAGTTTTTATATGAACTTCAAATATCAAAAAAATAAATAAATAAATCAGCTATTACAAGCCCTAATGATCGTGTAAGAATAGCTCTGACTTTCTAAAACAGGCACCAAGTTACACGCTTTGTGCATAAGTAGGCTTTAATTCCTTGTTTTTTTACTAAGAAAACAAACAAACAAACAAAAAAATTCTAATTGCAGATTCTTTCGCATGAACAAGTAGTTCTGTTCCAAAGAATCTGATAATTATAATAAGTTAACTAATAGCAGACCTTCTAAATTTTATTTTACATTAATCATTAACATTTTAATTAATTTATGATAATGGACAAAGTTTTGGTAATTTCTTAGTATCAGTATCAGCAACATCAAGCAAGGAAGCCAGAAAAAACCAATTCGTTTGTACATTCCTTCCACTAATTTGTCTAAATCTTCCTTAAATTTATTCAAATTACCCATCTCTACAAACTAGACGAAGTTTAGTATTAAAGAAAAAAGAAAGCTTAATAGACAACCTATGCGTTTCCCTCCTCCAGTGGGCAACCATCCGGCTGACCGTTGAATTTCCTCAAACTGTTGCCTCAACCACCTATTTGTTCACTTATTCCAGTAATTTATAACTCGCTGGCTAAAATAAAACTTTCTACAATCCACACTAAACATCCCCCCCCCCGTAATTCTGGTCCCTAGTTCTAGAATCATTTATAATCGTGAAAATGTTCCTCATTCATTTTACTTTGCCTCTCAGAGCCTTAAACACCTCAATCAAGTCTCCTCTAAGGTGTTTAGTTTCCAAGCTCTGCAACCCACACATTCTAAATCTTTCCTCAGATGGACGCCCTTTTACCGATCTCACCAGGCCAGTTAGGTGCGGTCTCCATAATTGAACAGAGTAGTCCAAGTGGTCTAACAACAATGGGATTATGACGTCCTTATCTCTACTAGCAAATGTTCGATGAATCATCGATAGAACACCATGGGTCTTCCTTGCAACCTGTCTACAATGCTCGGGGAACTTCATATCTGATCGTATCGTAACTCCCAAGTCCTTTTTGGGGTACTGTTTCCCAGGTGTAGGACCTTGCACTTTGCTGGATTAAAGCCAAGCTGCCACTTTTCTGACCATCCGTGAAGTCTATCTAGGTCACTCACTCTTAGAGTTACCGTTAGTTTTTTTTTTAATTATCAGGTACATGGAGATTGGTAGAACTCAAATTATCACATTAGTCGTGAGCAGTAGTGGCCATTTATAAAAACCCTTTGTTGCCTACCACTGAACTACCCTATATCGCAGCAATAACTTGCTCCTAATGCCACATTACTCCACTTCATACAACAATCGTTACATATGGTATAGTATCAAAGGCTTTACTGAAATCTAAGTATATGATATCAAATGTATTCTTTATGTCCCGTTCCTTTGCAACAACTCCATGATCTCCTTTTAACAAGCCCATACTGTCAATTCCTTACGGCTTCACTCCTACCAAGACTATCTTGCATGATTTCTTTAACTATTGATTCCATTATTTCTCTGGTACAGAGGCTAAACTTACAGGTCTGGAGTTAGCCTCTTCACTCTTTGAACTACCATTGTCAATAGGAGACACGTTTGCACATCTTCAATCTGCGGGTACTTGTCCTGAATCTGAGGACGATGCTTTCATTATTATTTTAAAAGAATTGGAGAGATTCAATTGGTTCCGGGTGCTCTTTTTTTTTTTTCACTTTTGATGATGCAAATTGTGACAACAGCAAACTTATATAGAACAAAAGAAAAATATACTTCACCTATTCATGCTCTCCAAGAATTTGTCTAATTCTTCGTTGAATTTATTCGAACCATCCACTTCCACAACAACAGATGGAAACCTGTTCCAACAATCAACTTGGCTGAAGACAAACTTCCGCACATCTATCCTGCAGCCATCCTTCCTCAACTTAAATTTATGCCTCCTCATTTATGTAATCTCAGAAAGAGGAAGAGTGCCAATAACATTCATCTTTCTCAATCCATTCAAGATCTTAAACATCTCAATCAGATCATCACTCCACAGGTGCCTAGTCTTCAGAAGCCTACATTTGCGGAATTGAAGACTTTTTAACCTTTTGTTCCCTTCACCAATCTGGTTGCCCCTCTCTGCATCCCTACCAGCAGATCCACATCCTTCCTAAAGTGAGGCCTCCAGATCTGTATATAATACCCAAGATGCGTCCTAACCATGGCCTTGCACAAAGGGATTATCAAAAACTCCACGAAGGAAGGTTTACACTTTTTTTTTTTTTTGCTTTCATGCATACAGTAAAATAAAGATAAGATAGGAATATTTTAAATTATTCCTATACACAAACCATAAAGGTAGATCAATCCTGGATCCATAAAAATTGAATATCGCTTGTACTTTGGCTAGCTCACTGCCATTTTTAATTTTTCAGAGACAGCTTTCATATTCTGAAATGAAAAAAAAAAAAAAAAAAAAGACCTCACGTGATCTTTAACAACCATACGAAACCAGCCGTCGGGTACTCTGTGGTGGAGGTGTGATAGATTCGCCACTGCTAATGATCTAGTAATGGCTGTTAAATTAAATTCTCCAGCTGACGACAAGCTGCTGCTTTAAGAAATAGAAACCACAAAAATAGATTTGAATAAACCCTACGAACATTGTATTTCATTCTGTCCTTTGTTTCTTAATGCCTGGGAGAGCTGGAGATCTAATTGCATCCTCTTTATCTGATGACGTAACATTTTAAATACCCCATTACAAGATGATAGGTAACAAATGTTCTTCAAAGAGAAGCACTAACGATACTGACCTTGTGCACCGATGTAATATGAAACTAACTCATATATCTATTTGGAGCATGTATACTTATTGATGCTGGCTCGCCTCATCTGACTTCAGGTAGACACCTGTTAGTCATGGATGATGCTAGTAATAGGACTCCCAGATGCTTAGCGTCTTTGAGCGTCCACTAAACGATTGTGTTTTCCTGATTGCACGATATGTTGCGTAAAACAGCAACTGGATGATAAACCAAATTTTCTTGGAGAAAAACAAGCATCCATTACTCAAGACCAATTTTTGCTGAATATGTTGTTATTCTCCTGTCATATGAGGAAATGACGCTTTCTATTGTGCGCATCCATTTTACAGTTATGTCCATTTGTATTTTACTTTTCGGATAGCTGACGAATTGATTGGACATGTCTCATACTCTGTTGTTGTTGTTGTAGTTTTAGGAGAATCATCGACTAAGGCTTCTGTCATGGATGATACTAGTAATAGAACTCCCAGATGTTTAGCGTCTTTGATCGTCCACTAAACGATTGTGTTTTCCTGATTGCACGATATGTTGCATAAAACAGCAACTGGATGATAAACCAAAATTTCTTGGAGAAAAACAAGCATCCATTACTCAAGACCAATTTTTGCTGAATATGTTGTTATTCTCCTGTCATATGAGGAAATGACGCTTTCTATTGTGCGCATCCATTTTACAGTTATGTCCATTTGTATTTTACTTTTCGGATAGCTGACGAATTGATTGGACATGTCTCATACTCTGTTGTTGTTGTTGTTGTTGTAGTTTTAGGAGAATCATCGACTAAAGCTTGTGTTCTGTGGTCGATTTTCTGTTTTGTTGGACAGAAAACCATGCTACCCTTCCCTAAGACCGACTAACTCAGCCATTTTGTGAAAAAGGCCCATAAAAATTCCTCACGTCATCGACAGACTCGAACTCAGATCTTTTCCACCCGGTGTGGGGATGAGGGCGATCCCACCAACTGTGCTATCCACGATGGCGTTTAATATATGGTATTTATTTTGCACACAGGTGTACTTGTAATAAATTCCAACGAAGGAGGCAGTTCTGATACACACAGCTGAAACTTCTAAGAGTCACGGGTGTTGTGTATCCAAATGTGTAGGCGAAAACGAAATGGAAACTGTTCGGCTTGATTTACATTCGCCATCAATTATCTACCTGGGTTACCTCCATCCACTACACGTCTATTTTTATTGCTATTACGACAACTCGTGTCCCTCGTAATGGTTGACTGGTTAGGACACTTGTCACGTACGCTGAAAGGTCTGGGTTGAATTCCTGTTGACAGCCCAAAGTACAATACAGCAAACCCCTCTTAGCGCGATAGTTAAGAGCCCGAACCACATCAGGAAAATGCGTTAAATGAATAATATTGAAGAAATTGCATTTTTTTACATGAAAATAATGAGTTGTTGTCCAACCTTTGACCTGAAAATCTTTAACAATAGAGTAATCTTTAGTAATTTAAAGCAGAAATGGGAAAACCATGAGGAGTGGTGAGCCATTTTGATCCTGGAGTAGGACAGTTTTTATAATGACCTCAAATGTGAAAGGTATTAGAACGAATATTACGCTAGTATGGCTCTCGTGGGTAGCACAGTTGGTAGAATCGCTATTCTGCTTACACCGGTGGAAAAGACTTGAGTTCGAAGCCCATCGATGACGTGAGGAATTTTTATGGGCCATTTTCACAATGTGGTTGACGTGATTTTCACAACGGACTACAATTTGTTGCGTGCACAGGTTGTGCCTGGGAAGTCTAAAAGGAGAAATGAGTAGGATGATGGTATCAGGTTGGAAGAACCAAGATGTATGGTCAGCCTTTTTTCAATATGGCAGTGTAGAGGATTGCACGAAAGGATTAATCAAAAATTTAATGCACTTGAGGATTAGAGTGCTGATGAAGTCTACAATCATATTAAAGATGTGTTACATGAGGTATTTAGGAAGCGCTTGGTTTTGAAAGGAAAATTGAAAAACAGTAAGGCGGAGTAGATGACAGGAGAATCTGTTGAAGTCATCAATGAGAAGGAAGAAGCTTATGAAGCTTGGCTTAGGTAAAAAGGTATCAAGTTATTAAGAGGGGAGTGAAAAAAAAAATTGTACGGAAATATAAGAATGTTGGAAGAGTTTTTTTTTGGGATTAACCTCGTTGGGGTATAATAGATCGGGTCAGGCAAGGAGAACCACCAGGTGCATGAGAGCACCAAGCCGGAGGTCACATTCAGTGGCTTTAAAACCTATGGCAGCCTGGATGAAATATTTTAACGACCTCCTGACAGAGGACAGAAAGGAAAACATAGAGGGAAATACAGGCGGTGATCTGAAGTGCAGAAGCTGATGGATCCTATTTTGAAAGACGAGGTGTGAGATGCTCTGGCAATGTCACGGAATGGAAGGGAGCTAGCCCAAGAGGAGTACATCCATTACTTCATGGGCACTCCCATGAAGTAATGGATGTACTCATCTTGGGCTAGCTGCCTTCCATTCCTTTTTTTCATTTCTCGAATCTCCTCTAAACGTGCACCCACAATAAGACCTTTTTCAAAGTCTAACGAATCCATTTTATGTACATGTATTTTACATGATGCGTGACATATCGAATAAATGTGTCCTTGAAATGCTGGAGTAACTTGATAAACTGATAAACGCAGATAAATTATTTCCTTTGATCATAAATTATTCATCAGGATGTACAGTTGCAACACACTGTACATCCCGATGAATCTCTATAATTTTGAAATGCTATCAGGTGTCCAACCAAATCTTTTTTGAATTAAGAAAATAAAATCCCGATTACATCTGAATTTACGCTTTTAAAACAAAGCTATTCCATCTTCTAGTTACTACCACGAACTCTCATCAAGCAGCAAGAATCATTCTTTACAAATTACAGATGTTCACCAATGCATAAATTTCAACACCTGCTGATTGCAAATTGGGTCGTATTAAACAGGGCCAAACAACTGCACTAATTAGTTGCTATACACGTGCTAGAAAATCAGGTGGCAGCCTAATAAAATCTGGACAAAGTCAGGTCATCCAACTCAATACGTAATACGCTGACGATATGAACAGATAAACAAAAAGTAGAAGCAAAGTAATGGCGTTAGCTCTTGATAAACAAAGCTTATCTTCTTGCAATCGCTCAACCCAGAGGCACTCTTCCGATGGGATTTATCTTGACAATCTTTACGGGGTAAGAAATACAAGTTATCTTAAGAAACGGTTGTTCACTCTGAATTTTTCGTACTGAAAGCAGTTGTCCAAGAAAAAAAAATATTTTTATTTATGCTTAGAACTTTTTCTTGCGTTGCTGCCATCTTTCATAAAACATCAAAGAAGCACGCACTCAGGAAACTTGAAGAGTGAAATAAGATAGCGATGCAATGTTCAGATTCTACTGTTTCCGTCTTTAAGGACATCGTGGTAACTAAATAAAAACGTCATGGTATTTAATGCATTCAGCTAAACAGTAAGGAATGTTTCTGTACAAAAAACATGGTAAATTTTAAGCCAAGGAAACTGAAGTCATGAGGCGTCAGTGTATTGTACCGTGCCATTCAGGCGATTAATGTTATAATAGTGTCTTGACCAACATTATTCCAAGCGAGCTGAAAGGTTTCCCATAAATTTTGTGAAGATGGGCACACTTCACGACCTGACGGTCCAGATGATCTCGTAAAAGCTCTATTGGGTTTAAGTCAGACGATTGGAGGTGGCCACACCATAATTTCCAATACTCCATCCTATTTAGTTGCTAGTAAGTCCCTGCACGGCTTAGAGCTCCGTTTCAGGTCATTGTTTTGTTGTAATACAAAATTTCTTCCACACAGCCGAATCCAGAGGATATTGCATTATGTTCAAAAATGTTTTTATGGACTTATTTTCTTAAAATGGCTTCAGTTCTGACATCGTCATCCACTCCAAAAAAACAGAAGCGACCCCATATCATAATGGAACCGCCACCCACCACCGTGCTTGACTGTAGGCACTAAACGATGTCGAACCATTTTTAATTCAGTTGATCGTCTCCGATAAACTCTACGCTTGGATCCAAAGATTTCAAATTTGGATTCATCCGTCCACAGTACGTTTTTCCACTCTTCAACTGTTCAATTGTGATGGCTCTTAGACCAAGATAGCTATTTCTTTCGATTTTTGTTTTAATAAGGGTTTTCGGACCGCTACAGGACCGTGAAGTTCTGCTTGTTTAAGAGGAAGTTTTACCGTGGATGTAGAAGGGGAGGTTCTCTGTAGCTATTGAACTTAGCTCAGATGTCAGGTTCAGTAAGTCGTCGATTGCGTTTAAATATCAGTGTTATGGTTCTTATCTTGTGCTTCTAATGTAGTTTGTACTCGTACAAACTACATTCGACGATTCAACCTTCTGTGGAAAGCTATGGAAAAAATGTCAATAAGCCAGCCATTAATTGATATAATTAGAAGGATCTACAAGAACAATACATGTCATGTTAAAATTGGTCCAAAATCTATCAAGAAAATTTAAAACATCCAAAAGGGCTCATTACTTTGTTTAAGATATACCTGGAAGTTGTTCGAAGACCAATGTCACAGAAGTGCAGTGCAATGGGTATTCCCCTTCATCAAAATAAGTGCCTTTACAATCTGCTGTTTGCAGGCGACCAAGTTGTGGTAGCACACGATGATGAAGATGCAAATACATGGACAGAAAGTTACTAGAAGAACATAAAACATGAGGACTGACAGTTAATTTTAATAAGACAGAGTACATGAATCGAAGTGTGGATATGCTGGATTTAGATGTATAGGTGAAAACTGTACAGCAATTTAAATACTTCGGTGCAATTATTCAGGCTGAAGGATCACCTGTACAGGAATTGAAAGAAGACTGCATGAAGGTAGAAAGGTCATAGAAATGCTCAATTCTGTACTATGGAATACAAATATCATTAATAAAATTAAGCATCAAATATATAGTGCAATATTACAAAGTATTTTATTATATGGGTGTGATACTTGGACCTTAAATGAAAGAAGAAAAAAATAATAATAAATAAATAAATTATTGGCCGTTGAGATGGATTTTTGGAGAAGGTTGGCAAGAAAGTCTAGGACTGAAAAATTATAAATGACGTGATAATGAATACAATGAACGTCCAAAAAAACATCATTGATAAAATAGAGGAAAAAACGATTGGAGTGGTTTGCTCATGTAAAAACAATGGAAGACGATAAACTGCCCAGAGGAGCCATGGAAAAGGAAAAAGAGGAAGACCAAGAAGGACATGGATAGAAGGTTTGAGAACAGCTATGGACAGAGGAGGACTAGTGGACGGAAATTGGGAAGATAGAAGACAGTGGAAAAAAAGAATACAGGAATGACTTTGATGTTAGGTTGTGGATAACCATTGTGATAACGGAATAAATCCTAAGATGAAGAATAATTTTGATTTTTATACATAATAGAAAATATTTTAATAAAAACTTTGAAAATTAATAAAAATGAAACGTGATTCCAAACTTTTAGGTGGGAGTGTATATTCGGCAATTCTGTGGTTCCGAAATGGTACCCAACGTGGAACGCATTTAAGGGAAGGGGACTGACACAATACTCCGGGATCGACTAACTTGGCCAAGGCACAGGATTATAACCAAGGCCATGAGGTCCAAAAGAAATGTAGGAGGAACACAGATACTATATTCCAACAGTTACTGGAAACAAGGCAAGTTATGGAAACTCAGTTCTATACTATCTTGGATAAGATGAGGATTGGGAAGTTAGAATGGTCACACTGAAATATTTCCTCGAAATATTGGTCACACTAAATAAAAATCTAAATCATAACATGTTCTGGACATTCATCCTGTCCTAAAAGTGATCCCCCCCCCAAGGGGAAGGATCACCGTTATTTTTTTCAAAAAACTATTGCTAGATTTAGATGATTATATCAGTAAAGAATAAAGTTACTGTGAATTGGGTTCCACAAGAAATGGGTGAAACTGAAGTTGGAGATTGCCAAGTATCTCTGGTTTCGTCCCACTTAGCTAGGTGGTGTGCAATGTTTGGAAGATAAACTACTACATAACAATTTTCAATATATTTTATTCGGAAACTGTCTCGATTTTCCAATTCAGATTTTTCTATTTATTATTTAAAATACTTTTCAAAAATATATTACAGTCATGTTTAGAAGTAATAAAATATTGCAATCACAAAATGGAAATGTTTCAGTAAAGAAGTTACAACACTCAAACACATGACAGTAGTTACAATTACAGTTATTGGTAAGGCAATTGAGTTTAAAGAATTAGGAAGTAAAATAGATTATAATATTAAACGCCTAAAAATTATTGGTAGAATTGAACTTACTGTACCATGCCAGTGGCAGAAGTCATTGAAGAAACTCGAATCTAGCAATTGTACCTTGCTATAAATAAATGTTTATAATATGGAGCGGTTGCTTTGGTACAAAAATGAGTCAAGATAAATAACTTAAAAGGTTTACCAGATGCTTTTAGAAAAGGCTGGATGATGGAACGACCTGCATCCGCTTGGTTCATTTGAAGGAAATCCATGAAAGGAAAAACATTATCACAACTGAATTACACCCAAATCAAGCCTCCACGTGTAACAGTGTGCCTGGTCATACCACCACTGCACCAAGTCCCTGCGAGTAGTTCTATAATCATCATGAAGTTTCTGACACACATCACACACCCACCAGAAGCTGGTATCCACAGCAATATAATCCTTTTTCCACTTGAAGTAAGCTCTATACTTCACTTCATCGTTATCCAGTTCTAGAAGGTATTCTGCTAGAGCCCGTGGACTGGAGAAGTTCAGTGCATTGATGTACGATTTGGGAGGTAAAAAGGAGGAATAGTTTGCGCCCCCAAACACTATAGGTACCATATTAGTCTGAAGGGCAAGGTACAATTTCTCCGTGATGTAGTCCTTGCACATGTTGTTCTCAAAAGACAGATAGAATTTGTACTTTTTTCCGAGCAGCTTATAACACTCTAGGCGCTTCAAGGAATGGCAGTAATTCCTCCCGCATTTTCCGAAAACGTGAATGGGTACAAAGTTCTTCAGTTCTTCGACGAAATCTTCTCGTTTTCCAGGAGTATGACAATTGCTCACCAACCATGCGATCAGCTTCCGACGACTATCACTGGAGCCCATCTCGGAATCTACACCATCAGAATCTGTCCGTGGTCTAACAGTACCATAAGGTGCCAAGATGTCCGAGTCCTGCCGATAAGTTGCAGTCCAGTTGATTTTGTCAGCCAGAGCAGACAGCAATTTGGGCGGAGTGTACGGTGGAGACTCCTTGTTAAATAGCACCCATCGTTGGTGTGGCAACCTATAGTTCGGCAAGTCATCGAGATTCACGTCTCGCCAGTGAAAAATGATGGCATCGCTCCGGTTTAGACTACTCCGATCTGTGGTGATCTCACAGTTTGCTAAAGGACACTGATGAGTCAGTCGGCTAATGGGAATCCAGTCCTTTTCACCAAAAAATTCTGTCCACACTAAAAGCACTTTGGGGGGCTGCAGAGCGGTTGGGCTCTCCGTCATGAACAACGAGGTCAAGCGACTGAGATTCGAAGACTCCGCCAAACGTTTCTTCACTGCCTCCACAGCAAAATCGAAAAACTCACGAAGAGTGGATGTTGATGCGAAGTTCTCCCAACCCATATACAGGGCGGATACGGTAAGGAATCCAAAGGAGAGCAGAACAGCTAGAGCCACTCGGAAGAGCTTCATTGCAAGCCTGCAGACGACTGTTCCCAGGTGTTCTACATTTCCCCATGAAGCAACAAATCCTGTCACCTGACTCACGAACACAACGCTGTGGTGACAATCCTCCTAATACTGTCCGATTTTTCACCTGCACAACTTACGTCGACAAAGATGTATCCTCTTGTTTTCGGGTACCCCATTCTAAAACACTTGAGAGCGTTCGTGTTAGATGCTAACAGAATCGCACGTTGAAGTCTCGGACGCTTTCAGTTAGAGACGCGGCGCATGCATTCCTAGTAGCGGAAGCCGGAGGGCATAGGAGGGTTGGCTGACTTGTTTAAAAGCATGAAGGTCAGTACAGTGGCACCACCTTCTGGCACATATTTGCAAAAGCAACGCCGTATTTTAGTTTAGCAGCCTCTTACGCATTTCTTACGCAACCTCAGAAACAATTTCGCGTTCGGAGGAATCAAATACAACCATTGGTCAAATTCTTCAATATACGTTCCATCACCATGCTTGAATTTCTGTTAAAAAGTTTTTAATGGCCTGCAAGAGATAAAATAAATTATACAAAAAATATGCTGAACTTTTTTTGATAAAAGTAAATTTTATCGAATTTCAATTTCTTGTAAAACAAATTCACACGAAGAGGAGCGTATTTATAAATTTGTGAGCCCTAGAATTCGTAGGGCCTCTACAGAAGACATACATGAAATAGGAATTAAGATAATGATCCTTGATACACTAATTTGAGGTTATTTTTACTTTAAAATATGGTATGATTGCAGCAAGCATTGTGGTCCCAAAGTTCTAAAAATCTTCTGTTGGAACTAATCTCTTTAAAAACAATAATACATGCGTATAAATTGAAAAAAAAAAAAAAAAAAATCACTAATTTTTTATTAACTATTATGATTAACTTATAATTTTACAATCTTAATTTATATTTAATAACGTAAACTTGATGGCACAATAAGCATTACTGTTGAATAACCAGTGCATAGTGCTATTACTGCATTTAAGTACCGTATATCCTCATGTATAAGACGCACCTTTTTTCGAAAAATTTAGGGTATAAAAACTGGGTGGGTCTTACCCAGTTTTTAGTTACCAGTATATTAGGTTACGTTTTGCCCCGTTCTGCCCAGAAATGGCTCAGAAAAGATTTTCGTACAGAGCTGAATTCAAGTTAAAAGTGATCCAGTTTGTAAAAGTGAATGGAAATCGTGCTGGTGAACGTAAGTTTGGTCCTCCTCCAACTGAGAAAATAATCCGAGACTGGCTATGGGAAGAACCCCTACTGAAAACGCCACGGCAGAAGAAGGCCATGAGAGGCAAGTCAGCAAAATGGCCTGATTTAGAGAGGGAATTGAAGATATGGATTGGAGAGCAAAGGGCAATTGGAATTCCTGTGTCCACAAAGATGGTTCAGCATGAGGCAAGAAGAATTGTTGATGAAAAAGAAGTTACTGATTTCAAAGGAGGCCACAATTGGTGCTTCAGGTTCATGAAACGGAATGGACTAAGCATGCGTACACGCACCAGACTTGCCCAAAAGATGCCTGAAAGCTATGAGCAGAAGGTCCTTGAATTTCATCGTTTTGTCATTCAATGTCGGAAGAGACATCAGTTTGAGTTGGGACAAATTGCAAATATGGACGAAGTCCGCCTTCAATTTAATGTCCCAAGTAACAGAACTGTTGATAAGAAGGGGGGTGAAAACTGTAACTGTGAAGTCAAGTGGACATGAAAACAGCCATTATACAGTTGTTCTAGCTTGTTGTGCCGACGGAACCAAGCTGCCTCCTATGCTGATTTTCAAACGCAAAACAATGCCAAAAGAAGACATTCCTCGAGGAGTCATTGTCCACGTTCATGCCAAGGGTTGGATAGATCAGGGTGGGATGAAGATCTGGTTTGAGAAAGTTTGGAGCAGGAGACCAGGTGGGCTCTTACACAAACCTGCCCTATTGATGCTTGTTCAGTTCAGGGCACACATAACAAAAAACACAAAGAAGATTGCTGCAGAGCAAAAAACAAAACTTTCCATCATACCTGGAGGCTTGACATCCCAGCTCCAACCACTTGATGTCAGCATTAACAAACCCTTCAAAGCTGCCATGAGAGACGAATGGAACCAATGGATGAAGTCTTCTGGGGACTATTACACTAGCAGTAAGAGTGAAAAAGAAACAAACTATAGGAGAAGTTTGTACCTGAGTGAAAAGATCCTGGGATAATATCAAGTTTGAGATCGTTGTCAAGTCATTTAAGAAGTGTGGCATTTCAAATGCCATAGATGAAACTGAGGACGAGGCAATATATAAAGACAGTGATTCGTCATTGTCTTCAAAAAAGGCCCATAAAAATTTCATGCGTCACTGACGGGATTCAAACTCAATTCTTTTCCACTTGGTGTACGAAGATTGGGTGATTATACCAACTGTGCTACCTGTACTGTGCTACAAGTCATCGTCGTTTAGATGATTCTTTGAGATGACGGGCCTTTGGACGACTTTAAGCCAGCAGTCGGGGGTGGAGATGGCACGTTGGCTTAATGTGTCATGGAGTGCCGCCTCGGCACTATGGAAGCAGTTTCAGGAGACAGGAACACTTACAGGAAGAGCTGGCCAATGTCACCAGAAGTGTACGTCAACCAGAACAGACTGCTATCTGGTCCTAACAGCAAGATGGAACCCTACAATGTCCTCTTCAACTGTTCTCTTGAGATTGCTACAGCCACAGGTGAAAACATTTCCAACCGGACTGTGTTAAAAAGGCTCAATTCAAGTGGACTCTACGCAATTAAGTCATTGGTTTGTATCCCATTAACCCCAGCGTATAGGGAAAACCTTTGAGGCCGCAACAAAGTACAAGAATCCCATTAACCCCAAATAAACGCAGAGCTCGTTGAAAAACCAGTGTCATGGACATGTGACTCGGAGTACTGACAAATGGGGTTCTGTCTTCTGATGAGTTCTGTTTTAGCCTAAAAACAGATTCTTGACATTATTTCATCTGGAGACAACGAGGAATACTGTACTATCTCTACATCATGGCAGCTGTGCTTTAATCCAACAAAGTGTAAGGTATTACACCTGGGAAACAGTAATCCCAAAATAACTTATTCACTTGGTGGAGTTCAACTAAACCCAGTACTGGAGGAAAGGGACTTGGGTGTTACGATACGGTCAGACATGAAATTCTCTGAGCATTGTAAACAGGTTGCAAGGAAGGCCCATGGTGTCCTATCGATGATCTATCGAACTTTTGCAAGTAGAGATAGGGACGTGATAATCCCATTATATAAGGCCTATGTTAGACCACACTTGGAATACTGTGTTCAAGTATGGAGACCGCACCTAAAGAAAGACATCGAGCTTCTTGAAAGGGTGCAAAGAAGGGTAACTCGCCTGGTGAGATCGGCAAAAGGGCGTCCTTATGAAGAAAGACTTCGAATATGTGGGTCGCAGAGTTTGGAAACTAGACACCTTAGAGGAGATTTGATTGAGGTGTTTAAGGCTCTGAGAGGCATCAGTAAAATGAATGAGGACAAAATTTTCAAGATTATAAATGATGCTAGAACTAGGGGACATAAATTCAAGTTACGCGGGGAAATGTTTAGATTGGACTGCAGGAAGTTTTATTTTAGCCAGCGAGTTATAAATTAGTGGAATAAGTTGCCTTCATGGGTGGTAGAGGCCGACAGTTTGGGGAAATTCAAAGGTCATCTGGATAGTACTTTCGGGTAAGGGAAGCGCATAGGATGATAGGATTAATTTCCTTTTTATTTAATTTTTAATTTCATTTTATTATTTTTATTTATTTATTAATTATTATTATTTATTTATTTAATTTTTGTTTTTATCATTGTTTTGTTCGGATTTTTTTTTTTTTTTGGCTGGTGCAGCATAAGCCATAGGCTTTCTTGCACCATACGGCCGTTACTAATACTAAATACTAAATACTAAATGAGAAAAAGGGACCCATGGTGGAGGCAGTATTTTCCTGTGGGGCGGAATAATGATCAACAGCTGCACCCCTTTTCATGTTTTTGATTGGTGTACCGAAACTGCGTAGAGGCATCGAAAACAGATCCTCGAACCCTATGAGTGACTTTTTAGCAGTGCGGTTGGCCCAGATTTTCTTTTCATGCACGACAACGCCACTGCACATAGAGCTCAAGTAGTGGATTGATATTGATATTTATTACTTAAAGCGGTCCCAGACAACCAATGGCAACTCCACTCTCAGTTACACATAATTTAACAGTACTCTTATATACTCCCTCTCCTGTTTGCCCAAGTACAGCGAGAGAAAAAACCTGCTATGACCAAAAAAGATTAATATGAACAAATTGAAAAAATCAAATTACATAAAAAATAAAATATACATATAATTAAATTTCAGACAAAGTCCAAACTTCATTGGAAAGATCTGCATCTGTTCAAAGTCTGTTGGAAAGCCAGCAGCGCTAGGCGCTGCCGAGAAGAGAAATGCCAGCACAAGGAGCTGGAGTTGCAGTGGATATAGCAGACTCAAGCCTCCATGATTTCACAGAATTCTAGGTAATTTGGCATACCGCATTACAAATCCAAGGCTTCCAGATGCAGAAGTCTTCCGCTTAAGAAATATTGCAGTTACAAAGGTTTGGAAAGCCAAGAAGTTCTCCTGTTTATCAACTAGAATTGTCTCGCAGCCTTCTGCCATAAGATTGAGATTACTAACCCGAGATACCAATTCAATTCGTAGATCGCAGTACTCCTCACAGTTGTACATAATATGTTCCCATGATTCTCTTTCGCCTCAATGGCAACTAGATCTTTCAGTAATTCCTAAATCATGCAACTTTGCATTAATCGAACCATGACCAGTTAATAAGAATACAGCTTGTAAGTTTGGGGCAAACCATTTGAATTTTATCGAGGCTGCATTTCTTAAATCTGGGAAAAAATTTTGTGTAATCTGCCCTTTATCACAAACACTCCAACGCTCTTGCCAGACTTTTACCAAAGCATCCCAGATTCTTGTCCTTTCCTTCTTGGGATCTGCCAAAATGTACACCTGTATATTCAGAAAAGAACAGGGAATGCCACGGCTGGTGAAGTAAGACAATGCACAATACAATAAATGCAGATCAATAGGCAATTTTCCAGTCACAATCTGCAAAGCTGGGGTCGACACAGTTCTGCATGCCATGCACACCCTAAGGAGCATTACTCTTTGAATGGAACTGAGTTTTCTCTTGGAACTGAAAGTATCCAACGACTGCCGTCGCTAGCGCCTTCACTATACTTAAATCCCATCGAACATGTGAGACGCCGTTGGGCGTCGCACTGCAGGCCGACAGCCAACTGCTAGGTCACTTTGTTAGCCAAGGTCTGCGCTAGTGGCAGAATGGGATTTGACGCCACAAAATCTTATAGACACCCTTATAACGAGCATGGGTCACCGTTGTCAGGCCTGTTTAGCCATTGGAGGGGATCATTCGCCGTACCGATGTCATGTTACCACATTTTCGAGCATCTTGTATCGACTTCTGTACTGTGACCTCTTTGGGAATTCTTATACAACCCCTATAAATGTCCGAAGCTTCTCGCTGTCTCCTCTCTTCATTGATATTCTATGGTACACCACCATGCCAAATTTTGTCCAGCTTAATCTCAAGGTGCACGAGTTACAGCACGTTTTTATCGTGTTATGTTAATTTTGTCAAGCAGTGTATTTCAATTTACATTTATGGTAAAATGTATTTATAGGACGATTGCAACATGCATGCATGGTTACTGGAACCATCAATATTGGTAGTTATTCATGGTTCCTGTAGCAGCTATTGTCATCACAAAATTTGAAGGGATCTATGTCGAGAGCGTGCTGCCGTAGCCTAGTGATCAGGCTAAGATAAGTACACATGCCTTGAGTGACCGGGGTTCAAGCCCGTGACTGCTGAATACGATGCTGTTTCTTGTATTCTGTCTATCTTGTGAACTCCTCTGATCATTTGGTCGTCCCGGATTTGGTCGTCCCGGAGTATAAACAGAAAATTTATTTATTTATTATTAATATGGAGACCTATTGTGTTAGATGGGAACATGTTCTTGAAACACACTAAATTGTTGACAGAAGGCCACAGTGAAGATTTTTTTTTTTTTTTTTTTTTATGAGAACCCCAAACACGAGCGGTATTAGAACCTATAGTACTTAGTACCGTGTTGGGTTGGAGGTTGAGAAGACGAAAGAAGATATTTGTTGATATTGGACTTGAACTTCTGTAGATTGTAATTTTCAGGAAATACGTATGAAGGAAGGTTGTTCCAGAAAACGGCAGTTGAATGAATAAATGAGGAAGATGAAAAGTTGGTTCTGTGGGTTTGAAGTTGGACAGTAAATGGATGTTGGCTGGTGGCGGCACGTGTTCGGACTGTTTTGAAAGAGAGAGCGGGAATTATAGAAGCCAATTCAGAAGAACAGTGCCCATGGAAGTATCTGTAGAAGAGGCATGCAGCAGAAACAGTGCGTCTATGAGAAAGAGAGTGGAGAGACTCTGTTAGAGATGAATCATTAATTAACCTAACTGCCCTCTTCTGAATGGAATCAAGAAGCCTGAGAGAGGTTTTGGGGGCACCACCCCAGATGTGGAAACAATATTCCATGGCAGGGCGGATTTGCGATTTATACAGAGTGAGCAGCTGTTTGGAAGAAAAGTAACGCCGACAGCGAAAGAGAAAACCAAGTTTTTTAGATGCAGAGGAAGCAATATTTGTAATGTGCTTGTGCCAAGAGAGATTAGAAGTCAGGGTAATCCCCAAAAGAGATATATCATTTTGCCTAGAAATCGGAGTGTCACTAAAGATAAGCATAGGAGCAGAAGAATCCTTTTTGCGAGATATAAGACAAGATTGAGTTTTAGAAGGGTTGAAATCAACTAAGTTGTCTTTGCCCCACTGGAGAATTACCTGAAGATCGGCATTTAAGGAATTGGCAGCAGATTTTCGAGAACTTGAAGCTGATTGAGCTGGACAAGGTTTCTCAAAATGGAAAGTTGAATGCAATGTGCTATCATCGGCAAAACTATGGATAGGATTTCCAGTCAATGGAAGAAGGTCATTGATATTCAAGAGGAAAAGAGTGGGGGAAAGAACTGAACCTTGGGGGACACCGGCATTAGTGGAGAAGTTAGAAGACAGAGAGCCATCTACCATCACCCTCAGTGAGCGATCAGAGAGAAAACTGGATAACCAATTACTAAAAACAGTTGGCAAACCATAAGATGGAAGCTTGTTTAGAAGACCTTTATGCCAAACACGATCAAAAGCCTTTGAGATGTCAAGAGCAACTACTTGTGTTTCACCGAACCTTTCCATTGAATTAGTCCATAAATGGGTAACATAAGCCAGAATATCACAAGTGGATCGACACTGACGGAATCCATACTGGCGATCGTTGATCAGATGGAAGGTTCCTAGGTAGTTTAAGAGTTGGCGGTTAATTGATTTCTCCATTACTTTAGACATAGTAGAAGTAATTGCAATGGGACGATAATTGGATGGGAGGGATTTGTCACCCTTTTTAGGAACTGGCTGGATATGAGCAAATTTCCAAGCAGAAGGAAAAACACCTTTGGAATAAGAAAGTGAAAAAAGGCGGCAAAGAATAGGAGTAAGTTCAGGAGCACAGGTTTTGAGAACAAGTGGAGAAATACCATCAGGACCTGGAGCTTTCTTAGCATCAAGATTCATCAAAATCCTTCTGATATCCTTTTGACGGAAAACCACAGGAGGCATTGAATGGAGCGTGTTAGGAATGGTGGGAGGTGTTTTACCAAGATCATTAATACATGAGCTCGAAGAAAAATGGGATGCTAGCAGGTCAGCTTTATCCTTGGCTGAAGTGACAACAGAACCATCTGGTTTGGACAGAGGTGGCAGCAGAGATGGGCAAAAGTTGCGGCCAATAACTTTGGCAAGAGACCAGAATGCTCGGCTACCATTAGGGCAAGAAGCAAGTTTTCTACTCTTAGCCTGTTCAAACTCTAGTTTGGACTGATTAATAACTGCTTTACAATTGTTGCGAGCTTTGGTGTAGGCAGAAAATGAAACTGAAGAATTAGAAACAAGCCAATTACGATATGCAACATTCTTCTCTTGGACAGCCTTAGCACATTTATTGGAAAACCAAGGTTTAGATAAAGGACGAGATTTTAAAGTGGAGTGTGGGATAAAGGATTCCATTCCTGCAAGAATAATTTCACTGACACGATCTGAGCAAACGTTGACATCAGAAGTTTTGAAACAGTAATCCGACCAAGGAAAAGAAGAAAAGAAGTCTCGCAGGTCATCCCATTTTGCATTCTTGTAATGCCAAACAATACGAGGTTGGGAATAGCCATGAGATAAAGGTTCCATTGGAGAAGAGACAATCACCAAGTTGTGATCTGAAGTGCCTAAAGGACCTCTCACTTCAACCTTGTACTTAGAAGGGTTGTTTGTGAGAAAACGATCAAGCGTATTGGCTGTATGATTAGGATTGTCCGGTATTCTTGTAGGTAAATGAACAATCTGTGCTAGGTCATTAGTAATTGCAAAAGCCTCAGCATCTCGACCTGCTGGGTCGGTGTGACTAGAAACGGAAGCCAGCTGGAGTTGTGAACGTTAAAATCACCAAGGAAAATTACCTCACTGTTAGGAAAGTTGGACTGGAGAAAGTCAAGTTGCAAAGAGAGGAAGTCAAAGAGCTCCAAGTGATTAGTGGAGTTGGGAGAACGGTAGAGACAACAGATGAATTTTACACAATAAGGTAGAGAGATTTTAAGCCAGAGAAGATCAAAGAGAGGAGATTCCAAATTGCCAAGTCTCTGACAGGGAATATCAGAACGGACATATGCACAAGTACCACCTTTGAGGCGAAAGGAATCATACAGCAAATAATTTGGACATCTGAGACGAGCAGTAGTTGAATCAACTGATAACTGAGATTCAGTCAGAAAAAGTACATGGGGTTTGGAAGACTGCAAGTGGAAATGGACATCGTTGAGATTGGAATTGAGACCACGTATATTTGTGAAATGAATTAGGAAGTCCTTGGGAGGTTTAGGTCTTTTCGCAGATAAGCTTGCTCTATTATTTTGACAATTGATGGTGTATTCAATAGTAAGAAAAAGTGGGTGGGACATGCTGTATGAAGTAATGAAATTTTTGGATATGGCGTACATGTGGTAAGAATATACCCAGATCCTTGACATAACGTGGCCTCGACAATGCTCCCCGCATACACACACTCGGACTTCCTCCAGTCACTATCTGGCAGAGTAGAGGTAGCAAGATTATACACTAGCTGATCCGGAAGCCTCCTAGAGAGTTACCAATAGGTTTGGTCCGGTGTACTATCTAGCGGCCGGCCTGCGAACACCGTTTTAGAGCTGTACCCTCGAAATGTAAGGAATATTGGATCTCGCCACGATATTCATCTTAACCTCAAAAATCATCAATCATACTGCATGATGGAAGAGATAGGGAAGGGTTGGCCTGATGATGTTTGAAATCGATAGGGCGATTATCTTTCCTGTGATAAGTTTTGCCAGCAGCTAGATATTTGCGATTGTTTCCTATATTTTCAATGGGGTTAGGCCGAGGTTGGTATGGAGGACCGATCTTGAGATCGTGAACGGTCATCCAACTAGCCAGGTGACCCAGTTCATGATCCAAAATTCGAGCCATAGGATCTGTTGAGCTGTGCTTGAGGAGCCGAGGACCAAAGCATAGAGAGGGACTGGAAAGAGATATCTTTTGGTGTCCTGTGTCATTAGGGTGGGTCTCTTACACCCATTAGCTCCTGCCTAGTCGCCCACATAGGTACGTATGTCTTGGTCTTCATAGTGTCAAAGAGTGTCGCCTAAAAGAGAGCTCTTATCTCAAGTGAGGACAAGATCCGTGTGGGAGGAAACCTTCTTGACTAGGATGCCACCTATTCGGATATCAATATTGTTTTTTTTTTCTTTCTTTCTTAGCCACTGAGCTGATTTGATCGGGTTAAGCTCAAGACCGATTGGAGTTTATTAATTTTGTGTCATCCGCATTTGGTGATTTGCCCTTTCCTATAAGTATGGTATTTGTTCAATATTCAAGTAAAAGTGGGGTTGAGAGACACAGAGCAGCGAGAACAACAGAATAGATTTAAGATTCAATGTCAAAATGTATTAGATGGACATTAAATACTGGGTTATCACGCAACACCATAACTGGTACACTTACATCCTGCAAGAAATAAAGAGATACAGATTTAGCTTTTAGTGGAACAATCAATCTGCAGCGTTACTAATGATTTTTAATCATTAAAATCATATTCATAATCATATTCTCAGCCATTCAAATAAACAAAACAAATCAATACTTTCAAAAGTATGGTAAAAGGTGTTCCCCAAGAGGTATTAGGTAGATATTGAAATGCAAAGCCAAATCGCTGTATATATACAATATATACACTAACCTCTCAAAAGTATTGCCACCGAATGATGATGAAAGCATGACGTACGTACACATTTCACGTCATGTGACTTGTGTGCGTATGTGTCAAATTTTCCCATTGCTGGTGTAGTCTTTGTAGTGGGGTCATTGACTACAAGACAAGCCAGTCTTCCACGAGAGGCGTTTGAAAAGTTCAAAGAGGCAAATATAGAATTTCATGAAAATTTATTCACTCAGAGTCGAGTTACTATATACAGATGGACGCAGAACAAAATAATAATTTCCGGACTTCTACTGGTTACATTTTTATGAAATCTGGCAAGGTAAAGAAACGCGACAAAAAAAAAAAAAAACTCGAAAAAATTTCCTAAAAGAGCCAAATATAAAATTTTATAACAATCCATCAAATGGGAGTGGAGTTATTACATGAGAACGGACAAACAGACAATAAGTGAAGACAATAGGCATATATGGATACACGCCTGATAAAAAGGGTGGGGTGTCGAATTAATTAACAAATTCTGGTTTGGGTGTCCAATTATTTTTTGGCATGAGCATAGTATACACACAGAAATGTTAGGTGAGCCCATGGTCCGTTGAGCAACACGGCATCTGTTTTCATCGTAAAGCTACCGCTCACAAGTCAACTAACTTGGCAAATCGTTTCTTGAACCATGGAAACAAGTCCTATGGATTTAAATTCCTATTTCAATGGCCGCGTTATATATAATCTTCAGATCAGGCTATCGAGCGTGGATGAGGAGAATGCCTGGGGAATGCCATCCAATGCAGTTCATTGTGACCAAAATGAGATTCAAAAAGGCAGAGTTATGTGTGGGGCTTCTCAACCAATGACCCGAGCGATTCGGACAGGGGCCGTTGGCTTCAAAGACCATCAGTATCAATTTATATTCTGATATTTTGGAAATGGGCCCTCCATAGTCCAGGGTGATGATGCTCCACCCCCGATCAGGATGTAGTTCCCTCTTCAACTGCTGTACTAGCAACTGTGGTGAAGTAGGAATAGACACAAATTTCTCCTACAATGAGAAATTGGTCTAAAATATTTGTTCTTTATGATTAATTCCCAACGTGATGGCGTTGGGAAGTACTTTATACGGAAAACCGTCTTGTCTTCGTCAACTTTTGTTGATTCTGTCATCTGTAGTTGAATGAAATCCTTGTTGTGGTAGTAGTAGTAGTAGTAGTGGCACATGATGCAAGAAAGCAAGTGTAGGAGCTTATGCAGCATCAGCCAAAAAAAAAAAAAAAAAATCACATAGGATTTTTAGGAGCATCAGCAACTAAGGCCATATTGCTCCTTTTATACGACTGCAAATTGGGTGTGTTCTGAGATAATTTTCTGTTTGCTGGACGAAAAACCTGAAGTTTTTCAACCTTTTCATCCTCGAAATTTTATTTTTCATCCCACAGAAATGGCAAACCCGCCAGACTGCATGTTCAGGACACTATTCCTAATTTCTTCTGTGGATGCTTCATGGATTGCCGCCTCCAAGGGGCAAGAGTAACACACTTTAATTATAACAAAACTTTGGAAAACTTGCTTCTCCTCACTACAATCTGCCATTAACACTGCAAAACAAATCAAATGCAATCAAAAGATGTAATCTTATCTGACTTTGAAACGAGACAAGAAAATTTACAATTCTTCAAATAGGCCTCTGGGGTTGGGAAAATTCATATTCACAAAAATTACACACGTACACCAACCGTTGCTCAAATAACTACTTTTAATTTACTTTAATACTGTAAAATATACATAGAACTAATGAAATAACAAAACTTTTCTTTAATTATATATATATATATTTTTTTATATTTATTGTAAATAGATTTTATTTTTATTCTACATTAATTTAAAGAAAAGTTTTGTTATTTCATTAGTTCAATGTATATTTTAGTCGTCTTCTTCTTCTTCGTCTTCGCCTTTTCGCACGTTATATGGGGTCGACCCAATTCACACTTTACATCCTCTTCTTCTCCTCTAGTTGGATTAACTTCTTAACAGGAACACAGTCAATACCCAGCCCTTCCTGACGTCAATCCTGATGTCACAATTTAATAATTTTACGCAATTTATGCCGAATTTCTAGTCACCATTAAACAGGCAGGTGGCACTGCTGTAGTTCTTTTATTTCCTGGAAACATCCAAATGGCTGACTCGGTAGAATTACTGTGACCTTGAAAATACCAATAACGTATAACTCAGCAACACGTGAGTATTTTTAAATACAATTTGGTATTCTGAAAACTCCTACATCAAAGCTATCAGGTAGCACAACTATTTTACTAAGAATTCCCAGTGTCTGATTATACTTCCTTAAAAATTTAATGACCTTGAAATTTCCTATGTCCGAAAATAATAATGATAGCCATTTTAAAAAAGCTCACAGTCCGAAAAATAAAACCACCTTTAGATCCCAAATCTTAACACTTACACTTATTTTATCCAAAATATAACTTCTTTTTGAGCAACACTCCCGAAAACCTTCTTTATTAATTAATTTTAATAGCGCACTAATTTAGCTATTTTACAGTATTAAAGTAAATTAAAAGTAGTTATTTCAGCAACGGTTGGTGTACGTGTGTAATTTTTGTGAAAATTTACAATTATTGTTGCTGGAACACTTACGGACCTAATAGATCACCAATGAAGATCCAATGAATGCAAGCAAATTAACATGGACTTTATGCTTCAATACCAAGGGTTCAAGGAGGCCCTGAGTAACAAGAGAAGAATACATGTGAAAGCACTACGTCAACCTCATGCTTCGTTGTAATATGACTTCTCCATGAGATTAACTGATTTATCCCAAGCATTTAGAGAAAAATGATTTAGAGTAGACACCAATTCTACTGTCAGCCTATTGAATATCCGTAATACTACTCCTGAATGTTATCTTCTTCGCTCGTTCACCAAATGACTGTTATGAACATTGGAAACGTACATTATACTGTATGGTTCAATGTTACTTATTGGTAATTTTTGATACAGTATATATATTAGTAATCAGAAGCGTTGTTGATAATCTCTCTCTCTCTCTCTCTCTCACGCACACAAGCACACAGTTCGAAAAAGAACTTTGTTCCGTAAGCAGCTAGGAAAAAAAGAAACATGACTTTCTAAGACAATGGTCTTTTGTGGGTTTTCTCCAGAAAATTGGATTTTTCATCCCACAAAAACCTATGGACTGATTACTCAATATACAATTTATAGACAGAATCTACTAATAACACGGCAAAACGCTTTTCTCTGATATTAGTTGATATAAGTACAGTAATTATCCTCAGTTAAAAAAATATTAGAAAATTTTTGCAACTGCCATCAACAGAAAATTAAACGTACGGTATGCAAATGTAAGTTGCTATGTGGTATGATCACAAGTTCCTTGATATCAGATATATATATATATATATATATTTTTTTTTTTTTTTTTTTAAGCTTTCCTGGGCTTCTTAATCCATCCGGTCATGGGGAAGACCCGTGATCTTTCAGATTTTCAGAATGGTGTTATTTATCCAAGAATAATTAAGGCGTAATTATCCAATAATTTCTAAATGACTGAAAAATTCAATTTAGTCAAAGAAAGAAAGATCCATTTTCAACCGAACTAGGTGGAGTTGAAGAATCTAGGATTTGGTAATCGTGTACCTATAAGAAATACACTTCTTTCCCTAAAAAATTGGAAGGTTCAACGTTTTGCACCAATGGTAGGGTGAAAGAGTAGTGAACGTGATGAAGAGCATCAAGAATCCTAGAACAACCGGCTTAAATTCAAATTACAGGGAAGAGGTTTAGACCAGATTGCAGGAAATTTTCTTTTAGCCTGCGAGTCATGGATAGCTGAAACAGGTTGCTTTCACAGGTAGTTAAGGCTGACAGTTTGAATAAATTCCTAGGTCAACTGGGTATTTAGCTATGGCTTCCTTGCTCTATATCACTATTAGTACACTGAGTACACAGAAATCATGGGATACCTACTTAGTAACGGGTAGGCCCATCTTTCGCCCAGACAAGGACAGTCACACGGCAATGCATTGAGTCCACTAGTTCACGAATGCGTTCGTATTTCCATCCATGCTTGCTGCGCCACTGTCCATAATTCCGTCAATTTTCTTGGGTTAGGATCCAAAGTTCGAACGGACCTTTTCACAGTATCGCAAAGATACTCCACATGGTTCATGTCCGGTGAACGGGGAGGGCCATTCCATGGCTGTAAAATCTGCGGAATGCGCTTCAAACCATGTTATTGTCACCACAGCTCTGTAGGGAGGCTCACTGTCCTGCTGGAAGAGTCCATTGCCTGTGGGTGCACGATGACCATGAAGGGATGCAGCTGATATGATGGACACGTAACCTGGACGGTCCAGAGACGCGTCTAGACGTACCCCAACGTGTGCCACTTGAACATCCCACAGACCATTACAGACCTTCCACATGCCTGAACAGTTCCTTGTTGATCTGACCTGCGCATAGCTTCATGCGGTTTCCACCAGATCCCGTTCGATCGAAATAATTGGAAACGGGACTCATCAACCCCGTCTCAAATCATCCAAGGTCCAGTGCCGATATTCTTTCGCCCAGTTGAGGCGTAGAGTCCTGTGTTGTGGCGTTAGCAATGGAACTCTGGTGGGTTCCATAACCTACTGTAGCTAATGGTCGCCTGATGGTGTTGATGGAGATTATGGCCCCTCCCTCGTTGAATTCGGTGGTGATTTGCCACTGTCGCTCTCGGGTTGGCTGAAACAATGCGAGACAGACGGCCACGTTCATCCACCAACTTTCTCCGCCCACAGCGCTGTCCACGATGAGATGTCATTCCGGAAATGGCGTATTCCCGATACACTCTTGATACTGTCGAATGGGGATAGTACAATTTCTGTACCACCTCGGCGATACAGTGACCCATGCGTCGGGCACCCATTATCATCCCTCTTTCAAAGTCGGTTAACTCACGACGTTTATCCATACTGACATCAAATTACCGTGTACGTGAATGCAGTGTACTTATATACCTGCCAAGCGGTAGGTTCGTCCACTAGCAAGAGGGGTGACGGCGTCGCGTTGCCCAGGATCCAGATGTTCCATGAATTCTGTCCTTTCAGTGTACTGTATACTAAAAGCTCTTCTGGAGTTCCTCAGTCATGTATGAAATAAATGAGATGATTAAGACCCGAGCAGTTTACCCAAGCCGCGATCCGATGCTACTACTCTTATTAAACCCTCAGCTCTCAACTTCAAATTGGACTCACAAGAGGAAAACACAATCATGCCAACTCAGATTTATTTAAAACGTTTGTAAGGATGAACATTCCTCAAATAAGGCAAAGTGAACAAGTAATGTGACGCAATATTTAGAAAAGACCAAGAAAATCGCAAACAAGGTCTTCCTTGTTGCTAATCACTACTTATATAAAGATAAGTATTCTACTTTAACAACAAAGCCATTAATTAAAAGATACGTTGTCTCTCAAACGTTTCAGATCTGAATTTTTGATTGATGGCTTCTACCTTATTCAATACGAAATATTATTATCTTAGTATTTTTTTTTTTTTTACTTGAAGTTCAAATAATATAGCGAAAAAATATTATTTTAGAAAAAAAAAAAAAAAAAACGAAACTAGTCCACAAAAAGTTTTCTCCAAACAGGAAGAATACTTAAATCTCAAACAGTGGCAGAAACTCCGGCCCTTCATATACAGTGCAAAAGATAGGCTCTAAGCAGCGCCATCTGTTATTGAGATTTCAAATTACATTCTAAATTATAAAAAGTCAAATATTCACTATATTTCCTTAAGGTTTAAATTTTATATATATTTTTAAAATTTCAGTATATTGTAATGCATTATTGTTTTGATATCCAAATAATCTTATTGTTTTTGTTCTCTTTTAAATTACTGTTTATTTACCACGCGAATTTTCTTCTTTTTCGTAAATATAAACAGACAAACAAATACGAAAATTTATTTACTCGTTCTCTTAAGCAGTTGTTCTTATTTCTCAATTCATGGTAATTATTTAATACGATTTATAATTTACACTGCCAAATGAAAAAACCCAAAAATACTTTGGAATTGGGCCCAAACCAAACCAAACCATGAAAGGAGCCCCATACCATGATACTGCCTCCATCAAACTTCATTGTTGGGAGGATACAATCAGGAAGGAACTCTTCCCCTGGCATTCGCCACATCCAGGAACGGCTATGAGACTGGTAGATTGCGAACCTCGACTCGCTCGTCTGTCCATTGGACTGTTTTCCACTGCCTTACAGTCCAGGATTCGCGCTCCATGAACGCGCTCCATGAACATTACACCATGTTCATCGGCGTCTAGCATTTGTTGAGGTGATCAAATCTGTTGAACTGTTGAGGTAATCGAACGTGTCATCTTGCAGGCCCACTTTTACAATCGTCTGTTCAAAGCCCAGTATGCATCTTTATAGCAGATTCTGTGCTATAAATGGAAAAACAAAAATACTTTGGAATTGGGCCAAGCCAAACCATGAAAGGAGCCCCGTACCATGACACTGCCTCCACCAAACTTCATTGTTGGGAGGATACAATCAGGAAGAAACAGTTCCCCTGGCATTCGCCACATCCAGGAACGGCCATCAGACTGGTAGATTGCGAACCTCAACTCGTTTGTCCATAGGACTGTTTTCCACTGTTCTACAGTCCAGGATTCGCGCTCCTTACACCATGTTAATCGGCGTCTAGCATTTGTTGAGGTGATCAATTCTGTCGAACTGTTGAGGTAATTCTGTTGAACGTGTCATCTTACATGCCGACTTTTGCAATTGTCTGTTCAAAGCCCAGTGTGCATATTTATAGCAGGTTCTGTGACGTGTTGCATGCATAAGACCTGTTTCCCCATCCATGGAGGGGTGTCCGGATATTAATAGTAGGGCAGTGTATATATCCTTAGTAAAGGACGCGGAAAAATCATTCTGCCCCGGGTATACAAATACCTTGGTCCTTGAAACTGAAGATATTAACAACACAAAATGTTTTTCATGAATATTTCATTCTGAACAATGTCGCCGAAGACGAATATTTGATATTATATGCATCCAGGTATGCACAATCCGAGTATCCAATAGAAATCGACCTACTACACATTGTGCAAATTATTCATGCAGGTTGGGACCACATCACTTTATTCCCGTTTGTTTGTCTTTTTGGTTTGCTCAGTGGGGTAACCACATCGCCAGTACTCAGGATGGCAAGCCATCTTCGTTTAGATGATTCTTTGAGATGGCGGGCTGTTGAAGTCAGGCAGTCGCAGGCGGAGGTGGCATGTTGGCTCAACGTTTCACGTATAGTCGTCTATAGAAGCAGCTTTGGGAGACAGGAACCAATACAAGAGCTGGCCAGGGTCAACCGAGGGCTATGTCAACCATAAAAGACCACTATCTGGCTCTAACAGTAAGGCGGAGCTCTCCAATGTCCTGTCATCAACTGTCTCTTGAGGTTGCTGCGGCCACATGTGAAAACATTTCCAACCCAACTGTTAAGAAGGCTCAATTCAAGTGGACTTTACACAACGAAGCCTGTGGTTTGTATTCCATTAACCTCAAACCACTGCAGAGCTCATCGAAACTGGTGCCCTGAACATCTGACTTGGAACCCTTACAAATGGAGTACAGTTATGTTCTTTAATGAGTCCCTTCTTAGCCTACAAACAGATTCTAGACGTTTTCTCATCTGGAGACAACGAGGAATGCGGTACCATCCCTCCAACGTCAGAAGACGTTTAAGGTGGAGGCGGTCTGCTTGTGTGGGACAGAATAATGATCAACGACAGTATCCCTCTTCATGTCTTTGATAAGGGTACCGAATCTGCGCAGAGGTGCCGAGAACAGATCCTCAACCCATATGTGCAATTTTTAGGGGGTGAGGTTGGCCTAGATTTTCTTTTCATGCACAACGCTACTGCACTAGATCTCAAGTAGTGGAGGAACATCTTGAAACTGAAAATATCCAACGACTGTCGTGACCAGCATGATTACAGATATTAAATCCAACCAAACGTTTGTGGGACGCACAAGGGCGTCCCTCATTGCACGTCGATAGCCAACTCTTTGGGCACTTGGTGAGCTAAGGTCAGTGCTGGTGGAAGAATGGGATTTGTTGCGGCAGAATCTCATAGACAGATTTATATCGCGCATGGCTCACTGCTATCAGGCCTGTTTAGCCGTTGGAGGGGATCATATGACATACTGATGTCATGTCATGTTACCACATTTTCGAGCATCTTGTATCGATTGGTGTAATATGACCTTTTTGGTAATTCTTATACAACCCCTATAAATATTCCTTATACCTGTCCGAAGTTTCTCGCTGTCTTCTCATTTTATCGTTATTCTATGGCAAACCACCATTTTGTCCCTCTTCATTGCAAGCTGCACAAGTTACACCACGTTTTCGGTGTTCTATTAATTTTGTCGAGCAGTGTTGTATTTTAGATCTACTCGTTATTTTATCTGAAAGTTATTACAATTAATTATATCAAAGGCTTCAATAAAACCACGTAATTACTATTGTATAAATTAGAATTGATTAGAATACTTACATGATTAGATTAGAATAGTTACATGATTAGATTAGAATAGTTACATGATTTGATTAGATTATTAATATATTAGATTATTGATAATTGATTAGATGTTAATAAACCTTACACGTTAATAAAAATACACAGTAAATTTTACTCAAGATTTTTCTCTTCAAGGTCTAAAAAATTAGGATTTCTAGCTTAGAGCCCACATATATTCTATAAAACACTTACCACCTTCATGTTTAATCATTCTCATTCTTTAATGGCCAGAATGCAGTTACTAAAACTTCTTAAATACTATTTTTAAAGCATAAATAAATAACATTTACGCGTTACTCCGACTAATCACTTCATTTCTTCAAGAACACTAGCGACACTATAAATATTGTGTTAGCTAAATATCGATAAAAATTTATATAAAATAATTTAATAAACATAAAATTAATGAATTTTTACTAATAAATAAAATATTATTAAATTTTAATTAATTGATATTAATTTTTTAATAAATTAATTGTTATTGTTATAGGCGCATTGCGCGTGGATATTGTCTGTAAGTTATCGTGTGTTCTGGGGTTGATTTACTGGATGAAAGACTGAAATTCTGGGAGTAAAAACCATGCTATCCCCAATGAATCTCGACAATTCCTTTCGAAGTTGTTGGGATTCAAACTTAGATCTTTTTATATCCGCTCTGGGGGGGGGACGGTGATTATATTAACTGTGCTAAATAATAATTAGTTTAGTGATTACTGATTTTGAGTGCATTTGATTATCTCCGATCATGTTTCCAATTGTGGAAAGAACCAAATAAAAAGTAATCTTTCTAATATTCAAGAGAAAAAACAGAATGTAACATATTCCGAGACTAACTCGTCTATGACGGTTCCTTCTCTTGTCTCCCTCCCCGTCCTCATTGAAATTAATTCTCGATTTTAGTCGACGATTGGAATCAAACCCAGTTGTTTTGCAGGTAGTAGGAGCCAAAGGTGTTGTTCTTGGTTTTTAGGAGCATTAGTCCATATTGCTCCGTGTATATTGTCTCTAAATTACGTGCGTTCTGGGTCCATTTTATGTTTGCTGGACCAAAAACCGGATTTTCCGTAAGAAAAAGCCACGCTGCCCTAGCCTGAGACCGAATAACTCAGCCATGTTGTGAAAAAGACCCATAAAAATTCCTCCTGTCATCGATAGGATTCGAACTCAGGTCTTTTCCACCTGATGGTGGGAGGAAGGTGATCGTACCAACTGTGCTACAACGCAAACCAAAGAGGAAAAGAAATCGCACAAAAAAAAAAGTTATATCTTCAAATAGGGGCTCGCATATGGTGAGTATGGGCTTGGCACACCCAGGGTCCCGAGCTATATTAGCATTAGCATTAGCATTAGTAGAGGCATTTGATGCAAGAAAGCAAGCTTATGCAGCATCAGCCAAAAAAAAAAAAAAAAAAAACACTTCCACTTCACCCCTCTGTTCGTTCAAAATACCTGTCCAGCTGAGCCTTAAACTTATTTAGGGCAAAAAAAAAAAAAAAAAACCACTTCCACTTCACCCCTCTGTTCGTTCAAAATACTTGTCCAGCTGAGCCTTAAACTTATTTAGGGCAAAAAAAAAAAAAAAAAAAAAACCACTTCCACTTCACCCCTCTGTTCGTTCAAAATACCTGTCCAGCTGGGCCTTAAATTTATTTAGGCTATCAACTTCCACGACAAGGGATGGAAGTCTGTTCCACCAACCAACCACTCGCTGGCTAAAGGCAAATTTCCGCACGTCTATCCTACATCTGTCTTTCCTCAATTTGAATTTATGCCCTCTCAGGTGATTATTCTGAGCGAGAGGAAGAATCCCATCAGCATTGAGCATGCTCAAACCATTCAATGCTTTATACACCTCTATCAGATCACCTCGCTGGTGCCTAGTCTCCAGACACTGTAATTTGCAAAACTTAAGCCTTTCTTCGTAAGAGCACCCCTTTGTTCCATTCACTAATCTTGTTGCCCTTCTCTGTACTCGTTCCAGAAGCTCTACATCCTTCTTGAAATGAGGCCTCCAGACCTGTATACAGTACTCTAGGTGTGGCCTGACCATTGCCTTATACAAGGGAATAAGTAGCCGAGTGGGCAGGAGCGGGAGTGCAGTAGCACACGCTCTTTGAGTAGACCGGGGTTCAAGCCCTTGACTGCTGAATACGGTCGATCTGCCAACCCGCACTGGACCAGCGTGGCAGATTATGGTCCATTTCCCTCAGCATGAATTGTTGAGGAGGCTTCCATCCTGCAGTGGGTTGATAATGGCTGCACTTTACTTTTTCTTTTTTTTATTGACAATACACCATGAGCTACTCTTGCAGCCCGTCTGCACTGCTCAGAGAACTTCATATCTGCCTGCACAACCACCCCCAGGTCCCTTTCATTCTCTACCACTGTCAGTGTAGTACCACAGAGTTGATACGTTGCTCTGGGGTTGCTGTTTCCCATGTGTAGTACTTTACATTTGTCAACGTTAAACTCCATTTGCCACCTCTCAGCCCATCTGCTCAACCTTTCCAGATCCTGTTGCAGCAGCATAGTGTCAGTAGTGTCCTTGACAACCCTGCCTACCTTTGTATCGTCTGCAAACTTCGACATTAAGCTTGATATACCATCATCAATATCATTTATGAATACAGAAAACAATAATGGACCCAACACTGAGCCCTGAGGGACTCCACTAATAACATTAGTCCACGACGAGCAGTGTCCATTGATTACCACTCTCTGTCTTCTCCCCCTCAGCCACCCCTTTATCCACAGCAGCAGCAATTTGCCTCCAATGTCACACTGCTCCAATTTGTGCAGCAGTCTTCCATGTGCAACAGTATCAAAAGCCTTTCTAAGATCCAAGTATATAATATCAAAGTTATTCCCTGCATTCAGTTCCTTTGTGACTGCATCATAGTATCCAATCAAATTGGTCAGGCAAGACTTCCCCTTAACAAAACCATGCTGTGTCCGAGCTATAACTGAAGTCTTGTCTAAATGATCCTGCAGTGCTTCTTTGACCAGTGCCTCGATTAATTTTCCTGGAACAGAAGTTAAACTCACAGGTCTATAATTACTTGTGTCAGCCTTTGATCCTCCTTTGTGAATTGGGGTGACATTTGCACATCTCCAGTCTGTGGGTACCTCCCCTGAGTCCAAGGAAGCTCTCATAATTATGGCTAAGGGTTTGCTTACTTCCTCTGCTGCCTCCTTTAATATAACTGGATAGATCCCATCCACCCCGGGTGCCTTTCTTGTGTTTATCTTCAACAATTTCTCCTCCACTTTACTCTCAGTTATTACAAGATTCTCTAGCTTACTGCTAGAGTTGAATACACCTCTGGCTTTCCCCTCGCTAAATAACTCCTCATGTGTGAATGTCGATGCAAAATATTCATTTAGTTTGTTAGCTACCTGAGCAGGGTCATCAACAGTTGACCCATCGATATCAAGTGGACCAATCTGATTCATCCCCTTCCTTCTAGAGTTTACATAAGTAAAGAACTCTTTGCTGTTTTTCTTTGCATCCCTTGCCAAAGATTTCTCGTAATCTGCCTTCGCCTGCCTAACCTCCTTTGTAACTTGGTTACAGATCAACTTGTATCTATCATAGGCTTCTGTGTCATGTGTTAATTTGTATGTATCCCATGCATGTTTCTTCTCTGCCATATACCTTATCAGTTCATCTGACATCCATTTAGGCCTAAACCTTGAACAATATTTCTTAGTTGGTATGTAAAGCCTAGTAGCTTCCAAGATAAGTTCTTTGAATGCTTCCCATTTTGCATTTGCTGTTGGTAACATCATCAGTTGATCCCACTGTATAGAATTTAAATACTGTCTCAGTCCATCGTAGTCGCCTTTACGAAAGCAATAACCCGTCCCTTTACCCCTAATAATGGTAGTTACCTCTTTGAGTAAATCCCACTTCAGCACACTGTGATCACTGCCACCTAGTGGCATTTCTCTGCAGATTCGTAATGCATGAAGAATCACTGCTGATAATCAAATCAAGAGTATTCCTCCCTCTAGTTGCCTCCCGAACATGCTGATGTAGAAAACAATCATCCAATAAATCCACAAAAGCCTTGCCAGTGTGTGAGTGAGCAGCCCCCAAATTCCAGTCAATATCTGGGAAATTAAAATCTCCCATTATAAGACTCTCTGATTTACTGGCACACTATTTCCCTGTATAGTATCTTATTATACTCATCAGAGTCATTAGGCCTATAGCACACTCCTACTCTCAATTTTGATCTCCCAATGCTTATGTCACACCAAACTGACTCGACACTGCACTGTACAGCGATGTCCACTGGCTTCACTTCCTTAGATTTTATGTATTTCTTAACTAATAGCATAACCCCTCCTCCCTTCCTATCCAGTCTATCCTTTCTGTAGACGTTGTACTCCCCAAATTCCAGTTCTGCATTCCTTATATCTGAGTGACACCACGTCTCTGATATCCCAACAATATCTGCCTTTGATGTTTTGAGCAATACCTCAAATTCATCAAATTTATTTACTAAACTCCTAGCATTGGTGTACGCGCAATTATACATGCACCTGTTTCTATTCTTAGCTACCCTAACACAACCCATGTGTTTACTTGTACCGCAATGACTCTCGGCAGTCTCTGAAATATCCTGCATCTTGTTTTTCAGGCTTCTGTTCATTCCAATAGAAGCAGTGCAAGAATCTCTTTCACCTCTGCCAGTGGCTACTGTTAATCTATTCGTCTTTGTCTCCCCCCAAGCTAGCAGTTTTCCGACCCACCTAACACTGCCTCGATAGCATCAGCAAATATTCTTGCAAATATTTGATATCAAATATTTGATTAGATATCATCATTCTTCTCTTTCTTGATGATTCCTTTTGACTCTCTCTCTTTCAGGATAACTCGGAATTTTTTTTTTAGCTGGTGCAGCATAAGCCTCAGGCTTCCTTGAACCATATAGCTAATAATGATAATAATATGGATTACATTTTGTTGAAATTAGCAATATAATTAACAAATAGGTGTTTAGAACGCCCTCGCAATTGCAAAGCGGATATAATCACATATGGAAAAAGGCCCGGTTTGAGCCATCAATGAGGTCAGGCATTTTTATGCACCTTTTTCAACAACATGGATAAGTTATTCGGTCTCAGGTGGGGCGTGGATGGCTTTTTCTCCTGTAAACTTGGGATTTTTTCGCCAGGCAAAAAGAAAAAACTGACCACAGAATACACACGCAATTTACAAACATACTGTACTTTAAATTTAAAAGAGAAAGAGATTACCCCAGTCTTTTGCACAGAATGCTTCCGGTCAATGCTCTCCAAATGTAACGAATAAATCAAAATAAAATAAACGGATAAAATAATTTAATGAATTGTATCACTCATAGAGATATGACCGATTCGACGCAGAACGGAATCGAAAGCCGAGAGCCTCCATCCTACCCCGAAACACATCAAACAACTCAGCAAGACCATGGGTGTGAGAAGACATTGTGTCAGATTAAATAATTAAAATCACAATTAAAAATTTGGATGAACACACAAATTAAACAAAATTCACAGCTTTTCCCTTCCTTAAGCAGAGAATGGTTTTCGACTGATGGCCCTGTTCAAAGGACTGAAATATCGCGAAGCGTGTGTGTTAGGCTCTTAAATGGAGAGATTATTTGTATTGACGCATGCGTAAAAAAGACCAGAAATCCGAAATTAGATAAGGACGTCGCACAGCGATAGAATTTTCGCGTAGTTTAATTTCAAGAGTTTCAGCGATCAATAATATTATGTAATTATGTTGTATACTTAAAATTTTCGTTTTGTTGAATAGGAATAGGTGACCTTCATTGACGGCATGGAAGGCCAATTCCGACGCGGTTGCGCGCGATGTGCGGACTCAAGCGGCGTGTTGCTTGACGCGTAAATCTAAAGTACACCAACTTGACCCTTCATACGATGACTCGTACTGACTAATCCTGGACTATGTCCCACAGAGCGATATCATTCTCCCTGGTTCGCTCTCTGGAATGTACCCGTCCAGTCCCCAGAGATGTGATACGTTATAACGTCAAGAAGGCTGATTGGCAGCGCTTTCAGACTGAACTGTCAACGAGACTCCCTGAAGATATTCCACTCCCTGGCACACTAACTCCGGATGACTGTGTGAAAAGCATTACCGCTACTATCAGAAGCGTCTGCGACCTTTCCATCCCACGCAGAAGGCCCTACAGATATGCTATCCCTTGGTGAAACCACCAGCTAGACGACCTAAGAAGAAGGGTCCACCATGCTAGGAAAGTGTTCCAGCGGGCAAGGGCAACGATGTCCTCCCCCAAGAGATTACGGCAGGGAAGCTTACCGCACAGTCAGGAATGAATATACTAAAGAAATTCGGAAAAACAAAAAGCAATCGTGGCAAAATCTTGTGTCTACCTCCGGGAATGAGAACCCCTGGAGCATCGTTTTCAAAATTATAACTAATAAATTAACGCGTGCTTGATACAACACTGAAAAAGGACGGTACTTTCACCTATACCTGGGAGGACACTATAAATAATATTCTTGATACCATTTACCCTGTTCAAGAGGCACCCTTGATGCAACAGCAACAAGAAATTATCAACCAGAATTTAAAATACCACACAGCAACGATGGAGCCCCCGTTCACCGGTTTTGAGATGGACCTGGCAATTAACAAGATGAAAGACGGAAAAACACCAGGTGCAGACCTGCTGGAGGTAGAACTTCACAAAAAATTCGCTGAGGCATGCCCAGCTACACTTCTAAGCTTACTGAATAAGTGCCTGGCAGAGGGCACCTTCCCAGCTTCATGGAAGACTGCACCCTTAAAACTAATTCTGGAAAACTCGGACAAGTCACCATAGAACCCAGCCTCATATCGCCCGATTGCCTTACTCTCCGTGATGGCCAAACTACTGGAGCGTCTACTCTTGTTTCGAATTTCTGCCTGCTACGAGGAACACCAACTCTCCTCAGAAAAATAATATGGCTTTAAAATAGGTTGCAGCACTGAAGATGCTATCAACAATCTAATCACCCAAGCAACGCACTCAGCTTTCAAGTACTTTCTTGCTATATTGGTGGACTTTGTTGGAGCTTTCGACCCCATGTGGTGGCCCAGCATTCTTCAGAGACTTCGGTAATCAAATGTTTCTACAAACCCATATAACAGTTTGAAGTCTTACCTAACCAACAGAAAAGTACGAGTTACTAACAAATATCAGACAGTTACCAGATTCATCCACCGAGGCTGTCCGCAGGGTTCTGTGCTTGGCCCGTTCCTCTGGTCTATTGTCTTGGACGAGTTCCTGGGCTTGGACCTTGGGTGCAAATGCAGCGCTTGTGAAGCTCCAGAACTTGGCAGCCTTGCACAACCTTACCATCTCGGCAGAAAAACAAAATACATTCTCCTCAAAGGCAGACTACAAATTAGAAGACCACCTATGATGAAATTAAACTCCACTCCCATCCGACTGTACTCAGAGGTTAAATACTTAGATATTTACATTGACTCGGGTCTTACTTTCCATATCCACCTGAAATATCTAGCCACCAAAATCCGTAATATGCCGCCATGATCAGGAGCCGACTGGGGCCTGACGCACAAAGCTCTGACCCTCATATACAAAGCAGTATATGTCCCGATAGTTTGCTACGGTGCCTCCACCTGGTATAGACAAGCTACACAAGCAAAAAACAAACAGAAGCTGGATACAATTCAAAAGTTCATGCTGCTATCAATTAGTAGGGCGTGCCGCACTGTTAGCACCCCTGCCTTGCAAGTTCTAACAGGTTGTCAGCCACTCTACCTAGAAGTAGTCAGGCGAGGCCTATATTACCACCTTAGGAAAGGAACACCAGCTGAAATAGTAAATCTCCAGCTGGATCTTGCAAATGACCCCAAGATAGAGAAGAGGAGAATCACCCAACACCTACAAGTAATATGGCAACAGAGCTGGGAAACCACGGAGAAAGGAGACATCACGAGGCGATTCCTCCCAACTATAAACTATACTCACCCAGAGCCCCCTCTCTGATTCTCGCCTAGTCTGCACATTACGTTTATTATCACTGGACACAGCCCCTTCCGTCAGAAACTTACAGCTATGGGGATTGAAAGAGACCCGCGGTGCCATTGTGGAGAAGAAGAGTCCTGGGGGCATCTCATGTATGAGTGCCCTGCCTATGACAACAGTAGCCCTAGGCTTGAATCCGACTGGCGCGGGTTAGCTCCTTCACTGCCCTGACAACTTGCTAATCCTTTAAGGATAGGAACACCGCTGGCACTCTGGAGAACTGAGTGCAGGATACAGAGTCCACTGGCCTCTGGTGATCACGCAGGGGCACCTGTCAGTTGCTACTTTAATTCCCACTCCCAAACCCCTATTTTCACCTCACAAAGTGCGGGCTGCTCCTCTTCTTCAGTCCTCCATCCTTTCCCCTCTTTCTGTTCCTTCTAACCTCTACCCCTATTTTATGTCCCCCCCCCCTTTTTTTAACTTGGCCTCTCTCAGGAAGCTCAGGCAACCCTGGCAAAGGCCAGCCAGAGTATAATGGGCAGCACCTGGCTCACCTCCCAGTGGTGGTGGTGGTGGCGGGCAACGTGGGGTCCCACTAGGGGCTCTGCGGCCAAGCAGCCAGAGACACAAGAACAAAACATAACACTACTCTGACAGAAACCAGACATTACACTTTTTTCTGGCTTTTACAGAGATTAATAGGTATCGTATTTTCTATCTTATTTTTAGTTTGTAATCTAGTTTGATTTATAATGGAGAGTGGATAGCCTCTATTTAAAAACCTGTTGGTTATTGTATCAATTTCTAAGTGTAAGGTGGGCCCAGAAGTAGAATATTTGTAAGCGTTAAAGAACTGGTTAAATGTTACTGACCTCTTATAAGTAAAAGGATGATAACTTCTGCAAGTACATCCCCGTATTGTTGGGTTTTCGGTAAATACTAAATTGTATTTTTTTACTGTCTCGTGTGATAGTGAAATTTAATAAATTTAGATCTTTTGTTTCTACATGTTCTTCCTCAAATATAAAATGTAGTCTCGTATGAATGTTGTTAAATACCTGTAGAACGGTCTGAGTGGTGTCATGATCCGTTATAAACAAGTACATTAAAATATACACTGTGCTGCCACTTTATTAGGTACACCTACCTAGTAGCGTGTTGAGCGTCCTTTAGCCTTAAAAACAGCCTGAATTCGTCTAGGCATGGATTGAACAAGACGCTGAAAACGTGCAGGAATGGAGTACCATGCAGACATGAGTGTGTCATGCAGTTCCTTGAGATTCGATGCAGATGTAGGACTGCAGTGAACAGCCCTTTCCTGCTCATGCCAAAGATGTTCAATAGGATTCAGATCCAGGGACTGAGCAGGCCGCTGCAGCAAAGAAAAGTCATTGTCATGTTCCTGGAACCGTTCCATAGTGATTCGGGCTTTGTGCACCAGCGCATTATCCTGCTGGAAGTAACCATCTGACTGAGGATAAACTGTCAACATGTACGGATGTTTGGTCAGCAACGATGTTTAGGTACGATGTGGCATTCAGACGTGAATCTATGGGTATCAATGGACCCAACGTGTGCCAAGAAAACATTCCCTACACCATAACACGGCCCACACCACCTTGCACAGTAGTCGTCAGACATGAAGGGTCCATGGATTCATGTTGTTTTCGCCAAATCCTGAGCCTTCCATCAACATGATGCACCAGGAACTTCGACTCGTCAGACCAAGCAACTGTTTTCCAATCCTCGATAGTCCAGAGCTGGTGTTGCTGTGCCCATAGGAGGCGTGCTGTCTTGTTCTTCATTGATAACAAAGGTACGCGTTGGCTGTTGTAGCCCATTTGCGACAAAGTGCGACTAGTGGTCCGTTGCGATATTTTTTTCTGCGCTCCAAGGTTGTATTCTGACGTGATGTGCGACATTATGTCCCGTCTGTTTGCTTGCACAATTCTAGCCATCCTCCTCTGATCTCTTTCATAAACAAGCGAGTTTCTTCCACAAGAGTGCCGTTGAGAGGATGTTTTCTGTTCGTTACACCATTCTCGATACACCCTTGAAACTGTGGTGCGTGAAAATTTTAGGAGAACTGCCGTTTCAGAGATGCTTTGTCCAGCACTTCTTGCACCTACTACCATGCCACGTTCAAAGTCCGTTAGAACACTCCTTTTCCCCATTCTTGCTACAGTTTGTACGCTTAACTGATACTAGAAAGGTTACTCTGCTGCATTTATATCCACAACTGTGGTCATATGACTTGCAACGCTGTGGGACAAACGATTTGTGTGCACAGCAGGGATGTACCTAATAAAGTGGCAGCACAGTGTATATAATGAAATATATTGAAGCGAAAATTTTAAGCATATGACATAATTATATAAAATTATTGATCGCTGAAACTCTTGAAATGAAACTACTCTTTTAAATGTATTGTAACAACGTAGAAGTTATTGAGCCTTGCAACTCTGTATTTTTACTAAACATACTGTACTATAGTTTGCATGTTTCGCAAATGAAAAACCATGCCACCCTCGCCCTAGATTATTATTATTATATCATCAGTTTATTTCTCTTAGGGGACACCTGGTTACAGCCACTGGCCAGGGGGTGATGATTCATATACAACTATGTTACAAAATATAATACAATTATAAAATACATGAAATACATATTATCTGGAATATACAATACTTGAGTTATTAATTACCTGCTAAGGCTTTTACCACTTAACTAGTATAAAGTTCTTTCTGGTAAGAACTTAATACCGTTATATTCGAAGCATATCTTCTGCTTAAACACCCAGAAGTGGGAGTTTCACCATATTTACATAAACACAAATATTTACAGCCAAACAGCGTACAGCATATGAAACAACGAGACAACAGGTATGGCCTTGATACAATATAATACAATGCAATACAAAAAAATAAAAACTTGAAAGATCAATTTACAGTTCAATTTACAGTTTCCAGCAGTCGGGTTCTTCTGTGGAAGTAGATTGGGGTGGGTAGGACATATCTTGACATCTGTTTCTTGATAAGGTCGGGCTTTCTGTAGGATTTGCAAGTGCAGAGCTTTTCAGGGTTGATATTGAGGTTGTTGAATAGCTGGATGGTGTTTGCTGGAAATAATCTTCCGAGGCTATCCAACTGCGTAAATGCAGCTTTGAGTTGCGCTTTCTTATCTGCAACTCGTCTTTGTTTTTCGCCGGGTATTCCACTCTCGGTGCATCCAGCCGTCCCGTTAAACGCTGAGAGATCGTCATTATATTTCTTGACATGATTATTTGTCTCCAGGGTGTGACCTCTAAATTGGAGTATGGTATGGCTTTTGAGATGGTAAAAGCCTTAGCTGAAATTCTGTTTAGCCATCTCTAGAGCCAGTATTCGAGTCCTAGAAAGGCTTTGGATACTGCTTTCGGGAGCTGAAGACCAGATTTGTGCCACGTATAGAGGAATAGGAGTAACACATCTGTTGATGTATTGAGAGAGAGAGAGAGATAATCTTTAATGCCCTTCACGGCCAAAAAGCCTATTGCTTCATCAGACTGGGGTCTCTAATACTGGTGAGCTCCTGCCTTCGTCCCACTTGAGTTCAAGATCAACTTGTGACTGCGCCTTTTGGACGAGGATGCCGTTCACATATATTTCCATTTTGTTTGGCTTTATTTTATTTGTGAAAGTCATTTGTGCCGTCTTTTGTTCATTCAACTGCAGCCCAATACAATCTAGATACTCTTGAAGTTCTTTTATTTTAGTATTAGCCACTTGGTTGTGGTAGTCAGATCATCTGCGTATGCGATGAAGTGTTCCTTGTTCTGGGCTAAGAAGGGTTCAAGGGCTATGGTAAAAATTGCGGCAGACAGGACTCTGCCTTGCAGGACACCTTCATCAACCTCATGCGTTGCGCACATGTTTTCGTTTGTCACTACAAATTTTGTATAATTTGTCTGCGCCAAAGAGTGTTTCAGTTTTCGAATGCGGACAGTTTGAAGGAAGTCTCGGATTCTTCTTAAAGTGACTCCACACGTGAGTGGTTGGTGATCAGATGTGAATTTCATATAGTTATTCCTCAACTTTATATCTTGGGTATTGTAGTATATCAGGTCCAGGCACTGAGTTCTTCTTGTTGCTGGTGGGTTCATATTAAGGCTTGCATTGTAGCATCCAACTCGCTTTTTGCCTCCTGATGTTTTGGTAGTGGCATATTGAGGTCCCCCATTATGATTATGTCTGCGCTCGTGCTCAGGTTTGAGGTGAGCCACTTAAGAAGCTCGGTTCTGTTTTCTTTAGTGTGCTCCGATGGTAGGTATGTTAAGCCTAATTGAAATCTCCTCGTTTCCATACAAAAAGTGGCAATGATAGCCTCGAAAAACTTTCCGATTGGGCCCCGAGTTCGTTGACTACTGTAAATCCATTCTTGAATAGAATCATTACTCCTCCTATTTTACTCTCTTTTCCGTTTGCGGTGCAATTGTAACTGGAGGAGTGCGCAAGGGTCAAGGTACCTGTTATTATGGAGCCATGTTTCAACTAAGCATATACAATCATTCTCCGAGTTAAGCAATAAGCTTTGTAGTGCGTACAGCTTATTCGATATGCTTCTTACGTTTTGCAAGAAGATAATAATCTGGTTCGATTCTTTTGCCCAAGTTAAGTTGACTGTTGATTGCTATTGGACTCTTCGTAGGTTCGCTGTGTTGTTCTTAATTGTGAGCCTCCCAGCCCTTTCGCTGTGTCTTCTCTAGTGTTCCTACTGGCCAGATGTTTCTGTCCAAGAGCCGTCCTTCTCTGTTTAGTGGACAGGAGAGTATGAAAGAAGCATATGCAGGAAGTCTTTTGCGGATTTGCTTCACCTCTACATCGATCTCTAACCTCTATCGCACATTTCTTTAATAAGATTTGGACCTGTTTGCAGGTTGAGTCTTGAGATAAATATTTTTCCTCTGGTTTGTACAGAGGATATGTTAAATCTATCGGCCAGCCTCTGACTGTGTCCTGATACGCGTTTTGTTGTGGTCTCAGTTCTATTCTGCTCATCATTGATTTTTGTTGTTTTTGAAACTTATAGTCCGCGAGATTGTTCTCAAAAGTGGATTGATTTGTGTGGGTGGGTATCAATGGGGCAGATTCACTCGTTTTGTTTTGCTGCTGTGCCTTCGGGGGAAGGGTCGCAATCTGCGCAAAGGTAGGTTGTCTAGTAAGCCCAGCATTTAATTTTATTTTAATTTTCTTCTAATAACTTTTTTTTTGACTTCTACTGATTTTAATGTTTTTCTCCCTTAATTCATTGTTCTCCTCTTGGATTTTCAGCAGGGCCCTGTACATCGGAAAGAGGAGCTCTGTTAAGTGATATTCATGTTTGCTCGTTTAGGGTTCCGAGCTGCAAAGTTGATTTTTCTCGGTTCCATTGTAACGCGCTCTTTCTACATTACACCGAATAACGAGGTCTGAATCTTTGTCACTGTCTTGGGTTCCAATATGAGGTCTCCGATGTTCGCAGCCATCTGGACATGCGTTACACCCGAGGATTTCCGTTCTTCGGGTATCCCAGAGCATGTACCTTGAGAGAAGTCCATTGGCTCGCGATCACTGCAGGCGTCATCGCCCGACTCGCCTTCGCTAGACTCTTCCTTAGATGTCTTATTTTCCTGTTCATTCCCATCGTTCTCTTTCTTGGATTTTGCTTGCACTCGGGATTGGGTAGCCTGGGTGTGGGGTGTTGGCACCCACCTGTATAGCACTATCTCAGGTGGGTGCTGGATTGGTGCCAATTCGCACAATGAGAGTTTTAGTAGACCCAGGTTGGAAAACGTGCCTGGAACGGGCGCCAGGAAGCAGCTGCCCAGGGGTGATTGCTTCCTGGTGGTGAGGTGGCCTGAATATAATATTCAGGCCACCTCACCTGTAATATTCATAGAGTACATGTTTAATTATAGTTCTAGGTGGATTTGGACGAGAGTCTTGGGGCCACCATAGAACAGAAACAAAGATGATGATGATTTCTTGGATTTACACGATAAAGAAAGAAATTTCTTCTTTCTAGATCGATTCAGTCGAGATATGGCAACCAAGGAGAAACATCTTCCAATAACTGCCTTACATCCTGTGCATTTAATAGTGTATTTGTTCACTTTTTGGCATATATTACCAGGGCCACTGCGACCCTATGTGCCACCAGTAAGCAAAATCCAATTTGCCGCCCCAAAATATTTCAATTAAAAAATAAAATAAGGCGTAATTTTAGTAAATTATTATTAATTTATTGAAAAAGAAAAGAATTACAACATATCTCACATATAATATAATGAAACAACAAACAAAAATATTTTGATGTACAAATTTAGCAATTGTTTCAGTAAGTTTTAAAATGTTTTCATTTTCATATGAAGCTTTTGAAGATCCCCTGGACACTACACATTGCTAAAAATAGCATCATATACTGTATATTTTTGTGGCTCAATGCAGTACATGGATATCCCCATTGCGGATCTAAAAAAAAAAAAAAAATAAATAAATAAATAAATAATATAAAAAAAGGGGCGGCAAAAACACTGGAAAAGTAGGCCGAAAGGGGTTTATATTAATTCTGTTTAATTTTGGACGTTGTTGAATTTTGACATTGTGTGGGGTAAACGCTGACAGTTTAGGCAGAGTGGGGAGGGGAGGATGAAGACTGGGGGGAAAAGACAGAAGTACTGGAACGATAGAGAAGGCGACCCCAAAAAAGTCAGTGGGCCAGGCCCAGGCCCCACCAGGAGAAGAAGGGGGTGGCAGGGGAGGGGAGGAGACAGAAACCCGTATCCTCCCCCCCTCGGCCTAGGGAAGTGGATTTATAGGGAACTAGGTTAGGCACCTAGTTCGAATCGCCAGATGGCACTTGATGGGGTTTGAGTGTGTCAGTTTCCTTATCTTCTGCTGTGCGGTAATGGAACTTCTCTCTCAATCAAGGCTCCAGTCAGTGGTTCAAAGCGCGTCGTGAGTTGTGGGTGGTACTGTACAGTTTTCAAGTTTGTGTCAGTGGAAGCGCCCTACGTCGGGTGAACAATTCTTGAGCAAAGTGCGTGAAGTATGTAGTCTTTGGAGTTATCAAGGACGTGCTTTTCCCGGTCTTTTGGAAGATAGTGGATTTTGGTGAAGAGAATACATCTTAAGTCCTCATAGAGCTCGCAGTCATACATTAAGTGGCTTCAGCTTTCCGAGGAACCACAGTGGTATAGAGGGTCATCAATAATGCCTAGTGCTGGTAATTTCCCTTTGATGGGCCCATGGCCAGTTAAGAAGAACGTGGCATGGAGGCCGGGGGAGAACCATTTCGGCATTTCCGGATAAACTCTAGTAGTGTCGGGAATGAACTTTCTCGTAATCTCTCCTTTACAGGATTTGGTCCACCTGGATTGCCAGGTTTGTTGTAGGTAGTGGGCTAGGCGTTTTTTCTCTACCTTAGCTGTGTTAGCTGGGTCTGTTGTGTAATCTATGATTGATACTGCTTTGCCCTTAGAGAGGTGATATGTGGACATGTGTGTGTGTGTGTGGACATGTGTTTATGTAAGGGGCGGCTCCTAGAACGTCAGTTCAACTCCCCCTCGTATCTCTGTGCAGAACAGTATCACTACAAATGGCCCAGATATGTGTGTGACGTCGATTTGTGTGTATTATGTGTGTGTTCTGTTGTTATGTTCTGCCCGCTTGGCTACCCAGAAGCATCAGTCACCTGGACAGATGATTCTGGGTACTCGTCCACACCACGGGAAGGTGGGCCAGTTCCAGTAGATGGGACACCTATGGTCTCAGAGTATGAGACAAAAAAAAAAAAAAAAAAAAATTTTTTTTCCTTCTCTGGGGCCCACTCCAGAGGGAAAAAAAAAAAAAAACAGAAAGGAAGAGAAAGAAATGAATAAAAATAATTAACTAAGATAACAAAAAAGAGAGGTGATATAGCAACTCGCATCTGATGATCTCAAGGTCCAGGGGTAGCACACCGGCCAGCACCTGAATGGCGTGGTTGCTGACCGTGCACACCGCCCTGGTGACGGTCAGTAGCATTGCTCGTTGTACTGTTTCAAGCTTTCTGAATTTGACTGCTGTTATGGCCTTCGTGTACCAGATTACTGCTGCATATGTGATTATTGGTACGAAGATGGCTCTGTAGTATATGGAAAAGAGTTCGTTTCTTCAATCCTTCCTGGCGAGAGACACTCTGTTTACTAGTGAGGTGTAATTACGGATCTTTTTACGTAGATACGTCAGATTAGTATTAGTGTTAGTAATGGCCTCATGGTGCAAGAAAGCCTATGGCTTATGCTGCACCAGCCAAAAAAAAAAAAAACCGAATAAAACAATGATGAAAAAAAAAAAATAATAATAATAATAAATAAATCATAATAATTAATAAAAGAAAAGGAAATTAAATCTATCATCCTGTGCGCTTCCCTCACCCGAAGGTACTATCCAGATGACCTTTGAATTTCCCCAAACTGTCAGCCTCTACCACCCACGTAGGCAACTTATTCCAGTAATTTATAACTCGCTGGCTAAAATAAAACTTCCTGCAGTCCAATCTAAACATTTCCCCCCGTAACTTGAATTTATGTCCCCTAGTTCTAGCATCATTTATAATCTTGAAAAGTTCATCCTCATTCATTTTACTGATTCCTCTCAGAGCCTTAGGCACCTCAATCAAATCTCCTCTAAGGTGTCTAGTTTCCAAACTCTGCAACCCACATATTCGCCCTTTTGCCGATCTCACCAGGCGAGTCACCCTTTCAAGAAGCTCGATGTCTTTCTCTAGGTGCGGTCTCCATACTTGAACACAGTATTCCAAGTGTGGTCTAACAAAAGCCTTATATAATGGGATTATCACGTCCCTATCTCTACTTGCAAAAGTTCGATAGATCATCGATAGGACACCATGGGCCTTCCTTGCAACCTGTTTACAATGCTCAGAGAATTTTATGTCTGCCCGTATCGTAACACCCAAGCCTTTCCTCCAGTACTGGGTTTAGTTGAACTCCAAGTGAATAAGTTTTTTTGGGATTACTGTTTCCCAGGTGTAATACCTTACACTTTGTTGGATTAAAGCATAGCTGCCATTTTTCTGACCATTCCTGAAGTCTATCTAGGTCTCTCTGAAGAAGCTCAGCTTGACAGTGATCATTAACTACTCTACCAATTTTAACATCATCTGCAAATTTAATCACGCCCTCTACCCCTTCATCGATGTCGTTTATGAAAATTAAAAACAATAGTGGTCCTAATACAGATCCTTTGGGAACCCCGCTTCTTACATCAACCCAATCTGAGGAATAGCCATTTATCACAACCCTCTGCCTCCTGCCCTGAAGCCATCCTGCTATCCATCTAAGGATTTTCCCAGTGATTCCAACCTGTTACAGCTTATAAAACAACTGCTCATGTGGGACTCAGTCAAAAGTTTGCTGAAATCTAAATAAACAATGTCGAAATTATTCCCTAAATCCAGCTCGTGAGTGACCCTTTCAAAATAGCGAACCAGATTTGTTAAACATGATTTTCCCTTTACAAAACCATGCTGAGTATCCTTGAGAATTTCAATTCGATCCAAATGATCCTGAATTCCACCCTTGATCATTGCCTCCATGATCTTCCCTACCACTGAAGTCAGACTGACAGGTCGATAATTTCCCACTTCACTCTTAGAGCCACCCTTATGTATGTGAGATACATTGGCACTTTTCCAATCCAAGGGAATCTCCCCAGAGTCTAGTGATCCTCGCATAATTAGTCTCAATGGTTCAATGCACTCACTTGCCGCCTCCCTTAAGATTATAGGGTATATTCCATCAACTCCAGGAGCCTTACTGGCCTGTAGGCTCGAAAGTTTTTTAATTAAATATTGCGAAATTTCAATATCATTAATTACATATTTTTCAACTTCGCTCCCACAATTTCCCAATGCCGCAAAAGGTTTTTCATTTGTAAATATCGATGCAAAATAACTGTTGAGTTCATCTGCAACGGCAGCTGGTGTATTTAATACTATCCCCTTTCCCTTACGTAAAGGTCCGATCTGGTTTGTCCTGCTCTTCTTGGCATTTATATATGTGAAGAATTCCTTATCCCGCCCCCCTCTTTGCTCTGTTTGCTAGTGATTTCTTATAAACTGCCTTTGCCTGTCGAACCTTTTCGATGAGGGATAAAGGATAGGTTCTTGTCCAGGATTATGCCTAGATACTTCATTTCAGTTCTGCCCTGTATTTTTAGTTGTGGAGGTCTCCGGATGTCCAGCGTTCTTTTAAGAAGTATGGAGCAGGTATTGTCCGGTGAGATCTGGAGTTGTACTCATTAGCCCTGTTCTGTAGGGTAGCAAGTGCTCTGTTATCGGCTTCCAGGGTAAGGACCAGGTCATCTGCATATTCCTGAGTATTGACGTTTGATAGGTTGGTAGAAAGGAATTCGTCTAGGACGATGTTCCAGAAGAGGGGCCCCAGCACAGACCCCTGTGGGCAGCCCCTGTAGATTGATTGGGTGGTCTGGTGGTCTGACAGTTATGCTACGGTTCGAGAGATAGCTAGGGATTCAAAGATATAGGTTTTGGGAAAGGTTTGTGGCTCGAAGTCTACCCAGGACGTTTGACCACCAGAGTGAGTCAAACGCTCCGGTGAAATCAATTGAGATTGCAAGGAAATATTTCTTGGTACAGCTTTTGGCGGCTGTGAAGATGTTATCCAGGGCGTCCACGGCTGATCGTCCCTTCCTGAAGCCATACTGGTTTTGTGACTGTAGATTGGCGTTGACATAATGAGTTGTTATTCTGCTATGTAGGAGATGTTCAAAAAATTTTCTAAGGCAGGAGAGAAAAGCAATTGGGCAGTAGGAGTCCGGTCTATCTGGCGACTTGTTTGGACTTTTTAGGACGAAGCGTACACTTGCTACTTTCCATGCACTTAGGAAATATCCTACTTGGAGACAGTGGTTGACGAGGTCCAAGATAATGTGTGGAGTATATTCAATTAGTTTCTTAACAATTTCTGGCTGAGTTTGTCCAGAGTAGGTGACTTACGTGTCCTAATTCTTGCTGCTGCTAAGTTAAGTTCCCCTAAAGTTGTTTCCGTTGTTTCCATGCTGTAATCATCATTTCCTCTGCATAGCAAGAGCTGCTGTGGAGTTGTTACCATTGCCGTCTGCTTAAAGATTGCATCAAGAATATTATTTATCGAGCTGCTCCAGGTGTTTGTAATACTTCCCGTTGGTGTTACGGTTGACGGGATAACTTCTCCTAGAAGTTTGGGAAACTGTAAGCCCCTGGCTTTATGGTCGTGAAGGGTAATAAATATTATCTCTCTCTCTCTCTCTCTCTCTCTCTCTCTCTCTCTCTCTCTCTCTCTCTCTCTCTATGGGGAGTTTGTTGGTGATAACCTTATATACCACCTCCAGTGGCGGAATACCCATTAAGGCAATGAGGCACGTGCTTAGGGGCCCCAGGCTTTGGGGGGCCCCCAAGCCAAGCCATTTTCCTATAGTGTTCTAAAATAGATTAATGTTTTCAGTAAACATCATAAAAATCTTGATTAATTTAAGCGAACATTTAAGCAAAAAATTCAAAAGCACAAAATTTTAATTATTTGCCACCTAACTTTTATTTATTTTTTATTCTTTTTTTATTATTTTTTGGGGGACCCCAAATATAATTTGCCTAGGGGCCCCAACTATCCTTAATCCGCCACTGACCACCTCCCAGGGGTTTTGATTTTCAACTGAGGTGACAAGATCTTCCCATGATTTTTGTTTTCTTTTTCTAATTAGAGCAGTGTAGTCATTTCGGATGTTCTTGTATTGTTGTCTTAATTCTTCAGCCTCATTGGCAAGCCAAGATCTCCTGGCACGCTGGAAGATTTTCCTCTTCTGGTTCGCCTCCCGTCGAAGATTCTGTAACTCTGTGGACCACCAGGAGACAGCACCTGGTCTAGGATTTTTCTGCTTCATTGCTGTGTCACACGCACTGGAATGAGGTTGATGACAGTTTTCTGGTGTAGGTTAGGGTAATTTAGCCTAGGATCATCTGCTGGTAACTGGTGGAAGAGGTCGCACAGGGTCTTTTGAAAGAGGGCCCAGTCTGCCTTATCGACCGCATATCTCTGTATCATCAATCGTTGGAGCGGAATGCATTAGCATTAGCATTAGCATTAGTAGAGGCATTTGATGCAAGAAAGCAAGCTTATGCAGCATCAGCCAAAAAATAAAATAAAATAAAAATAAATAAATAAATAAATTAAAAATAACCATTTCCACTTCACCCATCTGTTCGTTCGAAATACCTGTCCAGCTGAGCCTTAAACTTATTTAGGTTATCAACTTCCACGACAAGGGATGGAAGTCTGTTCCACCAACCAACCACCCGCTGGCTAAAAGCAAATTTCCGCACGTCTATCCTACATCTGTCTTTCCTCAATTTCAATTTATGCCGTCTCAGGTGATTTTTCTGAGCAAGAGGAAGAATCCCATCAGCATTGAGCATGCTCAAACCATTCAAGGCTTTACACAGCTCAATCAGATCACCTCGCTGGTGCCTAGTCTCCAGACACTGTAATTTGCAAAACTTAAGCCTTTCTTCGTAAGAGCACCCCTTTGTTCCATTCACCAATCTTGTTGCCCTTCTCGGTACTCGTTCCAGCATCCCTACATCCTTCTTGAAATGAGGCCTCCAGACCTGTATACAGTACTCTAGGTGTGGCCTGACCATTGCCTTATACAAGGGAATAATCACCTCCTTATCCCTGCTAGAAAAATTCCAATATATTATCGACAATACACCATGAGCTACTCTTGCAGCCCGTCTGCACTGCTCAGAAAACTTCATATCTGCCTGCACAACCACCCCCAGGTCCCTTTCATTCTCTACCACTGTCAGTGTAGTACCACAGAGTTGATACGTTGCTCTGGGGTTGCTGTTTCCCATATGTAGTACTTTACATTTGTCAATGTTAAACTTCATTTGCCGCCTCTCAGCCAATCTGCTTAACCTTTCCAGATCCTGTTGCAGTAGCATAGTGTCAGTAGTATCCTTGACAGCCCTGCCAACCTTCGTATCGTCTGCAAACTTGGACATTAAGCTTGATATACCATCATCAATATCATTTATAAATACAGAAAACAATAATGGACCGAATACTGAACCCTGAGAGACTCCACTAATAACATTAGTCTACGATGAGCAGTGTCCATTGATTACCTCTCTGTCTTCTCCCCCTCAACCACCCCTTTATCCACAGCAGCAATTTGCCTCCAATGCCACACTGCTCCAATCTGTGCAGCAGTCTTCCATGTTCAACAGTATCAAAAGCCTTTCTAAGATCCAAGTATATAATATCAAAGTTATTCCCTGCATCCAGTTCTTTTGTGACTGCATCACAGAATCCAATCAAATTGGTCAGGCAAGACTTCCCCTTAACAAAACTATGCTGTGTCTGAGCTATAACTGAAGTCTTGTCTAGATGATCCTGCAGTGCTTCTTTAACCATTGCCTCCATTAATTTTCCGGGAACAGAAGTTAAACTAACAGGTCTATAATTACTTGTGTCGCCTTTTGATCCTCTTTTGTGGATTGGGGTCACATTTGTACATCTCCAGTCCATGGGTATTTCCCCTGAGTCCAAGGAAGCTCTCATAATTATGGCTAAGGGTTTGCTTACTTCTTTTGCTGCCTCCTTTAATATAACTGGAAAGATCCCATCCACCCCAGGTGCCTTTCTTGTATTTATCTTCAACAATTTCTCCTCCACTTTACTCTCACTTATTACAAGATTCTCTAGCTTACTGCCAGAGTTTAATACATCGCTGGCATTCCCCTCGCTGAATAACTCCTCATGTGTGAATGTCGATGCAAAATATTCATTCAGTTTGTTATCTACCTGAGCAGGATCATCAACAGTTGACCCATCGATATCAAGTGGACCAATCTGATTCATCCCCTTCCTTCTAGAGTTTACATAAGTAAAGAACTCTTTGCTGTTTTTCTTTGCATCCCTTGCCAAAGATTTCTCGTAATCTGCCTTCGCCTGCCTAACCTCCTTTGTAACTTGGTTACAGATCAACTTGTATCTATCATAGGCTTCTGTGTCACGTGTTAATTTGTACGTATCCCATGCATTTTTCTTCTCCTCCATATGTCTCATTAGTTCATCTGACATCCACTTAGGCCTAAACCTTGAACAATATTTCTTAGTTGGTATGTAAAGCCTAGTAGCTTGTAAGATAAGTTCTTTGAATACTTCCCATTTTGAATTTGCTGTTGGTAACATCATCAGTTGGTCCCACTGTATAGAATTTAAACTCTGTCTCAGTCCATCGTAGTCGCCTTTACGAAATCAATAACCCTTCCCTTTACCTCTAATGGTAGTTACCTCTTTGAGTAAATTCCACTTCAGCACACTGTGATCACTGCCACCTAGTGGTTCATTTACCTGCAGATTCTTAATGCATGAAGAATCACTACTGATAATCAAATCAAGAGTATTACTCCCTCTAGTTGCCTCCCGAACATGCTGATGTAGAAAACAATCATCCAATAAATCCACAAAAGCCTTGCTAGTGTGTGAGTGACCAGCCCCCAAATTCCAGTCAATATCTGGGAAATTAAAATCCCCCATTATAAGACTCTCTGATTAACTGGCCCACTCTATTTCCTTGTACAATGTCTTATTATACTCATCAGAGTCATTAGGCCTATAGCACACTCCTACTCTCACTTTTGATCTCCCAATGCTTATGTCACACCAAACTGACTCGACACTGCACTGTCCAGCAATGTCGACTGGCTTCACTTCCTTGGACTTTATGTATTTCTTAACTAATAGCATAACCCCTCCTCCCTTCCTACCCTGTCTATCCTTTCTGTAGACATTGTACTCCCCAAATTCCAGTTCTGCATCCCTTATATCTGTGTGACACCACGTCTGTGAAATCCCCACAATATCTGCCTTTGATGTTTTGAGCAATACCTCAAATTCATCAAATTTATTTACTAAACTCCTAGCATTGGTGTACACGCAAGTATACATGCACCTGTTCTTTTTATTAGCTACCCTAACACAACCCATGTGTTTACTTGTACCCCAATGATTCCCAGCAGTCTCTGAAATATCCTGTATCTTATTTTCCAGGCTGCGGCTCATTCCAATAGAAACAGTGCAAGAATCACTTTCACCTCTGCCGGTGACTACTGTTAATCTATTAGTCCTTGTATCCCCCCAATCTAGCAGTTTTCCGACCCACCTAACACTGCCTCGATAGCATCAGCAAACATTCTTGCACCCTTTCTATTTAAGTGTATCCCATCTCTGTAGAAGCAGTCTCTCCTGTTAACAAGTACAGACCAGGCTGAAAAAAATTCTTCCCCTTGAGCCTTGCACAATCTTTCCAGGGCCGAATTGATCGACAAGGCTCTCATCATATACTCCCTCCTATCGTGTCTGGGCAGAATTGCAGACACTTTCAAATTCAACCCTAATTCACGGCTTTTTTTTCAACAGTGACCTCTACTTGCTAAGTAATTCCGCCGGTTTCCTACTCTTAATATCATTAGTATGCGGGCAATGGAGCGCTTCATTTCAAAGGTAATGGCCCGGTGATCAGAGGTGATCCAAGCCTCCTGGACCACCTAGTTCTGGAGGTAGCCTGCCATTGATCTGGTAGCAAGAGTTAAATCTGCAATGTAACCCTTGTTAGTTTTTCTGTAATGATGTTGAGTGGGAATATTTGGTCTATTGTTCATCTGTCTTTTCTAAATCCTGCTTGTTCTTCCCCTATTATTTCTTCATATGTTTTAAGTATCCTATTTTGTAAAATCCTTATAAATATTTAATATATATGGTTTAAAAGGGTAATGGGTCTATAATTCTAACATTTTGCTTTATCTTCTCTTTTGTGTACAGGTACTATTGTTCCGTTGTACTTGTTGCGCCCAGTGACACAACAAGTACAACGCATGCACGAAGAAAACTGAATTGTACGCAAAGTGCAGTGATGCAACAAGTACAATTGAGCAGTGACGCGCTACATTATACCGTTATATCAGCATAATGATTAATACACGAATGACTGTGCCAAAATCTACAGACCAGCGTTCGAAGGAATATGGTGAAAGAAAGAAAGGGAAGTTGGACCGAAATATGAATCCTGATGAAATTCAACAAGAGTGTTTCGTTATGCCTGAGATTCCTGAAACTGCACCCAGAAAAAAGTCGAGCTGATATAAAGAAGGAATATCGTGAACGGAAGAATTTCCAACAACTTCATATGAATTATTTCAAAATGAATTTCATTTACAAGAAGTGAGTACTTTCATGAAGTGTAATACATGTCATACTTCATTAAAAGAGAGACGGATGCCAACTATAGCCACATCAAATGGATTTATATATGCAATATATCCTACTCAAATGCCTCCACTGGATGTTGTAACTGAGCGTTTGATATCACACGATTATCCTTTATGCAAATTCGTCATTTATATGAACATGGACAATATGGGATCATTGGACAAGTAATAAATTTACCAGTTAACGTAAACACAATGGTTCGTCAATTACCTAGAGAATTAGATGACGATTATGCCATTAATGTACATATAAAATGAAGACTCATACATAAATCATCATATCTACAAGGATGTGTGCAGAATGAAATTTTGGTCAATGTCGCAAACTCGTATATTGATACCGATGGCCACAGATGACAATCGAAGATTAGCTTATCGCAAAAAATATCATAAAATGCACGACTCATTAGAATTGGATGATCATTGGAGGAATTCCTTAAATCAAATCACTGCCAATCAGAAGAAGAATATCTAAATATTTTGAGGGCTGGTATCAAACGACCACGTGTATTTCTTAAACGGATATGAATATAACTGATCTAACACGAGCATTAAGTGTAGATGTATTGAATTCTGTAGAGATGAGTTCACAAGAGGCAGCTTGATATTTATTACGATACCCAATGTCCATGTCTTCAAGAGCGATTGAATACGTGCCAACGGTATGGCCACATGAGCGTCAGAAATTACGTAAATCAAAAGCTGAATTGGACGAACAACAGTTGATAGTGAGTCTTTGGATATATGGAAAGATAGTATTTTTGATAAATATGAAAAACGGGGTGAAACATTTTAGGGGTTTCCAATAAATTTCCTTTATTTTGTCTTCTTCAAATCGTGATATGTTTAATGTTGCTCTATTGTTCTTTGGCGTCGTATTTTTAAATTTCCATTTAATTGTTGCTGCTAGCAGTTCGTGATCGGTGTCAGAATCTGTACTTCAAGAGTTTTAACATTTTGAATGGATGATTTCCAGTTGTTCTTTATTAAAATGTAGTCTATGCAGTTTTTTGTATTTCCATCTGGTGATGTCCATACATACTTATGTTGAGATCTGTGGTAGAACAGTGTGTTGGTGATGAATAATTTGTTTTCTTTGCAGAAGTTCAAGAGTTCTCCTCGCTCATTTCTATTTCCTAACCAGAATTTTCCTAATACGTCGCTGAAGTCTGTCGAAAAGCCTCCAACTTTTGCGTTAAAATCTCCCATTATTATTAAAATATCTGTTTGTGTTATCCATGGTTTCTTGTAGGTGTGAATAGAAGGAAGCTGTCTCTGTGTCATCATGTGAGGAGTCTGGGACGTAAACCTGGATTATTTTTATGAAGATTGCTTTTTCTTTATTTTCCTTTTATTCTTAAACTTATCATTCTTGGGCTGTGTGGTTGAATTTTTATTATTAAGTTTAACAGATATTTCTTTACTATGAAAGTGACCCCTTCTCTATGTATGTTGTCTTTTCTACCTGAGTAAAATATTCTTCCTTCTGTCATATCCAGTGTTCCATCTTCTGTCCAATGTGTCTCTGACATTCCTACGATATCCCATTTGATCTTTTTCAATTCTTCTTCTACCAATTTTATTTTCCCGGGCTTGTAAAACGATCTTACGTTTAGTGAGAGATACATTTGAGTTTTGGCTGACCATATAGCTTTCTTCACAGCTGTTCTCCATGGTATAAAAATAGCCGCGTCGGTTACCACGGACGCGGTAGCATGAATGTTTATCTGACAATGACTGAGATCCATAGGGTTTAAGGCAGATAATGCAGCTGGCTTGCCATTCCACTGCTGCATAGTCCACAATTTAGATGGGACCAGTATCTAGGAAGAGTGACAGACTTCCACTGTTGCTGAAATAGATCCTCCATCTTCACCTCTAACCCAGGAAGGGGCCCATCCCAGGTACTGTAGGTCGGAGTCAGCCGAACCCGGGTTTTTTTACATGAGGTATGCTCCTCCCCCTCCTCCTTTCTCCTCCGGGCTTGGGATCAGCGATGGTGGAGCTAATACTGTATAAGCTTGTTTTCTTACATTATATGCCACTACTAATGTTAATCCGGACAAGGAGCGCAGTTCTCTGTTAAACGAACTTTGTACCTTGTAGAAGTAAGGATACGTAGGGACTGGGGCGGACTGGTCATAAGACTTACCGGAGAAACCATGGTGGGCCAGAGGCCGTTTTTCATCCAGCAGACATAAAATCGTCCATAGAACCCACGCCATTTACAGCCAGTATACACAAATCAATATGGCTTTAATCGCTGATGCTCCTACAATAACTTGTTACTTTTAAACATAGTTCCCTTGAAGTCGAGATTCTTTTGCCACCGATGCTGCAATGCATTGATTCCAGTTCCCTTGGGCCTCCAGGAATGAATCCACTGCAGTAAAGACGTCATTGTCGGTGGGAAAATGGATGCCAGTATTTATTTATCAAATTGGAAAATAGGTGAAAGTCCGATGTTGCTAGATCTAGTGCATTGAGGATCGTCCAAGATTTCAAAGCTGCAATCAGACAGTGCAGCCATGGCAAAGATAGACTTGTGAACAGGCGCATTTTCCTGGTGGAACACGATTCCTTTGCGAATGTTTCCTCGGAGTTTGTCTTTGATGTTTCCACACGAGCGAGTCAAGAGCTCTGCGTAATATTCCACTACGACCGTCTGGCCTTTCGAAAGGTAATCCACTAGCAACGCTCCATCAGCATCCAAAAAAAAATAATGCCATCACTTTGCGAGCAGAAGGAATCGACTTGACTTTCTTTGGACGGGGAGAAGAGTTGTGTTTCCACTCTTTGCACTGCTGTTTTGTCTCTGGCTGAAAGTAAAGGACACACGTCTCGTCCATGGTCACAAACTTCGCAAGAAAATTCGTGGATCTGCTTCGAAACGATGCAAATGTTCACCTGACGTGACAATCCTTGTGCACTTTTGATCTGCTGTTAATAAGTTTGGGAATTATATGCTGGCACTTTTTTCACAACGAAAACCTCTGGTTTAGTGCGGTACACACGTTCAGATGAAATGCCCAAGGTGCTGGCAATATACTGGACACTCATCACCACAAGATCATGCGCACTGACAACAGCTTCTGTAGAGATGAAAGTTATCGATTTTTTTCCACTGCGTCTGTCATCTTCTAGTCTCTTCTTCTCTCGTTTAAATTCTGCTGCGCACTTCCTGACAATGGAAACAGGAAGGGGAATCCTTTCCCAATGTATTTCCCATATCCTCATGAATTGTGTAACATAACCTAACCTAACGCGTGTCAATTTATCGTAATTTCGAGCTCACGTGACTGCTAAATGCCGCGAACAATTATATTTGCCTCAAAATGAATAGCCCAAGTGTCGAGAATGGTCAAAGATTAAGCACTCGTGATTGCTAAATATGATTAATTCAGCATTGGTCGTTTGGGAGGTGCAGCAGCAGCACAATATTGTGTTCAAGACCAAAAACTGATCTTGGATAAACAAGAAAAGTTGGTTCCGTGAGTTTGAAGTTGGACAAGTTCTTGCTATCCTTTTCCCCAAAATAAATTCTCGAACCAGTGCTACTGAACACCAGGTCTGTCCCTAGGTAAATGATCGCATTATTGTCAAACCGATGCGATCACTCACCTACAGTCGGACTAAGTTATTACCCCGTTTAATTTATGTGGTCGTGCCAGTTTAATAAGGGTCTTGTTTCTTCTCTAAGTTAGGTTAGAGATTGATTTGATAGTTCCTTAGGCACTGTTAACTGCAGTTAGACTCAACAATGGCTGAGTTAGTCGGTGCGATTATTTACTGGACGAAGAAGTTGAGCTTCCGAGGAGGATAAAACCATGCAGCTCTCACCCGAGACCGACCATCTGAACCTCGACTCAAACCGACCAAATTTTCCACACGTCCTTGACGGGATTCAAATCGAGACTTTTTTCCACCCAGTGCGTGAAAATTAGGAATGAACAGTCGATATGGCTCTTTTACTTGCGTTCACTTTTTTTTTCTTCTTCTTTTTAATTTGAATGCCAAATTAAAAATAAAGTAGTTTAGGGTTATAGTTTTCATTTGGCCTCTTTGCCTAGGGTCCTGCGGAACACCACCGATCTCTAGTTACCATACCAGGAGCGGGAGCTGGGACAGGTAGTAGGAATTAAGTTCTGGCTGGGCGAACCCAGTTTGTATGAACTTTCCAGGGAGGACCGTATAAAAAATAAACAAATAAAAAGTTTTTATTGAAGGGTGGGACTGTTAAGAGAGCGAAAAAAAAGTAAGATTGGAGGTGGTAAAGCCCATGCAAAAGGTTTGAAATGGGAGGTGGGGAGAGTGGCCAATGCTGGATTTCAGAGAAGGAATAAAGACCTAGGGTTAGGGTGCTCTATGGGGGAGAAGGCACTGTGCGTGCTCTTTAGACATACACGTAATAGATGACTCTCATCAATTGGGGAATTACCACCACAGTGCTTATTAGAAGCCTGAAATTGAGAAACCCATGTTTAGTCTCAAGAACAGTTTCCAGAATCCCCTTCCCCACCATCTCCTTCAACCCATTTCTACTAGGGCTAATATCAGTAGAAATACTAATACTAACCAGAACCACTACTAATATGATATAACACTATTAATATAATAGTAATATCGTAACTAGGTGGTAGATGACTCTCATCAACAGGTGAAAAATCCTGATTCTCGTGATTAGCACAGTTGGTAGGATCGCCTCCATCCCACATCGAGTGAAGAAGACTTGAATTCGAGTCCCGTCAATGAGGTGAGGAATTTTTACGGGACTTTTTCACAACGTGACTGAGTTGGTTGGTCTCGGCGACGGTAGTATAGTTTTTTCTCTGAAAACTCAGGTTTTTTGTCCAGCAAACAGAAAATCTACCTTATACACGGAGCAATTGGCGTTAGTTTCTGATGCTCCTAAAATTCAACTACAACCAGGGCCGGATTTAAACTTGTAGTCCTAAACTATAACATGTATGAAGCCCTTTCCCTTGAGAAGTGAGGCACTAAGCTGTAGCTTGTTTAGCTTATATGTAAATTTGGCTTCGACTACAACAGCTTTGCTTATTGGAGGCTTTAAGTGGTGTTTATTCTCCAGAGCAAGGTTTCCAGAATCCCACTTCCATTTCCTCAACTCAGTCACGGTATTAAGTACTATGAGTACTTAATACCGTGAATGAATAAAATAAATTTTAAAAAAAAAGTATAAATCCCACATTGCGCAGACCAGTTAATTGAGGGGAAATTCCTAAAGAGATTACCTAAGCTGCATCTAATTTTGGAGGGGTCTATTAGAGCAACACATACCCTACATGTACACCAACCATACACTCACCTGCCATACTTGTCTGCAGGCCCCATTTTAGGAAGGATGTAGAACTGCTAGAACGGTTACAGAGAAGGGCATCGAGATTCGTGAAGGGGGAACAAAAATGTAGCCTTACCAAGAAAGGCTTACTTCTGCAAATTGCAACATCTGAAGACTGGGCACTTGCGAGGTGATCTGATTGAGGTGTTTAAAGACTTTGAATGGATTAAGCAAGCTGAATACTGATGGGATTCTTTCTCTTGCTCAGACTATGCACATGAGGGGGAATAAATTCAAATTGAGGAAGGATGGTTGCAGAATAGATGTGCGAAAGTTTGCCTTCAGCCAACGGATGATTGATCGCTGTACCACTCACATCTATTGTTGTGGGAGTGGATAGTTTGAATAAATTCAAGGAAGAACTAGACAAACTGTTGGAGGAATGGTAGGTGAGTTAGGATTTTTTTTTTTTTTTTTTTTTTTTTTGCTGATGCTGTTGAAGCTTGCTTTCTTGCATCATTTGCCATTAATACTAATACATGACTGAACTAGAACAATAAAACCTGTCAGCCATAAGTGATTTAACTAGCCATTAGTATCAGGACTGGAAAATGATGTAAGGAAGGCAGCTTATACATTAAAAAAATATAAACCATGTCATTTGGGAAAAACATGATTGTTCGAAAAAACTTAGAGGGAATGGACTTTCTTCATTCCTTCTTAAGTTTTTTCAAACAATCAAGTCTAACGGAAAAGAAATTTTTGCACATCTCTGCACACTGCACACCAATATTAACTGATGTCTTCTTATGCATATCATCTTGAGAAAAATTAAGGAAGCCATCAGCATTTAATTTATTCAATCTATTTAAGTCTTTAAACACTTTAGTCAGGTCTCCTCAGTTTTCTGGATTTCAGATGTTGCCATTTGCAGGACCAGACTCTTCATTGACAGGAGGATCATTCGTTTCCTTGATTAATCTTAACCTTCTCTGCACCCGTTTCAACAGATTCACATCCTTCCTGAAATTAAGCTACAGATCTGTATGCAGTACTGGAAGTGTGGTTAACCATTGACTTGTACAAGATAATCACCTTTTTGTACCTGCTGGGAAAATTTCTGCAAATCATTTACAGAATTCTATGAACTGTCCAAGCCGGTGGCTAGCACAGTGGTATCGTCACCATTCTCCGCACACCAGATGGAAAAGGCTCGGGTTCTAAACCCGTCGATGACGCGAGGAACTTTTTTCATTCCGGAGTGCTTTTTTCACTCCGTGGCTGAGTTAGTCAGTCTCAGGCGTAGATAGCAAGGTTTTTCCCCTAGAATCTGGGATGTTTTGTCCAGCAAAATAGATAAACGACCATAGAACACACGCAATTAGCAGACACACAGCATGGTAGATGAATTTAATAGTTTACTTTGTCCAAGCCGGCTGAAAGGCTCTGTTTCCATTCCCGAGAAACAATTTTTATGAAGCCCATAAAAGTAGTGAATCAGTGACTTGGGGCATATATTAACATGTCTCTAAATTGTGTGTTCTGTGGTCGATTTTCTGCTTACTGGATGAAAAACCAAAGCCCTTACATCTTCTTTCTTTTTTTTTCACTTTGTGACTGAGGTAGTTGATCGCGAGTGTGGATATGTTTTTATCCCAGAAATTCGAGTTTTCAGCAAAACTAGCAGCCTCTGTACTGTTGCGAAAACTTAATGTTGTAGTGTACAATTACACTACAGCCATCAAATTTGGTTATGGCTGTACTGCATCAGGAACTTGGGCCATACATTAATGTCTGTAAATTGCATGTTTTCGTTTGTCGATTTGCTGGATGAAAAATCCAAGTTTCTGGCAGAAAGAACCATGCTGCCCTCGTCTGAGACTAATTAACTCAGCAATGTTGTGAAAGATTCATAAAAATTTCTCACATCATTGAGAGGATTCGGACGCAGGTCTTTTCCAGCTTGTTTGTTTGGGGATTTATTGGGTGCATCAGCAACTATGGCCATAGTGTGCCAGTCTTTTCCAGCCACTGTGAGTAGTCCAGGGAGGAAAATTATAAATGCGTGAACAAATACTCTTAGAGAGATACTACTCAGCATGTCCTTGAATCTAATATTAACATTTAGTCTGATAATGCTATATTTTTTTTTTTTTTTTTTTTTAATGCTATTCCTACTGGATATCCAAACCAGATCATTGGACCACTTACAGGAAAAAGTTATTTTCCAGCAAATCCCATTTCCTGCTATGCTATATGGATGGTAGTTAGAGGATATGACAGCAAACTCAAAGAGGAATTACTGATATCATGATCCAACAAAACAAGCAGTTGACAGCACTGCTTTGATGTGTTTTTGCTTGCTAATACGTTGGTACCCTCATATCCCTAGACCACATACTGAATGCTGAACCTACACCACTCAACAAAATTTATAGAAAATGTTTTTCGTTAATATTTTATTGTGAACCAGCAAAACCAAAAGTGGATATTTGATTACAGGCTTCCTGGCATGCAAATTCCAAGTACCCAATAGAAACCAATTAACAACCTAATAGAGCTGTATATTATGCAAATTATTTATGCATATAAAAACATTGGTTGCTACATCACTTCATTTCTGTTTTTTGGCTTGCTCAGTGGGATAGACATCTCCAGTACTCAGGATGGCAAGTAATTGTTTAGATTATTCTTTGAGATGGCAAGCCGTTGGACTTGAAGCCAGCAGTCACAGGTGGCACATTGGCTCAATGTGACACAGTGTTGTTTTCACACTATGGAAACAGTTTCAGGAGACAAAGCATGAGTTACACATTTTTTACATGTTCCCATAATTTTGTTGAGTAATGTATATGTACATATATATATATAAATATATCAATGTATATACACCCTGAATGTTTGTTTGTTTGTTTGTTATTTGGTTTTTAGGAGCATTAGCAACTAAGGCCATATTGCTCCGGGGATATGCGGTGGTCATTCCCTGACCTTTCCGCATCTTCCGTATTTGGTGGTGACGGGCTCGAACCCCAGTTTAATCTAGAAGCGTGTGCTACGCACTGCTGCTCCTTCCCACCTGGCTACGGAGGCGCCACCCTGAATGTGTGCGTGTATATATATATATATATATATGGTGTATCATAACATATGGGAACCACTTCAGGGATGGATTTCGATCCTTGAAGGACATAAAAACAAAAATATTCATGTAAACAAAGGTCTGATTTACGTTGTTTCTGACTTAAGCCATATTTGTTTTCTGGCAACTATCTGCTTACATTTACAGGAAATGCTAAAAATGACCACTGTGCACCTAAATACAATACAAGTCTGCAAACACTTCATCATAAACCACACCTGCTCAAAATCTCCAGGTATCTGTCAGATTTGCTGTTCTGGTGCTGATAGGTCTACCACCATCTGAAACTTGTTTTCTAGATGAACCAGTTTCTGCAAGGCATTTATTTATTCTCTTATTTGGCCCAAAATGATTACCAAAGTTTTCTGCATAAGATTCTCGATTCAGCCATAATGCATCTAGCAAGTAAACATGAGATGCATGTCTGCCATTTCTCAATTTGAATAAGCCTTCATTATCATAGTAAATGCACAGTATCCAAATGTTGAGAACAAGCTCCAAATGTAGTGCCCTTGTCAGTAGAATTAACTGACCGAAATCACTACAGGATCTTGTTTACATAACTAGTAAAGTAAGTAAGAAAGATCCGCTATGAGATATCGAGCATTTTTTGCAAACGGTTGAATGGAGCCAACATGCTAACTCAGTTGGTGGAAAGAATTGCTGTAACTAGGAAACAAAGACAAAATCAGACCTATGTTTACAAGAAATTTTTTTTTTTATTGTTTTTAGATCCTAAATCCATCCATCCCTGAAGTGGAGCCCACATGTTATGATATACCCTGCATATATTGGTATTAACAGCCCTCAAGCATATGCTTTAACTGTATGTAGAGTATGTTTGCAACCCAATTTACATGTTGTGTGGCCTAAAAAATGCAGAATGACTCACGGGGAAAAAATTACCACTTCTGCTTGAGATCCACTAATCACAGCCTCATTTGAAGAGTACTTTAGAAATTCCTCCAGTTGTTGATGGGAATCAAAACCAGACTTCTACAAACGAATGGCAGAGGTCAATGTATTGTGTCAGCTAAGTGCCACGAAGAGCACTTAGTTGGCACAGTACATTGATATATGGATTGGGGAGAAAGACAAATTAACAGTATCATAGTTAACTGAGCACTGTTCAATTTGAAACCCAGCAGCCACCTTCCTCAACGAAACCCTCCACTCCCAATTTGTTTTGCTAAGTAAACTCTGAGTGGTTTTAATGGTAATTTTAACAAACTTTATACATGCTGTCTAGGATTTCATCACTGAACCAATTTTGTCCCACTTTGGTTCACAATTTGTTTGATCCTAAAGAATTCTTTCAGATATCCTAAGATATAGAGTTAAGCATCTGCTACATATCTAAAATTATTTACAAAACAATTAAGAAATTTATTTTTGACAATCTCCTAGAAATATCCAATGAGATAGCATATTATTAATTTATTCAGAATCAGATGATCTGGAAATGCCTGCATATGGACCTTTTCTATTAATAAATAGGGTATCCCTACAACCACGTGATAAATGCACACTAAATACTGGAATTAATTATTTGGCAAATTAAACTATTAACTAATGGTTTCATTTTCAAGATAATAGTGTTAACAAAGTCAAATTTACTGGGACATACAGCCAAAAACAGAACAATATACTGGATTCGTTAATAAAAGGGTTATTTTTTAAGCACTTTTTTTTTTTAACCTGCATTTAAATAGAAAACTGTCAAATGCAAAAAAAAAAAAAAAAAAAAAATTATTTAACAACTTATTTTATGGATTTTGAAATTATAGACCATTCTGTTTAAAAATTTAATTTGGACTTCATTTGTTTTTTGATCCTAATGCATTCTGTCGGATATCTCAAATGCTAACTTCTAGAGTTAAGCACTGCTCTATATCTTAAATTATCTACAAAACAATTAAGAAATTTATTTCCATCAAACTCTCTCACAGCAGATCAGAAACTACCTAAATCAAAACCTGACAGGGAATTAGCATATCTTAGAGACAATAAGATGCACGCAATCACATTTTAAATGGAAAATTCTACGAAGCAAATATTTTGTATATTTGAAACACATAAGTGTGCGCATAGAATGACTCTTCAGACTTCAGGAATGGTAAAAAAAATGGCAGCTATGCTTTAATCCAACAAAGTGTAAGGTATTACACCTGGGAAACAGTAATCCCAAAATAACTTATTCACTTGGTGGAGTTCAACTAAACCCAAGTACTGGACGAAAGGGACTTGGGTGTTACAATACGGTCAGACATGAAATTCTCTGAGCATTGTAAACAGGTTGCAAGGAAGGCCCATTGTGTCATATCGATGATCTATCGAACTTTTGCAAGTAGAGATACAGACGTGATAATCCCTTTATATAAGGCTTTTGTTACACCACACTTGGAATACTGTGTTCAAGTATGGAGACCACACCTAAAGAAAGACATTGAGCTTCTTGAAAGGGTGCAAAGATGGGTAACTCGCCTGGTGAGATCGGCAAAAGGGCGACCTTATGAAGAAAGACTTCAAATATGTGGGTTGCAGAGTTTGGAAACTAAACACCTTAGAGGAGATTTGATTGAGGTGTTTAAGGTTCTGAGAGGCATCAGTAAAATGAATGAGGCCGAAATTTTTAAGATTATAAATGATGCTAGAACTAGGGGACATAAATTCAAGTTACGGGGGAGATGTTTAGATTGGACTGCAGGAAGTTTTATTTTAGCCAGTGAGTTATAAATTACTGGAATACGTTGCCTACGTGGGTGGTACAAGCTGACAGTTTGGGGAAATTCGAAGATCATCTGGATAGTACCTTCAGGTGAGGGAAACACATAGGATGATAGGTTTAATTTTCTTTTCTTTTATTATTAGTTTTTTTTCTTTTTTTTAAATCATTGTTTTATTCGTTTTTTTTTTTTTTTTTTTTGGCTGGTGCAGCATAAGCCATAGGCTTTCTGGCACCATGTGGCCATTACTAATACTAATTGAAAGTGTTTGCAATTCTGCCCAGACACGATAGGAGGGAGTATATGATGAGAGCCTTGTCGATCAATTCGGCCCTGGAAAGATTGTGCAAGGCTCAAGGGGTAGAATTTTTTTCAGCCTGGTCTGTACTTGTTAACAGAAGGGACTGCTTCTACAGGGATGGGATACACTTAAATAGAAAGGGTGCAAGAATATTTGCTGATGTTATCGAGGCAGTATTAGGTGGGTCAGAAATCTGCTAGCTTGGGGGGATACAAGGACTAATAGGCTTAAAACACCTCAACTGAATCTCCCCCCAAGCCCATGCTGCAATTTGCAAAACTGAAGCCTTTATTGGTTAGAGCACCCTTTTGTTCCCCTTGCAAATCTCACCTCTTCTCCACACCCGGTCCAACAGATCTACATCCTTCCTAAAATGAGTTTTCCCGCGCTTGTATGCAATACTCAAGGTGTGGCCATGTGATCAACCGTTGCCTTATACTATGGGATAAATCACATCCTGCTGGAAAAATTCCTGTATAATACCATAGTAGTGTGCAGACAGGCTGCCATGATTGCCTCTACATTGCTCAGAGGCAATCGTTGCTTAATATCTGACTGCACAATTACCTCCATATCTTTTTTATTCTCCACTGAGTGCAGTATCATATAGAGGTACATTAATCTGATACTTTTTCCATTTCATCAATATTAAATTTCAACTGCAACTTCTCTAGCCCATCTGCAAAATTTGTCAAGATCTTGTTGCAGTAGCATACCCTAATTACTGTGATTAACCACCCTACCAACCTTAATATCATTTGAAAACTTAAGACATTAAGTCTGATATGCCTCCTTAAATTTCATTAATAAATATAGAAAACAATGATGGGCCCAGAACTGAACCCTGGAAACTCCACTAATAACATTAGTCCAAAGCAATGACCATTGATAACCTCACTGCTTCAATTCAACCATCCCTGTTGTTATTATTATTATTATTGGTGGCATGCGATGCAAGAAAGTAAGCTTATAAAGCATTAGCAGGGGAAACAAAAACCCTCCCACATCAATCTGCCCATCCCTTCCAATAATGTGTAGTTTTTCTTTGAATTTATTGAAACTACCCACTTCCACAACACAAGATAGACATTTGTTATAACAATCAATCAACCACCTACCCATTGGCTGAAGGCAAACCTCACATCTATCCTGCCTCAATTTGGCAGGATAGATGTGATCAACCATCCTTCCTCAATTTGAGTTAGGCACCCACACATCAGTAAAGCAAGAGGAAAAATGCTCAAGCCATTCAAAGCCTTACACACCTCACAGGCACCTAGGTCTAGACATTACAATTGGCAGAACCGAAGCCTTTCTTAGTAAGAGCACCCTTTCATTCCCTTCACCAATTCTACCAGATCTACATTCTCCCTAAAATGAGTCCTCCAGACCTGTTTGAAGTACTCAAGATGTGGCCTAACCATTGCCTTGTACAATGGGATAACCACCTACTTATCCTGCCTAGCAACGTTCCTGAATATCATTGGCAGAACCCCAAGAACTGTTCTGACTATCTGCATTGCTCAGAGAACTTCATATCTGACTGCACAATTACCCAAGGTTTTTTTATTTTCCACTACCCTGACTGTACTACCACACAGTTGGTATGTTTCTCTGGGGTTACTGCTACCCATATCCAGTACCTTACATTTGTTAATGTTAAAATTTACTGCCATTTCTCAGCCTACCCACCTAATTTTTTTAGATCTTGTTGAAGTAGCATATCCTGATTACTGTCATTAATAAATGTAGATAACAACAATGGACATAGCAGTGAACCCAGGACTCCACTAACAATGTCGCCCTTGACTGCTAAACACAATTAACTATCGTATTCAAGGTTTATTGTAAGTCTTTCTGACTTGGTGGTTGTGCTAGCATATAAACAAGAACTGGTCAACATTAGTACGTGAAGAGCAGTGTCCATTAATAACCAGAATAAATTCCGGTAGTGCCAGAATATAAAATAGAACTGGTCAATATTAGTAGATGAAGAGCAGTGTCCATTAAAAACCACTAATTGTCTTTTCCCACTCAACCATCCCTTTATCCAGAGTAGTAACTTCCCCTTAATGCCACACTGCTCCTATTTCTATAGAGGTCGTTTATGTGCAATAATATCAAAGGCTTTTCTGAAATCTCAGTACTGTATATGACATCAAAATTATTTTTTACATCTAGTTCCTTTGTTACATCACAGTATCCAATCAGACTGGTCAAAAAAAATCACCCCTTAACATATCAATGCTGTGGATGTAGTATAATTACATTCCAGCCTAGATGGTTTTGATTACTCCTTTAATCAGACTTCATTATTTTCCCTGCAACAGAGGTTAAGTGAACAGGTCTGTAATTACTCATGCCTTCCTTTTATCTCCCTTTGTAAATTAAGGATACATTTGCATATCTCCAGTCCATAGGGACATCCCCCCGAATCCAGGAATGATGTCATAATCATGGCTAAAAGTTTTTTTACCTCTTTTGTTGCCTCCTTTAATATAAATTTAAAGATCCTGTCCACCCCAGGTGCCTTTTTTACATTTTGCTTCATCAATTTCTCCACCAGTTTTCTCTAAAAAATTGGACATGTGGGAATGCAGATGCAAAATCCCATTCAGTTCATCAGCAACCTGAGCAGGATTATAAAGAGTTCATTCATATCTAATAAACCAATCTGATTCAACCCCTTTCTTCTACTGTTAATATAAATAAAGAAGTCATTGCTGCTTTTCTTGGCATTCTTTGCCAGAGGCTTCTTGCAATCTGTCGTAGCCTGTCTAATCTCCATTGTGACTTGATCAGACTGTTTATATCTATTGTAAGCATCCATATTACCTGATAATTTATGTGCATCCCACACATTTTTCTTCTCTGCCACGAGTTTCAATAGTTCATATGATATCAATTTAAATCTAAGCCTTGAAGAGTCTTAGCCGATATAACATGCTTAGTAGCTTCTATAATTATTTACCTGAATGCTTCCCATTTAGAATCTCCTTTTGGTAACTTCTTCAGTTGGTCCCACTACGCAGAATTTAAAATGTCTGCAACTGCTATAGTCACCTTTATGAAAGCAAAACCCTTTCCCTTGCCTTTAATAGTAGTTACATCTTTAAAGTAAATCTGATCATTGCTACATAGTGGGTCTTTTATCTGCAGATTCTTAATGCATGAAGAGTCACTGCTGTAATCAGATTAAGAGTATTGCTTCCTCTTGTTGCTTCTCTAGCATGTTGGTGTAGGAAACACTTATCCAATACATCCACAAAATTCTTGCTACTGTGTGAGTAACCACAAGGTCCAGTTAATGTTTCGATACCTCTCTGATTCCCCCCGACAAATTCACAGACCTGAGAAATGGTTGCTTGATTTGTCCTATTGCTGTCAAATGCTGATTTAGCATTTATTATTACTTTAAAGGGTTTATTAGCTAGCCTCCGTAGCCAAGTGGGCAGGAGCGCGAGTGCAGTAGCACACGCTCTTTGAGTAGACCGGGGTTCAAGCCCCTGACTGCTGAATACGGTCGATCTGCCAACTCGCACTGGACCAGTGTGGCAGATTATGGTCCATTTCCCTCAGCATGAATTGTTGAGGAGGCTTCCATCCTGCAGTGGGTTGATAATGGCTGCACTTTACTTTTTTACTTTAGCTAGGCTGTCCAATAGCTACACCTGGCCAAGTGCTCCTGGAATTACATGCAACACCACATTTAATTCAGCAACAATCCTTTTTTGTTACCTCTACTGCATGTGATCTGAAATGGTCACATCCCAAGAACTAGCTTTTTTAGAAGGCCGCCTGTGTTTTGATCACATTGTCTCTAGCCATGGCTAAGGATAAAGAGATCACTGCATGCACCTCATACATCTTCAGACTACAAAATGCAGGGCAATTTTAGGCCAAACTTTTCAGGAAAAAGAATGCATCTTATGGAAGATTTAGTAATTTTTAGATATGCATCAAAACATGCAATAAAAAATTTATAGGAGGGATTGAATTTTTTTCTGAGGAACGATATTACATAAGTTTCACTTGCTTGCACTGTACAGCAATTTTAATATTAATATCCTTGATTAAAGGCAAACGTTTATTTTTTTATAGAGCCTCAAATTTTAAAACTTACATCAATTATTGTCATTATAAAACAAACACCAACGCCATAAAATAAAACCAAAAAACTATTCTGTATAAAATGTTTCCAACAAAATGTTTTCATAACAATTAATGAGCTATGGCAGAATTTTCTGCTATAGCTCATTAATATCTATATACTATTACTGTTTTATAAAAATACAGGGCATCTATAAATCACAAGATTAAATAGCAAAACAGTAGCGCATCGAAAATCTGAACGAGCCAGCATTTATAATTTTTTTATGCTGGTGCCATAAAATAATTAAGAGTAAGTGCCGATTATTGTGATCACATTTGCAAATTGAATTTTGAATTTTGATTTTTTAAACGGCAATTCTAATAAGCGAAAATCACAGGAATATTATCCACATGCTATAAAAATGAAGATATAAAAAACAAATTTACACTTTTATTACCTTACCAAAAAAATACCAATTAACAAAATTAAATGATACGTGAAAATTGACAAACAATCAACAAACTGAATGCTGTCCAACTCTCAACTACTCCTGCTGAAAAGAGAGAGATCTGGTAACAAAGAAAAAGTTCAAAAATGGTGCAGCAAAAAATAAGTACGGTAATTATTTTCGCTAAAGGCCTATAGTCTATGAAAAGAAAATACGTAAGTACAACTTAGTGTTTTTATTTCTACGCTTGCCAAACCTTTTTTTTGTCTCCAGAACAGTATTTTTGATAAGTTCGAAAATCCGAACAAATTCGAAAATCCGAACAAATCGGAAGTACAAACTACTCGCAGTCCCAATTGATTCGGATTATTGACACTCTACTGTAGTAATCAGCATATAGTGCAAGGAAGCCACAGGCTTTTTCTGTGTCTTCCTTACACTATAGGCAAAAAAAAAAAAAAAAAAAAGTAGATAAGAAAACACAAATTATATGCTTCCCTCCTTATACAGGTAAGTATCCTGACCTTCAAATTTATTCAACTACCTGCAAGAGCAATGTGTTCCGGCAATCAATGACTCGCTGGTAAAACTCCCTATAATCTAATCTAAACCTCAAGCCCTGTAATTTGAATTTAAGCCCCCCTAGATCTGGAACTGCTTATAACAGTGAGAATTCCACCTTCATTCATTTTAGTAATCACTCTCAGAGCCTTATAAAACTCAATCAGGTCACCTCTGAGGTGACTGGTTGCAAGCTAATCCCGCATAATCTGAGTTTTTCCTCATACAGTCGTACTTCTGCCAATCTCACCAATCGAGATGCCAGTCTTTGGACTCTTTCAAGAAGCTCAAGTCTTTTTTCAGATGAGGTCTGAATGTGCTCTTTCAAGTCTAAAGCCATTAGGAAACAAAAAGTCTGATCTTCAGACAGGTAGAGAGCACTGAGGATAAAGGGTAAAACTGATTAAATTGAACATTTATTATAGATATTTTCCCTATGTCCTCCCCCCACCACCATGTTTGAAATGACTGCCTATGCACAGATGGTTCTATATATAATTTAGATTTAATATTTTGATTTATTTGTATATATTGCAAAGCTTGAGCACCATTCTTAAAACAGAACGAGTATTATACTTGGCAACTTATAACACACTCGATTACATTTTTTATCATATTAATTTTGTTATTTTAAAAAGAAACTTTTTTTTTTCGTAAAAAAAATAAACTGGTAGAATTATAAGCCCAATACAAAAGAAAATACCAAAAACGTATTTACAACAGGAATTGATACTTGATTGCACATTAATAGTCTTTAACCTAAATCCAGAATTTAAAGATTTCACCTAAATTTGGTGGAAATTGGTCTTATTTACAGTTTCAATTTATACAAAATATAATAACGAAATTTGCCATAATTCACCGCAATCAGTGTAGCTGGCATGCCCTTACCATAATGAGCATAAGCAAAATAAATAAAGGAGAAAGTATTTCTGAGTATACCAAATTTTTCTGCCCTTCCAGTTTCAGGCAAAGTAAGAGTTTGAATAAAAATATCAGTAAGAGTTGCACAAAACTCCACGACGCTCGTAATGCTGCTGCTTTATATAACCCTTCAAGATACTGTCGAATACACACTATCACACAAAAGTATGCGTTCAAACCATCACACACAAATAAGGAGACAAATGTTGTCCACCACGACATCTCTACCTCCTTTTCCAACTTCAGAGTAACCATGATTGTAAAAATTATGATTGCAATAAGATTTACCAGCATTTCAAACATTGTCAATCCTAGCCATTTAACTAATTCTTTTAGTGTGAAAATCATGGCAACATCTAAGCAAAGCACTTCATCGATACATGATTATTTAAACTAATCTTGATTGATGCGCTATTGGCATGCATATGTTGCTTCAATGTGAGTTTTGTATAAAATACTGAATCACAGGTAAACACTTTCCATTCAAGAACATGACCCAACTTAAAATACACCACACTAAAAAAACAAAATTAATAAACGCAAACACATAGACAAATAACTGAAATCACGTTGACTCCATATTACATACACTTCATAAATAATATTCAGCACCACCTGTCGGCTACAATAGAAAAAATTATTGAATTAATTGCAAAATTGAAAAATTAAATAATTTTCAGTTCTTTCAAAAAAAAATATTTGTTTAGCTTAAAAAAAATAATAAAATAAAAGAGTGCGAAATAAAATTCGAGAGTTTTTCTTTTTTAAACTTATAACAACAATTTGTGCCCTTAATTATTGATCGACGCATTTAATAATCCTTACAGACCAGTTACTTTAACTTCTGTTCAGGGGAAAATAGTGGGGTAACTGGTTAAAGATCGTTGCAGAATCATCCAAACAAGGATCATCTAGATCAGTGGTTCTCAACCTTTTTTTTGCTCGTGGCCCACTTCTAAGTTTCATTCACCTCTGTGGCCCATCCCTCATATTATTTAATTATAATAAATGTAATATTAATAATAAATATATTCTTTATCAACTGCACTTTTTATTTATAACATGTATTTGTTTATAATATAAGGAATATTATTAATAAAAAAGGGGTTTATTAACTACAATCTGTATTTACAATGGAATTTTTACGCATATTATATTTTGTTTATTCACAATATACAACTATGCTACTAACAAAAAATATTACAATATTATTCCATTAGTTTAGTGAGATGCTCGCGGATCTCTTAAATTTCTTTTCTATATTAGTAATAATTTTATTTAAGAGGTGAACTTTTTGTGGCCCACTTAACATTTTACACAGGTCACCAATTTTGCGACTTTTACCTACGGCCCACCAGAAATACGGCATGCCCCTGGGGGGGGGGGGGCATATGGCTCGCGTTGAGAACCACTGATCTAAATAATAATTCAGACACAGCATGGGTTTATTAAGGGAAAGTCTTGTCTGACTAATTTTATTCGCTACTATGATGTGATTCCAAACGAACTGGATCCAAAAAATAATTTTGATATCATATACTTGTATTTCAGGAAAGCTTTTGACACTGTTGCACATGGAAGACCATTGTACAAATTGGAGCAGTATAGCATTAAGGGGAAGTTGCTACAATGGATAAAAGGGTGGTTGAGTGAAATAAGACAGGAGTGGTAATCCATGGCCGCTGTTCTTCGCGAATAATATTATTAGTGGAGTCCCCCAGAGTTCAGTGTTCGTCCCACTGTTGTTTTGTATATTTATCAATGATATTGATGAAAGTATATCAGGCTAATGTCGAAGTTTACAGATGATACCAAGGTCGGCAGGGTTGGCAGTGTGCCTGTGCAACAGGATCTAGAAAATTTGGGAAGATGGGCTGAGAAGTGGCAACTGAAGTTTAACGTTGACTAATGCAAAGTACTGCATATGAGTAGAAGTAACCCCAAAGAAACGTACCAACTGTGTGGTACTACACTTAGGGTGGTCGAAAATGAAAAAGATCTAGAAGTAATTGTGCAGTCAGGTATGAACTTTTCTAACCAAAACAGACAGGCTGCCAGAGCAGGTCATGGAGTATTATCAATAATATAGAGGGATTTCGCTACCTGGTGTGCAAAATTTAAGGACCAATCAGGTTTTCACCTGTAGCTTCTCATTGGGGTGACCTGAGTATGGGAAAAGCATACCAAAGGAACCTCGTGAGGTACAGAAATCATGAAGGAAACAACACGACACAACAACGGAAACAAAACGGTAAATAGTGACTTTATTCAAAAAAGGCAACATAGCACTGGCTGCCATGATCCAGATGCATCACTTCCTAAGATGGAACAAAGGGAAGAGGTGGTCCTCTTCTCAGTAGGAGATATGGCCACCACTAACGTCGATACAGGCTTTGGAACGCCTGTCCATACTTAGAACAATGTTGTTGATAGGTTCTTGAATAACATTGTTCATTCCTCTGTCAGCACCATCTTCAGCTGGTGAACATTTTCTGGTGGGTGTGGACGTGCTGCTAGGCGTCCCCAGAGCGTCCCATATGTGTTCGATGTGATTTAGATCGGTGGAACGGGCAAGTTAATCCATAAGAACAATGTCCTCACTTTCCAAAAGCATATCAACAGGCTGCAGTGCAATGGGGTGTGGCGTTATCATCCATAAACACAAACTCGAGGCCAATGGTACCTCAGTACAGATGCACATGGGGAAGGATTACCTCAGTACAGTAGCATGCACCCGGTTACAGTTCCACCTTGCAGTATCTGGAGTTGTGTACGCCCATCCAAGATAGCGCTCCCCAGACGAGAACACCATGACCGCTATACCGATACCCTTTCAGTGGTGTTTGCAGGGTGATACCGTGTGTCAACCTCTCGCCAGATTAGCTGACGTCCAGAATCGCTGCTGAGACTGGATCTACTCTCATCAGTAAAGAACACCTTACCCCATTGTGCTGCTGTCCAGTCCTTGTTCGATGCACTAATATAAACGGTGCTCCTATGGGCAGGTGTTAAAGAGGCACAGCGTACTGGCCGTCGGACAAACCCTCTGGGCCTGTAGGAGTATATAGCGGTCATTATTGGGCGTTGTTTTTCGTGAACGACCGCCACTGGTCCTTCAAACAGCTGTACCTGTCGTTCTGAAGGTCGCCCACGAATGTGCGACGATGGTATGGGCGATACCAAACTCTGCGGCCACATTCCTCACACTTCGACCTTCCTCGAGCTTCCCAATTATTCGACCCTGGTACAGTGATCCAGATGTTGTCTACTGGCCATTTCGTTGTCAGTAGCATTGTATGAAACCAATCGAACGTCTGTAGAAATCGTGCTCACCATTCGGTAGTTTGCAGATGACTGCTGAACTGCTGCTTTTATCTGTTTATGTGAGCCCTCTCATTACGATTCAAATTTTTGCATATACACCAGCTTTCTACTGAACGGCTACAGTTATGCAAATTGCCACAGGCTGTTTCGTTTGATTTTGTGGTTGTAACCTTAAGAAATAATGTTGGTCCTTAAGTTTTGCACACCAGTGTAGTAGGGAAAAGGAGGTGATTGTCCTTTTGTATAAGGCAATGGTCAGGCCACGCCTTGAGTATTGTGTACAGGTCTGCAGACTTCATTTTAGGAAAGATGTAGAGTTTCTAGAACGAGTACAAAGAAGGGCAACAAGATTGGTGAGAGGAACGAAGGGGTCCTCTTACCAAGAAAGGGTAAAGTTCTGAAAATTGCAGCGTCTGGAGACTGGGCACCTGCAAAGTGATCAGATTGGGATTGGGTCATTGAATTGAGTAGGCTCAATTCTGATGGGATTCTTCCTCTTGCTCAGATTACGAACTTCAGGGGGCATAAATTAGAATTGAGGAAATACAGTTGTACTATAGAATAGATGTGTGGAAATTTGCCTTTAGCCAGCCGGTAGTTGTGGAATTTGATAGCTTAAATAAATTTAAGGGGGAACAGGGCAAATTTTTAGAGGGAATGGATGTCTGCACTGTTTTTTTTTTTAATTTTTTTATTTGTTTTTTGGCTGATGCTACATAAGCTTGCTTTTTGGCATCATATGCCTCCTCTACTACTATGATTTCACGAGATTATTATTTTCCTGAATACTCCCTTTCAGAAAAATAATATCTGAAAGTTGGTATTTATATGTAAATTAGAGTATTAAGGAGAAGTTCTGTTCTGGATTATACTAATCCACTCTGTAATCAAGTCACAAAGGAGATTAGGCAAACGAAGACATATTACGAGAAATCTTTAGCAAAGGATGCTAAGAAAACAGCAAGGACTTCTTTACTTATATAAACTCTAAAAGGAAGGGGATGAATCTGATTGGTCCACTTGATATCGATTGTTCGACAGTTCATGATTCTGCTCAGATAGCAAACAAACTGAATGAGTATTTTGCATCTACATTCACACGTGAGGAGTTATTAAGGTAGGAAAATGCTAGTTTATCAAACTGTAACAGGATGCTTAATGATTTTGTAATAACTGGAAGCAAAGTGGAGGTCGAAATTGTTGAAGTTAAACATAAGAAAGGCTCTTGGAGTGGATAGGATCTATGCAGTTATATTGAAGGAGGCCGCAAAGAAACTAAGCAAACCCTTAGCCATAATTATAAGAGTATTCTTGATTTCACGGGGAGGGGTACCCATGGACTGGAGATGTGCAAACGAAGCCCCAATTCACAAAGTGGGATTGAAGGATGACACGAGTAATTACAGACCAGTTAGTTTAACTTCTGTTCCGGGTAATATAATGGAGTCACTGGTTAAAGATGCATTGCAGGATCATCTAGACAAGACTGCAGCAATAATTCAGACGCAGCATGGGTTTGTTAAGGGAAAGTCTTGTCTGACAAATTTGATTGGATGCTATGATATGGTTACAAAGGAATTAGATGCAAAAAATAATTTTGATATCATATACTTGGCTTTCAGGAAAACTTTTGACATTGTTGGGCATTTAAGACTACTGTACAAATTGGAGCAGAATGGTATTAACGGAAAGCTGCTAAAATGGATAAAAGGGTGGCTGAGTGGGAGAAGACAGAGAGTGGTAATCAATGGACGCTGCTCTTAGGAGATTAATGCTGTTAGCGGAGTCTCACAGAGTTCGGTGTTGGGCCCATTGTTGTGTTGTATATTTAACAATGATATTAATGAAGGTATATCAGGCTTGGTGTCGAAGTTTGCAGATGATACAAAAGTAGGCAGGGTTGTTTTTAGAGGGAATGATGAATGATGTGTGCACTGGTTTTTTTTTTTTTTTTTTTTTCGGCTGATGCTACGTAATGGCATTGGGCTACTGCAACATAATCTAGAAAATTTGGGCAGATTAAAAGTGGGAACTGAAGTTTAACATTGACAAATGCAAAATACTGCATATGGGTAGAAGTAAGCCATATATAACGTACCAACTATGTGGTACTACACTTAGTGTGGTAGAAAATGAAAAAGACCTGGGATTAATTGTGCAGTCAGATATGAAGTTTTATGAGCAATGCAGACAGGCTGCATGAGCAGGTCATGGGGATTTGTTAATGATATACAGGAATTTTTCTAGGGAAAAGGAGGTGATTATTCCTTTGTATAAGGCAATGGTCAAGCCACGCCTTGAGTACTGCGTACTGGTCTGGAGGCCTTATTTTAGGAAGGATTTGCTTGAGCATGTACAGAGAAGGGCAACAAGATTGATGCGGGGAATGAAATGGTCCTCTTACCAAGCGAGGCTTAAGTTCGGCAAATTGCAGTGGGTGGAGACTAAGCACCTGCAAGTTGATCTGATTGAGGTGTATAAGGCCTTGAATGGGTTCAACACACTGAATTCTGATGGGATTCTTCCGCTTGCTCAGATTACGAACCTAAGGGGGCATAAATTCAAATTGAGGAATGACAGCTGTAGAATAGATGTGCGGAAATTTGCCTTTAGCCAGCAGGTGGTTAATTGCTGGAACAAACTTCCATCGTTGCGGAAGTTGATAGCTTAAATAAATTCAAGGAGGACCTGGACAATCTTTTAGAGGGAATGGTGGTGTGATTTTTTTTTTTTTTTTTTTTTTGGCTGATGCTACAAAGCTCATACTCTTGCATCACCTGCCTCTATTACTATTATCATCTTCCCCACACCCTCGTGCCGTTCTCAACAGTGATGCCTTTCATCGGATATATAAATAACGGACAAAACATTATTATGGTAACGAAGAACATTAAATGCCACTAACCATAAGTTCAATCAACACGTTGAACATTCTGAAAGTTTTCCTATTATTAATGTAATTTCATATTCTAGAAAATGATGTCATATGCTTTATTTACCAAAATTAACTCAGTATAAGGCAGATTGCGAGAAATATTTGGAAAAGTATGCTAAAAAAAGCATCAAGGACGTCTTACTTCTATAAACTCTAGAAGGAAGGGGAATGAACCAAATTGGTCCACATGATATTGATGGTTCGACTATTGTGATCCTTCTCAGATAGATGAAAAACTGAATGAGTATTTTGATTCTACATTCGTTAAAGAAGCACTGCAGGATCATCTAGACAAGACTTGTTATAGCTGGGACACGCATGGTTTTGTTAAGGGAAAGCCTGACCAATTTGATTGGCTACGACGATGCAGTCATAAAAGAACTGGACGCAGGGAATAACTTTGATATTATATATTTGGATCTTAGAAAGGCTTTTGATACTGTTGCACATAGAAGACTGCTGCACAAATTGGAGCAGAGTGACATTGGAGGCAAATTGCTGCTATGGATAAAGGGGTGGTTGAGGGGGAGAAGACAGAGAGTGGTAAACAATGAACACTGCTTACCGTGGACCAATGTTATTAGTGGAGTCCCTCAGGGTTCAATGTTAGGTCCATTATTGTTTTCTTTATTTATAAACGATATTGATGATGGTATATCAAGCTTAATGTCCAAGTTTGCTGACGGTAGAAAGGTTGGCAGGGTTGTTAAGGACACTACTGACGCTATGCTGCTGCAACAGGATCTGAAAAGGTTGAGCAGATGGGTTGACAGGTGGCAAATGAAGTTTAACATTGACAAATGTAAAGTACTACATATGGGAAACAACAACCCTAGAGCAATGTATCAACTCTGTGGTACTACACTGAGAGTGGTAGAGAATGAAAAGGAATAGGGGGTAATTGTGCAGGCAGATATGAAGTTCTCTGAACAGTGCAGACGGGCTGCAAAAGTAGTTCATGGTGTCTTGTCAATGGTATACAGGAATTTTTCTAGCAGGGATAACGAGGTGATTATTCCCTTTTATAAGGCAATGGTCAGGCCACACCTTGAGTATAGTATACAGGTCTGGAGGCCTCATTACAAGAAGGATGTAGAGCTGCTAGAACGAGTACACAGAAGGGCAACAAGATTAGTGAATGGAACAAAGGGTTGCTCTTACGAAGCAAGGCTTAAATTTTGCAAATTACAATGTCTGGAGACCAGGCACCGGCGAGGTGATCTTATAGAGGTGTATAAAGCCTTGAATGGTTTGAGCATGCTCAATGTCGATGGGATTCATCCTCTTGCTCAGAATAATCACCTGAGAGGGCATAAAATCAGATTGAGGAACGATAGATGTAGGATAGTTGTGTGGAAATTTGCCTTTAGCGAGCAGGTAGTTGGTTGGTGGAATAGACCTCCATCCCTTGTTGTGGAAGTTTATAGCCTAAATAAATTTAAGGCTCAGCTGGACAGGTATTTCGAACGAACGGGGGGGGGTGAAATGGAAGTGGGTTTTTTTTTGGCTGATGCTGCATAAGCTTGCTTTCTTGCATCATATGCCTCTACTAATGCTAATGCAAATTCACATATGAGGAATTCTGTAGGGAAGTGGAGGACAGAAGCTTATTAAACTCCAACAGAAAGCTTAATGATTTTGGAATAACTGAGAGCAAAGTGGAGGAGAAATTGTTGAAGTTAAACATAAGAAAGGCACCTGGGGTGGGTGTATTGGATCTATCCAGTTATATTAAAAGGATGGCAAAGTAAGTAAGCAAACCCTTAGCCATAATTATGAGAGCATCCTTGGACTCAAGGGAAGTCCCCATGTACTAGAGATGTGCAAATATATCCCCTATTCAGAAAGGGGAATCGAATGGTGACATGAGTAATTTCAGATTAGTTAGTTTAACTTTTGTTTGGGTAAAAATAATGTAATCACTGGTTAATGAAGCATTGCAAGTTCGTTTAGACAAGACTGCAGTAATAATTCAGACTCAGCATGGGTTTGTTAAGGGAAAGTCTTGTCTGAAAAATTTGATTGGATACTATGATATGGTTACAAAGGAACTGGATGCAAAAAATAATTTTGATATCGTACATTTGGATTTAAGGAAAGCTTTTGATACAGTTGACCACGGAAGACGACAGAACACATTGCAGCAGTATGGTATTACGGGTAAGTTGCTACAATAGATAAAAAGGTAGTTGAATGGAGAAAACAGAGAGTGGTAATCCATGGATGCTGCTCTTCGTGGACTGTTATTAGTGGAGTCCCTCAGGGTTCAGTGTTTTGTCCACTGTTGTTTTGTATATTTATCAATGATATATTGATGAAGATATATCAGACTTAAAACGCAAGTTTGCAGATGATTCAAAAGTTGGCAGGGTGGTGAATGACAGCGTGCAACTGCAATAGAATCTCAAAAAGTTGGGCAGATGGGCTGAGAACTGGCAACTGTAGTTTAACATTGAAAAATGAAAAGTACTGCATATGGGTAGAAGTAACCCCAGAGAAGCATGCTAGCTGTGTGGAAAAAGATCTGGGAGGAAAAAATATTTTTTTGGCTGATGCTACAAAAGCTCATATGCTTGCTTTCTTGCATCACATGCCTCTATTGCTATTATCATCTTCCCCTCACCCTCGTGCCGTTCCCAACAGTAGCGGGTATTTGATTGCTGGAACAAATGTCCATCTGTCGTTGTGGAAGTCAGATATGAAATTCTCTGAGCAGTGCAGACAGGCTGCCAGAGCAGGTTATGGGATTTTGTGAATAATATTCATGAATTTTGATAGTAGGGAAGAGGTGATTATCCCTTTGTATAAGACAATGGTCAGGCCACGCCTTGAGTAGTGCATACAGGTCTGGAGGCCTCATTTAAAGTTTGTAGAGTTGCTCGAGTGAGTATAGAGAAGGACAACAAGATTGATGAAGGGAACCAAGGGGGTACTCTTACCAAGAAAGGCTTCACTGCAAATTGCAGCATTTGGAGAGTAGACACCTGCGAGGTGATCTGATTGAGTTGTATAAGGCCTTGAATGGGTTGAGCAAAAAAAAAAAAAAAAATTCCCATTTTATCCATTGATTGGATACTATGATGCAGTCACAAAAGAACTGGATGCAGGGAATAGCTTTGATATTATATACTTGGATCTTAGAAAGGCTTTTGATACTGTTGCACATGGAAGACTGCTACACAAATTGGAGCAGTGTGACATTGGAGGCAAATTGCTGCTATGGATAAAGGGGTGGTTGAGGGGGAGAAGACAGAGAGTGGTAATCGATGGACACTGCTCATCCTGGACTAATGTTATTAGTGGAGTCCCTCAGGGCTCAGTGTTGGGTCCATTATTGTTTTCTGTATTTATAAATGATATTGATGATGGTATATCAAGCTTAATGTCCAAGTTTGCAGACGATACAAAGGTTGGCAGGGTTGTCAAGGACACTACTGACACTATGCTACTGCAACAGGATCTGGAAAGGTTGAGCAGATGAGCTGAGAGGTGGCAAATGAAGTTTAACATTGACAAATGTAAAGTACTACACATGGGAAACAGCAACCCCAGAGCAACGTATCAGCTCTGTGGTACTACACTGACAGTGGTAGAGAATGAAAGGGACTTGGGGTTGGTTGTGCAGGCAGATTTGAAGTTCTCTGAGCAGTGCAGACGGGCTGCAAGAGTAGCTCATGGAGTATTGTCAATGATATACAGGAATTTTTCCAGCAGGGATCATCATCATCATCATCAGCCATTTTCAATCCACTGCAGGATGAAGGCCTGTCCAGCAACTTTCCAGTTCCTTCTGTTTTGAGCACTGGCCATCCATTTACTACTCAAAAACTCATGAATTTCATCTATCCATCTCCGCCTTTGTCTTCCAGGTTTTCTTCTAGCTCCTCTTGGGTACCATTCTGTTATTTTCTTAGTCCATCTGTCATCATGTCTTCGAGCTATGTGTCCTGCCCAAGACCATTTTAGTTCTTTAGTTTTGATAAGAATGTCCTTTACTTGAGTTTGCTGCCTAATCCACGTGTTTCTCTTCTTATCTAACAGTCTGATTCCCAATATAATTCGTTCCATTCTTCGCTGTGTAGTTCTTAGCTTCTCTTCCATTCTTTTGGTGAGTGCCCAAGTTTCACTTCCATAAGTCATGGTGGGGAGTATGCATTGATTCATTATTTTACGTTTCAGACAAACTGGGATATTGCTCTTCAGTATGTGACTATATTTCCTGAATGCTATCCATCCAAAATTTATTCTTCTCTTGACTTCCAGCCATTTATCATTATTACAGCTAATAACTTGTCCCAGATAAGTATATGACTCCACCTTTTCAATTACTGCTCCTTCAATCATTATTTCCCTTTCCGTGGCATACTTGTTCATCATTACTTTTGTTTTAGCCATATTCATCTTTAGTCCAAAATCCTTACTAACTGTGCATAACTGATTAAGATTTTCCTCTAATTCTTTGGGATCGTGGCTTATGACCACAATGTCATCTGCAAATCATAAATGGTTTAGGTACTCTCCGTTCATATTGACTCCTTTCTGCGACCAGTCTAATCTTCTGAAAGCTTCCTCAAGGGCAGCAGTAAACAGTTTCGGAGATATTGTGTCTCCTTGTCGAACACCTTTCTCGATTTTAAATTTGCTACTGTCTTTGTCTAGTCTAATAAAGGATGTAGCACTCTCATATATTTTCTTCAAAATCATAATATATGGAGTATCTATGCCTTGTCTTTCCAGTGCCCGAAACATTGCCTTATGCTGTATGGAGTCAAATGCCTTTTCATAATCCACAAATGCCAGGCATAATGGTGTTTTATATTCATTTGCTTTCTCCATTAGCTGTGATATTACGTGAAGGTGATCCATAGTTGAGAATCCTGTCCTAAAGCCAGCTTGCTCTTTCGGTTGATTCTCATCAAGTATTCTTTCTAATCTGTTAGTAATGACCCTTGTGAACAACTTGTAGATATGGGATAACAAGCTAATTGGTCTATAATTTCCAATTTCTGATTTATCTCCTTTCTTATGCAGCAAAACTATGATTGCATTATTCCACTGCTTAGGCATCACACCTTTTCTAATGCACTTTGTGAAGAGCCTTGCCAGTTTTTGTGTTATGTCTCTTCCTCCCAATTTTAACAACTCTACAGTAACTTCATCTTCCCCCGGGGCTTTCCGATTCTTCATTTTCTTCAATGCATGTTCTACCTCATCAGGAAGAATATTGGGTATGTCGTATGTGTTGCTACTTTGCAATCCATCTTCCCCACTGCTGGTATCATTCCCTCGCTCCTTGTATAATTCTCTATGGTAGTCTTCTGCTATTTGAATTATGACTTCTCTGCTGTTTATAAGTACACCATCGCTATTCTTCAGTTTCAGTATCATTTGTCTTTCTGTATTACTGCTGATGGCTGCTGATTTAAATCCTTTGTTTTCCCTTAATGCTTGTTCTACTTTTCTTGTGTTAAATCTTCTTATGTCCTCTCTGAGTCTCTTTCTAATGGCTTTGCATAACTCAGTATACTCAATTTTCTCCCTCTCAGTGTTTTTCTTGCTCTTCATTTGTCGTCTTTGGTTCATCATGACAAGTGTTTCTTGACTAATTTTTTCTTCTTTGGATTTCTGTTTCCCTATAAGTTTCTTGGGCTTTATCACTTTCAGAAAGTTGTAATATTCCTCGTCGATATCTTGGTCCTGAGCAGTCTGCAGAAGCTCAAACTTGTTCTTCAGTTCCAGTACATACTGCTTTTTCTCCTCCTCTGTTATTTCAAAGACCTTTGTATTATTTACTCGAGTCAGTTTTTTCCTTTCCTTTCCTACATCTATATCAAGTGTACATCTTACCATTCTGTGATCACTTCCAACATTTACCTTATTCAGGACGGTAACATCATTCACAATATATCTTCTGTTAGTGAGGATGAAGTCGATTTCATTAGTTGTTAATCCATTTGGACTCTTCCATGTCCACTTTCTGTTCACCCTTTTCTTGAAAAAAGTGTTCATTACTGACATTCCTTGAGATTCTGCAAATTCCACAAGTCTTTCACCTCTTTTATTTCTTTCACCAATTCCAAAATTTCCTATAGTTCCTCTTTCTGCGCTGTTTTGCTTTTTTCCAACCTTAGCATTGAAGTCCCCCATAATAATAGTGTAGTGGGTTTTCTGCTCATCTAGAAATTTCGGTGTACATTTCTTCAACCTCTTCATCATCATGGCTCGATGTTGGTGCATAAATCATTATAATCTTTAGCTTGTACCTCTTAGAAATCTTGAATATTAGTCTTGACACCCTTGGTGATGTACTTTTGAATTCCAAAATGTTGTTTTTAAAATCTTTATGGACCAGAAACCCAACTCCACCTTCACTCCTTTCACTGTTTCCATTGGTGTACAGCAGATTTCCACTTGATAAACTTATAAGTGATTCATTTCTTCTTCTTGTTTCAGCCAAACCGATGATATTCCAATTCACATTTTCTAATTCCTTTTCCAGCTCTAATATCCTGTCTTCACCGATGAGTGATCGTACGTTATAACAGGCCAAGTTCAATTTCCGTGCATGGCAGCCTGGTCGTACCCAGAGATTCTTAGCACCCTCTGCTTCCACTCTGATCCTCTCGCTGCCGTAAGAGGGAGAGTGAAAGCTGCTGGGGACTGAGGGCCATTTGTATTGTTGTGCTCTCATTGCTGGAGGGTTTGGTCTTTTCCTCTTCACGCTGACCAGGCGTCTTGAAGAGAACCACTCTACACGTTCGTTGCCACCTAAGTGACGTAACAGGGCTTATCATCGAGAAGGTGTGCATGAGTGGATTTTAGGGAGGCAGGCCAACCGGACTTCTCCTAAATCTTCTGTAATAGAGAGATATTGGATCCATCAGTGTTTTAGGCTGAGTGTCTGATAACACACAGGATACCTGTTCCCCTCTAAGCCCCAGCAGGGATAAGGAAGTGATTATTCCCTTGTATAAGGCAATGGTCAGGCCACACCTAGAGTACTGTATACAGGTCTGGAGGCCTCATTTCAAGAAGGATGTAGAGCTGCTGGAACGAGTACAGAGAAGGGCAACAAGATTAGTGAATCGAACAAAGGGTTGCTCTTACGAAGAAAGGCTTAAGTTTTGCAAATTACAGAGCCTGGAGACTAGGCATCGGCGAGGTGATCTGATAGAGGTGTACAAAGCCTTGAATGGTTTGAGCATGCTCAATGCTGATGGGATTCTTCCTCTAGCTCAGAAAAATCACCTGAGAGGGCATAAATTCAAATTGAGGAAAGACAGATGTAGGATAGACGTGCGGAAATTTGCCTTTAGCCAGCGGGTGGTTGGTTGGTGGAACAGACTTCCATCCCTTGTAGTGGAGGTAGATAGCCTAAATAAGTTTAAGGCTCAGCTGGACAGGTATTTTGAACGAACAGAGGGGTGAAGTGCAAGTGGGTTTTTTTTTTTTTTTTTTTTTGGCTGATGCTGCATAAGCTTGCTTTCTTGCATCAAATGCCTCTACTAATGCTAATGCTAATGCTAATGCCTGCCTGGAGAGTGGGCACCATGCATGAGGAGTCCATGGACTAGTGTTGCTTGAACCACACATGAGGGCATTTGTCAGCATATTGCAACAGGTATTTCAACTTATCCAACTTGCACACTCAATTCCAGCCCTACAGTGTTCAACCAGGGTGTTGTTAACACCACAGCATTCATAATCAATGCTGATCAGTGATGAGGAGAGGGTGTCCCTTGGATCATCTGTTCTGGAACCCCATACATCTGAGTGTGCAGTGCATCATTTGGGATATTATTCTTGCATTCTCCATAGTTCTGTGATATCAACTGGCACACAATAACCTGCCATTGAACCTATACAATGTGTTGCACCCTTCACTTACCACGAACACCCACCTTGCATAATCCTTTACAGTTTTTTCAGCAAGAGGTGGTTTGACTTGTTTGACACCATTTTTGTACACCTTAACCACACTGAGTCATGAGAAAGTGACATGCTGCTTATGATAGGAAGCACCCAATGCATGAGTTGCCACAATTGTTCCCTTTTGAAACTCTGTGATATCTTTACTATGTCCCATAACTGCTATTTTCTTCCCTATCTCTTCCATCATACAATATGATTGAAGAATTTTGAGGTTATGATGAACATCGTGGCGAGATCCAATATTCCTCACATTTCGAGGGTACAGCTCTAAAACGGTGTTCGCAGGCCGACCGCTAGTTAGTACACCGGACCGAACCTATTGGTAACTCTCTAGGAGCCTTCTGGATCAGCTAGTTTATAATTTTGCTACCTCTTCTCTGCCAGATAGTGACTGGAGGGAGTCCGAGTAGTGAGTATGCGGGGAGCATTGTCGAGGCCACGTTATGTCAAGGATCTGGGTATATTCTTACCACATGTACGCCATATCCAAAAATTTCATTACTTCATAGAGCATGTCCCACCCAGTTTTTCTTACTATTGAATACACCATGAATTGTCAAACTAATAGAGCAAGCTCATCTGCGAAAAGATCTAAACCTCCCAAGGACTTCCTAATCCATTACACAAATATGCGTGGTCTCAATTCTAATCTCAACGATGTCCATTTCCACTTGCAGTCTGCCAAACCCCATGTACTTTTTCTGACAGAATCTCAGTTATCGGTTTATTCAAGTACTGCTCATCTCACATGCCCAAATTATTCGCTGTATGATTCATTTCGTCTCAAAGGTGGTACTTGTGCATATGTCCGTTCTGATATTCCCTGTCAGGACTTGGTAATTTGAAATCTCCTCTTTTCGATTTTCTCTGGCTTAAAATCTCTCTACCTCATTGTGTCAAATTCATCTGTTGTCTCTACCGTTCTCCCAACTCCTTGGAGCTGTTTGACTTCCTCTCTTTTCAACTTGACTTTCTCCAGTCCAACATTCCTAACAGTGAGGTAATTTTCCTTGGTGATTTTAATGTTCACAACTCCAGATGGCTTCCGTTTTCTAGTCACACCGACCCAGAAGGTCGAGATGCTGAGGCTTTTGCAATTAGAATTAGCATTAGTAGAGGGATTTGATGCAAGAAAGCAAGCTTATGAAGCATCAGCCAAAAAAAATAAATAAATAAATAAAATAAAATAAAATAAATAAATGAAAAATAACCACTTCCACTCCATTCCTCTGTTCGTTCGAAAAATACCTGTCCAGCTGAGCGTTAAACTTATTTAAGCTGTCAACTTCCGCGACAAGGGATGGAAGTCTGTTCCACCAACCAACCACCCGCTGCCTAAAGGCAAATTTCCGCACGTCTATCCTACATATATCTTTCCTCAATTTGAATTTATGCCCTCTCAGCTGATTATTCTGAGCAAAAGAAAGAATCCCATCAGCATTGAGCATGCTCAAACCATTCAAGGCTTTGTACACCTCTATCAGATCACCTCGCCGGTGCCTAGTCTCCAGACACTGTAATTTGCAAAACTCAAGCCTTTCTTCGTAAGAGCACCCCTTTGTTCCATTCACTAATCTTGTTGCCCTTCTCTGTACTCGTTCCAGCAGTTCTACATCCTTCTTGAAATGAGGCCTCCAGACCTGGATACAGTACTCTAGGTGTGGCCTGACCATTGCGTTATACAAGGGAATAATCACCTCCTTATCCCTGCTAGAAAAATTCCTCTTTATCATTGACAATACACCATGAGCTACTCTTGCAGCACGTCTGCACTGCTCAGAGAACTTCATATCTGCCTGCACAACCACCCCCAGGTCCCTTTCATTCTCTACTACTGTCAGTGTAGTACCACAGAGTTGATACGTTGCTCTGGGGTTGCTGATCCCATACGTAGTACTTTACATTTGTCAAGTTAAACTTCATTTGCCACCTCTCAGCCCATCTGCTCAACCTTTCCAGATCCTGTTGCAGCAGCATAGTGTCAACAGTTTCCATGACAACCCTACCAACCTTCGTATCATCTGGAGATTTGGACATTAAGCTTGATATACCATCATCAATATCATTTATAAATACAGAAAACAGTAATGGACCCAATACTGATCCCTGAGGGACTCCACTAATAACATTAGTCCACGGTGAGCAGTGTCCATTGATTACCACTCTCTGTCTACTCCCCCTCAACCACCCCTTTATCCATAGCAGCAATTTGCCTCCAATGCCACACTGCTCCAATTTGTGCAGCAGTCTTTCATGTGAAACAGTATCAAAAGCCTTTCTAAGATCCAAGAATATAATATCAAAGTTATTTCCTGCATCCAGTTCTTTTGTGACTGCATCATAGTATGCAATCAAATTGGTCAGGCAAGACTTCCCCTTAACAAAACCATGCTGTGTCCGAGCTATAACTGAAGTCTTGTCTAGATGATCCTGCAGTGCTTCTTTAACCAGTGCCTCCATTAATTTTCCGGGAACAGAAGTTAAATTCACAGGTCTATAATTACTTGTCAGCCTTTTATCCTACTTTGTGAATTGGGGTCACGATTGCACATCTCCAGCCCATGGGTACCTCCCTTGAGTCCAAGGAAGCTCTCATAATTATGGCTAAGGGTTTGCTCACTTCCTTTGCTGCCTCCTTTAATAAAACTGGATAGATCCGATCCACCCCAGGTGCCTTTCTTGTGTTTATCTTCAACAATTTCTCCTCCACTTTACTCTCAGTTATTACAAGATTCTCTAGCTTACTGCCAGAGTTGAATACACCTCTGGCATTCCCCTCGCTGAATAACTCCTCATGTGTGAATGTCGATGCAAAATATTCATTTAGTTTGTTAGCTACCTGAGCAGGATCATCAACAGTTGACCCATCGATATCAAGTGGACCAATCTGATTCATCCCCTTCCTTCTAGAGTTTACACAAGTAAAGAACTCTTTGCTGTTTTTCTTTGCATCCCTTTCCAAAGATTTCTCGTAAACTGCCTTCGCCTGCCTAACCTCTTTTGTAACTTAGTTACAGATCAACTTATATCTATCATAGGCTTCTGTGTCACGTGTTAATTTGTATGTATCCCATGCATTTTTCTTCTCTGCCATATTAGCATTAGCATTAGCATTAGCATTAGTAGAGGCATATGATGCAAGAAAGCAAGCTTATTCAGCATCAGCCAAAAAAAAAAAAAAAAAAAAACCCACTACTCCCATTTCACCCCTCCGTTCGTTCGAAATACCTGTCCAGCTGAGCGTTAAATTTATTTAGGCTATCAACTTCAACAACAAGCGATGGGAGTCTATTCCACAAACCAACTGCCCGCTGGCTAAAGGCAAATTTCCGCACATCTATCCGACATCCGTCCTTCCTCAATTTGAATTTATGCCCTCTCAGGTGATTATTCTGAGCAAGAGGAAGAATCCCATCGGCATTGAGCATGCTCAAGCCATACAAAGCCTTATACACCTCTATCAGATCACCTCGCCGATGCCTAGTCTCCAGGCTCTGTAATTTGCAAAACTTAAGCCTTTTTTCGTAAGAGCACCCCTTTGTTCCATTCACTAATCTTGTTGCCCTTCTCTGTACTCGTTCCAGCAGCTCTACATCCTTCTTGAAATGAGGCCTCCAGACCTGTATACAGTACTCAAGGTGTGGCCTGACCAATGCCTTATACAAGGGAATAATCACATCCCTGTCCCTGCTAGAAAAATTCCTGTATATCATTGACACCATGAGCTACTCTTGCAGCTCGCCTGCACTGCTCAGAGAACTTCATATCTGCCTGCACAATTACCCCCAGGTCCTTTTCATTCTCTACCACTGTCAGCGTAGTACCAAAGAGTTGATACGTCGATCTCGGGTTACTGTTTCCCATATGTAGTACTTTACATTTGTCAATGTTAAACTTCATTTGCCACCTCTCAGCCCATCTGCTCAACCTTTCCAGATCCTGTTGCAGCAGCATGGTATCAGTAGTGTCCTTAACAACCCTGCCAACCTTGGTATCGTCTGCAAACTTGGATATTAAGCCAGATACACCATCATTAATATCATTTATAAATACAGAAAACAACAATGGACCCAACACTGAACCCTGAGGAACTCCACTAATAACATTAGTCCACGTTGAGCAGTGTCCATTGATTACCACTCACTGTCTTCTGCCACTCAACCATCCCTTTATCATATAGCAGCAATTTGCCTCCAATGCCACACTTCTCCAATTTGTGCAGCAGTCTTCCATGCGCAACAGTATCAAAAGCCTTTCTAAGATCCAAATATATAATATCAAAGTTATTACCTGCATCCAGTTCTTTTGTGACTACATCATAGTATCCAATCAAATTGGTCAGACAAGACCTGCCCTTAACAAAACCATGCTGTGTCTGAGCTATAACTGAATTCTTGTCCAGATGATCCTGCAGTGCTTCTTTCACCAGTGCCTCCATTAATTTTCCTGGAACCGAAGTTAAACTAACAGGTCTATAATTACTTGTGTCAGCCTTTGATCCTCCTTTGTGAATTGGGGTTACATTTGCACATCTCCAGTCCATGGGTACCTCCCCTGAGTCCAAAGAAGCTCTCATAATTATTGCTAGGGGTTTGCTTACTTCCTTTGCTGCGTCCTTTAATATAACTGGATAGATCCCATCCACCCCGGGTGCCTTTTTTATGTTTATCCTCAACAATTTCTCCTCCACTTTCCTCTCAGTTATTAGAAAATAATCTAGCTCACTGCCAATGTTTACTTCACCTACGACATTCTCCTTCCTGAATAACTCATGTGTGAATGTAGATGCAAAATACTCGTTTAGATTGTTAGCCACCTGAGCTGGATCCTCAACTGTTGAACCATCAACATCCAGTGGACCAATCTGATTCATCCCTTTCCTTCTTGAGTTTAAATAGGTAAAGAACTCTTTTCTGTTTTTCTTTGCGTCCTTTGCCAAGGATTTCTCATAATCTGCCTTTGCCTGCCTAATATTTTTTGTGACTTGGTTACAGACCAACTTATATCTATCATAGGCTTCCATGTCACCCATTAATTTGTATGTATCCCATGCATTTTTCTTCTCTGCCATATGTCTCATTAGTTCATCTGACAAACATTTAGGCCTGAACCTTGAACAATATTTCTTGGTTGGTATGTAAAGCCTGGTATCTTCCAAGATTAGTTCCTTGAATGCTTCCCATTTTGAATTTGCTGTTGGTAACATCATCAGTTGGTTCCACTGTATAGAATTTAAATACTGTCTCAGACCATCAAAGTCGCCTTTACGAAAGCAAAAACCCTTCCCTTTACCTCTGATGGTAGTTACCTCCTTGAGTAAATCCCACTTCAGCACACTGTGATCACTGCCACCCAGTGGTTCCTTTATCTGTAGATTCCTAATGCATGAAGAATCACTACTGATAATCAGATCAAGAGTATTACTCCCTCTAGTTGCCTCCCGAACATATGTCTCATTAGTTCATCTGACATCCATTTAGGCCTAATGTAAAGCCTAATAGCTTCAAGATAAGTTCTTTGAATGCTTCCCATTTTGAATTTTCTGTTGGTAACATCATCAGTTGGTCCCACTGTATAGAATTTAAATACTGTCTCAGTCCATCGCAGTCGCCTTTACGAAAGCAATAACCCTTCCCTTTACCCCTAATGGTAGTTACCTCTTTGAGTAAATTCCACTTCAGAACACTGTGATCACTGCCACCTAGTGGTTCATTTATCTGCAGATTCTTAATGCATGAAGAATCACTACTGATAATCAAATCAAGAGTATTACTCCCTCTAGTTGCCTCCCGAACATGCTGATGTAGAAAACAATCATCCAATAAATCCACAAAAGCCCTGCTAGTGTGTGAGTGACCAGCCCCCAAATTCCAGTCAATATCTGGGAAATTAAAATCCCCCATTATAAGATTCTCTGATTTACTGGCCCACTCTATTTCCCTGTACAGTTTATTATTATACTCATCAGAGTCATTAGGCCTACAGCACACTCCCAATCTAAATTTTGATCTCCCAATGCTTATGTCACACCAAACTGACTGGACACTGCACTGTCCAGCGATGTCCACTGGCTTCACTTCCTTGGATTTTATGTATTTCTTAACTAATAGTATAACCCCTCCTCCCTTCCTATCCTGTCTGTCCTTTCTGTACACAATGTACTCCCCAAATTCCAGTTCTGCATTCCTTATATCTGTGTGACACCACGTCTCTGAAATCCCCACAATATCTGCCTTTGATGTTTTGAGCAATACCTCAAATTCATCAAATTTATTTACTAAACTCCTAGCATTGGTGTACACGCAAGTATACATGCACCTGTTCTTTTTCTTAGCTACCCTAACACAACCCATGTGTTTATTTGTACCCCAATGATTCCCAGCAGTCTCTGAAATATCCTGCATCTTATTTTCCAGGCTGCTGCTCATTCCAATAGAAGCAGTGCAAGAATCACTTTCACCTCGGCCAGTGGCAACTGTTAATCTATTAGTCCTTGTGTCCCCCCAATCTAGCAGTTTTCCGACCCACCTAACACTGCCTCGATAGCATCAGCAAACATTCTTGCACCCTTTCTATTTAAGTGTATCCCATCCCTGTAGAAGCAGTCTCTCCTGTTAACAAGTACAGACCAGGCTGAAAAAAATTCTACTCCTTGAGCCTTGCACAATCTTTCCAGGGCCGAATTGATCATCAAGGCTCTAATCATACACTCCCTACTGTCGTGTCTGGGCAGAATTGCAGACACTTTCAAATTCAACCCTATTTCACGGCTTTTTTTCAACAGTGACCTGTACTTGTTAAGTAATTCCGCCGATCTCCTACTCTTAATAGCATTAGTTAAAACGTGTACAATTATATCACCTTTTGTGCCCTTAAAAGATGATATCCGCTCTACAACGTCATCAACTTTGCCCCAGGCAGACATAATTACTAATGACCTTGCACAGATTGTTCATTTACCTACAAGAACACCGGATAATCGTATTCATACAGCCAACACACTTGATCTTTTTCTCACAAACAACCCTTCTAAGTACACGGTCGAAGTGAGAGGTCGTTTAGGCACCTCAGATCACAACTTGGTGATTGTCTCTTCTCCAATGGAACCTTTATCTCATGGCTATTCCCAGCCTCGTGTTGTTTGGCATTACAAGAATGCAAAATGGGATGACCTGCGAGACTTCTTTTCTTCTTTTCCTTGGTCGGATTACTGTTTCAAAACTTCGGATATCAACGTTTGTTCAGATCGTGTCAGTGAAATTATTCTCGCAGGAATGGAATCCTTTATCCCACACTTCACTTTAAAATCTCGTCCTTTATCTAAACCTTGGTTTTCCAATAAATGTGCTAAGGCTGTCCAAGAGAAGAATGTTGCATATCGTAATTGGCTTGTTTCTAATTCTCCAGTTTCATTTTCTACCTACACCAAAACTCGGAACAAATGTAAAGCAGTTATTAATCAGTCCAAACTAGAGTTTGAACAGGCTAAGAGTAGAAAACTTGCCTCTTGTCCTAATGGTAGCCGAGCATTCTGGTCTCTTGCCAAAGCTATTGGCCGCAACTTTTGCCCATCTCTGCTCCCACCTCTGTCCAAACCAGATGGTTCTGTTGTCACTTCAGCCAAGGATAAAGCTGACCTGCTAGCATCCCATTTTTCTTCAAACTCATGTATTAATGATCTTGGTAAAACACCTCCCACCATTCCCAACACGCTCCATTCAATGCCTCCTGTGGTCTTCCGTCAAAAGGATGTCAGAAGGATTTTGATGCTAAGAAAGCTCCAGGTCCCAATGGTATTTCTCCACTTGTTCTCCAAACCTGTGCTCCAGAACTTACTTATATTCTTTGCCACCTTTTTTCACTTTCTTATTTCAAAGGTGTTTTCTTATTTCAAAGTAATGGAGAAATCAATTAACCGCCAACTCTTAAACTACCTAGAAACCTTCTGTCTGATCAACGATTGCAAGTATGGATTCCGCCAGTGTCGATCCTCTGGTGATAATCTGGTGTATGTTACCCATTTATGGACTAATTCAATGGAAAGGTTTGTGAAACACAAGTATTGCTCTTGACATATCGAACACTTTCAATCACGTTTGGTATATAGGTCTTCTAAACAAGCTTCCATTTAATGGTTTGCCAACTGTTTTTAGTAATTGGTTATCCAGTTTTCTCTCTGATCATTTACTGAAGGTGACAGTAGATGGCTCTCTGTCTTCTAACTTTTCCATTAATGCCGGTTTCCCCCAGGGTTGTTCTTTCCTCCACTCTTTTCCTCTTGTATATTAATGACCTTCTTCATTGACTGGAAATCCTATCCATAGTTTGCCGATGATAGCACATTGCATTCCACTTTCCATTTTGAGAAACCTTGTCCTGCTCAATCAGCTTCAACTTCTTGAAAATCTTCTACCAATTCCTTAAATGCCGATCTTCAGGTAATTCTCCAGTGGGGCAATGACAACTTAGTTGATTTCAAGCCTTCTAAAACTCAGTCTTGTCTTATATCTCGCAAAAAGGATTCTCCTGCTCCTATACTTATCTTTAGTGACACTCTGAGTTCTAGGCAAAATGATATATCTCTTTTGGGGATTACCCTGACTTGTAATCTCTCTTGGCACAAAAAAAAAAAGTAAAGTGCAGCCATAATCAACCCACTGCAGGATGGAAGCCTCCTCAACAATTCATGCTGAGGGAAATGGACCATAATCTGCCACACTGGTCAAGTGCGGGTTGGCAGATTGACCTTATTCAGTACTCAGGGGCTTGAACCCCGGTCTACTGAAAGAGCATGTGTTACAGCACTCCCGCTCCTGACCACTCGGCTACAAGCACATTACAAATATTGCTTCCTCTGCATCTAAAAAACTTGGTTTTCTCTTTTGCTCTTGGCATTACTTTTCTTCCAAACAGTTGCTCACTCTGTATAAATCGCAAATCTGCCCTGCCATGGAATATTGTTTCCACATCTGGGGTGGTGCCCCCAAAACCATCTCAAGCTTCTTGATTCCATTCAGAAGAGGGCAGTTAGGTTAATTACTGATTCATCTCTAACAGTCTCTCCAATCGCTGTCTCATAGATGTACTGTTTCTGCTGCATGCCTCTTCTACAGATACTTCCATGGGCACTGTTCTTCTGAATTGGCTTCTATAATTCCTGCTCTCTCTTTCAAAACAGTCCGAACACATGCCGCCACCAGCCAACATCCATTTACTGTCCAACTTCAAACCCAACTTTTCATTTTCCTCATTTATTCATTCAACTGCCGTTTTCTGGAACAATCTTCCTTCATACGTATTTCCCGAAAATTATAGTCTACAGAAGTTCAAGTCCAATGTGAACATCTTTCGTCTTCTCAACCTCCCACCTAAGCACGGTACTAAGTATTATAGGTTCTAATACCTCTCTTGTTTGGGGTTTACATAAAAAAAAAAAAAAAATTATCAATTTAACTTGCATGACCAGATGCAATTACCACTGCTGTAATGTACGAAGCTGTTTGGCTTTTATACTGTGAGCTACGTGGCACAGTCCATTACAGATGAGGTGGTCTTAATTTGGTGATCACTGAATGTATATGACTAATGGTTACTGAAAGTTGCTATGTGCAGAAACCTGAATGGATGATCTACGTGCATCAGAGCTGGCTGTCTTTGATGACTACCAGTTAAACATCATTTAATCATCAATGGGCTAACTACCAATTAAACATCATTTAATCATCAATGTGTTAACTATCCTAAACACCACACATGCCTAAATATTCACCTGTTTATGTGGATTGACCAAGGTATGTCTGCCAGGGGCAAAAGGTTGATGTTGTAGAGCAGATATCATCTTTTAAGGGCACAAAGGGTGATATTGTTGTACACTAGCGACGTAGCTACCATGTAGGCAGGCAAGGCAGTTGAGTTGCCTTGAAAAAAGGGTTGAATTTGAAAGTGTCTGCAATTCTGCCCAGACACAATAGGAGGGATTATATGAGAGCCATGCCAATCAGTTCAGCCCTGGACAGACTGGGCAAGGCTCAAGGGGTAGAATTTTTCTCAGCCTGCTCTGTGCTTGTTAACAGGAGAGACTGCTTCTACAGGGATGACATACACATAAATAGAAAGGGTGCAAGAGTATTTGCTGATGCTATCGAGGCAGAGTTAGGTGGGTCGGAAAACTGCTAGCTTGGGGGATACATGGACTAATAGATAAACAGTATTCGCTGGAAGAGGTGAAAGTGATTCTTGCACTGTTTCTATTCAAATTCAATTGAGCAGCAGCCTGGAAAGCAAGGCAATGGGGATTTCCAGGACTGCTGGGAGTCATAGTCAAACAAGTAAATGCATGGACTGTGTTAGGGTAACTAAGAGTAGAAACAGGTGCATGTATACTTGCATGTACACCAATGCCAAGAGTATAGTTAATAAATTGAGTGCTAAATGGTGGACCTACTCACTGTTAGGTACGTGGATCTACTAAAGTGGTGCATTCAGTGTATGTAATAAACTGTGATGCAGAAGTTACATTGCAAAGTGGCTGATGGACAACAGTAAAGATAACACCATCCTCAGGATAACTAGAGAAGGAATAAACTGCAAGATGGTTTAATTGTTGGATTACTTACCAGAATTTTGATATTGCATGCAAAAATTACAAATTTGAACCTAGCAATGATACAGTGGTGGAAAAAGATGGAATAACAGAGGAAATGTAAGTGCATGCATATGATGAGGTGATGAGGAAATGTGAATGCATGCATTGTACTTCCCAAAGTCCAATTCTGCACATAAGCAGTGCAGAATTGGAATTTGGGGAGTACAATGTGTACAGAGGGGATAGACAGGACAGAAAGGGAGGAGGGATTATGCAGTTAGTTAAGAAACACAAAATCTAAGGAAGCGCATCCAATTGATGTTGGTGATGTTGAGTCTGTTTGGTGGGACATAAGCATTGGGAATGGAAAAATGAGAGTAGGTGTGTGTTATAGGCCTAATGAAGCTGATGAGTATAATGAGAAATTGTGCAGCTAAATAGAGTGGGCTAGTAAATCAGAGTGTTTTATAATGGAGGATTTTAATTTGTGGGTTGGTCACTCACACACTAGCAAGGCTTTTGTTGATTTATTGGATGATTATTTTCTAGAGCAGCATGTTCGGAAGGCAACTAGAGGGAGTAATACTCTTGATCTGGTTATCAGTAGTGATTCTTCATGCATTAAGAATCTGCAGATAAATGAACCACTAGGTGGCAGTGATCACAGTGTGTTGAAGTGGGATTTACTCAAAGAGGTAACTACCATCAGGGGTAAAGGGAAGGGTTTTTGCTTTCGTAGAGGCGACTACGATGGTCTGACACAGTATTTAAATTCTATACAGTGGGACCAACTGATGATGTTACCAACAGCAAATTCAAAATGGGAAGCATTCAAAGAACTTATCTTGGAAGCTACTAGGCTTTACATACCAACTAAGAAATATTGTTCAAGGTTCAGGCCTAAATGGATGTCACATGAACTAATTACACACGTGGCAGAGAAGAAAAATGCATGGGATACATATAAATTAATGGGTGACATGGAAACCTATGATAGATATAAGCTGGTCTGTAACCAAGTCACAAAGGAGGTTAGGCAGGCAGAGGCAGATTACGAGAAATCTTTGGCAAAGGATGCAAAGAAAAACAGCAAAGAGTTCTTTACTTATGTAAACTCTAGAAGGAAGGAGATGAATCAGATTGGTCCACTTGATATCGATGGTTGAACTGTTGATGATTCTGCTCAGGCAGCTAACAACCTAAATGAATATTTTGCATCTACATTCACACGAGGAGTTATTCAGGGAGGGGAATGCCAGCGATGTATTAAACTCTGGCAGTAAACTAGATAATCTTGTAATAACTGAGAATAAAGGGGAGGAGAAATTGAAGATAAACATAAGAAAGGCACCTATGGTGGATGGAATAGTAGCAAAGTAAGTAAGGAAACCTTTAACCATAATTATGAGAGCTTCCTTGGATTCAGGAGAAGTACCCATGGATTGGAGATATGCAAATGTGACCCCAATCCACAAAGGATGATCAAAGGAAGACACAGGTAATTACAGACCTGTTAGTTTAACTTCTGTTGCAGGGAAATTAATGGAGCACTTGTTAAAGATGCACTGCAGGATCATCTAGACAAGACTTCCGTTATAGCTCAGACACAGCATGGTTTTGTTAAGGGGAAGTCTTGCCTGACAAATTTGATTGGATACTATGATGTAGTCACAAAGGAACTGGATGCAAAGAATAATTTTGATATCATATATTTGGATCTTAGAAAGGCTTTTGATGCTGTTGCACATGGAAGACTGCTGCACAAGTTGAAGCAGTGTGGCATTGGAGGCAAATTGCTGCTATGGATAAAGGGATGGTTGAATGGGAGAAGACAGAAAGTGGTAATCAATGAACACTGCTCTTCGTGGACTAATGTTATTAGTGGAATCCCCTAGGGTTCAGAGTTGGGTCCATTGTTGTTTACTGTATTCATTAATGATACTGATGATGGTATATCAGGCTTAATGTCCAAGTTTTCAGATGATACAGAGATCAGCAGGGTTGTTAATGATACTATTGACAGTATGCTGCTGCAACAGGATCTAGAAAAGTTGAGCAGATGAGCTGAGAGGTGGCAACTGAAGTTTAACATTGACAAATGTATAGTACTGCATATGGGAAGCAGTAACCCCAGAGTAACGTATCAACTGTGTGGTACTACACTGACAGTGGTAGAGAGTGAAAAGGACCTGGGAGTAATTGTGCAGGCAGATATGAAGTTTTTTGAGCAGTGCAGACAGTCTACAAGAGTAGCTCATGGTGAAGGATATAGAGGAATTTTTCTAGAAGGGATAAGTAGATGATTATCTGCTTGTATAAGACAAAGCTCTTATGAATAAAGGCTTAAGTTTTGCAAATTACAGTGTCTGGAAACTAGGCACCTGGGAGGTGATCTGATTGTGGTGTATAAAGCCTTGAATGGTTTGAGCATGCTCAATGCTGATGGGATTCTTCCTCTTGCTCAGAATAATCGCCTGAGAGGGCATAGATTCAAACTGAGGAAAGACGGTTGTAGGATAGATGTGCGGAAGTTTGCCTTTAGCCAGCATGTGGTTGATTGCTGGAACAAACTTCCATCTGTTGTTGTAGAAGTTGATAACTTAAATAAATTCAAGGCAGAACTAGACAAACATTTGGAGCGAGTGGATGGGTGAAATTAGAAGTTTTTTTTTTTTTTTTTTTTTTTGGCTGATGCTATATAAGTTTGCTTTCTTGCCTCATGTGGCTTTGCTAATGCTAATGATTGTATCAAAAGCCTTTCTAAAATCTACATTAAGCAGCAGCAAAGCTATTCCCTGAGTTGACCTCCTTTATTGCTACCTGCTGAAACATGACCCTGCACTGGGTCATGTTTCAGCATCCTTATTTTTTTTTTATCAGTGGAAACCAGAGTTGTGCAGATCATCCTTAGAAACTTTTTTTTTTATTGTATTTTACTATTTACTTATCACAAATACATGTAATACTAAACATAAATATGACTCAAATTAAAATTACAATTTTTTTACCTAGTAATTGGTACTTTATTTTCCAAAAAAAAAAAAAAAAAAAATGCCATGGAAGTTTTGGCTGATTTCCTATCTGTATACAATTTTTTTTAAAATTTTTTATATTTATATATATCCCAGCTCATATAAGTCTTTTAGTTACCGTGCGCCATAGTTTTACAGCTGTGTGTGTGTGTGTGTGTGTGTAATTCAGTCTTCCAAAAACTAGGCACTGCAGGGAGATGTAATTGAAGTGTTTAAGGATTAAACACTTCAATGGATTGAGTAAGTTAAATTTTAATGGCATACTTCCTCTTGCTAAGACTACACACATGTAGGGGCATAAATTCAAGTTGAGGATGGATGATTGCAGGATAAATGTGTGGAAGTTTGCCTTCAACCAGTGGGTGGTTGACTGTTGGAACAAACTTCCATCTGTTGTGGAAATGGGTGGTTTGAATAAATTCAAGGAAGAACTAAACAACTTCTTGGAGTGTATGGATGGGTGGTGCTACATAGCTAGCCTTCTGGCTCAAAATGTCTAAACCACATCTAAAACATAGTCACTGCACAATCCTTTTGTTTCAAACATTTCAGTTCATTGATATATATTTGGATCGTCATTCTTCTCTTTCTTGGTGATTTCCTTCTAATTTTGACTCTCTCTCTCTCTCTCTCTCTCTCTCTCTCTCTCTCTCTCTCTCTCTCAGGGTAACTCGGGAATTTTTTTTTGGCTGGTGCAGCATATACCACCACTTTGCTTATTGGAGACTTGAAGTGGTGAAACCCATGTTTAGTCTCTAGAGCAAAGTTTCCAGCATCCCCCTTACCCCATACTTTTCCTTCAATCCATGCACGGTACTAAGTACTATAGGTTTTGATACCTTTCGTGTTTGGGGTTTTCATAAAAAAAAAAAAAAGCCTCAGGCTTCCTTGCACCATATAAATAATAATAATAATATCCAGCTCCCTAGTCACATCAACTGTTATCACCATATGTACCTTGATGATATTTGTATCGGGGTGGCTCCTAGACATAAGCCCATCTCCACGACCTTTATGATGTATCTGCCAAGACAACTGGATAAGGATCATCCACCAGTTTGCCACCTATGGGTACGCATGCAATTATTGTACACCTTCACCACAAGCCAATGAATTTCTACTGGAGCACTGCCTTCTATCATAAGAATTGAATAACACTCTAGCTTCGATGCAGTTGACAATGTAAATGCCCACAATGTCAACTTATTTGAGCTTCATTGCAGGCAAAATACATTGTAGATGCGATGTTTTTTTAGATAATTTTCCTGTAGATCATTTTCCACATCCACACTTAACCATCTGATCTGAAGATTGCGAAATCAATCCTCAAATCAGATGGTTAAGATGCTCGAGTTGTGTAATCAACTCATCAGGGCCTGTTTCCACTGTTCCATAGTCTAAGAATGATGGGCTAGGCAAGGATTATGCACACCACACTAACAAATGTAATTTCAGATATTTCATATTCTTTTTGTACCAAAGAATACTGGTATCTGGTATGCTTTGAGAGGACTTGCAAGCAGGAGCAGCTCTGTGAATGATAGATGCAATTATAAACAGCCCTATGGACATCAAGGACCACAGAAAACATTGTATTTGAATGCAATTTTTTCCAAGGAATTCTGCAAAGGGAAACTGAGTTGCCTTTTACATACTAGAGTGTATGCATGCAGCTGCATCAGTCCCATTCTTCTATCTTTTCACTGTATCGCCTGTGGTTGGGGTGGGGCACTCAATCCAGGCATAGAGAGCTTCTCCTTTCTCTCTTTTTCCCCAATTATTTAGGGTTCCCCTGAACTCTAGGACTTTCCTGGGTTGTAATTCATAATGCAATGTGATAATACATGTACTAATAATAACTGTCGGCAAAGAGACAAGATAATAAAAGATTCTTTTTATTTCATTTCATTGCTTTATACAGTGGGTCACTCGGAGAGAGATATATACATCACCTGAACTGTACAGTTTAATTTTGGGGAAATATAGAGAATGGCCCTGGAGACTGTTATCCTTTGGTCTGTTGTTGTAAAATGGGCATAGGTTGGAATTAATGCGAAGAGAAAATGCATATATCACAATATGCAATAAGTTAATATGGGAACAGTCATTTATGGCAAGATGAATACGAAATTTTATTTTAAAAGAATTTCAGTATATTTTAAAAAAATCAATTTTCATTGAATTAATTGCCTACAGACAAAAATGTCACTTTCATGTAAAGGTAGCATACAAAAAATGCAAGGAGTGCCACTTTTTTTTTTTTTTTCATTTAACATAATTCCCCATAACTACAAAATAAACATTTTTAAAATATTTTCAAAGATACTTGAGCATTTTGAGTTGAAGAAAATATACAATAAAACAAAGTTACAAGTATATATCAACAACAATACATATGTCAATATATAAATAGCTTACAATGGGAGTAATAATGTGATTGGCTATTATAACATACCTTTTTAGAGTTTGTTGCATTATTAATATAACAAACAACAAAGTAAAATTAAGTCCTCAAATCATTACCACTCATTAATAAAAGACATTTTGGAATTACGTCATCTATGATAGCATAATGATCTCTTAATCATAATATAAGTATTATAAAATTCTTTTCAAAAAGCTTAATATTGCACTTAAATTCATTTAAAGACTATCATAAAAACAAATCATAGCGAAAAATCTTTTATACTAATAAACAGTTCATGCCCTTGATATGTAATTGCTTGAATAAATCACACTGTCATTATTTTCAAAGCAGCAAGTTTCAATATCAGTCCATTTTACAACTCCAACGGTCTCCAGAGCATTGATCGAGAGGTGCTTGAAGTTTGCAACACCATCTGAACCATGAAAGGACTATACACAATAGAAACAATCTGCCTTGAAATCTTGTACTTTTAGGTGTAGGCCTACATCTTATTGCCCGTCTACACTATACAAAGTTCCCATGTTCTTGCATCATCATCATCATGTTGTATTGAGCAACGATACCGCTTCGGGAGAAGAAAGTCTAGATCAGTCCTAGATTAATGACAGGTTTGATAAAACACATACAAGGAGCTAAGGAAACTAGTATAATTTCTTATTCAAACTATACACTCATGCTATGAAATGTATGTTTTAATAGAAAAAAAAATGCCTGGCACATTACAAAATTTCTATTTCTGATTAAGACAAGATCATTCAATCACTGGTTCAATGACTGTGTAATTATTGTGGAATACCAAAAAAAAAAAAAAAAATTAACTTAATTTTTACTGAGAAGCCAATTAAAGTGAAGCCATTTTTCAACTTAATTATCTTGTATAGACGTTGGACCAAAATAATTGGCCTATTGCTCTATTAATTAAATGTTAGCTGTTGTATAGTGCAGCGGCTCCAGCCACAATGAAACTTGTGTGATAGGGCTCCAAAATTAAAAGGAAAATTTAAAATTTTTTTTCTAATTGCAATGTCCATCATACCTTAATATAGCTGCCAATCCTTTCTTGTGCAGGTTTTAGTTTGAGCTAGTCCTGCCCATGAACAATTTACATTATAAACATAACCTCTGCCCATCTGGCTAGCAAGGGGATTTAAATGACCATCATGGAAGGCTGATCCCATACTGATGGGACATAAGGCCAAAAAAGTGAAGGAGTATTTTCCCCAATGCACACAGGGGCTCTGAGGATTCGAGGAAAGAGAAATATCAGCATGAATGAACACCAATAAGCAGGGAGAGCAATAGCCGCCTCATCTTTATTAATTTAGATGAATATTGATAACTAAATATTACCTGAATTTTGCATCTAAACATTGTAAAATAAAGTAATAACGATGTACTGAAATATATAGCAGTAAACTTCAAAATGAAAAAGAACATCCGATAAAATTCGCCCCAGGGGCTCACATCTGGTGAGTATGGGCTTGGCACACCCAGGGTTCTGAGCTGGATACCATCATTCTTCTCTTTCTAGGTGATTCCTTTCTACTTCTGACTCTTTCTCTCTCAGGGTAACTTGGAAATTTTTTTTAGCTGGTGCAGCATAAGTCTCAGGCTCCCTTGCACCTAATGGCTAATAATAATAATAATAATAATAATAGTAATTTCTGTGAAATCTGGCTTCCCTTTAATTTTTGAAGGGTGAAACCACAATAAAAAAGACACCCATAGCAAGAAAAAAAGCTAATAGTTCCATTTACTCTTAATCTAACTTTTATTTTAGTGGACAACTAGAGATTTTTTCAGAAGGAAGTCTTTCATGATTAAATTAAACATAACAATACCATGAAAATACAAGTTTTCAATATCGGAAAACTATAATATCTTTGTAAATATTTACTATAACCATTCATGTTCTGCTATACAGATACAAAATACTAGTTTCTGTACCTACGAGTTGATCATAGACTTCTTTCTGAGACAAACCAAATATTGGTTTTCCAGCGACATCTAGTGGCAGTGATATGGTTGACATCCTACTTGGAAACAGTGTGAAAGACATTGAAACTGCGCATTACCGACAAACGGACGTGGTAAGAGAAAGCTACAAAACCACCCATAAGAAGTTCATCCCTTTCTAACATACAGAATTTACAGAATAATCACTGTTAAAATTTTGTTAAGATTTATATTTAATGAATAAATTTAAGGTTTTTGTATCAAATAACTAAAATATTTTTTTTAACTGATGGGTACATATTTGTGGCCAGAGATGGTGCTAACCAGGATGGCATCCCAGGTGAGTAGCTTTCTTAAATGGCACTGGTGCCAAAAGGCATTCCTAATTGGTATCCTGATACATCAGCACCTTGAGCGATTGCCTGGTTTGCCCTGGCTAATAAACTTAGATTCAATAGTTAACATATAAGGTTCACAACTTTGAAATCTTGCTGGATATCTATTTTTATTCATATACAAACATTTTTGGTTCGATTTAATACTGTTGAAACACCATCATCAAGTGCTCACCAGGAATTGTCATTGCAAAGGGGGAAGATTCATAAGATTAAGATATGAAAATTAGTAACCATATCAGATGACTGGGTCTGTCATAATTAGTTCTAAAGTTCAACTGCCCAATTATGAAATCAAATATATCAGTATAGAATAAACCACAGGGACATGTATTTGCTTATTGATTAGAGACTTATAAGGTATAATCGGAAAATTAATTTTTAATAAGTATTAACTCCAGGGGCTCACATCTGGTGAGTATGGGCCTGGCACATGCAGGGTCCTGATCTCTCCCCCCCCCCCGGTGCAGCATAAGCCTCAGGCTTCCCTGCACCATACAGCTAATAATAATAATAAGAAGAAGAATAACCATAATAACTACTTTTGCATGTCCTTACAGTAAGCATTCAAAGGATGGCCCTCTGATTAATCACTTAGCCAAGTAAAGTTAGTTTTTTTAGATTCAGTTAAGCCAAAACCCCAAAGTACTCATACAGTACCCGACCCTCCACTCAAGACTAAAAAGAAGAAATACCTTTTCAAGCTTAGTTCTGCATGGACTTTATGACACAGACACATTATTTGTGAAAAGAGTAAGCAATACGCTTTCTATACTGAAAACAACAAGCACTTCAAAATTTTCAGAGGCAAAAAAATGTTAATAGACACTGCAAGATATCATCTCATATTGCTAATGACAGAACAGCTTGCTCAACACCAAATTACAATAATCTTTGTTGCTAAGGAAGACTCTCTCACTCATCTCTGCAAGAAAACAATTCACGGTGAAGTTTTCTTAGCTGGATTTGCGGATAAACATAACTTTTAGACTTGCCGAGATCATTTCTCCAAACTTGTTCATGTGACATCTCCAGACTATGAAATTGTGCAGAAGCTTGGGTACAGAAGCCCAGAAGACTGCAAACCTAATTACACAAGCAACTGGCCCAAACTGCAATGTCAAAGTTATAAAATTGTGTAGACAAGAAATCATGTCCAGTGATTATTGTAGTGAGAAGTGTGTTGCCAATTATATTAGTGCTGAACTGCAGGTGGGGAGGTCAGCTATCTCCCAAAATTGGAGATATTCCTGATTCCCAATAGAGAAAGTTATGCCAGCCCAATGAGCCTGTTTGTCCCAGTGCCTATGCTGACTCTTAATGCTTCTGGTTGTCTTCTCTGGGAGAATTTCATAGGTTCTGGAAGCAACAATGCAAGTGTGATGGTAGGAAAGCATAGTTTAGAGCTGTCTAGGATTAAATTGAAGCAGTCAACAGCAGCTGAAGCTACTGCCAAAGAAATTTTAATCAATGTATGTTATCATACCCTACACTAGGTGGTTATTTTGTTATTTGGTTTTTTTTTAGGAGCATTAGCAACTAAGGCCATATTGCTCTGGGATATGCGGTGGTCATTCCCTGACCTTTCTGCATCCTCCGTATTTGGTGGTCATGGGCTCGAACCCGGGTCTAATCAAGAAGTGTGTGCTACGCACTGCTACTCCTTCCCACCTGGCTACGGAGGCGCCTATACTAGGTGGTGTCTAATCTGCAGTCCATTCATATTAGAGAGTCTGTGGTCATGTAAGATCTAGGTGTTATGTATCATCCTCCTCCTACTCACTGGCTTTAAAACTAGTATGTTGCAAAATATAGTTTCATATTAACTTTTTAAAATATCCATTCTTAGTAATATTTGATTATTTTTTATTTCTTTCTTATGTTTTACGTGTTGTTCTCAATATTTAGCAATATCATTATAACCATAGAATAAGAATATTAGTGTCATGTAATAATAGTGTTAGATTTTTGTATATATTTTTGTCATTATTAAATATTAATAAATAAAAAATTAAACTGTAATTATAAATGTTCATCAACAGAAATTAAATCCTATTTTGAGAAATGCATTATTAGTAGTAAAGAATGTTCTTACAACCTGCGAGAAGTCACGTGGTCCACGATTTTTAATATTTATCTGTTTTAGCTTCTGGAAAAAAAAAGATCAGGTGCCTCTGCCCTACACACGGCAATAAGAAAGGACGAACACAACCTTCTCCAATTTACTGATACAACGAAATTACTCAAACATTGTCCAATACAGTGGCTGTTTCCAAACAGATGTATAATGAGAATGCTACAGTCCACTCTTCAGACAGAAGAACTTGACAACAGCAGACTGCACTGTAATCATATTTTGACAATTACAAAGTTGTTGAGAAATTTGGATTTTCTGTTTGCAGGCATATCACAGCGTGAGTGATTAACATCTGCAACTAACATTCCATAGCTTTTTTGTATTTATGCTGGTAACATTTGACATACTCCAAGGATGATGTTTCAATGGTTGGGTATCTTCATGATATAAATGAAGAACCTCAGTTACAAGAACAAAGGTTGACTTCAAAAACTAACAGTCAGCAGTGTAAATGAAACTTGACTGTGGGTGCGGGTGTTAGACAGTAACTAGAACTGAATATAGATATTCCACAAGGTTACTCTGGGGATATCAGACAGTTCTAAGAGGAAATGACAGAGAAAATTATTCAGAGGTTATCCCTTTGAAGGCAAAACACTCAGATTCCTGAATCCTGTTTCCAGACAAGTTCAATCAAAATCTGTTTAAAAGCTTTCTGATATTCTCAAAATGGATTTGCTGAACCAAATGGTGGATTACCACTTGTCAGCCTCAGGAGAGTTGCCGATTTGTATGTATGGAAAGACTCCTTTAGGCCAGCACTAGTTGAAACTAATCTAAAACTACCTATTGAGCAAAAGATTATTTTTTTTTTATCCATCAGAATTGTTATGTGCAGCATTATTATTGGTATTTATAACAACAGAGATGGAGAAAGGTGCTTCTCTTCAGTGAGAAAAGCACAAACAAGCTATGGTGAACACTTGGGTATTTTTAACATCATGACATTTTCAGTGACAAAAATCAACACTATGTGATTCAAAGTTAGACAAGATGATCTGAAAAAGGCAATAAACAACATAAACAAAAGTAAACAGAATGTATTACAAACTCAACTGTCACAGATGTGAAATTCAAGAGCTTATCAGATTAGTGAACTTTTAAATGTTTTATGATTTGTTTATTTATTTGGTGATGTTTGTGCTATGGGTGATATTTCCTGAAAAAGAGTAGGAAACAAACTGACTGTTTGCCCTTTCCTGGCAATGCCCATGGTCAATACAGCTCAGGTAGTGCAGCACTGTTACAGAGGGTAACAAATCTTTCTCAGGGATTTGTTACCCTCTGTAACAAAAATTTAATGAGCAACATCTCGATTACTGGCATGTTTTGATAGGGTGTTGACAAGATGTTTATTATAACAAGTGGTTAGCTTGAGTTTTTAGAATATGGTATGATAAATTTTAAGCAATTTAATGTTTTAAGTATTTATGACTTAAAGCAAATTTTTAAAATGTTCTAATTCATTCATCTTATGTTAAGGATAATTTATTTTTTTGATAGACTATCCTTATCTGAAACTGCAAAGAATTTTCTGTTTAGTAACTGTGGGACTATCAGCATCTCAAATTTTTCCTGTGCAAATTTATGGTCAGACCCAGAGAATCCAGCAGGGTTGAGAACCCCATTAAGATGTTAACTATTAGCTCTAAGTAGTTACGATAATATTTTCCCATTTACATAATTTTAAGGAAAAAAATTTTAAACGGTTTATCTTAGTTATTTGAAGAAAAAAAAAGGCCAAAACCGAATGGACTGTTTGAATAGCATAAGGAATTTGTATCTGACATAAGTCGGCTATAACTTTTGTTTTATGAAATTATTAATTATTTGCAACAATTTATTTTAAGCAGTTGCAATACATATTACCAGGGAAACAATATAATGATTACAGCAACCTTTTCTATGCACAGCAAAATATGCACTACATGAACTGCTTAATTTGAAAGTCTTAATACTAACTGAAAGATGGCAACCATAAATTTGAGGTGCTATACTATGGAGTCAAATTTATGCTTTTTATTCTTATAATGTATCTTCAAATTTCCATTAATTCGAGATTTATATCTTTTTTAGAAAGGGCGTGAGGTTCAAATTTGACCTGTTTTTTATTCAAATAGTTTGCTGAATAGTGAAATTTCTGTTTATACTCCAGTACAGCCACATGGGTCAGAGAAGTTTAGAAGACAGAGCACACGAACATACAGTATTTAGTGGCTACGTAGGTTCAAACTACAGTCAATCCAAACATACATCCTAATGTACTCATGCATTAGCCACTTTGTTGCATCATGTTATCATTATAACGTAGGCTAAAAGAAGCAGTAATCATAGCAACCTAAGTCAATACAAAATAAGATGATAGCTGCACACACATATTGTTATTTCACTTCAAGGAAAGTATAAAAGAATGGGAAGTCCAGTGGAGATTTAGAATACAATCTGTATTCAAATGATAGAATTCATTCAAGAGTAGGAAACAAACTGACTGTTTGCCCTTTCCTGGCAATGTCCATGGTCAATACAGCTCAGGTAATGCAGCACTGTTACAGAGGTCATGAACATGTGAGGGAACAAAGTGTATAAAGTAATGCCACCAACTACAGTCAGTGCACAGATTGAACACATATAATGTAAGAAAAGAACAACAGTTAGCAAATTGGCACTGAAACTTAATATTAATACCGGCAGTATGATACCATAATATATAACAATCTAAAATTCAGTGAAGTCAGCACATGGTGGTAGTCCAAACAGCTGCCGTCAAACTAAACGTGATGCAAGTCCACCGTTTATTGATTTTGAATGAACAATTTCAGAAGTAAGTTGAATTTTTGAATTGCATTGTTACTACTGATGAAGTTGTTGTTGTAGTTGGGTTTTAGGAGCATTAGCGACTAAGGCCATATTGCTCGGTATAAACTGTCTATAAATTGCATGTGTTCTGTGGTTGATTTTCTGTTTTCTGGACGAAAAACTGGGAGAAAAATCATGCTACCCTCTCTTGAGACTGACTAACTTAACCACATTGTGAAAAAGGACCATAAAAATTCCTCCCATCATCAACGGTACTTGAACTCAGATCTTTTCCACCTTGTGTGTGGGGAGGACGCAATTCTTCCAACTGCCCACTGATGAGACATGGAATCATTCTACTTCTGAAAGGAAATGGTCAAATATGGAGTAAAAACACACACGCATTCACCACTGAAAAAATTCAAGGGTGTGGTCTCAACAAACATGGTTAATGGCTACTGTGTCTTGGGATGCTGATGATGCATGTTGATTTCCTAGAAAATGGCCATATAATTAATGTTGGTTATTAGGTGATCCCTTAAAAATTTTTGAAACCAGTTCCAACAGAGAAGCAATCTTGTCTTTTGTGCTTAAGGCAGAAGAAAATCTTCAAAATGAGTGAACACCAATGAAAAGATTTATTTGAAACTGGAATACAAAAGTTTCCAGAATGCTGGACAAATGTATTCTGGAGGGAAAATACCTTGAAAAGTGATTGTAATTTTATTTTTCTATGTTGGCTGTATGATTTACAAAAAAAAAGTACAATCCAGGTCAAATTTAAACTCCCCTCGCACTAAAATTATTTCATTAAATCCATATACTACTACCGAAAGATCTAAATTCAATAAGTTTGAACGAGTTTAAATTTGATAATAAATTCAACTAATTTATTTCAGAATCCCAAGAGATTGCTAATAAAATTACTATCTTTCAGCAAATATAAATTTTTATAATAAAGTAATTTAAACTACATGCAATCTAAACTTCCTGAGATTCAAATTTCTACTCATCACTAGATTACACAGGCTGTAGTCTAGTGCAGTTGTTTTTCAAATCGTAACCTATAGTCTCCAAGGTCCAAGACCCCTCTTATGACCTTTAATCATTACAACCGTCGAAGAAGGTTGTAATGATTTTCACAAAATAAAAATTTTTAAAATTAACCCGAGACTGATGCAAGAGTATATTAGGTGCCTCAACTGAACCCTGAAACTTGTGTACCTTCCCCACAATTAATTTTTGAAGATCAATAGTGTGAATTAGTATGTCTAAAAATCCTGCATTTATAATCACAGAATCAGTTTCTGCATAGAAACTGATTCACAATCTGTATGAATCACAATTTATTTTACAAGAAAATTGTTGAATATGATAACGATTACACATTCTCATCCTTGAATATATTCTGCACTTTTTTTTCACAAGATTTGTACTAGAAAAAATGCATTAGAATGCACATATACTTTACGAGCTGCTACATGTGCTCAGCATACATAGAACAAGTATGCTTGCATAAATGTTTTTTTTTTAATTGTGTTCAATTGATGGTGTTCCTGTATCACTCAGGTGACTGATCCTCTACCCAGTGGTCAAACCAAGGGACTGTATGATTTGTGCAATCCCTATTATTAATTTCAATTTCTTTTAAATTGCTATTGCTACTATTACTAAAGCTGATTAAAATCTAACTACTGTCTTATGCTAAGCTCAGTGGCACACATAGGTACACAGAGATCATTTTAATTCTATTCAATGAAGATTTCTTAATTTTTTTTAATATAGAAAATGGGACAAAACTTTCCTGGAAAGAAAGTCTGTTAGAGAGTTACTTATAAAAATGGTGACGGGGGTCAAAATAACCCCTCCATGAAATTAACAATGGGTTAAAATTAGGATGGAGGATATACAATGCTAAATTTCAGTATTATTTTATAATCAAATGGCTTTATCTTCCCCTTCTCTTTCAACTATTTTGGCACAAGAATAAACATGTTATATTGCCTCTGACCTGATGCGACTGTCATGGAGTATAAACAGAAAAACTTATTTATTTATATTATATGCAATTATTACTAAAGCAAATTGCTTTGACAACTGACTTTGAGATTACTATATTTACCATTGATCTGTAATTAGTGGTGTAACTAGGGTTGATGACACCCAGGGCCCAAATAAAAAAAATGGCATCCCTTGAAAACTGTCTTTTGGAATTTTTGCATTTTTTAACCATAAAAAGGCATCCTCCAAATTTGGTTCCCAGGGCACGTGCCCCGTCTGCCTCATCCTAATTACGCCACTATCTGTAATGCTGTTTTTTTTATTAACAGATTTGGTAACTCAACCATCAAAGCTGTAGTGATAAAAAAATTAAAACAAAATTTAAGAATTTTATCAGGTGCCAAATTCTTGGTGAAGGCCCTGCTCACTGTTAAAGAAGATAATGAACAGATTTCACAGCAATGAAGGTTTATGAGTAACTCTTTCAGTACAGTACAGCAGTATTTCTCTATAATAAAATAAAAGTTACCATTTTCAGAAGAGCCTCCATAAACATGGGAGGCTCTGATAAATATCTGCTGATCTACCTTATCAAAAAGTACATAATTTTTTTTTACAGAGAAGTAAAAATACATCCTCAAAAAAAACTCACCTAACCACATTGAACTGTACTATATATAAAATTTAAATAAGTCAAATACCTTTGCATTCCAAACAGTCCATTGTAAGGTTAATATATAATAAAAAAAAAAAGTTTAGAAATCATTTTTATGTCTGCTGTTTCTTCTCTACAGCAAATGGAATTAAATGCAGCATTCATTTTTCTTTTGTTTTTCTAAACAAACCTCACAACCCGAAGGCACCAAAGTTTAAGACCAACAATGACTTTCTCTACAAAAGCAAAACAATAAAACATAGAAAAGATTGATCACCTCAATCAATCTAGTAGGATATTTTTAAGAGATTAGAGAAGATAAAGTAGAATCAAATAGGCTGTTTGATTTAAATTATTTTTGATCCTCGCTTTCACACTTGCACATACTACACACGACTAGCTAGAAGCGGTAGGAGGAGACAATGGATCACTGCATAGCTTGGTTGTTCCTGTGCTCACAATTTGGATCTTTGGAAGCGTCCATAGCTTACAATAAGGCTGTTGGTCAGAGTAGGATGAATCACATCCGCGAGGAAGGGAGGGGGTAGTGGACCCCGAAGTGACTCTCAGGCTGGGAGGAGACTGAAGTAGAAACTGGCACCGGAAGATATGATACACAGTCATGTGCACATAAATGTTCTTGGGAGGATAGCTCGCAGTTTTGTTTTTGTCGGATCGGTACAGTTTCCACTTCCCCATACATGCTCTCTGTACTCCTGTATTGTCCAGTAGAAGCTGGTCACCATAGAAATGACTGTCGGGGATGCACTCGGCTGTTGGTTTATTAATGGGAAGCGAATCCCCTGGCCGATGGGATAGCCGTAGAGTGCTCGACATTTCCTGAGCAGAGCCAGCCATTTAGCGACTGGGGGATCCCCTGTAGGAGATCTGCAAAATAAAAGGCTTAAGAAAAAGTTTGCTCAAATTTAATTTCAAATCTTAAATGTCTGTATGCTTAACTAAAAAGTTATTTTAATTAAATAAAACAAAAATTTTCAAAAATATAAAAAAATAAAATATTGAACTTGAAACACAACTTACATTATTAAGTTGTCCCACTGGGATAATTCTTCTGAAAATAGAGTGAAGCTTGGTGAAATACCTACGTACCTGTGTTGATTTTTCAAAATTCTGTCATAAAGGCCTCCATACAAATTGTTTTCCAGATACATATGATACATATTGATGATGTTCAGATGACCCTTTGAGTGTTATAACTCCCCACATACACAATTTATTTTATTAATTTTTACATTTTAAGCACAATACTTTTAGTTATCGCATTTCACTTTTTTTTTTCGAGTGTTACAATAATCCAATATTTTTTAATATGAGGTATAAATAGTACAATTGCTATATTATATGGCAATTGCTATATTATTTTAGCAATTGCCAATAACATTGTAAAAAACATTATATAAACTATAAAGAAATTGATGTTTGTAAATAAATTATTAATGAAACAATACATAAATCTGGCATGAGTGGTCCTTTTTTTTTTTTTTTTTTTTTTTGTGTCTAGCTAGCCTATTTCTCCTCTTCTTTTACAGAGATGTCTACCCTCCTCAGAGGAATATTCAAAAAATCTAAGTTTTACTTTATACATTCTAAGAAGCATATCATACCACTTCATCAGCAAAAGTATGAGTTACAGTATCACTTTAAAATAGTTTAAAGTAGTAATATTTAATTACTTGTGGCCAGGCACAAGTAAGGAAATTGCAGTTTACCAATGGCTGACCAGTGGATATCATAGAAGCATGTATTTCAAGAAAGCTTAAATTCCTGAAAATGTGCTAGAATTTAAGTTATATGAAACTGAAAAATGATAAAATCAAACAATAATAGAAACCCTATAGTAATACACATGGGTTGAAGTTGGGAAGTTTCAAGAAACTTATTAACAGTTTTGCAATTTTCAATTTTGAGGAATAAGTACATATGAAAGAGGGTTATTCCAAACACTGAAAGAAGAGAAAAATGAATGAAGAAGATTCACAAGAAAGAAAGGACCTTAATAACAAATACGCAAAACTGAGAAAAACAAAAACTGTTATCATTAGTAACACATATGAGTATCATGAAGAGTGCACGGAGGTGCATTTTGGCTGCCACTACCAGCCAAACTCTGCACCTCCACAGCATTGTGTCCATTTTATGCCAATCCATGATTTCCTGAGATCTTCTCCTCACTGATGTAATCCAGCAGAGATTGGAGAATAGCAGGATGTGTTGATTAAGTAACAATATATTTACCACTATCTTGAATTTCAGGAAAGCTTTTAATACTGTTGCACATGGAAGGCTAATATACAAATTGAAGCAGTATGGCATTAAGGACAAGTTGCTACAATGGATAAAAGGTTAAGTGGGAGAAGCAGAGTGGTAATCAATGGACGCTGCTCACTGTGGGCCAGTATTATTAGTAAAGTCCCCCCAAAGTTCAGTGTTGGGCCCATTGTTGCTTTGTATTTTTTTCAGTGATATTCAAGAAGGTATATCAGGTTTAATGTTAAAGTTTGCAGTTGACAGGTTGTTAATGACAGTATGCTATTGCAACAGGATCTAGAAAAGTAGGGCAGATGGGCTGAGAAGTGGCAACTGAAGTTTAACATTGACAAATGCAAAGTACTGCATATTGGTAGCAGTAACCCCAGAGAAATTTACCAACTGTGTGGTAAATTCTCCACTCAGAATAGTGGAGAATGAAAAAGACCTGTGGATAATTGTGCAGTCAGATATGAAGTTTTTTGAGCAGTGCAAACAGGCTGCCAGAGCAGGTGATAGTGTCTTGTCAATGATATACAGGAATTTTGCTAGCTGGGATAAGAAGATGATTGTCCCATTGTATAAGGCAATGGTCAGGCCACACCTTGTGTACTGCATAGAGGTTTGGAGGCCTGATTTTAGGAAATATGCAGAGTTGCTAGAACGAGTATAGAGAAGAGCAACAAGATTGGCGAGGGGAACAAAGGGGTGCTCTTACCAATGCAAATTACACCATCTGGAGACTAGGCACCTACAAGGTTATCTGATTGAGGTGTATAAGGCCTAGAATGGTTTGAGCAGTCTCAATGCTGATGGAATTCTTCCTCTTGCTCAGATTATGAACCTGAGGGGACATAAATTCAAATTGAGGAAAGACAGTTGTAGAATAGTTGTGTGGAAATTTGCCTTTAGCCAGCAGGTAGTTAATTGCTGGAACAAACTTCCATCTGTTGTGGAAGTTGATAGCTTAAATAAATTCAAGGAAGAACTGGACAAACTTTTGGAGGGAATGGATGGATGAAATGGGAATTTTTTTGGCTGATGCTGCATAAGCTTGCTTTCTTGCATCACATGCCTCTACTAATGCTATGCTGGCTTATTAATCACTTACAAGGTGGAGGGAATTGGGATCTTTAGGCAGTAAAAAGGTCGGTTTTTAATGGAAATCTCATTGCTTTTACTCTGACAGATAGTGACTGTTGGGAATCCTAGTAGTGTGTATGTGGGTGGCATTATTGAGGCCACATTATGTCACGAAGCTGGTTATATTCTTGCTGCATGTACACCAAATTTGAAAATTTCATTATTTCATATTGAAATTTCCCCTCTTAAAATAGCTAAATTTATCTGAAAATTTGCAGGTGTACTGTGTATATATATATATATACACACACACACATACACACTTGGTCACCAGTGTCATTGCACTTCTTTGTACCCATTCCAGTAACTCTACATCTTTCCTAAAATGAGAATCATCAGAAGCTGGATGCTCAACATGGCAAACTGCTATTCATGTGGGTTATGACACCCAAATGGTTAGGTAGTGTTCACAACAGTGGGCACAGGAAGGCATCTGGTCATGCATTAGTATTAGTAATGGCCATATGGTACAAGGAAACGTAAGGCTTATACACTGTCAGAGCTGTGGTGACATCAGAAAGTTAGAAGTGACAGATCTGCTGAATAGTGACAGAAAACAGATGTCACAATCTACCATGTTTCCAACATCATATGGTGTCTCTATTTGTGCTATGCTGGGAGCACAATTATCAGACTACTGTGAGAAGTGGAGCTATAATCCCTTTATCTGTCAACTCACTTGACTCTGACTCATTATCACTGTCTATAAGGAGAAGGCTTCTTGGGGACAAGAATGGCATGTCTTCAAGTATCAATCATGTTTCAGTTTGGATCCAGTGACAGCCACATGTGAATCGGGAAGCATTCAACAGAAAAAGGGAGTGATATTATTATTTTATTATTACTACTTAGCCACATGGTGCAAGGAAGCCTGAGGCTTATGCTGCACCAGCCAAAAAAAAAAATTCCCAAGTTACCCTGAGAGAGAAAGAGAGAAGTAGAAGGGAATCACCAAGAAAGAGAAGAAGAATAATGATATCCAGCTCAGGATCTTGGGTGTGCCAAGCCCATACTCACCAGATGTGAACCCTGATACCAGACTAACAAGCAAAAATCATGGTATGGGGAACCATCAGCTACAATAGCTATCTGCCTCTAGTTGATACTGATGGCTAGACATTATGTTGAAACCATTTTAAGACTAGTGCTTCTGTCCTTTATGTACCCCATTCCATATGCTATTTTTTAGCAGTATAATGTTTACTCACATACAGTATTTATATTCCAACAGGTCCTATATGATGTGAGCATGTTTTCTTGCCCTCCACATTAATCGGATCTGTCACTCATTGAAAGTAATTGAGATAATAGTATTAGTTGGGGGAAAATGATGCAAGAAAGCAAGCATACAGCATCAGCCAAAAAAAAAAATAAAATAAAATAATAAATAAATTTCCATTTCACTTATCCATCTCCAAATTTATTCAAATATTCCACTTCCACAACAATGGATGGAAGCTTGTTCCAGCAATCAACTACCCATTGGCTGAAAGAAAACTTCCAAACATCTATTCTGCAACCATCCTTCCTCAATTTGAATTTATGTCCTCTCATGTGCATGATCTGAGTAAGAGGAAGAGTCTCATCAGCATTGAGTTTGCTCAAGCTATTCAAAGCCTTAACCACCTCAATCAGATCACCTCACAGGTGCCTAGTCTCCAGACATTGCAATTTGCAGAATTGAAGCCTTTCTTGGTAAGAGCACCATTTGTTACCCTCACCAGTATCATTGCACTTCTTTGTATCCGTTCCATTAACTCTACATCTTTCCTAAAATGAGGCCCCGAGACTTGTATGCAGTACTGAGGATGTGGCCTGACCACTGCCTTCCACAATAGGATATCACCTCCTTATCCTTGCTATAAAAATTGCTGTATAGAACCCCGGGGGCTCACATCTGGTGAGTATGGGCTTGGCAAACCCAGGGTCCTGAGCTGAATATCATCATTCTTCTCTTTCTTGGTGATTCCTTTCTACTTCTCTCTCTCTCAGGGTAACTCGGGAATTTTTTTTTTTTTTTTTTGGCTGGTGCAGCATAAGCCTCAGGCTTCCTTGTACCATGTGGCCAATAATAATAATCACTGACAAAACCCCATGTGCTCTCCTGGTAGCCTGTCTGCACTGTTCAGTGAACATCATATCTGACTACACAATTATCCAGAGGTCCTTTTCGTTTTACACTAATCAGATTGTATCAGCACAGTTGATACGTTATTCTGGATTATTGCTACTCACACGCATACCTTGCATTTTTCAATGATAAAACTTCAATTGCCATTTCTCAGCCCATCTGCCTAATTTTTCTATATCTTGTTGCAGCAGCATACCTTCATTTCTGTCATTAATCACCCTGGCAACCTTTGTATCAGCTGCAAACTTAGACATGACACCTGATATACTTTCATCAATATATATATAATAAATAAACAACAATGGGCCCAGCACCAAACTATGGGAATCCACTGATCTACAAAGTCCACAAACAGCAGTGTTCATTGATAACCACTGTGTCTTCTCCTACTCAACCATCCCTTTATCTATACAGTAGCCTGCCCTTAATGCCAAGTGCTCCAATCTGTATAGCAGTCTTTTATGTGCAACAGTATCAAACACTTTCGTGAAATCCAAGCATATGATATCAAAATTATTTTTTGCATCCAATTACTTTGTTTAATGCATAATAGTATCCAATGCTGTGACTGAAGTATAACTACACTCCTGTCTAGATAGTCCCACATTACTCCTTTAACCAGTGACTCCATTATATTAGCTGTCATTTTTAATGTTGACAAGACCAGACTTTATTGGAAGAAATTGCCATCCCAAACCTTCATTGCCCATGAAGAGCACTAGGTCAGCACCAGGTTTCAAGGCTGTGAAAGACAGGATAACACTTCTACTGGGTGCAAATACCTCAGGCACTTTAAAATTAAAAGCAATGTTGGTGTACCATTCACAGACACCAAGTGCTCTCAAGGGCTTAAACAAAGCCATGTTGTCAGTCTACTGGAAATGGAACAGGAGAGCTTGGGTGATAGAAGTAATCTTCTTGGATTGGTACATAAACTATTTTTGCCCTACTGTGCTTCATTTTTGTCAAGAGAATAAGTTGCCAGCCAAGGCTCTTCTTCTCTTGGACAATGCTCCTGCCCATCCTGCAAACTTTGCTGCAGTTGGAACATCTCTGGATGTCAATGTTGTTTGCATGCCACCAAACACCACTTCAGTTTTTCAACCAATTCACCAGGGCATAATAGCAACCTTTAAAGCCTATTACTTCTGCCAAATCTTCATGGAAATGGTGAACATTTTGGACAGGTCAGACAAAACTATCAAGGATTATTGGCGCTCATTCAACATTTTGAAGGGCATTAATAACATTAATGCAGCTTTTGAACATCTTAAGAAAAAAAGAGGGTGGTGATAAAACATTATTTTTTAGGTAGGAAGGGATGACTTATGCGATTTAAATCTTGAAGTGACACTGTGTGAAATGGCGAGTGAACTGTTTGAATGGAGTGTGATGCAAACTTCTCCCACAATTTATGTATGACTTCACAGGATTAGAGCCAGTGAAGAACATTGTTGAAGACTTTAGCAGGCTGGTGCAAGAGGTGGAAATGGGCAAAGTTACAGCTGAAGATATAACAGCTGTTGGATAGCCATGCACTACAGCTATCAAAAGACTTGGAAGAATTGGCTAAATAACTAAGCCAACAGAAGGAGGAGGAGAAAGAAAAAGATGAAGTCTCCTCTAAAATCTATGAATAGAAGCGATCTACAGTGCATCCTTTCAGCCATGAACACCCCCACCAAGGAGCTCTCTGAAATTGACTACAACTGGGAGCAAAATGCAAAAGTGAAAAGGAGCATAATCTTATTCTGAGATGCTCAAAGAAAGAAATAGGAAATTTCAACAGTCAACACTGCATGCTGTCTTCAAAAAAAATTGAAAAAATCCTCAACCAGGAACTTCATCAGAGGAGTAAAATCTCTGCATTATGCCACTGTCAAAACAGATCAATGCAGGGGACTTAAAGTGGTGCTTACAAAAACTTTCGGTCTGGACTTTGAACATATAAAAGTAAATGTACAAAATTAAATTTTTTGTATTTAATTAAATTTAGTTTGGTTATTTTTTACTGTATTATATTTGACTTATATTCATAAAAATAATGTTTTTAGATTCATATCATTCATTTCAGAACTTTAAATACAATATTATATTACTTATGTCAATTTTGAGAGGGACCTGGAACATAACTCATTGACTTACATTACATAAGCAGGTTCATTTTACACTTTTTTTTTTTTTTTTTTTTTAATTTTGCAACAGTTCCTTCAGGAATGGAACCCTGTCGTAAACAGGGTTCCGTTCCTGAAGGCTACCTGTATATGTATAGTTTACATATACATATGCTTCTATATGACCTGATAATTTTTATGCATCTCATGTATTTTTCTTTTGTGCCACATGTCTCATTAGTTCATGTGACATCCATTTAGGTCTAAACCTTGAAGAGTATTTCTTAGTTGGTACAAAAAGCCTAGTAGCTTCTGTGATTTATTCCTTGAATGCTTCCCATTAAAATTTGCTGATGGTAATATCATCAGTTGGTCTCACTGTATAAAATTTAAAAACTATCTGAGACCATTGTAGCCACCTTATCAAAGCATAAACCCTTCCCTTTATCTTGATGGTAGTTACATCTGTAAGTAAATCCATCAATAACACTGATCACTGCCATCTAGTGGTTCTTTCATCTGCAGATTCTTAATGCATGAAGAATCATTGCTGATAATAATCTGATCATATTGCTCTCTCTCTCTCTCTCTTGTTGCCTCTCAAACATGCTACTGTGTCCAATAAATATGACACAGTAGCATGTTTGGCAAAAACTATCAAAAGCCTTGCTAGTGAATGAGTGATCAACCCACAAGTCCCGTCAATATCTAGAAAGTTAAAATCCCCCATTATAAGACAATCTTATTTACTGGTCCACTATTTCTCTGTATAACTGTTTGTTGTACTTATCACAGTCACTGATGAAGCATTCACTGATCTGCATCTTTCAGCTCCCTACCAATGTTGCCCCACTTATGGAACACATGCAAGAACCATAGCTCAATGTTCACCAAGATGAAATTTTCCACCTTTTTGACTCTCTAACATCACTATTCGCATAGGCCACACTTTATATTTATTTTAAAATGGATTTTTGTAAGTAAATACTGCAGAATTGTTAAATAAATTTAATTTCTTATCTACCCTGTTATCCATCATGCCACTTATTTTGAGCTGAAAACATGCATTCCTGGGTGGAGTAATTTCAATGATGATAGTGTAGCATCATCCTATGCATGCTCAATCAGATAACCAGTTCATGTACCTGATCCTGTCTTCATCCAACACATTTTCAACCAGCTGCAATAGAGTAAAGAAATAGAGCAGTATCAAGCACAGTAGTGGTCCAAGGTATTTTTATTGTGTGAGCAAAACTGATATGGCTATCCCTTGATACCTCCTCACAAAATGGGAGGAGCTACTGCTTAAAAGAATAAATTTGACTGGCATCTACCTAAGTCACCTCTAGGAGGGTCACTGATGGCATTTTTCCAGGTCACCTATACCTCTGGCTACTGATCATCTATGAACACAAATCTTTCACCAATAACTGTGGCATATAGGACTTGGTCTCAAGATCTAAGCATATGCACATCTTCCTATGATTACTGAAAACTCATGTTACAAAGGTGATGAATCAGCAAAGTTCATGGTCCTTACTCTAACTGCTCTGGTTGTTGTTGTTATTTGGTTTTTAGGAGCATTAGCAACTAAGGCCATATTGCTCCCGGGATATGCGGTGGTCATTTCCTGACCTTTCTGCATCCTCCGTATTTGGTGGTCACGGGCTCGAACCCCGGTCTAATCAAGAAGTGTGTGCTACACACTGCTGCTCCTACCCACCTGGCTATGGAGGCGCCTAACTGCTCTGGTCTCTTGGAATCTATTCCAAAGCAAACTGATTCCACATCAAGCACCTTCTACTGTAGCCTTCAATCTACCAATGGCATGATGCCTCAGAAGGTTGGCAGAAGAGCACCTGGCAGCAAGGTAATTAACAGGTTTGGGCACCTCAGTCAATAGACAAATTCACAAATGCAGAACCCCTAGTCCGTAGCCAGGTGAGCAGGAGCAGGAGCAGCAGCAGCAGTGCGTAGCACACACTTCTTGATCAGACTGGGGTTCGAGCCCGTGCCCACCAAATAGGGAGGATGCAGAAAGGTCAGGGAATGACCACCGCATATCCCTGGAGCAATATGGCCTTAGTTGCTAATGCTCCTAAAATCCAAATAACAAACAAACAAACAAACAGAACCCCAAGATTAGCCCAAAAAGAGAAGTTTCTTCATTTACTAGTTTAAAAACTCCTATCAGCTCATTTCTCAAATAGTACTCAAAAAAGATGTAAGCATTCTAGCAATCACTCTGCAATGTAGAACTCTAATCAGAATTTTAAGTAGTTAAAAGGTAGCCTTTTATACTAGGCACCAGCGAGGTGATCTGATAGAGGTGTATAAAGCCTTGAATGGTTTGAGCATGCTCAATGCTGATGGGATTCTTCCTTATGCTCAGAATAATCACCTGAGAGGGCATAAATTCAAATTGAGGAAAGACAGATTTAGGATAGATGTATGGAAATCTGCCTTTAGCCAGAGGGTAGGTAGGTGGTTGGTGGAACAGACTTCCATCCCTTGTCGTGAAAGTTGATAGCCTAAATAAATTTAAAGCTCAGCTGGACAGGTATTTCGAACAAACAGAGGGTTGAAGTGGAAGTGGTTTTTTTTTTTTTTTTTTTGGCTGATGCTGCATAAGCTTGCTTTCTTGCATCATATGCCTCTACTAATGCTAAATGCTAATACTCTGTTACTCCAACTTTAATCCTGATATAAACAAATACACATCATCAAGTAAAGTTCCCATTGGTAAATTGCTGAAGTATCACTGTTCTTTACAACTGACCAGTGAGAGCATAACTCAATGATGTTTTTGTTTATATCATATCATAATTATGAATGAACAGGGTATAGCTCATTTAATTCTGAGAAAGGTAAGGTTCTTTCCATGGATCCCAGTATACTTAGGGTACCTTTCAAATATCTATGTCCCCCCTCCCCTCCCTCAGATTCAGTATGAATTCAGAAATGTAACTGAATTATATATATTGTAGTTTTGAAAGTACTTGAAGGAGAGTTGTACCTATTAATAGAAAAGAAAGCACCATTACAATGTGAAATTTCTAAATTTAATCAACAGACTAAAACAGATTATTTCATATCACAATACTGCTTTCCCTTTAAGTAATAAAATCAGTTACTGCATTTAACAAAGTGTCACCTCATCATATGCTAGTTACCTGCTTTCATCATTCCCCTTTACAACTATATTATATAATTGGCACCTCCGTAGCCAGGTGGGAAGGAGCAGCAGTTCGTAGCACACGCTTCTTGATTAGACCAGGGTTCGAGCCCATGACCACCAAATACGGAGGATGCGGAAAGGTCAGGGAATGCCCACCGCATATCCCGGAGCAATATGGCCTTAGTTGCTAATGCTCCTAAAAACCAAAACAACAAACAAACAAACAATATTATATAATCAAGTAGACAGATCTTCCAATGGCATCCTTTATTATTTCATTATCACAGCTCAATAAATCTGGTTGCCATTGGTGACTAAGAAATCAGGCCACAATCATAAATCAAGCTCTTTGATTTATGATCATAGTGGTCTCTAACTCGCCAAGGACTGGCATGACCATTGACAAAAGGTACACTACGATGGGCTTTTAATGCAGACACTAAACTAACAGCAGCAGTTATCCCTTTGTATCTGATCAGAAACAAAAAAAAAATAAAAATAAAATAAATGTAATTAATATTCACAGGCTGTTCATTCAAGAAAATATTATACTGTGTATGTTACGGAGTTTTTTTTTTTTAATGCCCAATAATTAGGTGTCCATAACTTGGGATCTGACCCAGTAAATTATCTGCTCTTTTTTTAAAATTTGTTGCTGTGATAAGCTGGTGATAATTAATTTAAGTAATATAATGAAATTTAAACGCATTCAAAAAACATTTCACACAGTTTATTTACTGGCTGGCTACCCAATAACTGCAAGTGACAGTGTGATCGATTTTAAATGCTTTAAGAAGTTGGGATTATATGAATTTAATATTAACAAACAAGACAAGCACAGCTACTTTTACTTCAGCACATGACAATGGGAGAGTTTTTGGTAATGGCTTTTCAGAAGATTTTTTTTAATATATTCCCCCCTAACTTTTCACAGGTGGCACCTAGATCTTGAAATATTTGTTGAAACATAACCATCACCATTGTTTTTGCAATGCAGTGTAAACTGTACTGCCAATAGCAGCATCCTGGGATATGGCAAAAAAACTGTAATCGACACATCAGAAACAAGTATAAAAGCATTGAGCTTAGTGACTTTAATGGGAAGTTACCACAAGATGCCACATTAGCAATAAATCCATTCATTGCACTGCTGAAAGCTGCAACATTAAATAAATGGTGGATGGTGTAGTCACCAAATGTTTGAGCAGGTCACAGAAATTTATAGGAGACCAGAGAGAGTGCTCAGAAGAATGATATGTAAATTCTGTCAATCCTCAGATACTATATTAAATGTAGCCTCCCTAAACCAGGAAGGAGTTCAGAACTGATATTTGTAAGACAATCTATAGGGAACTGCATAGCACCAGATTTACTGAACAGCTGCAGCAAGCAATGCATGACGCTGACCTGTCTAGTGCAAAAACCATCATAATTGGACCCTTGAACATTTTGTAATGGAGTGATGAATCATACTTATGATTTTCCAATCTGATGCTCTGTCAAATTAGCATTAGTAGAGGCACATGATGCAAGAAAGCAAGCTTATACAGCATCAGCCAAAAAAAAAAACAAAAAAAAAAAAAAAAAAACACCTCTTCCCATTTCACTGATCCATTCATTCCAAATGTTTGTCTAGTTCTGCCTTGAATTTATTTAAGCTATCAACTTCCACAACTACAGATGGAAGTTTGTTCCGGCAAACTTCTGCACTTCTATTCCACAACTTGTCTCAATTTGAATCTATGCCCCCTCAGGTTTATAATCTGAGCAAGAGGAAGAATCCCCTTAGCATTAAGCCTGCTCAATCCATTCAAGGCCTGATACACCTCAATCAGATCACCTTGCAGGTGCCTAGTCTCCAGAAGCTGCAATTTACAGAACTTAAGCTTTTCTTCATAAGAGCACCCCTTTGTTCCCTTCACCAGTCTTGTTGCCCTTCTCGTTCTAGCAACTCTACATCCTTCCTAAAATGAGGCTTCCAGACCTGTACGCAGTACTCAAGGTGTGGCCTGATTGGAGATACATTTGCACAAGGGGATAATCACTTCCTTATCCCTGCTTGCAAAATTCCTGTGTATCATTGACAAGACCCCATGACGTACTCCAGCAGCCTGTCTGCACTGCTCAGAAAACTTCATATCTGAATGCACAATTACTCCAAGGTCTCTTTCATTCTCCAGTACCCTGAGAGTAACACCATATAGTTGGTACATTTCTCTGGGGTTACTGCTACCCATATGCAGTACTTTGCATTTGTCAATGTTAAACTTCGGTTGCCACTTCTCAGCCCATCTATCCAACTTTTCCAGATCCTGTTGCAGCAGCATACTGTCATTACTGTTATTAACAACCCTGCCAACTATCATTGATAAATATACAAAACAACAATGGGCCCAACACCAAACCCTGAGGGACATCACTAATAACATTAGTCCTTTGTCTTCTCAATCATCTCCCACTCAACCGCCCTTTTATCCATTGCAGCAACTTGCCCTTAATGCCATACTGCTCCAATTTGTATACTGTGTTCAACAGTATCAAAAGCTTTCCTGAATGCTTTAAGAAGTTGGGATTCCTTTGTGACCACATCATAGTATCCAATGAAATTGGTCAGACAAGGCTTCCCCTTGACAAACCCATGCTGTGTCTGAATTATTGCTGCAGTGTTATCTAAATGATCCTGCAATGCTTTTTTAACCAGTGACTGCATTATTTTCCCTGGAACAGAAGTCAAACTAACAGGTCTGTAATTACTTGTGCCACCCTTTGATCCCCCATGTGAATTGGAGATACATTTGCACATCTCCAGTCCATGGGGATCACCCCCCCACCAAGTCCAAGGATGCTCTCATAATTATGGCTAAGGGTTAAATGCACAAAGAATGTTAGTTACCTGAGCGTGTCACTCCAACTGCAAAGTTTGGTGGAGGTGCCAGTGGCAGATTCAGGGTAGGGTCACCAGGGCCCGTGCCTCCCCTGTCGTTTTTCAGAAACATACACCAATCATTTAAATTCCCTTTAGCTACAAAAAAAATTTTTTTTTTTCATTGTTAACATAGGATTTTATCTATTTTTGCATTGAGGCTCAGCTATTTTCAACTGACTACAGTTGGCAACACTGATGCTAATGTGGTTTCCATTCTAGTGCACAAAATGGTGCCCCTCCTGTCATTTTTTTTCTGGATCTGCCACTGGGAGGTGCTGTTACCAACTGGGATTGAATCCCAGTTGGTGACAGCACCTCCAAGTGGCAGAGTAATTCTGGGTAATTCAAAAAACAGGGTAATTCTGGACAATTTCCTTTTCCTACGTTATGGTAGTAGTAAGGGAAAGGGTTCTTTCCTATTTCAGCATGATGATGTTTCATGTCATACTGCATAGCCTAAAATGACTTGATTTCATGGCGTATGAAAGTTCTATTTAGCTGTCCTGAAACTCTACCTTCACCTTATTGAATGCTGTTAGGATGAACTAGAAAGTTGGGTACAGTTTTGTATAACTATAATAATATACCAGATGATGATAAAATAACTGGGAAGGGAATACAGTGGTTCTTGACCACGTACTGCAGCAAACTGTTGTCTGAGAGACCTGAAGCTTGGGAATAACATTCTTTTAGATATGTGTCTACAATTACTATATTTTATGAGTTGTACTCCATCTGATACCAAATAAATGCATTGATATATCAAGGTTTCATAAAGGAATAAAGGCTTTTCAAATTTGAATATAGAGTGGACCATACATCAGTTTACCAAGAAATAATTTATATAATTTAACTTGTGAAGTTACAAGTTTCATGTTATTGTTTGTTATTTGGTTTTTAGGAGCATTAGCAACTAGGGCCATATTGCTCCGGGAATATGTGGTGGTCATTCCCTCGACCTTTCCGCATCCTCCGTATTTGGTGGTGATGGGCTCGAACCCCAGTCTAATCAAGAAGCGTATGCCACGCACTGCTGCTCCTTCCCACCTGGCTACGGAGGCGCCTAAGTTTCATGTCCATATTACTTTATTAATATTATGACTATATGATGCTATTTATGATATTTGAATGAAATGGTCAAAACTAATGATATTTAAATGAAATGGTCAAAACTGTTTTGGAAATTTACTTCTTGGTAAATTGCATCTCTTCTCAGTACACTAATACGGAGCCCATCCTGTATACTGAATGCTGTAGGATAGAACAAAACAGATTGTGACTTCTATATATAATAGTGTAATTTTTTTTATTTTGGCAGTATTATTTTAATATGAGTTCCATCTGCACTAGAGGATATTCTTCTTTTTAACTGATGTAGTAATATTATTTTTCAGGAGTGTATTTTGTACTTTACATGATCTCCCCCCCCTCCCCAAAGAAGTTATATAAATCGGTTGCGCTCAGGCAAAAAGAGAGGTCAAGAAACTTGTCTCCTCTACCCATCCATTTGGAAACTAGGAATTCAATGACTGTTGCACAATGCTATAAAAATGTGAGACTGTATCATAAGATAATCACACGTCATGTAGAAGATGATGAATTTCTTAGAATTGCATAAGAATGTCTTACAAATACAGTACATGATTTCCTTGGATGCTCCTTACCCATCCTATACATTTTGGTTTCTAAACACTTTCAATCTTAAATTGATTATGCCACTGCCTGATATATTTATTATCAAATGTATTTGCCTCAAATGCATGCTTAAATAATTTAGCATTACCATAAAACATTTTTTTTTTTTTTTTTTAATTGTTGCCATCTTGAAACTAACTACCACACACACACACAAGAACTAGCAACACAACTGACAGGCATTTGCCAATAAAATGGAGAAGTAACATTTCTTGTTTAGGTAATTATATTCCACAGTGGATTATATTTACCTAAACTCTTGTGTTCAAGTATGATACTGATACTATCATTCTGCTATAAAACTTATATACACTGGCTCTGTGAATATAAAGAATACTGAAAGTTAATAGGTGCACTATGAAGCAGTGTGCTTGTACCAGTGGTTTCAATATGATCTCTTCAGAGCCCCACACACACACACACACACACACACCAGTGATGCTGCAATGCCACTTTTGTTAGAACAATTCATCAAAGCTTAGAAAAAAAAAAAAAAAAACCCCTTCTGTGGCTATTTGTTTTGAATTTTTGTCCAATCAGGTGAAATTTAATTTTCGGAAATAAAAAGTCCAATTGAACCAGATTTAGGTGGGTGCATTGTCTTGGTTGCACAAGACACCTTGTGTCAGCATCCATATTCTTGTAGATTAGTATTGTCTTGATAGTCTTGTAATTGATATAATACACTTGTTGGCCAAAAAATTAGAAACATCTATTCAATATCTTATTGAATGCTGTTAGACATTCAAGTCTCCTTTTGCACACATTACAGCCTGTGTATCATCAGTGTATTTGTCAACTGCTATATTGTAGTCAGTAGAGAACTGCCCTATCCAACGTATCACAGAAATTCTCAACTGGATTCAGATCTGGAGAATTAGGTAGACAGGGTAATGCTGAAAATCTTGGGAATGTTTCTCAAACCATTCAGGTACAATTTTTGCACAGTGGATAGTTGTGTTATCTACTTGAAAGAATCCATCACAATCTGTGTAAAAATGAAGCAATGTAGGGTAAAGTTGGTCCGAAACAACAAAGATATTCACTAGAGGTAAGCAATCTTCATATTACTCATAATGATTTACCTTGGATGCATGGTTTTTTCCCATATTACCTCCACATGATTTCCTTTGGATGCATGGCTTCATGAGGTTCAACAGCACACTTTCACATCACCACGGGCACAAAAAAGTGTAAATCAAGACACATGACCTTTTTCATTGTTTACCACAGTTGGAGCACAATTTCAGTTGATTTTTTTTTTTTTACAGAAAGGAGTGGTTTTTGTATAAGCACACAACTTTAAAATCTCAGATTCTTCAACTGCTGCCATACAGTTCAGTTGGAAATGGGTCTTCCTTTGCTGAAACTGAATTTTTCAATCATTTTCTGTGCATTGGATCTACTCTGACACACAAATTCACTTTAAATTTCTGTTTAAATTCAATTCTTGTTCTTGGACTACCAACTTTCTGTTGAATTTCTTTCTCTTAGAGTAAGCCCACGACTGAAAAGGGGCCCATTGCCCTCTTGTCGTAACAGAAAAAAATTTGAGTAAAAATGTAAGTTTTTCAGTTATGCCTATGAATAATAACTTTTTTCCCACGAAGCTTGTATATTGTTTGCTAGCTACAGAGCACAAGTGAAACTCCAGTGAATAGAGGTGAAATGGTATTAGCATAGCTGTTGCTTCCAGGGCAATTTTTAAGGATTTGTGACTGCAGGGGCCAAAGTCAAATAGGGTCCACTTATTGGGGTCATTATAAAATATTGAGTAATATTATACTCAATATTACTCAATATTTTCAGGGGGCCCCCCACACTAAACTTTGCATTGGAGCCCACTTTTTCCAGTTACGACACTAACTTGATTGAACAGTAGGTGTTGCAGCCATTCAAATGCATGTACGAAATGGAAATGAGATATTGCAAACTGACTGTATATATTTTACTAAATAGCAATTTATTTTTTTTGTAGTAATAGCTGTAAATATCAGCTATTATTACAAAATATATATATTTGGTACTAGAAATAATTAATGTCTGTCAGATATAAAACATGAAACCATTGAAAAGTCAGAAGAATATTGAAATTTGAAATTAAAAACAGTGTCCAGAATTAACTCTACCACTGTATATACTGAGGTAGACTTAATTCTAAAACTGGATTATAAAATATATAATCTAATACATATTTAATAAGCTAAAGTTATTTTGTAATATGAAAGATTTAAGAAAATTCTAAATTTTATTATAAAATTAATTTACACACTGCATGCCTCTTATCAATTACAATATTTGAAAATGTACTTGCTTGCGGGGGAACAGTTTTTCTTTTTTTTTTTTTTCTTTTTTTTTAAATATAGCAGGGTTGCCAGATGTCCCAGCGAGCTGGAACAATACTTAATCATGTTTCACCAACTAAAAATTCTGGATTTCCTGCCTGGAGAACTGACAACCCTGTCACTAAAGTAATATACTGGCATACAAACACTGATTAGCCATATAAATTCCGGGAGTCCATCCATGCATAAGAAAATTACGGCCAAAGAATATTGACTAATACCCAGTAAGTAACAAGTTTATTACCATAAAACATACATTACATGCAAAAAAACAAAACAAAATAATAACAAAATATATAATCCAACTATACAGCAGAGGAAAATAAATGAAGGACAATTGCACACAATTAGATACAGATATACAAAAGTAGCATAAAAGGAAAAAAAAATTCACACTTAATTTTGCATTTAAGCAATAAAAAAAAAAAAAAAAAAAGGCTTACCTCACACACTGGAGTACTGGTTAGGCTACATACAGAAAATTACCATTCAGGATAATGTTATAATTAGTAATTCATTTGGGATCATGCTGACAAGTTAGTGATTCATAATGGGATAAAGTCAAAATAAATGGGTATAAAAAATAAAACAAACAAGATTTTGTATGATAATACTATGTACAAATAACACTAATGCATTTAAAAACCTTGAAGATGCTTATTTCAGTTAGCAAAAAATACAATCTTTTTGCTGATTAAAAATCATAGTTGGTTAAAATGAGAATTAAGCGCTAACTACTTACATTCTTTAGTCATTACAAAACACTAAGAAGTATAAAACATTTGGCATATTGCTAATTCCAATATGCTATTGTGTGTGTGTATTTACAGAACAAATCAAGAAGTAAATATTTTGTGGTAAGTGCAAATGCTAGTACAAGTAAATTATACAAATGGTAATTATCAAAAAACTGGAAATAGAAACAAATCTGTTTTGTGAAAGGCATAACATAATTTGTTAATGCTAATTAAATAAACTGCACATTAAAAATACATACACACCACGTTTGTGTATATAATTAGTTCATTATGAACTAAACAGATAATGTTAACAGTGAGTAGTTTTATTTTGGCCTGATGATGATGATAGTCCCAAGTGGATTCTGAAATGTAGCCCTATAGTCAAATTGTACTCAGCACTGGGATTCACAATGTTTTGCAGAAAAATTCTGGCACATATTCAAGGGTCCAAATACAAAGAAAAAAAAAGTAATATAAATGTGTGTTTGATTTTGAATGGTTACAGGGAAATGGCTGTTTGAATTTTAAAAGATGGCTACCAAGTTTTGAATGGTATAAAATTAAAAAAATAATAAGAATAAGCAGATATGTAATAGTAGAATGTTTATTCATACTAGATACACATCTCCTTACTGTTTTTTATTATTATTATTTTTATTGCCATTCAGAACTTCAGTCATTTTTAAAATTCAAACAGCCATAGCTCTATAACTGTTCATAATCAGACATATGGTCATTGACTCTTTTGTCCCTTCTTATTTTGAACACTTAAAATATGTCCCAGAATTTTTTGCACTTACTTTGAAACTCCCGTTTTGCACACACAACTTCCCATCAATGCTAGCAATCACCTTAGAAACAGATTTTCAGAACCAGTAATAGTGTAGATGGAAACCCGAGTATGAACTTCAATTCTTTATTCATACACAACTTTCTGTTGCTTATTTACTTCAACACTTTGGGTTATTAGGTCTATTAGCAGGAATAGTCTATTTCTATCCTAAAATCTTTACCTAATTTCACCTTCACTCAGCATTGCTGGACATTTAGCTGTGACCTTGTGGCAAAAATGTTGGCCAAACCAAAGTAGAAAATAAATAAACAAACGTGGTGCATAAGCATTTTAAATATACAACTCTCATTTTTACTATATTAAACTGCTAGTTTTTTTTTTTTTTTCAAAACAATTTCAGTTATAAGAGAGAGTGAGAGAGATGATCGCTGCTAAATTTCAAATGCTAATCCTGGATTTCAGAATGTGAATGACAGAAGATTGCCAGATGAAGTTTTTCATTTATGATAACAAGACCAGAGTCTGGAATATCCTAATAGTTAATTGATAATTAAATTTTGGCTGAACTAGCTAAGTCTTCTAGTGTAGATAAAGTTACTAGTACCATTCTACACAGAGCCATGGTGATACCTAAGGCAATGGTTTTGGAGGCAGAGGCAAACCTTAAATTTGGCATCCTCACTGTTCTGATAATTTTTTCATGAAAGATGCACCCCTGCTTCCTAAAAAATTGTGCCTGAGGTTGTTGCCTCGTGTATCGCTGTGGCATAGTGTCTAAAAGTCCTCACTCCCCATTATTCTTCATCAAGGCCACAGTAGGGTTACATTGATGTTCAGTCAATCAATATCATGCAGACTGAAGTGTTACTTAGGTCTGTAATAAAATAGCCACTAGTGTTATCCTAACTAAGAAAATAGTTTTCTGCATTTTTTTGTTCAGTCAATATTTTACAATTCCTTTAGATATTATTTATGACAGTTTGCTTAAATACTGGATCCACATTACAGGGCTTTGTTTAAATCTGTATTTTTAATATTTTTATCCACTTTGAACAATCACTGGTTTTCTTAAAACATTCCCTTTAAAATGTTTATTCCACATTGAACTGATGTTTAATCATGTAGGATTTGTGTCACATATTATATTTCAATTTATGATTCAATTATAATTTATGACTTTTATCCCTTAAGAGATAGCTAACAATTCACTTTTGCATTCATTGTTACATTGTGATTATTACAAACGTATTACCTTAGTAAATGGCTTTACATTCCCAAACTTCTGCCAGCCTTGGTCACATGCACTAATCCTCTCTATCCAAATTTCATTAAGGGCTTCAAGCAGTTTTCCCCTTATAATTCCTTTGTTTTATTTCAGATTTTGCTAGACTTATTAACTGTCCAAAGTTAAACTAATAACATTTTTAAAAAAATAAAAGAGATGGCTAATACCCTCACATTCATTATATATTTTACAACAATTCTTTTTCTTTGCTATATTAATCTTCCAAAATAAAAGCAACATTACTACAAACGTTTTCATATATTTAGGCCGTTTCACCACATTTTAATTATCAAAGTTAATAGCCAATGGAAGTACTAGCTAAAAAATAAAAGTAAATTAAAAGTAAATCAGAGAACATTACTCTTAATAATAATATAAGTAATATAATAATACTTGTGTGGGCAATGACAGTAATCAAAATATGCTACTACCTCAGGAGGATCTAGATAAACTCAGCAGATGGTCTGGAAAATGACAGCTGAGATATTAACAGTGATAAATTCAAGGAACTGCATACGGATAACAGTATATAATAATATATAATCTAGTGGGGGGGGGCTACCAAACTGAGGTTGAAATAGATTTACAGCTATCATTGGAATAGTTGTACAATTCCACATGAAATTTTCTGAGCAGTGCAAACAACCTAGAACAGCCTATGGGGGTTCTGTCAATGATATACAGGACCTTTGCCAGAGGGACAAAGAGGTGATATTTCATTGTATAAAGCAATGGTTCAGAAACCCCATTTCATGAAGGACATAGATCTGTGGAAGGGATACAGAGAAGAGCAACAAAATTAGACGGGGCACAATGGAATATTCTTATCAAGAAAGATTAGGATTCTGTAAATTTCAGTGTCTAGAAATTAGGCATTTGTGTGGTGACCTAAATTAAGTGTATAAAGCTTTAAAAAATTAAGTACACTAAATGCTGATAGCATCTTAATCTTTTTTCAGATGAAGCACATAAGGGGTATAAATGTAAACTGGATTGATTGATTGATTTGGTTTTTAATGGTGCATTGTGTAAACTGGAAAATGATGGTTGTGAACAGATGTGCAGAATTTTGCATCAGCCAAAGAGTAATCAACTGTTGAATAAACTTGAACTTAATGTCACCGAGGACAGCAGTTTGAATAAATTTAAGCAAGGTTTGGACCAGTTACTACATTACTGAAAAAAGAAAATCGTAGAAAGCAACCTCTTTAGCGATGAAATTAGACACATCGAAACAAATGGATTCAGGGAAACATGTGATGAACTTAGATAAAGCATATCTTACCAAAATTTATTCATATGAATACTGAGAAAATTAAAGAATGTTCCCAAAGTATGGCACCTTCAAGTGCTGCCAGAATTATGAAAACAATAGACAAGTTTATGAACAATACTGTAAAACTGTTAACAGCATGGATGTCAATGCCTTAATCCCAATTAAATAACTTCATATTCCTTCACATTTGTTAATAATTACTATGTTAAGAAAAATTTGAACAAAGACAAGCTAATTCTGGCTAGCATCTGGATATCCAGTTAACTATAAGAATTTAGTTGGTAATATCTGGGTTTATTTTCCTTCAATCAAACAATTTAAGAATTACAGCCAATTAACCAAGGTATGATTGCAATATTTAAGTCTTACTGCTACCATTGCATAAAGATAATTAAACACTGGCAAAAACAATAACATAACTAAAGTAGAATGGTCTATAGCAAAAACTCACTAAGCCCATTCCAGGTAAATAAAGTTAGGGAGTGGACCAGGATACTTTAGGCTCAAAGGATTTTGATTCTATGCCTTTTTCTTATGCCACTGAACACAGATGGCAAAAATAAACTGACAAATATGTGAAATTATGAATAAATAGCTTCTCAAGTGAGTGTATCTTATGTTTATACCAATTATTACAATGGAAAAATATTTTTATTATTTAGTCTTTTCAGTTTAAGTCACACTTTCTTAAATCAAACATTCTTAACATGAAAAGGGGACTACCTGTATTTCATTTACTAACATCCTGGGAAGAATTTACTAAAATCCTGGCATAGTTTATGGTTTTAGAAGTTATTGCAAATAGATGCAATTAAGAAAACTTATCGTCATGAAGGAGTTGGGCCCATTGTTTTTTATATTTATCAATGATATTGATAAAGGTATATCAGGCTTTATGTCGAAGTTTGCAGATGACAGGTTGTTAGGTTGGCAGGGTTGTTAATGATAGTGTGCTACTGTAACAGGATCTAGAAAAGTAGGGCAGATGGGCTGAGAAGTGGCAACTGAAGTTTAACATTGACAAATGCAAAGCACTGCGTATGAGTAGCAGTAACCCCAAAGAAATGTACTGTGTGGTACTACACTCAGGGTAGTGGAGAATGAAAAAGACCTGAGGGTAATTGTGCAGTATATGAAGTTTCCTGGACAGGCTGCCAGAGAAGGTCATGGGATCTTGTCAATGATATACAGGAATTTTTCTAGCAGGGATAAAGAGGTTATTATCCCTTTGTATAAAGCAATGTTTAGGCCACACCTTGAGTACTGGTCTGGAGGCCTCATTTTAGGAATAGTACTGGTCTGGAGGCCTCATTTTTAACTTAAGCTATCTTACAAAGATAGCTTAAGTTCTGCAAATTGCAGCATATGGTGACTAGCCATCTGCAGCAAGGTGATCTGATTGAGGTGTATAAAGCCTTGAATGGTTTAAGCAAGCTCTGTGCTGATGGGATTCTTCCTCTTGCTCAGATTATGAACCTGAGGAGGCATAAACTCAAATTGAGGAAAGACAGTTATAAAATAGATGCATGGAAATTTGCCCTTGCCCTTAAGCCAGCAGGTATTTGATTGCTGGAACAAACTGCCATCTGTTGTTGTTGTGGAAGCTGAGAGCTTAAATAAATTCAAGGAAGATCTGAACAAAAAACTTTTGGAGTGAATGGATGGGTAAAATGGGAAGTGTTTTTTTTTTTTTTGTCTGATGCAGCATAAGCTTGCTTTCTTGCATCATATGCCTCTACTAATGCTAATTCACAATGTAGTACAGTAACTAGGAACATTTTTTTCCTTTTTTTTTTTTTTTTTTTTTTGGAAAGTTTATGTATATGCATAAGTGTATGCTAAGGGTCCCCAAAATTAAAATAATTTTTTCTTCAGAATTTCATGAACACACTATGAACGTCAAATAAAAAAAAAATTGAAATAAATTTATAAGACAATAATATAACAATCATTAAAGTGTCAAGTGGTCACAACCTGCTGACATGATCTTAGGAAAGCTTCTAGTCTTTCATCATGTCCTAAGTGACAATGTAATGTGAAAGTAATTTAAGAAAAATACAATTAATAATGAGGGGACTGTCGCTTATTATTGTAAGATTATATATAATTTAGAAAGAAAAAGAAAAATGCTATGATCAGATATCGATTTTAGGTTTAACTATATAATGTCATACTTTTTTTTGTAATATTCCATAACAATCTCCATTTCATGTAGGCAATAAAACATTAATTTGAAGCAGAATTATATACACACTCATTTATTGCTTAAATTTTAAATACACAAAATTTTGTAGCAGTAGGAGGCTTCAAAATCTTACAGTGCATAAGAGCCTTAACTAGCCTATGCCAGCCAAAAAAGTGTTTTGTGCATTTTAATTTCATAAAAAAAAAAAAAAAACTGATATCATTCAATGCCAGTATCAGATGAAATTTTAAGAGAGTAGTTTCGAGCAGAAAACTTATTCACTTTTGATACTAAAAATTTACAGACATTGGAAGATGTTCACGAAGCCCACCTTTTTCTTTTTGTGATGTTATGTAAAAGACTGCACATGCCACCTTTTTCAAGAGATATCGAGCAATCTCAAGAACCACCCATATCACAACAAAGCATATTATATGGGTATATGTAGCCCATGGAACTCATACCGAATATCTGTAAACTTTTAGGAAACTTAAACTGAGTTTCTGTACTGCATTCCTCATATTTATAGCAATCATGTATTTCCGTCTTTAGGATTACTTTCCTTCTAATATAGTCAAGAATTTAACATATTGCATAATTAAACGTCGCTAATATGTCTTGCATTTATTGTGTTATGCTTAAAATTTCAAGAAATTTTTTAGTAAATTCTAAAGGCCATTCTTCAACAAGATTTCAGTCATTCATTGTTATTTCAAGTTCAAAATATTGGTAAATAGAAGTATTTAAAAGGTCATGTGGCAACATGTAATATTGCCTCAAATCTTTTATCCATAAGCAAAGTTGGACTGGGAACAAAGGCCAACAGGAATCTTTACTACACAAAGGTCCCACAGGAATCTTTACTATCCAAACTTTAACTATTTATGTCTTTTTTTCACATTTTCTTAATAGAACTGTTCAATGCCACCCATTGTTTTTCTCACTATGTAAACTACCAATTTATCTCATGAAGAAGTTGGAGAAAATGGCCTTGGAAAACATAAAATGTAGAGCAAATTACACACACACACACACACTAGTAATGGCAGAAGATGCAAGAAAGCAAGCTTATACAACATCAGCAAGAAAAAAACAAAAAAAAAAAAAAGCTTCTTCCCATATCACCTCTCCAATAGTTTTGTGTTGTTCTTTTCCTTGAATTTATTCAAACTACCTGAAGACAAATTTTGCAATATCTGTTCTACAACCATCCTTTCTCAATTTGAATTTATGCTCCCTCACTGTAGTCTGAGCAAGAGTGCTAGGATGCCTTCTCTCTCTCTATCTTTTTTTTAGACAATAAAGAATTTATGTAGTTTTATATATATAAATCACAAAAGAATTATTTAAACAAAATAAATAAATAAATTTATTTACTGTGAATGGCCGAGTCCAATGATTAAAACACGAATGTTAAAAAAAAAAAAACTTTAACAAAATAAATAAATGGAAATATACATAAGCATAGAGTAGGTAAAAGGGATAACATACAGTTGCTTATATGGCAAAGGTGTACTTGTGATGTTCATCTAATAGATGCAGCCGGGCTGTGGCAATGTTCAACAAGGATAAAAATAGTGAGGCAACAAAGGGAAATTTAATTTTGTCAAGGAAAAGGGAGAGAACAAGGAAGAAAAGAAAGAAAGAAAAGTAATTAAAAAAAGAACAACTGAAGCTATACCTATTTTCTCCCATATACACACTAACCACACCATGGTTTTGCAGTGTGGTTACTATCTCAAGATCTTACTGATATGGGGAGGAGTGGAGAATAACAGCTTGTCCCTACCAGCCTAACTCTGCTTCTGGATAAAAGATCTGATGAGGTAATAAACAAATGAACTTTAAAAAAAACACTATAACAATACAGAAGATTAATACAGAGATTATAACTACCACTTCTACTGATAAACTAGATTTTAGGTTGAAAAAAGTGGCACAGCCAGTACCTAAAAAAGTCTTCCATATATTTTATATATGTATTTATTTTATATATATTTAATTTTAACTTTTTGTTTTAATAAAGCATTTTTATAGTTATTATTATTGTTATTTGTTTTTTTTTTTTTTTAGGAGCATTAGCAACTAAGGCCATATTGCTCCGGGAATATGCAGTGGTCATTCCCTGACCTTTCCGCATCCTCCCTATTTGGTGGTCATGGGCTCGAACCCCGGTCTAATCAAGAAGCATGTGCTACGTACTGCTGCTCCTACCCACCTGGCTACTGAGGCGCCATTTTTATAGTACTATTGGTGTTTGCGCCAATAGTATTATTTTATTACAGTATTACAAATTTTTATGATAACAGCCTTTTTAGTATTTGTCAATATTTTGAACTGCAATAACAATAAATGATTAAAATCTTTGATTGAAATTTTAGTCAAGTTTCTTGAAAGTTTGGCCTTGTGGCCGTGAAGAGCTTATTGCAATGTATCCATTGTATTACTATTATTATTATTATTGCAATAAAGATTTCTAATAATGTAATAAAGGAAAAGACAATTACATTCAAGATAAACTTAAGTGCCAAACTTTTACACTTATTACTTTATACTGATACACTGTATATGATTACTCTCTTTATCTGTTGCCTGAGAAAAGAATTTCAGTGATGACGAAGATGAACATCTATCCTCTGTCACTATACATTGTTAGTTAACCTGAATACTAAAGGTGACATTACTTTTAAAATTAATCTAGTATCTCACATAATTCTAGGTCCTAAATCAAAATTTTGCCTCTGCTTTTATTCTCTTATTATAGTTTTATTTTAATATTAAGATGTTCTATATTTTTTATACTTTCAAATGAAATTAAAACAGGTGATTAATATATGACAAACAAACTGAGGATCTATATAAAAGTAATTCTCCCCCACCCCTAAGAAATACAATTCCAATTAGAATGATTGAAATACCAAGTGTTGTACACTAATATAGTAATGCTTCTTTTTAAGAAGTGTTACTATATCAGTAACTCACAAAACTATTTAAATTTATGTGAAAGGGAGGGATGATATGTGGTTAGCCATTAACTATGACTTAAAGGAAATTAAAAACACTGTTAGTGATACACCACATGAGAGTTTAAATGTTTATTGAAGTGAATCACATTAATTTACACAATACTTTGGCAACATTTCAAGGTTCTACTTAAACCTATCATCAGGCCCTATAGGCCTGATGATAGGTTTAAGTGATTTAGTGACTAAGAAATCAAGTTAGCAAATTGTAGGGGCACTTTAATTTTCTGTAGGTTTTATGTTGCACCTCCTTTTATAACACCAGTTGGTCCTTGTGGTTTCCAAATTTAAACCCTCTCAATATTCCTTGTGGCTGGAAGACAATTCCCATAATAGTCTTTGTAATTTCGTAAAGAATTTAATTTAAAGCAATTTATCTTAACTTAATCATTAGAATGCCAATATTGTATTAAAATTCACTAATATAACTTCATATACAATCCTATTGTAGCCCTACAACTGGTTAGGGCAAATGGGAGCTGCATCAGATGCACTGCACCAGGGTGCCCCCGATCTAGGGAGCCATCAAAGTCTCAACATAAATAAATGAGGCCCGCCCTTTAGCATCCGGGCTCTGCAACAGGTAATTTGATTTCTTTCATATTTTAACTTCTATGGAGGAAGTTAAAACATGAAAAATAGGCCTGATGGAGTTCAGTTGAACCTTGAAACGTCACCAAAGTATTAAATGTAAATTGATGCAATTCACTTCAATAACTCTATATGATGTAACAGTGCTTTTAATTTCCTTTAAATCGCATGTAAATTTAGTTGTAAACCAACATCAGCATGTCACAGTCATTCTCAAAATGATCTCAACCCCCATGACCCATCTGAACTGCTGAAGGATGGGTTATACTGTTAACAGTTTGAGAATGACAGGTCTCTCAACACCATCATCAAGCCAGTATTATAAAATATGTAATAACTACTTTTCATGAGGATATTTAGAAGACACATTTGTTTAGATACAATTTGCAGTGACCACTCCTGACAGAAGTTTTAAAGTGAAAATATTCTGTTTTTGATAACTAAAAACATTAGGAAAGAAACATTACTGAAATGCTACTCTGAAAGAATACAGTACTATTTCTATTCCAAAGAAAATTAATTTAACAACTCATCTAGTTATGTGTGAACTAAGTGGCTTCTACTTGATACTTCAGAATCAGTAAGGAAAAATGCTGATCACGAAGCCAGCAATAAAGAAACAGTTACTATTTAGGAAACAACGATTTCAGGCATATAGATATATAAAATACTTTGAATAATGCAGAATTCACTAGAGAAAAGTGACTGCATATCACATCTTGTAAGTAATAAAAAATAAATAGTAACAAACCTTACTGAATAGCAAAATCTTTGCAGTGTATGGAAAATGCCCAATTGTATAATCTTTCACCTAATTGCCCCAGTTAACAAATTTATGCTACTCATGCCTTTTAATTTATTTCTAGTGCATATGATGCTTTTTTTTGCTTTAATTAAAGCAGGTATTGTGAAAGGAATTATAAAGATTATATATTTAATACAGAGAGGTCAAGTGTAGAAAAAACGTTTGGGTCGTGGATGGGGCTTTTATATAAAGGAAAGTAGGTAGGTAGGTAGCATTGAATACAGGGAATCCTGGGCTATAAATGTTATAAGAGATATAAGCTATAGAAATTCAAAATGTAAGAAAAAGGTTTTAAGAAATTCAAATAAAAATTCCATTTTGATTTAATTGCAGGGAATAAGAATATTAAATTGCCTCTTCTTATGGCTATGAAAGATGGTCAAGGTGCAAAGCTAATTAAAGTTTAACAAGTTATGATTACCTAGTTTTTAAAAAATACCAATTCGAAATAGAACCTGTAGAATGTAAGAATGCAGAACATAACTTTGTAGCAAAGAAAACTAATAAAACTTTGTCTGTTAACATGAAATATATCTTGACAGAAGGCCTAATGCCTTCTCAGTTGCTATTTCCATTCAACAAATTTATTTGCCTGCTGCTCAAAGTTTTTGGACAAAGAGCAAATTATGACTCAGAGAGCAAGACTGAAACAGCATTGACAAAGATTTATATAAAATAATGAAAACCAGTAATAAGGTAAACAGAGGTTAAGGACTCCCAAGGGAAAAAAGCTAATTTGACACTAGTTTTCTAAGAAACAATAACTGGACAGCGTATACATTTTTGCACATCTGATATTTAATATTTATTAAACTTGAAGCATAATTTTTGAAAGAAAGATAAAACTGAAGTTGGGAGAAAGGGTCAAAAGCAGAATAATTCATTGAAAAGATTACACAATTATTATAGAATTAGTCAGCTTATTATCTTATTATAGAAAATTTCTAATTTCAATGTAATATAAAAAAAAAAAAAAAAAACTTCTCAAAATGTCAATATATCTTATTTCTGTCTTTAACCTCCTTTATATGACAGATTAGCAAACAGCCACTAATTTTCTGATGGCTACCATGCCAGTGGGAATATAGTCCAGTGTACATTCTCAAGAAATAAGATTATTTTCCCACCTAAAGAGCTAAGAGAATATTTAATGGAGGGGGAAGATACAACTAGCAAATGAGAAAAGGAGTTGTATAAACAAATTATGTTATATAAACACACTATAACTTGCTGTCTTTAATTATAAAGAATTAAAAATGAAACTTTAATTATAAACAACTATATACATAAAATAGCAAACAACTTTTATCATTCATAATATTTAGGGAAAACACTGAAACATCACACTGCAAATAATAATTTTGTATATTTAAGATGCAAAGAAAACAGCCAAATTTATTTGGATTAGGGAATAATTGCCACACTTTCATATTCATGCAAACAAAAAAAAAAAAATTGTCAATACCAAATGATGTAATTATAAAAAAATTTTAGGTTCACAAATTAATACAAAGGAAGTAGGGCTTTGCAAAGAAATCTTCCTCTTATAAATACATACACTGATAATGAACAAAGAGAACTACAGATCCAGGCACTTGCAACCCAATCTAATTACAGGAGCACATGCACCATCCTAGATAGGGTACAAAATATTTGCCTCAGGGACATGCACGGATGCTACACTGTATGAGGCATGTTAAATATATAATATTCACCTTTTGAAAGGAAGAGGATGGAACTGTGATCCAGTTCCTCTGTGCCCTTCGTCATAGCTGGTCCTCTATGTGATTTGGAGTGTTCTCTGCCAGTTTTTTCCTACTGTGAAATTGTCCATACTGACAGTGAGGAAGATGCTGAAGGTAACCTTCACATGTGGGAGAGAGAATCTCAGTACCCAATAAAATTGCATCATTTTAGACTAATAACAAACTTGAAATAATTTCATTGTGACAATAAAGCCTTTCCAATATACATTACATTTTTTTATTCCTATTGTCAGACAACTGGATCTGTTTCAGGCAGAGTAACCTTATGCTTTTCATTAAAATAGGCATGAGAGAGAGATTTGAACCTAGTTTTTGAAATTAAAATGCAAATAGTTTTTGACTTTACCAGATTCCTTGTGATTTTAAAGACATGCCTGAAACACGTCCAGACAAAAAATAAAATACATTTGATATTAAAATGTATTTACAGGATGTATTACAAGTAAAAATAAAAACAATGTATTATAAAATCATGCTTCACTACAAGATAAGTAACTGCTTTGCAGAACTATGGCTACTATTTTTTTCTTTTCTTTTTTTCCATTTTTAATTTCACAACACTTCAAAATGCTTCATTCTAGCATTATTACTTTGACATTTCAAAAAACTTTTAAGTTGACTTAGAGCTATTCCAGTATTACATGACACAAAAAAAATACATTATTTACATCTAGAATAACTTTGAGTTTTATAGAGTAAAATCACTATTTCTATTTCTTTTTAAATGTTATGTACACATTAATAAACTTTTCATATAATGGAGATTAATATAAAGAATTTCACCAATAATTCTATACAGTTTTAAAGAAGCAGACAGCATCAAGATGCATCCCTCAGGTGCATGACAGTTACAAAAATGGAAAATACTGTATTAGTTTTATCCTTTTCATAAAGCATTTGAATGAACATATAATGTATATAGTAAGTTAAATTTTGGCAATGTTTGTTAATTATAATTTTTATAATTATAAAATTCATTTCTATGTAAGATTCTAAAGAGAAGTGGTATGAAATTCAATGAAAATATATTTAATATAATTGCAGTTATCCTTAAAATTAAATAAATAATAATATGATATACATATAATTTTTTTTTAGCTGTAGACTTTATATTTGTCTGATTTTAAAGAAATTTGGAATGGTTTAATTGTTTCTAAAAAGAAAACTATAAATTTTCACACAAATCTGTTTACTGGGAATTGAGTTCCCCTCATTTTTGTTTATCGTGTACAGCATTTTATTTTTATTCTCTATTTTTCCCCCCCTTCCTCTCCATGCTAGATTAGTCTTAAATTGCAGTAGACTGCATATTTTTGAATGCCATAGTGTTTATTTCTGTATAGGGATTTTTTCATGCATTATATATTAATGGATTTATACATACAAAATTTTGATGTGTGGTACCTACTGATCCAGCCTTTTAACTTTTATGTTGTCCTTCTATTTATATAGTAGCCTCACCACTTGTCCTCCAAAAAAGGCATGTAGTTTGATATCCATCACAGATTAGGAGGACCCACCATAAACATCCCCCTCCCATCCATTCAGGGCTACAGTTTTTCTGCCTTAGGAGAAAATGTACATATTTTCCTCTAAGAAACTCCTCCCACATATATGTCTAGAATACACACACATGCTGATACCTCATAGAACTAGATATTTGAGAAATTTTGGATGTTTTCAAAATCAAAACATTCAGGCTCACCTCATATATGAGACATGACAGAGAAAAGTTTATGTTAATACTTAAAATAATTTTTTAATGTTACTGGGAAATATCCATCTTGTTCTCAGTTCTTTTATAGATGAATGTGATGATTACTGCATATCTAGTCACTACCAATTTTTGTTGTGCAGTGTGTTACAGAACTTAAGGTGACAGCCCTGCATTTCTCGACTTCATAGCATCTACATTTGTTTAGTTGCAATAGTCGGAAATTGATACTACAGTGTCTTTGTTTTTATCAGAAGTGCAATTGATAGTACTGGTAATCACATAAAACCAGTTTTATTAATTCTTCCATAAAAACTGCTTAGTCATTAGTATTAAGGTAAGTGATAAATATCTCTGACTATGCAAAATATATTAACATAAATATTTCAGAATATTCCATTCATTTACTATTGAAAAAAAAAAAGCTTTGGATCAAATAGTTTTGCATGCTTTATCCATTTCATTATGCTGAAATTAGTGAAGCCAAATGATGCAAAAAAGTGGACTTTTTCTGTATCAACCCAAAAAGAAAAAAAAAATAATAAACAAAATAATAATAAAATAAAACAGAATATATCCTACAAGGTAACCATCTAATTCTGCTTTTGAATTTATTCAGACTCACTGCTTTGGTCATGTTCAGAGGAAACTCCCTGCCTTGGTCGCATTCCAATGTTTGACATCTCACTACCCATAGCTGAACTTCAATAGTTCCAATCTTCTTTTATTACCTAATATTTTATATTTGTGCCTCCTGGTTTTCATCTCATAGGAGAACAGACCTTCATTCAATTTACACAGCCCCTTCAGCATACCTTATAAACCTCAATCAGATCTCCTCCCCTTAGCTGTCTAGTTGTCATACTTTGCAGTACACACCTCTTCACCTATTCATCATACGTGCAATCTGGTGGCCCTTTTTTAAACCCCTCTCCAGAAGTTCTGTGTCTCCCCCTTTTCAGGTGCCATCTCCAAAGCTAAATAAAATATAGAATTATGATATCCTTATTCCTACTGGCAAAGATAGAATATCATGTGTCTTCCTAGCTGCCTGTTCGAAATGCATTTAAATGGTTCAATACATTTTCTGACTTTCCAAAGCTTGCTCTTCTAAAGAATTTCACCAAATTATGGGTTAACTTATACTCAAAGTCAACTTGTACTCTAGTATTTATGGAGTACATGGTGTTCAGCATGACCCCTGAGGCCTTAAACATTCACAACCTAACTGTTTTGTATATTTCTAATTTTTTTTTCTATTAGCCAATAATACTATATTAACTTTAAAAATGTATATATCATTTTCAATATTATTATCTGTTAAATAAAAAAAATAAGTGAATATGTTAGCAAGCTTCATATCAGAAGTATTATAAGCAGAGTTTGGAATGGACCACAGTACACCAGATGATATTCCAGTTCGTACAGCCAGTAATGTTATGTACATATTGATTATTAAAAATAAAAATGTTTTATTAACAAGCATTCTGATTTTAAAAATTTTCCCATGTTGACAATATGCACTGCTAGAAAAAAGATATTTCTCATTAAAAATTCTGGTTGATCAGCATTACCTTAAGCTCTACGAAAATGAAAAATCACATAACTACAGTAGTTATATTTTTATAAAAAATCTCAAGATTTTAATAACATTATCGTGAACATTTTCATTTTTTTTTTTTTTTTTTTTTTTGCCATACCATTTTATTGTTATATTGTGCTGTTAGATACACTGTCATTACAAAGACAGTGTATCCAACAGTATTACAGTCACAGTAAAAATAAAATATCATAATCATAACTGTAATAGTTATGTTTTAAAAATATTTCTTTGTAACAGTATCCAAATCCTTTAAGAAAATTCATTTCTTAGTTACTCAAGAAACACCTCCAGTAAGACAATACTACGACGGTTTCTCTGAGTTTTACTTTGTTTACCTTGCACTGTTCGCTTGAAATGGAAATATAACAAAACATCAAGTTTCTTTAATAACTGACATGTGGGTATCATATGACATCACAGACAGAGAAGGAAATGGCATCCAAGCACTTGAAATTATAGCTAGGAATAGGTGGAATTAGTGTTCAATATGACTTTCAACTATGGTTTTCTCTATTGTGAAATCAGTCATTATATATTTTATTGTTACCAAGATAATTGTTTAGCACAAAGGCACCTGAAATTTAGGACTGTATCATAAGATTTCAGAGGGGTTATGACTACTATTTCTGTTTGAGAAATTGTTGTCAAAAGGGTTAAAAAACTCTATATGTCACTTTTAGTACATTTAATACTGTTAATATTTTCCTCCATGTCATTTTTCTGTGCATTTTACTTATTTTTTGTTATTATCAATACACCATAGTCAGGAGGCAGGTACAGAATTATGCAAGCTGCATGTTCAAATCCACATGATATTACAAAATACAGTAATATTCTTATAGTCTATCTTTTAAACTCCTATAACCTTATGTAGTCATCCTGCACTATAAACAGAAAATTTATTTATTTATTTATTACAAGCTGCAAAATTTAAAAATAAGTGAGCAGCAGACAAATGTAGTCCATATATATCTATAATATAATTTTTTCTCTTTATCTCTACTTACATGAAACTTCTTAATATATGTTTCAGAAAAGTTTCAACATTACAAATTTTTAAACTTATAATTAAAATTAATTTATACATATTTTGGAAACTAAAGTAAATTCACAGTCTACTGACAGTAAGGATTTTAAGCAATCACTGATAATGCAACTCAGAGGGATGCTATCTACTCACATTGTACTGCTGTGAAGGTATCACATTTTATTCAAATGACTGAAACACACCATACACATTTAATTTAACTGGCATAGTACCAATTTAATGCAGTTAATCTGAAAATATGAAATGAGAATCCACATACTGAAAAGATTAAAAATGTGTTCATAACTTTTTTAATCATTTTGATAGAGCTTCCAGTTTATACTTCTGTAGTTAAATATTAAATAGTAAAGTTATAATGCAATTCTAGAACAGGGAAAAGAAAAGTCAGTACAATAATTAGAAACCCATTTTACAACACACTCGCATATCACAGTTACTTGAATCTTTTAAAAAAAAATTACTATGTATAGCTTTTTTAAAGAAATCATTCTATATACTGCTATTTCTCTCAATTACATTTTCAGTTATATTTATATCAGAATGTCTGCTTACAATCATGGTTTTACAAAACACAAGTGTCTCAGGTAACTGGCTTACAGGAGACTTTAAATTTAGAAAAATAACAGGACATTAAACAAGACTATTATTTAAGAATTATTAAAATGAGGTCCCAGTTTTCGAGCAAGATGATAATGTAGCTGGTTGTCAGAGATGCCGTCCTTCACCAGTTAGTCGGCCCTTTACTTCAAAGGTGCCATCTGGGGAAGTAAGTTAGTAAGCAATTCAGAAACTGATCAAAACAATGGGTTGCCAACCTCTTTTTTTTTTTTTTTTTTTTTAAATAAAATGAATAAATAAAAATATTTTCTAATCAACTGTATTTAAATTAACATTCTCAAAATAATATCTAAAATTATGCACTAAATCTACAAAACAAAAGCACTGAAAACACTGCACTGTCAGTTTTTATTCTTTACAACATATTTTTTTTTTTTTTTTTGGTAGTTGTTGGCGCATCGGCTTCTGTGGCCATAATGCACCTCCCAAGGTTTTTGCAGTACTTTGATCCAAGCCCGAGGTGGGATCCGAACCCACGACCTTTGGCTTGCCAGGCAGGCACTTTACCCACCTGGCTAACCCGGTCGGCTCTTTACAACATAATGTAACAAAATGTTTTCCATGGGTGAGTGCACTTGTGGCTCTCTGCATATTTGAAAAAGTTCTGTATTCAAATCACAATGAATTTGCAGAGGCCTTTTTAACAAGGAATGAGTTAGTTACCAAACTTGGATGGAAGCATAGGATTTCCCCCCTCCTCCACTTGAATTTTTTTATTCCACGAATAGATAAACTAACCTTTGAACATGTGTAATCTATAGCCACATACAATGATGCTTCATAGCCAACAGAGCCTAACATGACAAAGTCTGATAATGAGTACAACGTTAACTAAGGAACTGAAACAAAAAGGCAAAAAAAACTATGATCGATAATTGATTGGCTGTGCCATTACTATAATAGTAATGATAAAATCCATCACAACAAGTGTTTGCTATTGAACACGAGATAAAAAATTAAATTTATCAGCTTTACTCTGCCACTCCTTCAAAATGAATGAAAATGCTACTGCATATATATATATATATATATATATATATATATATATATATATATATATATATATATATATAGGTAGGTAGCCCTCGGTTTGCGCTGGTCTGATTTGTGCCGATTCACAATAGTGCCGATCACTGACCACAATGCCATTTTTATTTACTTTTGCAAAATTTTTTTTGCAAATTTTTTTATAAATTGAAAGTTTAATATCATCAGACAAAATTTATTGACATCATACTGTGCTATCCACTGTTCACGTGATTTAGGACAATCTGAGGCAAAGCACATCCGTATCAGAGACGAGAAAGATTCCGGCCCTCAAAGTAACTAATTGTGGATGTGGGTAGTAAAGGTCCATGCAGTGAACTATTCAGTTCGCTGTTGTTTATGCTATTTACACATGTTGGAAATTTATTACGCTGGCATTTTTTATTAATTGTGCTATTAATAAATTAAATAAAAATAGTGATATCCATGTGCAGTTTTTGCCAATGATGTTATAAAGTTTTTAATTTAATAGAATAAAGAAATGCCATGACTGGTAAAAGAAATTCACTGAATCCTAGTGCAATATTCGGAAGATGGGATCTGGTGAAAGCCGCCCTAATGTGTGTAGGGCTATGAATATGCCTCCATCAATTATTACTACAACTATGAAGAATGCTAATAAAATAAAACAATCTATGCAAAGTGGCAGGTAAAATTTTTAGTGCCCGGAACCTAACCCTGCGATTTAGTATTAGTAATGGCCGCATGATGCAAGAAAGCCTATGGCTTATGCTGCACCAGCCAAAAAAAAAAAAAAAAAAATCCGAACAAAACAATGATAAAAACAAAAAAATAAAAATAAATAAATAAATAAATAATAATAATTAATAAAAAAAAAAAAAGGAAATTAAACCTATCATCCTATGCACTTCCCTTACCCGAAAGTACTATACAGATGACCTTTGAATTTCCCCAAACTGTCGGCCTCTACCACCCATGAAGGCAACTTATTCCAGTAATTTCTAACTTGCTGGCTAAAATAAAACTTCCTGAAGTCCAATCTAAACATTTCCCCCCCGTAACTTCAATTTATGTCCCCTAGTTCTAGCATCATTTATGATCTTGAAAATTTCGTCCTCATTCATTTTACTGATGCCTCTCAGAGCCTTAAACACATCAATCAAATCTCCTCTAAGGTGTCTAGTTTCCAAACTCTGCAACCCACATATTCGAAGTCTTTCTTCATAAGGACGCCCTTTTGCCAATCTCACCAGGCGAGTTACCCATCTTTGCACCCTTTCACAAAATCAAAAACTACTTTAAACAGGAAAAATACAAGTTATCATGGGTATGCGACAGTGTATTCAATTTCATACACCACCACAAAAAAAAGTGCATGGCCAATTTCCAATTGACTCCATTATATAAAGGGTTTCATTTGCACCTGTCTCCCCAGGAACCTAACCTCAACATAAATCAAGGGCTACCTGTGTGTGTGTGTGTGTGTGTGTGTGTGTGTGTGTGTGTGTGTGTGTGTGTGTGTGTGTGTGTAGAAGAAAAAGTTGAAATTTCACACTAAGGCTCTTTTCTTTTTTTTTTTTAATCTGTTCACTATAGGAATGATTTACCTGAATTAGATGTTACCATCAACAAGATAAAATGTAAAATTCAGCAGGAAATGTTTGATGGAGCACCTTAAAGCCTATCAAGTGATTCTACAGAATATATCAAGTGATTCTACAGAGACAAACATCAGTGTTTAGAGTTCTTTCATGCTATAAGTACCACTAGTCAACTGTCAAAGAAATCATGGAAAGGTATAATAATAATGAATTCCGAACATTTTTCCAAAATTAACAGAGCTCACAAAATCAAAAACTACTTTAAACGGGAAAAATACAAGTAATCATGGGTATGCGACAGTGTATTCAATTTCATACACCACCACAAAAAAAAGTGCATGGCCAATTGTTAGTGTGCTGTTGTAACAACTACCATATGAATGCAGCTCACCATTGGATGGTTGTCCCAAAGTCTAAAAATAAACTTATCTTCTCAACACTTCTCCAAAAGTTTAAAGCTGAATTTCTACTAGAAAAAATGGTTATACTTTTTCAAAAGGGATTTTTTTTTTTTTTTTTTTTTTTGAGATTTTTAAACTTACTATACCATTCATAGAAAAATAATTGTGGAAAATCTTAGAGAATTGGGTTTAAGCAAGAAACTATTCAAAAATAATGATTCATTTCATTTTTAGAAAAACTTTTATTAGATTAACAAAATGTTATAGATTGAGTGCAGTTTTTTTTATGAAAACCCCAATTACAAAAGACATTAGAAAACCTATAGGGCTTAGTACTGTGCATGGGCTGAAGGTTGAGAAAATGAAAGAAGATACTTGTTGACATTAGAACTGCTGTAGATTGTAATTTTCAGGAAATACATATGAAGGAAGGTTGTTTCAGAAAATGGAAGCAGAATGAATAAATGAGGAAGAAAAAAAGCTGCTGGTTCTGTAAGTCTGAAGTTGGATAGTAAAAGGATGACTGGTTTCAGCACATGTTCAGAATGATTGCTTTGGAAGAGAGAGCAGGAATTATAGAAGCCAATTCAGAACATTGCCCATGGAGGTATCTATAGAAAAGGCATGCAGCAGAAACAGAGTCTATGAGACTCTTTTAGAGATGAGTCATTAACCTAACTGTCCTCTTTTGAATGGAATCTAAAAGACTCAGAGAACTTTTGGGGCACTGCCCCAGATGTGGGAACAACATTCCATGGCAGGGTGGATTTGTACAGAGTGAATAGCTGTTTGCAAGAAACATAGTGCTGAGAGCAAAAGAGAAAACAGTTTTTTAAATGCAGAGGAAGCAATATTTTTATGTGCTTATGCCAAGAGAGGTTAGAAGTCAGGATAATCCCCTCACTTCTAATTAAGCATTTAAGGAATTGGTAATGGATATTCGAGAAGTTGAAGCTGTTTGTGCAGGGCAAGGTTTCTCAAACTGGTAGGTGGAATGCAATGTGCTATCATTAGAAAAATTATGGATAGGATTTCTAGTCAATGGAAGAAGATCATTAATATAGATGAGGGAAAAGAGTGAGACAAAAAACTGAAACATGGGGAACACCAGCATTAGTGGAGAAGTTAGAAGACAAGAGTCATCTACCATCACCCACAGTGAACAGTCAAAGAGAAAACTGGATACCCAATTTCAAAAACAGTTGGCAAATCATAAGATGGAAGCTTATTTAGAAAACCTTTATGCCAAACACAATCAAAAGCCTTTGAAATATCAAGAGCAACTGCTTGAGTTTCAAACTTTTCCATCGAATTTGTCCAAAAATGGGTAACATAAGCCAGATCGACACTGACAGAATCCATACTGGCGATCATTGATCAGATGAAAGATTTCTAAATAGTTTTAAGAGTTGGCAGTTAATTAATTTCACCATTACTTTAGAAAGAGTAGAAGTAATTGCAATGGGATGATAACTGGATGGGAGGATTTGTCACCCTTTTAGGAACTAGCTGGATATGAGCAAATTTTCAAGCAGAAGGGGGAAAACGCCTTTGGAATAAGAAAGCAAAAAAAAAGCAACACAAAACAGAAGTAAGTTCTGGAGCACAGGTTTTGAGAACAATTGTTGTTGTTGTTATTTGGTTTTTAGGAGCATTAGCAACTAAGGCCATATTGCTCCGAGGATATGCGGTGGTCATTCCTCTGACATTTCCGCATCCTCCGTATTTGGTGGTCACGGGCTCGAACCCTGGTCTAATCAAGAAGCGTGTGCTACGAACTGCCGCTCCTGCCCACCTGACTATGGAGGTGCCAGTTTTGTTTTGAGAACAAGTGCTGCAGAAGCAGAAATACCATCAGGATCTGGAGCTTTCTTAGCATCATGATTGTTCAAAACCTTTCTGACATCCTTTGGACAGAAGACCATAGGAGGCATTGAATGGAGTGTACTGGGGATGGTAGGAGGTGGCTTACCAAGATCACCAATAGCACAAAATCATTGCCAGCTGGTGGGACTAAGGAAAGTGATACTATCAGGTACATTTTGGACAAACACTTTTTACTTGAAAAACTTTAAGTTTTTATTTATATAGCATAGTCAAAAAGCTGCAGAACTTTTTAAAGTACCAATGAGGAATATAGTACCTGTTCTCATTTTAATATCTGCAAATGTGGAGTATGGATGGATATATAAAGTGATTTGTTTACACATGCATGGTCAGTCTGTAGAGTCTATACAATGTGGTAGGTAGGCATGCATGCACACAATTTATCTCAGAGTGAGTTGTTTTCATATTGCAATTTGAACAATGGACAAATACCAAGTTTTATCAATTTGAGAGAAACTTCAAGACTTTTTCCTAATTCATATAAATCTTAATGTTTGCTTGTTATTCATACTGCAACATCCTGTTAGGGCTTGTTTTGTTGCAAAACAATTTTGTTTTGCAACAAAATTGTTTTGCAACAGATTTACTCTTCCCATCCTCAAACTGATTGCATATGCATTCCCAAACTAGTCACTGAATACGTAAATCTCTATATATCTCTGTGTCTATGCATGGACAGACACAGAGATCTGCATTGGCACTATATTGTTTGTTGGCTATTTCCAAAATTCAGAAATTTTTTGATTGTACAATGTATAGTAACCTATGCATGAAAAATTACTTCAACTATGATAAATTTAGTAATTTTTACTTTTAACAAATTCTAAAAGTTATCTATAAAATAAACTATAGAAAATTTTATTTCTTTAACTGTAAACACAACAAGATGTTCTACAATCTAATAAAAATTGAAATATTTAAAATATTTAAGGTTGGCAACCCTAATTTAATTTGAAAAATAAAAGTTAACCCATGTGCAGAAGGTGGTTAGAGCAGTGATGCCAAGTCAGTGAAAGCAAATATCATGCAAGCATTGAGGTGCTACCTGGAAAGAAGTGATTTTAGACAGTTCCTTAAAGCTATTATTAGATTTTTAATATTTTTTTTTAAAGAGAAGCAACAATGAATAAGTACATCCTAATATGCTGCATTTCTTAAAGTAAACCATATGTTTCAAGTCACAATAATTTTAGAGAAGAATGTAGAAGTCATTTTCAAGAATAAATCAGTTTGAATTAAATGTTTGCAGCTAAAACAAAAAAAAAAGAACTTCCTGATTTATAGTAGTCTGTATATACGTGTGTGTCAAGAGATAGACATGTCGTGTTATTTAGTAAATAGTATAAATACATACAAGCATTTATACTATTTTATAATAACTCTTTAGAATTACACACTCTTATCATTTTAAAAAATTTTCTATATACGTAACATTATGCCACATATACATGCAGTATCTCCAAAGATTTAACTCATACACAAATACCATTTTGATTACAGCTTTGAAAGTTTTATTACATTATACCGATACTTTTACAGTTTTACTATGGAAAGATCATTGGCTTTACATGTTGGCACATTCTTCTGAAGTAATGTACATGGATGCAAATATACACACTGCAAGATTGAGCCCATATATTTTCACAAAAAATGCACAGCCCACTGATAACTGTGGTGCTAGTATACTGGTTGCCAAAAACAGTTACAACAAAGCTGTAAATCCTTTAACCACTCTGAGATGGTATCAAAGTGTATATTTGAAAAAACAAAAAATAGCATTTTTATACCATATACTAAGGTGCATTCAGTACTCAGATTCGTTCTAAATGTGGGTAATTACTGAAATGCATATAACCCATCCTTACACTCAATCCTTTTTATCATGCAAAAAAGTAAGGCTATTTATTGGGTTTGGGGAAGGACATTTCTTGTAAGTAGGAACTACACTACATTTTACCTTGGTTATAGAAGAACTCTGTCATTTCTATAGCAATTATGAGATAAATGGGACCAAATAATTGGTTAACACAGGTTGTTTTATATTTAACTTTAATTCTTTCAGAAGATTAATAATGTCTCTAATATGATCATTAAAATATAGAATATTACAGAATAGTACTGAAGTTACTCAGTGCCTCATGCTTGCTTATCAGTAATAAACAGTGAATCAAAAACTATGCTATAGCTTTGTGTTTCAGTTTTTGCCTTCTCACTACAAAGAAAATGTCAAATGGCATAAGGCTGAAATTATGCAAGACACTAGAGGTATATGATAATGCAAGTATATTTCTAGAGCAGACATGTGAGAGAAGCAGGAAGAGATTTTTATTTTGGATGGCTGGATTAGCTTGGAAGAAGATGATTCCTAGAGACTGCAAAACCTGATATAAATATTCTGGCATAAAACAGAATACAGTAAACCCCCGCTATTCGCGGTATCTGTATTCGCTGTTTCGCGTATTCGCGATCGCTGATTTAATATAAAAATATGAAACCTAAAAAAATGTGAATTTTAAAGCACCGTGAATATTTTCCACCATAAAAAACATGGGCGTGGCTAAAATTATCTTTCCCGGTCAAAACAGCGTTCAGTGGGTGGGGGGAGAGGGGTGACAAAATCGCGAGTGTGGATGTTTCTCACTAATCCTTGTTTAGTATGTGTTATGCGCTTGTCATGGAAGGTTTGATCGTTTGCTTTTAATTTATATACTTATAAATTGATATGCTTACAAAAGTGATAAATCTACCGTTTTGCAGTGTAAAACAGACTTTTTCGAGTGTGTTAACGGAAGAAAGTGCCTTTATTGTGGACAAGTTCTTTTTTACCCGTACAAAAATATGGCTACGAATAACAAGGGAAATGTGAAAATATCAAAGAAGGTGATGACATTAGCAAATAAAATTGAGTTATTAGACAAAATTTCTAATGGTGAAAGTGTCTCTTCAGTGGCAAAACATTATAAAATCAATGAGTCAAGGGTACGATCAATCAAAAAATTGGAAGAAAAAATCCGCCGTAGTGTCTGTGAAAACACGCTAATTGCTTCAAACATTTGCTCTGTAACTCATGAAGTTAAATTAAAAAAAATGGAAAAAGCTTTAAATCTGTGGATAGAAGACCGAACTCAAAATAAAATTCCATTAAGTTCACTCATCATTCATGAAAAGGCAAAACTCCTTTATCAACACTTTAGCGAAACTGGTGATAACACTGGCGGGATAAGTTTTTTTGCTAGCAAAGGCACTGGTTTGAAAGATTTGTTTGAAATTTCTAATAAATATTACATTTAATATTAAATTGTTTCTTATTTTCATTTCAATGCCATATGCTTGCATTTCACTATGTACTGTCTATGTACAGTCATATTATGAATGTACATATAATACATACATAAACAAAATTTTAGACTAGTTTTTCTTATATATTTGATACTTTGGAACGGAACCCCTTTATTACTATGGGAGCCATAACTGAGTATTCGTGTTTTCGGTATTCGCGACATTTCTCAGGAACGTAACCCCCCGCGAATAGCGGGGGTTTACTGTACAACCAAAAATATCTGGTAACCCACAGTGTGGCTTTCAACTGAATAAAATCATTCAAGATCATTCATTTACATTATGGATGGCAGATTACTGAAAAGATTATAGGTATATGTACGGAAAAGATGCTAGGTTTAAACTCTCCACAAGGTAATAAGAGTGCTCAGGTTAGTTCCATATTTGTAAAAGTAAAGCTATAAGCTCATAAAAAGGGGGAAAACAGCTTATCTTAATGTTTTTATTTTTCATTAAATCAAAATAAATCAATAAAATTCATAACTTCAACATTTTGAATTGCCTGGAAATGGGTTTAATCAAGTTAGGAAATTATGTTTATGGGCAATAAAAATTCAAGAAACTGTTAGATCCCCAGAAAAATCAATCTTAATGCTTTTCATTTTCAGAACATTTTCCATAAAAGTTTATTCTTGTACTGTATTAAGAAAATTTCGTTATATCTATCTGCAATTCATGTAATCTTAGACATAACTGAATGTACAGATCCTTGCCAACTCAAAACCAATGAGACCATTGGTGCAATATTTATAATTGTTTACTGTTTTAAAATAAAAGTATAATGTAATTGGAAAATGTACAAATATCTAAATTTCATTTGATACTTTGAAATTTAGATATTTGTACATTTGATACAGTACAACATTTTTCAAAGCATGCACATTGATTTCCAGTATAAAAAAAAATAATAATAAAAATGAAAAGATTGCCAACTATTGCTTTAGATTTGGAGTAATAATCAGTCAGGATAGAATAAAACAACTTAACCAATCATAATAATTAATCACTGAATAAATCAGCCATTATTAATATCATGGTGTAGAGTATAATTTAATCAACATACTTTGTAGATCTAAACCATGAAAAAGACTCTTCGTTCAGGGAAATGATTAAAGAATAGTTTCTTTTTTGAAAATCCTGCATGTATGTGTGTATGCAAATTATTTATTATTTACTTCTTTTATTACTTCTGATTATTTAAAGGTTGACTTCATATAGGAAAAGCACTATAACTAAGCATCTATTCTGTGTAAAGATTTATTTCCTAACCCACAAATACATATAAGAATAGAAGAAACGGGCATTCTGTTTCATGTTATAGAACTTCCATGCTAATGACCTGAGGGCAACGACAACAAATTAAACTACAACAAAGGTTTAATTTTTCGCCTTTCTTGTGGTTTAATTCATCAGTACACTGTCATCACAGAAATTCTGTGGTAGAGTTTAGAAAAAGAGATTTGCCTGTTCTAATCCTATGTGTATTTCTAGTTTAAAAAAGTTATGCACAGCAAGTGTGTGCAATTACAATTATATATTTATTACTTACAAATAAGATATATACAAATTTATTTTTAATATAGGAATCTATGGTACACATTCAAAATTATATGGTACACATTCATTACCATCATTCAAGTATGTATTTAAATGAATATACTGAAAATGTATTATACAAATTCAATTATTAATCATGTAAACATACTATTTTAAGGCTTTCACATTAACTCTTTAAGCTAAAGTGTTTATAAAGGAACATTTATATATCTGTCTTAACAACAGCTTTAGATGTTCAGGTTAAGAAGCAAATTTTCTGTTGAGCGATTTAATTAATTTGCTAAATATAAGACACATTCAAGATTCAATCCATTATTTTGGGGCTTATTCTATTTATTCTTTAGTTTTTATTTTTAGCACTATGCACAACTTTGAATAACTTAACTTTGAACAGAATCTGGGGTCATTATTTTTTATTCTTTTTTTTTAAACTAGAAGTAACTTGCCTAAATAATTTAGCAAAATTTACCATTACTAAGATGCTTATTTAAATTCAAATTTGTGAAGCAACTTACATAATTTGCTAATTTAGAATCATTGTGTTACTATAAGAGAATGGTTCCCATTGCATCTCATTCTTAGATTGAATGAGGTTGGAATAGGTCATGAATTTAAAAATTTGGAAGCTAAACAAATTTATAATCTGTAGAATTTTTTAAACTTAAAAAATAAAACTTTGGATAATGAAATTGTTTTAAAAAAAAATCAATACAAAGTTATATTTTTAAATTTCTTAGATTAATGCTGATTAATCACTTTTTTTTTGTTTTCATTATTCAGTCATTAATAACTAAATAACTTATAGTGTCTAAGTATTAGCGAATGTTTCTAATGTGCAAAATGCAAAATAAAAACAATCAACCCAGCTAAAGAGACTTAATACACTAAGTGTCAATTACTAATCATTACAATCAGAGTGTGAATTAACTTGGGGGTAAGGGAAGAAATATTCCCCTTTCATGAAGGGTTGCTTCTATCCCTGACAGAAAAATCTTGAAACCACTTCTTCAAACTCATCTTTTGAAAAATAATGGCCCTTCTTAATATAAGTATGATCAAATTATGTAATATTATTGCAGCCTTTTTCTCTAAAACAATTTTCATATTATGTTCAAAGCCACTGGCTGAGGGTTCATACACATGTGACACAACACCACAACAAATACTGTTCCACTATCTCACTATACAGAGAAAACATATATTTTCCTCTCACCTTTACTTTTCTCTTCCATGCAAAAAGATTTCCCCTTAAAAATTTTTGGCTTTAATTTTCATGGTTTTCATCCGAATATTTGAAATGTTCAATTCACACACTGCTTGTATCTGATTTTTAGTCCTGCCCTCCATGTACTTACCACATTATTCATGTGATTACTTTTTATGAATATGAGAGATAATGGAAAGTGCAACTCTTAAAAAATGAAAACATATTATAAATTAACAATTATAAGAAAATATAGAAGAATTATATAATTTAGGAGATTCAAAAAGAAAGATTTAAAGGATCCTTCTTGGAGGTGAAAAATTATGGATTACAACAGTTACCAATTAACCACTTAACCACATTAAAAACATGCAAATCAGATAAAGAAGAAATGGATGCATTAAAAAATGTCAGAATTCAACTATTTAGGTTACTTATTAAGTTAATACTTAACATATTAGTCAAATATTGATCCAAATATGTATTGAAAATTCAATTCATTTTTTCAAATTAGCTTTTGCATATTTAATATGCAAAATAGTTAATCTCAAAATATATCACAGTCGTAAGAGTTCTTTCAGTTAAATACAAAACATGAAGTCAATTATTCCAAGAACTGTTATTTATTGGACTTCCACTTAATTTAATTTTCACAATGTAAAAATTCATATGTATAAAAAGTGTTTCATATTAATAATACATGAGAATAAATCAAAACTCAGGGACTTTCTAATGAAAATTTAAATAATAGTATGAAGACAATCACTGTGCCAAGTGTTCAAATAAAACTTTTAATCATGCATGTAATTAAAAATCTGCTGCAGAAAGCAGTTGTGCTGTAGCAGAATGGTGATGACAGTGCTCGTGTATATATGTAAATCAAAGTTGTGTCTTACACATTTCATATCTTCTCTCTTCTGGCACTAGTTCTGCAGATTGTGCAGACTTCCTGTGTACTGTTAGTCCATTAACATTTACAACTCCATCCCTTTTGAATAAGGCAGAAATTTCTTCAAATGTCTTATTTTTTGTCTCTGGAACTCTCCAATAGGTGAATATCCAGAATATTGCCAGAAGGGCCGTAAATGGAAGGAAGGAGTAGTTTTCAAATACTCTCTGAAAAGAATAATAGAAAAAAAAAAATTAAGCTTTTAACAGTAATAAACACTATTTTGACATAAAATGTTAGAATATTTACAAAATTTCCTTAAAGTTACTTCTATGATAGTACTACACTACGCATTACTAATCTGAAACCATTAACTCCAATCATGTTTTTTGTTTTTGTAAGAAGAGGCAAAAACTACTACTACTACTACTACTACTATTTACAAAATTTCCTTAAAGTTACTTCTATGATAGTACTACACTACGCATTACTAATCTGAAACCATTAACTCCAATCATGTTTTTTGTTTTTGTAAGAAGAGGCAAAAACTGAGGAAAACAATCATTAAAGCCATGTAAAAGAACTTTTATTGGTTAAACATGCATGTTGCAGAGTTCTCCTCATTGTTGGTTTGGATTCTGTTGATGACATGTAAAAACATACAAATTTTCACACATATCCCATTGTCATGTATATGACAGTCATATCTTACAGTCATATACAGAATTCAACATGGAATCCAGAAATGTAATGTTATTAATTAGTTCCATTGCATGAGAGTTTAACTTAATTATAATAGTATTAGTATTAGCAAAGTGATGCAAGGAAGAAAGCTTACACAGCAACAGCCAACAAAAAAAAAAATAATAATAATAATCTGTCAAATTCTCTTTTACATTCACTCAACCTCCACAAAACACCACATGGAATGAAAGGGAAAATTTTGCACATCTTGAAACTAACCTTTTCCAATTTAAATTTGTCACCCTATGTGTGTCATTGAAAATAATTGCATCTGTGAAAGAGACAAGAATTTTGTTTACTGAAACCATTTCATGCCTTAAAACACTTAAAGTTTCTTCACAGGCAACTAGGTTTCAAACGCTGCAATTTGCAGAACAAAATTCTTTCTTGGTAGGCATACTCTTTTGTGCTCTTGACAATTCATGTTACTCTTCTCTGCACTCATTTCAAAAGATCTACATCCTACCTAAAAAATGATCCTTCCGGAGTTGTATGCAGTACTTATTACACAACCTAACCATTGCCTTTTACAATAGGATAATCACCACCTCATCCATGCTGGCAAAATTCGTGTGTATGAGAGAGAGAGAGAGAGAGAGAGAGAGAGAGAGAGAGAGAGAGAGAGAGAGAGAGAGAGAGAGAGAGAGAGAGAGAGAGAGAGCCCATATTGAAAATAATTGCAATAATTCCTAGCAGCCCATCTGCACTGATTAGAGAACTGCATGTTGGACTGGACTGTACAACTTCTCCAAGGTCTTCTTTATTCTCCATTACCTTGAGTTATATCCCAGATAACATAACCAAATGATATATTACTGTAGTATTATTACTGCTACCTAACTGCAGTATGTGGCATTTATCAATATTAAACCTCAAATGCCACTTTATAAATAAAATTAATAATATATATTAATAAAATATAAATAAAATATCCACTAGATAACAATTAAGATGGTTTAATTAGTGTTAATCATCATCAGCCATTTTCAATCCACTGCAGGATGAAGGCCTCTCCAGCAACTTTCCAGTTCCTTGTGTTTTATGCAATGGGCATCCATTTACTACCCACGAACTCGGAAATTTCAAACGTCCATCTCTGTTATTGTCTTCTTAGTCCACTGTCATCGTATCTTCGAGCTACATGTCCTGCCCAAGACCATTTTAGTTCTTTAGTTTTGATAAAAATGTCCTTTACTTAAGTTTGCTGCCTGTGTTTCTGTGTGCCCATGTGTTTCTCTTCTTGTCCAACAGTCTGATTCCAAATATTATTATTATTATTATTATTAGCTGTATGATGCAAGGAAGCCTGTGGCTTATGCTGCACCAGCCAAAAAAAAAAAAAAAAAAATTCTGAATTACCCCGAGAGAGAGAAAGAAAGAGAGAGAGAGAGAGAAGAAGGGAATCACCAAGAAAGGGAAGAATGATGATATCCAGCTCAGGACCCTAGGTGTGCCAAGCCCATACTCACCAGATATGAGCCCCTGGGAGAGAATGAAAAGGACCTGGGGGTAATTGTGCAGGCATATATGAAGTTTTCTGAGCAGTGCAGACTATAATTTGTTCCATTCTTCGCTGTACAATTCTCAGCTTCTCTTCCATTCTTCTGGCGAGTGTCCACGTTTCCCTTCCATAAGACACGATGGGAAGTATACATTGGTTCATTATTTCCCGTTTCAGACAAATTGGGATATTGTTCCTCAGTATATGACTATATTTCCCGAATGCTATCCATCCAAAATTTATTCTTCTCTTGACTTCCAGCCATGTATCATTATTACAGCTAATAACTTGTCCCAGATAAGTGTATGATTCCACCTTTTCAATTCCTGCTCCTTCAACCATTATGTCCCTTTCTGTGGCATACTTGTTCATAATTACTTTTGTTTTAGCCATATTCATCTTTAGTCTGAAATCCTTACTAACTCTGCATAACTGATCAAGATTTTCCTCTAATTCTTTGGGATCATGGCTTACGATCACAATGTCATCTGCAAATCTTTGATAGTTTAGGTACTCTCCATTCACATTGACTCCTTTCTGTGACCAGTCTAATCTTCTGAAAACTTCAAGGGCAGCAGTAAACAACTTAGGAGATATCGTGTCTCCTCGTCCAACTCCTTTCTCAATTTTAAATTTGCTACTGTCTTTGTCTAGTTTAATAAAGGAGGTAGCATTCTCATATATTTTCTTCAGAATCAATATATGGGGTATCTATGCCTTGTCTTTCTGGAGATGTACAAATGTGACCCCAATTCACAAAGGAGGTTCAAAGGCAGACACAAGTAATTATAGACCTGTGAGTTTAACTTCTGTTCCAAGAAAATTAATGGAGGCACTGGTTAAAGAAGCACTGCAGGATCATCTAGACAAGACTTCAGTTATAGCTCGCACACAGCATGGTTTTGTTAAGGGAAAGTCTTACCTGACCAATTTGATCGGATACTATGATGCAGTCACAAAAGAACTGGATGCAGGGAATAACTTTGATCTTATATATTTGGAACTTAGAAAGGCTTTTGATACTGTTGCACATGGAAGACTGCTGCACAAATTGGAGCAGTATGGCATTGGAGGCAAATTGCTGCTATGGATAAAGGGTTGGTTGAGGGGGAGAAGACAGAGTGGTAATCAATGGACACTGCTCTTTGTGGACTAATGTTATTAGTGGAGTCCCTCAGGGTTCAGTGTTGGGTCCATTGTTTTCTATATTTATAAATGATACTGATGATGGTATATTAAGCTTAATGTCCAAGTTTGCAGATGATACAAAGGTTGGCAGGGTTGTTAAGGACACTACTGATGCTATGCTGCTGTAACAGGATCTGGAAAGGTTGAGCAGATGGGCTGAGAGGTGGAAAATGAAGTTTAACGTTGACAAATGTAAAGTACTACATATGGGAAACAGTAACCCCAGAGCAACATATCAACTGTGTGGTACTACACTGATAGTGGTAGAGAATGAAAAGGACCTGGGGATAATTGTGCAGGCAGATATGAAGTTGTCTGAGCAGTGCAGATGGGCTGCAAGAGTAGCTCATGGTGTCTTGTCAATGATATACAGGAATTTTTCTAGCAGGGATAAGGAGGTGATTATTCCCTTGTATAAGGCAATGGTCAGGCCACACCTTGAGTACTGTATACAGGTCTGGAGGCCCCATTTCAAGAAGGATGTAGAGCTGCTGGAACGAGTACAGAGAAGGGCAACAAGATTAGTGAATGGAACAAAGGGTTGCTTTTACCTTGAATGGTTTAAGTATGCTCAATGCTGATGGGATTCTTCCTCTTGCTCAGAATAATCACCTGAGAGGGCATAAATTCAAATTGAGGAAAGACGGATGCAGGACAGATGTGCAGAAATTTGCCTTTAGCCAGCAGGTAGTTGGTTGGTGGAACAGACTTCCATCCCTTGTTGTGGAAGTTGATAGCCTAAATAAATTTAGGGCTCAGCTGGACAGGTATTTCGAACGGACAGAGGGGTGAAATGGGAGTTTTTTTTGTTTTTTTTGTTTTTTTTTTGGCTGATGCTGCATAAGCTTGCTTTCTTGCATCATATGTCTCTACTAATGCTAATGTAAAAACTATGATTGCATTATTCCACTCCTTAGGCATCATTTTGTGAAGAGTCTTGACAGTTTGTGTCATGTCTCTTCCTCCCAATTTTAACAAAACTAGCATTAGCATTAGTAGAGGCATTTGATGCAAGAAAGCAAGCTTATGCAGCATCAGCCAAAAAAAAAAAAAAAACCACTTCCACTTCACCCCTCTGTTCTTTCAAAATATCTGTCCAGCTGAGCCTTAAACTTATTTAGGCTATCAACTTCCACGACAAGGGATCGAAGTCTGTTCCACCAACCAACCACCCGCTGGCTAAAGGCAAATTTCCGCACGTCTATCCTACATCTGTCTTTCCTCAATTTGAATTTATGCCCTGTCAGGTGATTATTCTGAGCGAGAGGAAGAATCCCATCAGCATTGAGCATGCTCAAACCATTCAAGGCTTTATACACCTCTATCAGATCACCTCGCTGGTGCCTAGTCTCCAGACACTGTAATTTGCAAAACTTAAGCCTTTCTTCGTAAGAGCACCCCTTTGTTCGATTCACTAATCTTGTTGCCCTTCTCTGTACTCGTTCCAGCAGCTCTACATCCTTCTTGAAATGAGGCCTCCAGACCTGTATACAGTACTCTAGTTGTGGCCTGACCATTGCCTTATACAAAGGAATAATCACCTCCTTATCCCTGCTAGAAAAATTCCCCTCTTTATCATTGACAATACACCATGAGCTACTCTTGCAGCCCGTCTGCACTGCTCAGAGAACTTTATATCTGCCTGCACAACCACCCCCAGGTCCCTTTCATTTTCTACTACTGTCAGTGTAGTACCACAGAGTTGATACGTTGCTCTGGGGTTACTGATTCTCATACGTAGTACTTTACATTTGTCAAAGTTAAACTTCATTTGCCACCTCTCAGCCCATCTGCTCAACCTTTCCAGATCCTGTTGCAGCAGCATAGTGTCAATAGTTTCCATGACAACCCTACCAACCTTCGTATCGTCTGGAGATTTGGACATTAAGCTTGATATACCATCATCAATATCATTTGTAAATACAGAAAACAATAATGGACCCAATACTGATCCCTGAGGGACTCCACTAATAACATTAGTCCACGACGAGCAGTGTCCATTGATTACCACTCTCTGTCTTCTCCCCCTCAGCCACCCCTTTATCCACAGCAGCAATTTGCCTCCAATGCCACACTGCTCCAATTTGTGCAGCAGTCTTCCATGTGCAACAATATCAAAAGCCTTTCTAAGATCCAAGTATATAATATCAAAGTTATTCCCTGCATCCAATTCCTTTGTGACTGCATCATAGTATCCAATCAAATTGGTCAGTCAAGACTTCCCCTTAACAAAACCATGCTGTGTCCGAGCTATAGCTGAAGTCTTGTCTAAATGATCCTGCAGTGCTTCTTTAACTAGTGCCTCCTTTAATTTTCCTGGAACAGAAGTTAAACTCACAGGTCTATAATTACTTGTGTCAGCCTTTGATCCTCCTTTGTGAATTGGGGTGACATTTGCACATCTCCAGTCTGTGGGTACCTCCCCTGAGTCCAAGGAAGCTCTCATAATTATGGCTAAGGGTTTGCTTACTTCCTTTGCTGCCTCCTTTAATATAACTGGATAGATCCCATCCACCCCGGGTGCCTTTCTTGTGTTTATCTTCAACAATTTCTCCTCCACTTTACTCTCAGTTATTACAAGATTCTCTAGCTTACTGCTAGAGTTGAATACACCTCTGGCTTTCCCCTCGCTAAATAACTCCTCATGTGTGAATGTCGATGCAAAATATTCATTTAGTTTGTTAGCTACCTGAGCAGGATCATCAACAGTTGACCCATCGATATCAAGTGGACCGATCTGATTCATCCCCTTCCTTCTAGAGTTTACATAAGTAAAGAACTCTTTGCTGTTTTTCTTTGCATCCCTTGCCAAAGATTTCTCGTAATCTGCCTTCGCCTGCCTAACCTCCTTTGTAACTTGGTTACAGATCAACTTGTATCTATCATAGGCTTCTGTGTCGTGTTAATTTGTATGTATCCCATGCATGTTTCTTCTCTGCCATATGCCTCATCAGTTCATCTGACATCCATTTAGGTCTAAACCTTGAACAATATTTCTTAGTTGGTATGTAAAGCCTAGTAGCTTCCAAGATAAGTTCTTTGAATGCTTCCCATTTTGCATTTGCTGTTGGTAACATCATCAGTTGGTCCCACTGTATAGAATTTAAATACTGTCTCAGTCCATCGTAGTCGCCTTTACGAAAGCAATAACCCTTCCCTTTACCCCTAATGGTAGTTACCTCTTTGAGTAAATCCCACTTTAGCACACTGTGAACACTGCCACCTAGTGGTTCATTTATCTGCAGATTCTTAATGCATGAAGAATCACTGATGATAATCAAATCAAGAGTATTCTTCCCTCTAGTTGCCTCCTGAACATGCTGATGTAGAAAACAATCATCCAATAAATCCACAAAAGCCTTGCCAGTGTGTGAGTGAGCAGCCCCCAAATTCCAGTCAATATCTGGGAAATTAAAATCTCCCATTATAAGACTCTCTGATTTAATGGCACACTCTATTTCCCTGTACAGTATCTTATTATACTCATCAGAGTCATTAGGCCTATAGCACACTCCTACTCTCTTTGATCTCCCAATGCTTATGTCACACCAAACTGACTCGACACTGCACTGTCCAGCGATGTCCACTGGCTTCACTTCCTTGGATTTTATGTATTTCTTAACTAATAGCATAACCCCTCCTCCCTTCCTATCCAGTCTATCCTTTCTGTAGACATTGTACTCCCCAAATTCCAGTTCTGCATTCCTTATATCTGTGTGACGCCACGTCTCTGATATCCCAACAATATCTGCCTTTGATGTTTTGAGCAATACCTCAAATTCATCAAATTTATTTACTAAACTCCTAGCATTGGTGTACGCGCAATTATACGTGCACCTGTTTCTATTCTTAGCTACCCTAACACAACCCATGTGTTTACTTGTACCGCAATGACTCCCGGCAGTCTCTGAAATATCCTGCATCTTGTTTTTCAGGCTTTCCAATAGAAGCAGTGCAAGAATCTCTTTCACCTCTGCCAGTGGCTACTGTTAATCTATTCGTCTTTGTCTCCCCCCCAAGCTAGCAGTTTTCCGACCCACCTAACACTGCCTCGATAGCATCAGCAAATATTCTTGCACCCTTTCTATTTAAGTGTATCCCATCCCTGTAGAAGCAATCTCTCCTGTTAACAAGTACAGTCCAGGCTGAAAAAAATTCTACCCCTTGAGCCTTGCACAATCTTTCCAGGGCCGAATTGATCGACAAGGCTCTCATCATATACTCCCTCCTATCGTGTCTGGGCAGAATTGCAGACACTTTCAAATTCAACCCTATTTCACGGCTTTTTTTCAACAGAAAAAACACAGTAACTTTATCTACCCCCGGGGTTTCTGATTCTTCATTTTCTTCAATGCATGTTGTACCTCATCAAGAAGGATATCAGGTATGTTGTATCTGTTACTAATTTGTGATCCATCTTCCCCACTGCTGGCATCATTCCCTCGCTCCTTGTATAATTCTCTATAGTAGTTTTCTGCTATTTGAATTATGCCATCTCTGCTATTTATAAGTACACCCTCACTACTCTTCTGCATTAAAGGAAAACAAAGGATTTAAATCAGCAGCTCATGGCTGCTGATTTAAATCCTTAAAAGAAATCCAAACAAGAAAAAATTAGCCAAGAAACACTTGTCATGATGAACCAAAGACAACAAATGAAGATCAAGATAAACACTGACAAGGATAAAATTGAGTATACTGAGTTATGCAAAGCCATTGGAAAGAGACTCAGAACTGCTGATTTATCTTGCTCTTCATTTGTCGTTTTTGGTTCATCATGACAGGTGTTTCTTGACTAATTTTTTCTTCTTTGGATTTCTTTTTACCTCTAAGTTTTTTGGGCTTTATCACTTTCAGAAAGTTGCAGTATTCCTGATTGATATCTTGGTCCTGATTAGTCTGCAGAAGCTCAAACTTGTTCTTAAGTTCCAGTACATGCTGCTTTTTCTCCTCTTCTGTTATATCAAAGACCTTCGTATTATTTACTCGAGCCAGTTTTTTCCTTTCTTTTCTTGCATCTATATCAAGCGTGCATCTTACCATTCTGTAATCACTACCAACATTTACCTTGTTCAAGCCAGTAACATCATTCACGATATATCTTCTGTTAGTGAGCATGAAGTCGATTTCATTAGTTGTTAATCCATTTGGGCTCTTCCGTGTCCACTTTCTGTTCACCCTTTTCTTTAAAAAAGTGCTCATTACTGACATTCCTCGAGATTCTGCAAATTCCACAAGTCTTTCACAAATTCCAGAATCTCCTATAGTGTCCCTTTCTGCACTGTTTTGTCTCGTTCCAACCTTAGCATTGAAGTCCCCCATAATGATAGTGTAGTGGGTTTTCTGCTCATCTAGAAGACTCAATTTCGGTGTACATTTCTTCAACCTTTTCATCATTATGGCTCGATGTTGGTGCATAAATCATTATATCCTTTAGCTTGTACCTCTTAGAAATCCTGAGTAGTAGTCTTGACACCCTTGGTGACGTACTTTTCAATTCCAAAATGTTGTTTTTTATATCTTTATGGACCAGAAAGCTAACTCCACCTTCACTACTTTCACTGTTTCCATTGCCATACAACAGATTTACACTTGATAAACTTATAAGTGATTCATTTCTTCTTGTTTCAGCCAGACTGATGATATTCCAATTTACATTTTCTAATTCCTTTTCCAGCTCTAATATCCTATCTTCACCGATGAGTGATCTTGCGTTGTAACAGGCCAAGTTCAGTTTCCATGCATGGCAGCTTGGTCGTACTCAAAGATTCTTAGCACCCTCTGATTCCACTCTGATCCTCTCGCACTGCCGTAAGGGGGAGTGAAAGCTGCTGGGGACTGAGGGCCATTTGTTTAGTAGTGCTGTCATGTGTTGGAGGGTTTGGTCTTTTCCTCTTCACGCTGACCAGGCGTCTTGAAGAGAACCACTCTATACATTCGTTGCCACCTAAGTGACATAACAGGGCTTACCATCGAGAAGGTGTACATGAGTGGATTTTAGGGAGGCAGGCCAAACAGACTTCTAAATCTTCTGAAATAGAAGAAGATGTTCAGTGTTTTAGACTGTCTGATAACACACAGAATGCCTGTTCCCCCCTCTAAGTCCCTTAATCATATAAGTGTTGATTATATTTCACATTAATTCATATAACTGTAAAAAATTCTTTACAGTTTCAGTTTGTGTACAAAAAACTTTTTACTAGTATATTTTGGAACACTCCATTTAAGAGAACATGGGCAGAGATATTTTTTAATTTTTTTATAAACAACAAGAACAAAAATTAAATAAATTTGGTAGCTTTAAATATTAGGAAAGATAATTCAATTGCTATATTCTTATATGCATGCTTTACGCTGTCATGAAAAAGAAACCACTTTACAGCATTGCAAATAATTCTAAATCTTGTATAACACAATGTTAATAACTTGCAAACTTTTCACAATCTTAAACATAATCTAATAACAAAGTTTTTTCTGAAATTCAAGAAATCCCAAGAACTTAAATTAGTTTATATGCAAGAGCTGTTCAGTTTACCATTAAAAAATGGCAGATCTTTTAAGTTACATATATGGATGACAAGGTACTTTGTATCAACCTTTGAGCTGGCCTACTCTTGCAAAGTGCACCAAAGCACTTTAAATTTAAAATATTTATCAGAGTGACATGTGATGTCATAATTGATAAATAAAAATATTTTAATTTTTAAATTTAAAGTACTTTGAATATCCAAAATATTCAATTAAAGTATTCTCAAGTATTGCTTTTTGCTTTCAACATGCATCATTAACTGTGTTGGAATTAAAGAAGTATGGTCACAGGAAATAAATAAAATAGTAATAATAATAGTATTTGCCATATAGTGCAAGGAAGCCACAGGATTTTGCAGCACTTGCAAAAAAAAAAAAAAAAAAAAAACCAAATAGATAAGAAAATACAAATTATGTGCTTCCCTTCTCACACAGGTAATCCAGATAACCTTTGAATTTATTCAAACTTTCAGCCTCAATTACCTGTGAGGGCAACTTGTTCTAGCAATCAACGACTCACTGGCTAAAAGAAATACTTCCTACAATCTAATCTAAACCTGAATTCCTGTAATTTTTGAATTTATACCCCTAGTTCTGAAATTCCATCTTCATTCATTTTACTAATCCCTCTCAGAGCCTTATAAACCTCAACCAGGTCACCTCTGAGGTGCCTGGCTGCAGAGCTCTGTAGCCCACATAATCCAAGTCATTCCTCATATAGCTGTCCTTTTGCCAATCTTACCATTCAAATTACCCATCTTCTTTGGACCCTTTCAAGACGCTCACTGTCATTTTTCAGCTGAGGTCTCCATATTTCAACACAGTATTCCAAATGTGGTCTTACAATTGGCTTATACAGTGGGATTATGACCTCCCTATCTCTACAGGATAGCATTTGATACATCAATGATATGACACCATGGGCTTTCCTGGCTGCCTATTTACACTTTTCAGAATATTTTTGTATCATAACTCCCAGATCCCTTTCCTCCTCCTCCTCCTCTACTATTTTTATTTCAATCCCCATCAAGTGTATAATTTATTTGGCAATTGCTATTTCCCAAGTATAGTCACATACTGAGGAGCAACGTCCCAATATGTTTGAAATGTAAAATAATAAACCAATGTATACTCCTCACCAAGACTTATGGAAGTGAAACTTTGAACTCACCAAAAGAATGGAAGAGAAGCTGAAAACTACACAGCGAAGAATAGAACAAATTATATTAGGAATTAGACTGTTAGATAAGAAGAGAAACACATGGATTAGGCAGCAAACACAAATCAAGGACAATCTTGTCAAAACTAAAGAACTGAAATGGACTTCGGCGGGACACATAGCTTGAAGACATGATGACAGATGGACTAAAAAAATAACAGAATGGTACCCAAGAGAAGCTAAAAGAAAACCTAAGACAACAACGGATATGGACAGATGAAATTCATGAGTAGTAAATGGATAGCCATTGCACAAAACAGAAGGAAGTGGAAAGTTGCTGGAGAGACCTTCATCCTGCAGTGGATTGAAAATGGCTGATGATAATGATTTCCCAAGTGTAAGACCTTGCATTTAGCGGCATTAAAACATTGCCGCCACTTCTCCGGCCATCTCTGAAGTAATGCTGCTTGGCACTGATCATTAATGATGCTAATTTTTATGTCATCTGCAAATTTTGACATCGTACCTTCTATCCCTTCATCGATGTCATTTATGAAAAATGAAACAACAGTGGTCCAAGAACCAATCCTTCAGGAAACCCCACTCTTGACGTTACACCAATCTGAAGAATATCCATAATCACAACCCTCTGCCTTCTGCCCTGTAGCCACCCAGAAATCTATCTTAAAATCTTACCAGTTATCCCAACCTCTTCAAGCCTATACAGCAAAATATACAGAACTATGTCAAAATTTCCCTAAATCCAGCTCATAAGTAACTGTGTTAAAATAGCCTATTAAGTTAGTTGGACATGATTTTCCCCTTAACAAAACCATGTTGTGTGTCCTTCAGAGTGCCATATCTACCTAACTGTTCCTGCCCTCTTAATCATTGCCTCTAAGATTTTTTCTACCCCTGAAGTCAGACTAACTGGCCTGTAGTTATTAACTACATGCTTAGAACTACCTTTCTGTATTGGCAATATGTCGGCACTTCTTCAATCTAAAAGGAATCCCCCCCCCCCCATCTGCTGTTGTGGAAGTTGATAGCTTAAATAAATTCAAGGAGGAACTGGGCAAACTTTTAGAATGAATGTGTGAAATGGTTTTTTTTTTTTTTTTTGGCTGATGCAGCATAAGCTTTCTTTCTTGCATCATATGCCTCTACTGCTACATCAGCTGTTGTGGCAACAAACATTCGTGAGGTGAGTGCAAGCAATACTTGGACCTATAACATCAGATAAATGCAGCTCTAAATTACACTTCTCCCCACCCTAACTAGCAGTTTCCCTGAACCCTTAGAATATCATCAATGATAATGGCAAAAATCCTTGCATTACCTTTGTTCAAATGAATACCATCTCTACAAAATAAATTCCTACAAAATAGCAGGCATAGTTTCACTTTTTTCCCCACTTGCATGACTGATTTACCTGCAGTTTACTGGCAAATATATTTCTAAAAATAGACGCATTCTTCAGGCATCCATTTATACAATGATGTGCATTGGCTTCACTAGATTTCTGCAATAATGTTTGTTACTTTCTGTGATTTTGCTACTTAATGCAACGTAGATTGTTTGGTGGAATGAAGAAATCTGATATCAATGTGGATATCATATTTATTTTTCGGTATAATATGAGGAAGTGAGACATCCTATTCTACTGAAAAGGGTACAATTTTGAGAGCTGGTAGAGAAAAGACTTTTTGTGCTGCTCATTATATTTAAAAGTTACTGTTTTAAAAAATCGATTAGTAGAGTCTGAAAATGATCATATAGTTATTAAAACACCTATTTCTTTTTAACTACCCTAAAAAAAATAGCTCCAGTTAACATGATTTATTTTTAAAGTGGTCATAATACTAACCATAAATAAAAATATTTTCCTTCAAAATTTAGGAATCCATGTGGCACAGTATCTAGGCTATTCTGTGTACTAAAAGTGGTGCAAACAGGTACTACTAATTTAAAGCTATTATAACCCAAGTGAAGAGAAGAAATACTATCTCACTGAATGGCAATAATATTCTAATTATACAGATTGAAATTTTAATATCTATACCTGCATCTGTGGAAAGACTAAGCCAACAAAAAAGTTGGCAAACCAGTTAACCAGTACAGCTATGCTCATGGCAGCAGGTCGTGGGCCTTGAGAGAATAGCTCTGCAGTGATCATCCATGGTATAGAACCTGAAAAAAAAAAAAAAAAAAAAATTTGGAGAGATTACTACTAATAAATTGTGATAAAGGTTCATTAAAACAAATGATGATCTTCCTACATTTCAATATGCAGAGAAAATAATGTATGATTTTACCTGGTCCAATGGCAAAGAAGACCACAAAACCTAGCGTACTGACCACACTCAAGTAGGTTACCCACTGGTAAAGGAACTGAAGAAAGAAAGAAAGAAAGAAAACCTTTGAGAAATATTTAAGCTGTTATTGCAAGAAATTGTATATGAAGTATGGAAGTATATGCAATTTATCTCTAATATAGCCTCACTTCAAATTAACTAATTAAATGATGCTATATAATTGTACGTGTATAATTATACAATTATATAGTAATATAAATATATAATTGTACAGTTATATGAGCAAGGACTTTGTAAAGTGCCATGCTACTATATAAATAAATAATGTTATTTTATATCATGATGTGATAAAGTATTTGCAACTCCATTTAATAAGCTACCTGTAAATGGCAAGAAAAGGATGGAATTTTAATGACAAAAAGAGCTAAAATGGTTTAATATCTTCTATAACAGTAAATATTTTTTTAACATTTCTAAATTGTAATTCTGAGATTGGAAAAGGTTTTGTTATTTGTTATTTGGTTTTTAGGGGCATTAGCAACTAAGGCCATATTGCTCCGTGAATATGCAGTGGTCATTCCCTGACCTTTCTGCATCCTCCGTATTTGGTGGTGACGGGCTCGAACCCCAGTCTAATCAAGAAGCGTGTGCTGCGCACTGCTGCTCCTTCCCACCTGGCTACGGAGGCGCTAAGATTGGAAAAGGTAAATGTAAAAAGATATGTATGACATTAACAGATAGAAAGAGAGGAAGGGAATTCAATGGTATAAGCAAGTGAATGAAAATAGGTATAGAATACAAAACAATCTGAAGAAAAAAACAAAAAATGAATGGTCCCTCATTGACTGAGCACTGCCAAAACAATGAATTTTTAATCCTTCTCTTGACATAAGGTTTTCTTAGATTATAAATATAAACTCTTCTTTATGGAAAAATAAATTAGTATATACTTTTTTAAACAAAAAAAAGCCAGGCTTTCACTTTTTTTTTAGTCAGAACTAGCTTCTTGAGTGTGGACTACAAAGCCATAGTCAGTGTCAAAACATATAAAATGGCTTTTGAAGTTTAGCCTACCATAAAAAATAAGAATAGTATTATTATTAGCCATATGGTGCAAGGAAGCCTGAGGCTTATGCTGTACCAGCCAAAAAAAAAAAAAAATTCCTGAGTTACCGTGTGTGTGAGAGAGAAAGAGAGAGAGAAAGAAAGAAAGTAAGAAAGAAAGAAAGAGAGAGAGAGAGACTCAGGACCCTGGGTGTGCCAAGCCCATATTCACCAGATGTGAGCCCCTGGAGTTGTATAGTAACCTTCAGTTTTGGTAACCACCTCCAAAGAACTGAAAATGACAATGAAATGAAAACAGGTTTGTTCTCTTCTACTATTTTTGCTTTCTCATCAGTAGCAGTCAGAGTATCTGCTCTAGGCTATAAGGCTGAGATCAGCAAGTATGACTACTGAGCTCAGAAAAAAAAAAAAAAACACATTTCTTTTGTATTCAAATGGTGACCTGGTTTCAAAATTCTAACAGAAATTTGTTTTGAAATATACATTTACTGACATAAACCACTACAGAGTCCTACTAGTGAACAAAACATGGGTCAAACAATGTCCAAATGAAGTTCAATATCAGCAAATTTTCCTTAGACAATTTGTATGATTGGGGTTGAAGACAGAAAGACTGGAAGCACTACTAGATAACACAGTCACATCTACCATCACTAAACACTTCACATCAGCAGAGAAAATCCACCCAACGATTACACACGACTGGAAAAACATGCTCAAGTAAGACTGATAATGTTACAACATGGAGTAGAGTAGGTGAGAACATGCAATTTGCACACTCTCACGGTTTAAGCTGAGAAATAGAGAGAACAGATCACATGATTACTATCAAAGCTTAACTGGTTATTGTATTTAACAGAATACTTAATGGAAAAAGGAGGAATCTGAAACAATGATGTGACCTTATGCAAGAAAATTGCAAGCAAGCATGTGTGTTATCTTATAGATACAAAGTCATTTCATAATAATATGAAATGAATCTGACTGATAGTATCATTAAAATAATCCAACTAATAATGTCATAAAAAAAAAAAAAAAAAAAAAACACATTTAGTAAAATCCAATAGAAATAAATAGAGAATGTGCTGAAATAGCCTGCTCTGTCAGGCAGCATCAGCAATTTCAGAAAAGTCTTGTACATTGGTAATGAGCACATTAAAAAACAAATTTTGCTTCAGCTAACAAAACTGATGTTTGTTATTTGGTTTTTAGGAGCATTAGCAACTAAAGCCATATTGCTCCGGGAATATGCGGTGGTCATTTCCTGACCTTTCCGCCTTTCCGTATCCTCTGTATTTGGTGGTGACGGTCTCTAACCCCGGTCTAATCAAGAAGCGTGCTGCTGCTCCTTCCCACCTGGCTACGGAGGCGCCATAACAAAACTGAAGAAATAAAAACTTTATTAAAAATTTTTAAACTATACAAATAAAACAGATAAAGTTAAAACAAAAAAGATCAAAAAGATAAAAGTAGAGAATAAACTATAGCAATACAAACAGTATACATTTAGTAGCTTTCAAATTGGTCTCCTTTATCAACTGTGAAAGAATGCCACGGGAAAATAATCACTATATAATAGGATAACACATGATCAGAAAGCAAGTGACAGATACAAGTCTTGACAATCATGAAAGGGATTACAAAAAACTGTCATGTGATTTCCAATCATGTGTTGTCCTATCATAAAATATATTATTTGCTGTGGCATTTTTTCCATAATTCATAAAGGATCACATCACTCCATAAGCTACTAAATATGTACTGTTTCTATCATTTTTAATTTATTCTCTACTTTTGTTTTATTACTTTCAATCAGTGTTTTAACGGTTTAGTAATCTCTCTCTCTCATTATAACACTTTTGGAAGGGACTAGTCCCCAAAGAGCAACTATAGCTGAGGAGAGCATTATAAGCATAAATGCCTTTTTGGATATGTGTCATATTTCTCCAGTAAACTGGAAGATAACATTAGTTTTCCAGTTTGTTTAAATTGCACTATGTATGAAGCAATGGTTAACATACAAGTTGAAAATGCATGGTACTTCATAGGATTGACCAGGGAACAGAAGAAAAATGCATTAAAAGCAAAGGAGTACTATAAGTAGAAGCATAACAGATTTGCTATATGTATATTTTATTTGTATAGTTTTAATATATTTTTTAAATAAAGTTCTTATTTCTTCAGTTTCATCGGTAATAGCAAGATCTGTTTTATAATAACAGCAATTTCATTGTGCATGCATTTTATCTTATTCCCATTTAGTACTTTGGTAACAGTTTATGTTAGGTTAGGTTAAAGAAACCTGCAAAAGCAGGTAGTTAGTAGTCAAAGTTTATAAATGAAATAGAGAAATGCATATATAGTGAAGCTGCCAATGCTTCCAGCTATTCAAAAGAGAAGGCGACCAAGAGTACGTCCCATTTATCTCTGCTTGGAACAAAAATGATGCAAAATTAATTATACAAAAATATCTGGCAAGCTCAGAACTTGATCTCCCTTTTTCCATAGGTTCTTTACCTACCCATTCAAAGATTTTCCATTCACAGACATTAATGTAATCCTTACAAATGGTAAAGTTTTCCCTGGTGAGGACTTCAAAGTTTGTGGTGGTGGGTAAATAGAATGAGTTTAATTTTTGGCAGATGCACATGAAAAATGATGGGAAGCCCTAATTTGGCAGCAAATTTACTTTAGCAGAGAAAACTTACCCAAAAATTGTTCATGATTGGCTACACTTTTATACTGACTGACAGTTGCTGTCAAACACTATAAAAAACTGTCAATCATTCATTAGCTTCAGATTTTTTGATGAAGCATTCCAATAACATATGAGCTATGGGAAAGTTTTTTTGCTAACAAACTTTTTAGTAGTTGTAGACATGACTACTCCATTTCAGTGGTTTAGATAAATGAAATTTCGCAAGTGGAAGCATAGTTGTATCAATGAATCGCATTTAAGAAAACTGAAATAGTGCTATAATTATTTGTATTTAAAGCAAGAATCAGAATTCAAAGTGGTTTGTCAGTTAGTGAGAATGTCGCATTCAGCCCTCCCTAAGAACTATGACCAGGCAGTTCTTTCAACACAAAATTAAGATTCAGAACTCACCTTTTGCCCCCTTATCTTTTGAACAATCAACTCTTCAATGGAATTGTTTTGCTCCAAATTTGGAAAATGTGGATTTTCTTTGAATGTCTGAGACTGTGAAGATTTATATCAGAAAGAAGTTTATTTTCTTTTTTGTTTAATGAAGTATACAAGAATATGCTCTAGTCAATCTGAGGTATGATTTTTAAATTAATTTGGTGTTGATTAACTCATCTCTTTCCTATAATGATTTCAATAGCTAGATCAAATAGAAGGATCAAAAATGTTCCAGTACCAAATTTTCATTTAACCAAGTAATTTAAAGATAATTACACACAGAATTTTTAAAAATACTGTTACATTAAATATGTCAAAAAAAAAAAAAAAAACAACAAAAAAAAAAAAAAAGTTTTATATTTTAGTAAACTAAAAGCAAAGTAAAGTTTTCAGCTTTAATTTTCTTCTAAGCAACTGCTCACACTATACAAATCTGAAATCTGCCCCTACCATAGAATATTAGCATTAGCAAGGGCACATGATGCAAGAAAGCAAGCATCAGCCAAAAGAAAAAAAAAAAAAAAAAAAAACACCCCCTTCTCATTTCACTCATCCACCCACTCCAAATGTTTGTCTAGTTCTGCCTTGCATCTGTTTAAGCTATCAACTTCTATGTATAAGTATAGTACGAAAGCATCAATATTACATAGCCAAATCTGAATGAACAGAATATTAGCAAAGCGGCATTGTTTTAAGTTATATCTCATATTGTGAATACTTCACAACGAGTTGCCATAATATTACACTACTTTGAATAAATAATGCTTCACCTGAGGAGAAGACTAATGTTACTTATTCTCAGATGGATACCACCACCCAGACGGCACCATTTCAGGGCAATTTTGTATTTGTGTGAGATAATAACTCGACTATCCAGTTGTCCCCATTAGACTTAGAAAAGCAAAAAGATAGAGGGGAAAGTAATACTAGTGGAAGAGGAAAAGAAATGGTGTAGAAGAATGAAAGGGACAGTAACTCCTTCAACTCACACCACTCAAAAACTCAAACTCCTTGAATGGGCAAAGCTTCCCCAGTGGAGAAGGCAGTTGTTACCTATTCTTGGAAACTCCAGACATCATCAGGCTCCCCCTGGTGCCATTTCATTTGGTGGTTGGGTGGGTAGGTACCCGAGTGATGCAATGATAGCAAAACAGTTATGAAGTATAATTCCACAATATGAGAAATGCCTGATGGTGTATGATGTATTTAGACTATAAAACGTTTAGGGCGTAAGCCTCAAGCTATGGAAAAGTCTAGACTATGTATAAGTATAGTGCGAAAGCATCAATAATACATAGCCAAATCTGAATGAACAGAATATTAGCAAAGCGGCATCGCTTTGCTAATATTCTGTTCATTCAGGAGAAGCGTTACTTATTCGAAGTAGTGCAATATCATGGCAACTTGTTGTGAAGGTATTCACAATATGAGATATAACTTAAAACGATGCCATTTTGCTAATATTCTGTTCATTCAGATTTGGCTATGCATTATTGATGCTTTCGCACTATACTTATACATAGTCTAGACTTTTCCATAGCTTGAGGCTTATGCCATAAACGCTTCATAGCTATCAACTTCTACAACAACAGATGGAAGTTTGCTCCAGCAATCAACCACCCACTGGCTAAAGGCAAACTTCCGCACATCTGTCCTACAACTGTATTTCCTCAATTTGAATTTATGCCCTCTCAGGTAATTATTCTAAGCAAAGGAAGAATCCCATCAGCATTGAGCATGCTCAAACCATTCAAAGCTTTATACATCTCAATCAGATCACATCGCAGGTGCCTAGTCTCCAGACACTGTAATTTTGAAAACTTAAGCCTTTTTTTGTAAGAGCAACCCTTTGTTCCATTCACTAATCTTGTTGCCCTTCTCTGCACTTGTTCCAACAGCTCTACATCCTTCTTAAAATGAGGCCTCCAGACCTGTATACAGTACTCAAGGTGTGGCCTGACCATTGCCTTATACAAGGGGATAATCACCTTCTTATCCCTGCTAGAAAAAATTCCTATATACCACTGACAAGACACCATGAGCTACACTGGTAGAGATGAAAGTGATTCTTGCACTGCTTCTATTGGAATGAGCAGCAGCCTGGAAAACAAGATGCAGGGTATTTCAGAGACTGCTGGGAGTCATTGCGGTACATGGGTTGTGTTAGGGTAGCTAAGAATAGGAACAGGCGCATGTATACTTGCATGTACACCAATGCTAGGAGTTTGGTAAATAAATTTGATGAATTTGAGGTATTGCTCAAAACATAAAAGGCACATATTGTTGGGATATCAGAGATGTGGTGTCACACAGATATAAGGAATGCAGAACTGAAATTTGGGGAGTACAATGTGTACAGAAAGGATAGACAGGATAGGAAGGGAGGAGAGGTTATGCTATTAATTAAGAAACACATAAAATCCAAGGAAGTGAAGCCAGTTGACATCGGTGGACAGTGCAGTGTTGAGTCAGTTTGGTGTGACATAAGCATTGGGAGATCAAAATTGAGAGTAGGAGTGTGCTATAGGCCTAATGACTTTGATGAGTATAATAAGAAACTGTACAGAGAAATAGAGTGGGCTAGTAAATCAGAGTATTATAATGGGGGATTTTAATTTCCAAGATATTGACAGGAATTTGTGGTTTGGTCACTCTCACACTAGCAAGGCTAAGGCTTTTGTCGATTTATTTGATTGTTTTCTACATCGGCATGTTCGGGAGGCAACTAGAGGGAGTAATACTCTTGATCTGATTATCAGTAGTGATTCTTCATGCATTAAGAAACTGCAGATAAAGGAACTACTAGGTGGCAGTGATCACAGTGTGCTGAAGTGGGATTTACTCAAAGAGGTAACTACCATCAGGGGTAAGGGGAAGGGTTTTTGCTTTTGTAAATGTGACTGCAATGGTCTGAGACTGTATTTAAATTCTATACAGTGGAACCAACTGATAATGTTACCAACTAAGAAATATTGTTCAAGGTTTTGGACTAAATGGATGTCAGATGAACTAATAAGACATATGGCAGAGAAGAAAAATGCATGGGATACATATAAATTAATGGGTGACATTGAAGCCTATGATAGATATAAGCTGGTCTGTAACCAAGTCACAAAGGAGATTAGGCAGTTAAAGGCAGATTATGAGAAATCCATGGCAAAGGATGTAAAGAAAAACAGAAAAGAGTTCTTTATCTATGTAAACTCTAGAAGGAAAGGGATGAATCAGATTGGTCCACTGGAGATTGATGGTTCAAATGGTGATGATCCTACTCAGGTGGCTAACAAACTAAACAAGTATTTTGTATCTACATTCACACACGAGTTATTCAAGAAGGGGAATGCCAGAGGTGAAGTAAACTCTGGCAGTGAGCTAGATGATTTTGTAATAACTGAGAAGAAAGTGGAGGAGAAATTGTTGAGGATAAACATGAAAAAGGCACCCTGGGTGGATGGGATCTATCCAGTTATATTAAAGGAGGCAGTGAAGGAAGTAAGCAAATCCTTAGCCATAATTATGAGAGCTTCTTTGGACTCAGGGGAGGTACCCGTAGACTGGAGATGTGCAAATGTGACCCCAATTCACAAAGGAGGATCAAAGTCTGACACAAGTAATTATAGACCTGTGAGTTTAACTTCTGTTCCAGGAAAATTAATGGAGGCACTGGTTAAAGAAGCACTGCAGGATCATCTAGACAACACTTCAGTTATAGCTCGGACACAGCATGGTTTTGTTAACGGAAAGTCTTACCTGACCAATTTGATTGGATACTATGATGCAGTCACAAAGGAACTTGATGCAGGGAATAACTTTGATATTATATATTTGGATCTTAGAAAGGCTTTTGATACTGTTGCACATGGAAGACTGCTGCACAAATTGGAGCAGTGTGGCATTGGAGGCAAATTGCTACTATGGATAAAGGGATGGTTGCGGGGGAGAAGACAGAGTGGTAATCAATGGACACAGCGCTTCGTGGACTAATGTTATTAGTAGAGTCCCTCAGGGTTCAGTGTTGGGTCCATTGTTGTTTTCCGTATTTATAAATGATATTGATGATGGTATATCAAGCTTACTGTCCAAGTTTGCAGATGATACTAAGGTTAGCAGGGTTGTTAATGACAGTATGCTGCTGCAACAGGATCTAGAAAAGTTGAGTAGATGGGCTGAGAGGTGGCAACTGAAGTTTAACATTGACAAATGTAAAGTGCTGCATATGGGAAGCAGTAACGCCAGAGTATGTGTGGTACTACACTTACAGAGGTAGAGAGAGAAAAGGACCTGGGGGTAATTGTGCAGGCAGATATGAAGTTTTCTGAGCAGTGCAGATTAATCTATTAGTGCTGTTAATCTATTAGTCCTTGTATCTCCCCAAGCTAGCAGTTTTCCGACCCACCTAACACTACCTCGATAGCATCAGCAAATATTCTTTCTAGCAAATATCCTTTCTATTTAGGTGTATCCCATCCCTGTAGAAGCAGTCTCTCCTGTTAGCAAGTACAGACCAGGCTGAAAACAATTCTACCCCTTGAGCCGTGCACAGTCTTTCCAGGGCCGTATTGATTGACAATTCTCTTATCATATACTCCCTCCTATCGTGTCTGGGCAGAATTGCAGACACTTTTCAAGTTCAACCCTAATTCACGGCTTTTTTCAACAGTGACCTGTACTTGTTAAGTAATTCTGCCGGTCTCCTACTCTTAATATTATTAGTGCCAACGTGTACAACAATATCATCTTTTATGCCCTTAAAAGATGATATCCACTCTACATCATCAACATTTGACCCTGGCAGACATACCCTGGTCCTGTTCCACCTATCCTTTTTACATACCATGTTCCCCGCTTCCCTGACAATAGAGTCACCAACAATTACTAGTTCCTGTGGGACCAGCCTTATAAACCTCAATCAGATCACCTCTGAGGTTCCTGGTTGCCAAGCTGTGTAGCCCACATATATGGAGTCTTTCCTTATATGGTTGCCCTTTTGCTGATCTCTCTCTCTCCACTCACGTGGAGAGAGGTCAGCAAAAGGGCAACCATATAAGGAAAGCAGCAAAGGAGAACAGTAAAGAGATCTCCATACATGAATAGCGTTTCAAATGTGATCTTACAATTGCCTTATACAGTGAGACTATGACTTCTGTATCTCTATAGGATAATGTTCGATAAATCATCAATAGCACACCATGGCTCTTCTGGCTATCTGTTTACACTGCTCAAGAAACATTCATATCTGCCTATATTATAACTCCCAGATCCCATTCTTTCTCTACTGTTTTTAATTCAACCCCACCAAGTGTATAATTTATTTTGGGATTGTTATTCCCCAAGTGTAAGACACTGCATTTTGCTGCTCTAAAACATAGTTGCCACTTTTCTGAACATCCTTGCAGAATGATCAAGTCATCCTGAAGGAGTGCTGCTTTGTACCAATCATTAACTACTCTACCAATCTTTACATCGCCTACAAATTTTGATATTAAGCCTTCTATACCATTGTCAATGTCATTTATAAAAATCAGAAACAGTGGTCTAAAAATCAATCCCTGGGAGACCCCACTTCTGACTTTACACCAATCTGAAGAATATCCATTAATCACAACCCTCTACCTTTTGCTCTGCAGCCATCCAGTAATCCAATTTAAAATTTTTTCAGTAATCCCAACATCCTGTCTCTTGATAAAACATCTTCACCTCATGCTTCAACAATCAAAATTTCATTGAATTGTTATTTAAGCAAGTGGCATTCTTAAAAAAAACAAAGAAAAATAATGATGTGAAATTACTGTCAACAAAAGATAAAAATATGCCTTTGCGCATGTGCAAACCAAAGTAAAATTGTACACGTTGGCACTAATGATATTAAGAATAGGAGACCGGCAGAATTACTTAACAAGTACAGGTCACTGTTGAACAAAAGCTGAGAATTAGGGTTGAAATTGAAAGTGTCTGCAATTCTGCCCAGACACGATAGGAGGGAGTATAAGATGAGAGCCTTGTCGATCAATTCGGCCCTGGAAAGATTGTGCAAGGCTCAAGGGGTAGAATTTTTTTCAGCCTGGACTGTACTTGTTAACAGGAGAGATTGCTTCTACAGGGATGGGATACACTTAAATAGAAAGGGTGCAAGAATATTTGCTGATGCTTTCGAGGCAGTGTTAGGTGGGTCGGAAAACTGCTAGCTTGGGGGGAGACAAAGACCAATAGATTGACGGTAGCCATTGGCAGAGGTGAAAGAGATTCTTGCACTGCTTCTATTAGAATGAGCAGAAGCCTGAAAAACAAGATGCATGATATTTCAGAGACTGCTGGGAGCCATTGCGGTACAAGTAAACACATGGGTTGTGTTAGGGTAGCTAAGAATAGAAACAGGTGCAGGTATACTTGCGTGTACACCAATGCTAGGAGTTTAGTAAATAAATTTGATGAATTTGAGGTATTGCTCAAAACATCAAAGGCAGGGGGGAGGGGTTATGCTATTAGTTAAGAAACACATAAAAACCAAGGAAGTGAAGCCAGTCGACATCGCTGGACAGTGCAGTGTTGAGTCAGTTTGGTGTGACATAAGCATTGGGAGATCCAAATTGAGATTAGGAGTGTGCTATAGGCCTAATGACTCTGATGAGTATAATAAGAAACTGTACAGGGAAATAGAGTGGGCCAGTAAATCAGAGAGTCTTATAATGGGAGATTTTAATTTCCCAGATATTGACTGGAATTTGGGGGCTGGTCACTCACACACTAGCAGGGCTTTTGTGGATTTATTGGATGATTGTTTTCTACATCAGCATGTTCGGGAGGCAACTAGAGGGAGTAATACTCTTGATTTGATTATCAGCAGTGATTCTTCATGCATTAAGAATCTGCAGATAAATGAACCACTAGGTTTCAGTGATCACAGTGTGCTGAAGTGGGATTTACTCAAAGAGGTAACTACCATTAGGGGTAAAGGGAAGGGTTATTGCTTCCGTAAAGGCGACTACGATGGACTGAGACAGTATTTAAATTCTATACAGTGGGACCAACTGATGATGTTACCAACAGCAAATTCAAAATGGGAAGCATTCAAAGAACTTATCTTGGAAGCTACTAGGCTTTACATACCAACTAAGAAATATTGTTCAAGGTTTAGGCCAAAATGGATGTCAGATGAACTAATGAGGCATATGGCAGAAAAGAAAAATGCATGGGATACTTACAAATTAACACATGACACAGAAGCCTATGATAGCGCCTCCGTAGCCAGGTGGGAAGGAGCAGTGCGTAGCACACGCTTCTTGATTAGACCGGGGTTCGCGCCCATCACCACCAAATACGGAGGATGCGGAAAGGTCAAGGGAATGACCACCGCATATCCCGGAGCAATATGGCCTTAGTTGCTAATGCTCCTAAAAACCAAATAACAAACAACAAACAAACAGCCTATGATAGATACAAGTTGATATGCAACCAAGTTACAAAGGAGGTTAGGCAGGCAAAGGTAGATTACGAGAAATCCTTGGCAAGGGATGCAAAGAAAAACAGCAAAGAGTTCTTTACTTATGTAAACTCTAGAAGGAAGGGGATGAATCAGATTGGTCCACTTGATATTGATGGGTCAACTGTTGATGATCCTGCTCAGGTAGCTTACAAACTAAATGAATATTTTGCATCGACATTCACACATGAGGAGTTATTCAGCGAGGGGAATGCCAGAGGTGTATTCAACTCTAGCAGTAAGCTACAGAATCTTGAAATAACTGGGAGTAAAGTGGAGGAGAAACTGTTGAAGATAAACACAAGAAAGGCACCCGGGGTGGATGGGATCTATCCAGTTATATTAAAGGAGGCAGCAAAGGAAGTAAGCAAACCCTTAGCCATAATTATGAGAGCTTCCTTGGACTCAGGGGAGGTACCCACAGACTGGAGAAGTGCAAATGTGACCCCAATTCACAAAGGAGGATCAAAGGCTGACACAAGTAATTATAGACCTGTGAGCTTAACTTCTGTTCCAGGAAAATTAATGGAGGCACTGGTTAAAGAAGCACTGCAGGATCATTTAGACAAGACTTCAGTTATAGCTCGGACACAGCATGGTTTTGTTAAGGGGAAGTCTTGCCTGACCAACTTGATTGGATACTATGATGCAGTCACAAAAGAACTGGATGCAGGGAATAACTTTGATATTATATACTTGGATCTTAGAAAGGCTTTTGATACTGTTGCACATGGAAGACTGCTACACAAATTGGAGCAGTGTGACATTGGAGGCAAATTGCTGCTATGGATAAAGGGGTGGTTGAGTGGGAGAAGACAGAGAGTGGTAATCAATGGACACTGCTCATCGTGGACTAATGTTATTAGTCGAGTCCCTCAGGGCTCAGTGTTGGGTCCATTATTGTTTTCTGTATTTATAAATGATATTGATGATGGTATATCAAGCTTAATGTCCAAGTTTGCAGATGATACAAAGGTTGGCAGGGTTGTCAAGGACACTACTGACACTATGCTGCTGCAACAAGATCTGGAAAGGTTGAGCAGATGGGCTGAGAGGTGGCAAATGAAGTTTAACATTGACAAATGTAAAGTACTACACATGGGAAACAGCAACCCCAGAGCAACGTATCAACTCTGTGGTACTACACTGACAGTGGTAGAGAATGAAAGGGACTTGGGGGTGATTGTGCAGGCAGATATGAAGTTCTCTGAGCAGTGCAGACGGGCTGCAAGAGTAGCTCATGGAGTATTGTCAATGATATACAGCAATTTTTCCAGCAGGGATAAGGAGGTGATTATTCCATTGTATAAGGCAATGGTCAGGCCACACCTAGAGTACTGTATACAGGTCTGGAGGCCTCATTTCAAGAAGGATGTAGAGCTGCTGGAACGAGTACAGAGAAGGGCAACAAGATTAGTGAATGGAACAAAGGGGTGCTCTTACGAAGAAAGGCTTAAGTTTTGCAAATTACAGTGTCTGGAGACTAGGCACCAGCGAGGTGATCTGATAGAGGTGTATAAAGCCTTGAATGGTTTAAGCATGCTCAATGCTGATGGGATTCTTCCTCTAGCTCAGAAAAATCACCTGAGAGGGCATAAATTCAAATTGAGGAAAGACAGATGTAGGATAGACGTGCGGAAATTTGCCTTTAGCCAGCGGGTGGTTGGTTGGTGGAACAGACTGCCATCCCTTGTGGTGGAGGTTGATAGCCTAAATAAGTTTAAGGCTCAGCTGGACAGGTATTTTGAACGAACAGAGGGGTGAAGTGGAAGTGGGTTTTTTTTTTTTTTTTTTTTGGCTGATGCTGCATAAGCTTGCTTTCTTGCATCAAATGCCTCTACTAATGCTAATGCTAATAAAAGTATCTAGTAGAAAGGACATTCCAGGCTACAAAATAAAATAAAAATTATTTTCTGATTCAATACTGAATTATTTTTTTTTTTAATAAATTCAGTACGGAAACATTCTGATCCCAACTCATAAAATACATTAAATGAAGAATTATTCTTCATTTAAATAGCATAATTATTCTAGATTTATATTTTTCTTATTTAAGCTTTAATCATTAGAAAATGAAGTAGCTCTAACATGGTAATCTAAAATGAAAAGGATTTCATAAGATGTCAATTTATGGCATGAAGGATTTCTTGTGATGACTAATAAATAAGATTATGTAATAAAAACATATTTACATAAACTTAAATAAGGCACTAAAATAAAATGCAAATTAAGTAAAACTGAAAACCTCTGCAATTTATGCTACTATATGCTGTACACATTTTTAAGTTGATAAAAGAGTAGTCCAACATAGAAAGATACTTTAATTTTAAGACTTATTTTAATGCTTTTATTTGACCTTATCGTTTTTAATTTTACTTAAATTTTAATTTATTTAATGCCTTATTTATGTTAATGTAATTTATTACATTTTTTATTAATGCTTTTAATTTATGTTTATTGGTCTTCACAAGAAACTCTTCATGCTTTCATTATAATCAAATCAGATTCTCTTCTCTGAAAATAAATGGACTCTGGCATACTATTTTGGTTAAAAAGGACATTGTTTTATTAGGAGACTCCATTGTCAGGGAAACGGGGAATATTCTTTGTAATAAAGATAGGTGGAGGAGAACCAGGGTATGTCTGCCGGGAGCAACTATTGATGATGTCACCAACAGACTGTCAGATTTTAAAGGGGGTAAAGAAAATATTATTATTCATGTGGGGACAAATGACATTAAACGTACACGATCTGACGATTTGTTGGAAAAATACAGGACCATGCTGAGGAAATGTCGCGAGCTAGGCCATAATGTCTATGTGTCTGCAATTCTGCCCAGACACGATAGGAGGGATTATATGTTAAGAGCCTTGTGGATTAACTCAAGACTTGAAGGACTCTGCAAGGCTTTAGGGGGTAAATTTCTATCAGCATGGCCCACACTTGTAGGTAGAAGGAATTTGTTTTGTAGAGACGGGATACACTTAAACAAAGGTGGTGCAAAAGTTTTTGCCAGTATTATTGAGGATACCTTAAAGGTTCAGGGAAACTGCTAGTTAGGGGGGATGTGGGTAATACTGACACGCGTTTATCTGATAATATTGGTCAATGTAACTCTTGCACATACCTTAAGAGTTCTTATCTGTTACCCCAACTGGACATATTATCTAGATGTTCTGGGGGCAAAGACGTTTCACGTGCGCGGGTAGCTAATATCAGGGAAGAGAGCCTAAAAAACTTCAAGGGTTGTGTTAAGGTTGTTAAATATACAAGAACAGTAAATCTTAATTGTTTATACAGTAACGTTAGAAGTGTCGTCAATAAAATGAGCGAATTCGAACTGCTGGTTAAAACAAGTAACGCGGACATAATAGGGCTTACAGAGACGTGGTGCCACCCGGAAATTGGGGATGATGAGTTTCAGTACGGCTTGTATAATGTATTTAGGAAGGATAGGTTGGATAGAAGGGGAGGTGGGGTAATGCTTCTTATCAGAAGCAGCCTGAGTGCGACGATAGCTTTCCCGGATTCAGACGTTTCACATGCTAGTACAGAGTCTGTATGGTGTGAGATAGTTAGAAACAAAGGTATAATGCGAGTAGGAGTAATCTACAGACCAGGTGATTGTGAAGATTATGACAAAAGCCTCTACATGCAAATGGAATGGGCAAGTAAGCGTCAATGTCTTATCATGGGTGATTTCAATTTGCCTCTAATTGATTGGAGTAAATGGGAAGGAAACTCGACATGGGGAACAAAATTTTTAAATCAACTAGATGACTGTTATTTGTATCAACATGTCAGGGAAAGTACTAGAGAAAAGAATATCCTAGACCTCATCATCACACATGAATCAGATGACATAACAGGGCTGACAGTAGAGGAACCAGTAGCAGGAAGTGATCACGGAGTTCTACGGTGGATGATGACGAGAGAGGTAGCAGAAGTAAAAGGCAAAGGAATGGGTTTTAATTTCAGAAAAGGAAATTACGATGCCTTAAGGTACTACATGGCCTCTATTAACTGGGTAGATATCGCGCAGAGAATGAATACAATTGAACTGTGGTACGCTTTTAAAACATTAATCACAGATGCCTTGAATGCGTATATACCATTAAAAAAATACTCCACGAGAAGGGTTCCAAGTTGGATGAATACTGAAGTTGCCACATTACTTGAGGAGAAAAAGATGGCATGGAAAGGTTACAGAGCAATAAAAAGTACTGAAGCCTATAACAGCTACAAGATGATCTGTAATAGAGCCACAGAAAAGGTTCGACAGGCAAAGGCAGTTTATGAGAAATCACTTGCAAACAGAGCAAAGAGGGGGGATAAAGAATTCTTCACATATATAAATGCCAAGAAGAGCAGGACAAACCAGATCGGACCTTTACGTAAGGGAAAGGGGATAGTAATAAATACACCAGCTGCCGTTGCAGATGAACTCAACAGTTATTTTGCATCGATATTTACAAATGAAAAGCCTTTTGTGGCAAAGGGAAATTGTGGGAGCGAAGTTAAAAAAAATGTAATTAATGATATTGAAATTTCGCAAGATTATTTAATGAAAAAACTTTCGAGCCTACAGACCAGTAAAGCTCCTGGAGTTGATGGAATATACCCTATAATCTTAAGAGAGGCGGCAAGCGAGTGCATTGAACCATTGAGGCTAATTATGCGAGCATCATTAGACTCTGGGGAGATTCCCTTGGATTGGAAAAGTGCAAATGTATCTCCCATACATAAGGGTGGCTCTAAAAGTGAAGTTGGAAATTATCGACCTGTCAGTCTGACTTCAGTAGTAGGGAAAATCATGGAGGCAATGATCAAGGGTGGAATTCAGGATCATTTGGATCGAATTGAAATTCTCAAGGATACTCAGCATGGTTTCGTAAAGGGAAAATCATGTTTAACAAATCTGGTTCGCTATTTCGAAAGGGTCACTCACGAGCTGGATTTAGGGAATAATTTCGACATTGTTTATTTAGATTTCAGCAAAGCTTTTGACTCAGTCCCACATGAGCGGTTGCTTTATAAGCTGGAACAGGTTGGAATCACTGGGAAAATCCTTAGATGGATAGAAGGATGGCTTCAGGGCAGGAGGCAGAGGGTTGTGATAAATGGCTATTCCTCAGATTGGGTTGATGTAAGAAGTGGGGTTCCCCAAGGATCAGTATTAGGACCACTGTTGTTTTTAATTTTCATAAACGACATTGATGAAGGGATAGAGGGCGTGATGTCTAAATTTGCAGATGATGTTAAAATTGGTAGAGTAGTTAATGATCACTGTCAAGCTGAGCTTCTTCAGAGAGACCTAGATAGACTTCAAGAATGGTCAGAAAAATGGCAGCTGTGCTTTAATCCAACAAAGTGTAAGGTATTACATCTGGGAAACAGTAATCCCAAAATAACTTATTCACTTGGTGGAGTTCAACTAAACCCAGTACTGGAGGAAAGGGACTTGGGTGTTACGATACGGTCAGACATGAAATTCTCTGAGCATTGTAAACAGGTTGCAAGGAAGGCCCATGGTGTCCTATCGATGATCTATCGAAATTTTGCAAGTAGAGATAGGGACGTGATAATCCCATTATATAAGGCTTATGTTAGACCACACTTGGAATACTGTGTTCAAGTATGGAGACCGCACCTAAAGAAAGACATCGAGCTTCTTGAAAGGGTGCAAAGAAGGGTAACTCGCCTGGTGAGATCGGCAAAAGGGCGTCCTTATGAAGAAAGACTTCGAATATGTGGGTTGCAGAGTTTGGAAACTAGACACCTTAGAGGAGATTTGATTGAGGTGTTTAAGGCTCTGAGAGGCATCAGTAAAATGAATGAGGATAAAATTTTCAAGATTATAAATGATGCTAGAACTAGGGGACATAAATTAAAGTTACGGGGGGAAATGTTTAGATTGGACTGCAGGAAGTTTTATTTTAGCCAGCGAGTTGTAAATTACTGGAATAAGTTGCCTTCATGGGTGGTAGAGGCCGACAGTTTGGGGAAATTCAAAGGTCATCTGGATAGTACTTTCGGGTAAGGGAAGCGCATAGGATGAGAGGATTAATTTCCTTTTTATTTATTTTTATTTCATTTTATTATTTTTATTTATTTATTAATTATTATTATTTATTTATTTAATTATTTAATTTTTGTTTTTATCATTGTTTTGTTCGGGTTTTTTTTTTTTTTTTTTGGCTGGTGCAGCATAAGCCATAGGCTTTCTTGCACCATACGGCCGTTACTAATACTAAATACTAATACTAATACTCTTGAAATGGACTGCATAGATCCAATACCAACTTTTTTAAAAATATTTTTATAATTTGATGGAAGCACTGGTGCTAGTTTATTTACAGCAGTTAATGGTGTAAGCTCATTAAAATGAAAGCTAAAATAAAACAAACAGTAATGTAGCAGCTAAAAAAAAAAAAAAGGGGATGATAGATACTATGAAATATTAAGAAATTTTATAAAAAGTAACTGAAATGAAAACATGGTCCAGGGGAAAATTTATGTTGCCACCACTATATATGCTGCATGATCAAGCATGTACACACACAAAAAAAAAAATGCAAGTACTACTGTTAACTGTGGTTCTAATATATTGGTCGCCATGATGAGAATATAAATTCCACTAGCCACCTTGGAGTTGAATAGGAACATAAAAATAATATTTTAAGGAGTTTAGATGTCGTGTCCAACATGAAAGCTTAGTTGGCATAATGCATCACTATTGCCACTCATTTGAAGATGGCTGGTTTGATTCTTTTTACGGCTAGAGGAATAGAATCCTTCTCAGGCATCCTTCAGTCAAGGCAGTAGTTAGCCAATCTCAGGTGGAAGGAATAAAGTTCCTCCTACCCTATGTGTTATTCTGTGGGTTTGATTTTTTATCCCACACAATATGCACACCACAAACTTGCTCTGTCACACACACAAAATCTGATATTAGAAAGAAGCTTGGGGTGTTTTTAAAAATAATTTGAATCTAAATTACAGTACACAAGGATACCGACATCAAGTGGACCAATCTGATTCATCCCTTCCTTCTAGAGTTTACATAAGTAAAGGCTTTGCTGTTTTTCTTTGCATCCTTTGCCAAAGATTTCTTGTAATCTGCCTTCGCTTGCCTAACCTCCTTTGTGACTTGATTACAGACTAGCTTATATCTACCATAGACCTCTGTGTCACCTGGTAATTTATATGTATCCCATGCATTTTTCTTCTCTGCCAAAAGTCCCATTAGTTCAGCTGAAATCTATTTAGGCCTAAATCTTGAACAGTATTTCTTAGTTGGTATGAAAAGCCTAGTAGCTTCCAAGATTAATTCCTTGAATGCTTCCCATTTAGAATTTGCTGTTGGTAACATCAACAGTTGGTCCCACTGTATAAAATTTAAAAACTGTCTAAGACCACCAAACTGCAGCATTTCAGCTTAATACGAAAATACTTTTTTTCAATTTATATTTAATTATAAATATCAATAAAAAGGAAAAAAAAACACTTCTAGAAATGATCTTGAAGCAACTTGATCTGTGTTATGTGTGCTATTCCCAATAGCACTAGCTGCAGTCTTAGGAAAGGACTGTACAAACCATGCATTTTTTGTTGAATGCATGGACTGATCATAGTGTGAAAAAGCCCAGCAAAAGTCCCCTCCCTCCCCAAATCCAGGCAAGAACTGAATACAGATCTTTTCAATATGAGAAGAATGGCCTCTTGTGGCTAGTACAGTAGCTAGTCACAGGAGCTCAACAAAGAAAATAAATTTACATGTTGAGCTGGATTTAGGCAAAGAAGATATCTATAATATTCCTGAATAATTATTAATGTTTTAGTTTTTAAAAGTTCAGTTAGCTAATAAAGGATTTATACATTTAATAGCAGGTAAGGTATGTACACTAATTTATACTGCAGAAAATTTAAATTATACCACTGGTTTAACTATTAAATTAATCCTTGACATTAATGTTTGCAATTTGTAATTAGACAAAATATAAATTAAATTGTAAAAAAGAATGAGGAGGGAAAATTATAAGGAAACTGAAAACCAAGCTTTAGATTACCAGAATTATGTAAATATTAGCAACAGAAGTATGAGACAATAGGGATAAAGAAATAGATACTACTAATCAAACACAAAAGGCATAAGAATTTAAAGAAAATTTTACTGGAAAACAATAAAAAGTTAAAAAGCATACATGAAGAAAAGTATCTTAAATAATTTTTTTAATATAAGTGAATAAAATTAGTACTCAGAGTGAGAAGAAAAATAATTAAAATGCTTTTTCATTGCACCATTAAATAAATTAGTCCCCTCTTGTTCTCCCTCTCTATAGAAATTCTGCAATAATGTTAATTATGCATGAAGTCATCAGCTATTTATCTGCATATCTGTTATTCCTTATTTTATCTACAAAATTAAGCAACTATTCCACTACAAAATAAAATAAGGATTTTCTCAAAAATCCAAAAACTTGCCTTTACAAGCAGAGAGATGGTGATGAAAATGCTGAAGATGAACATGCCACCAAGACCATAGAGCATGAGTGTGCGTCGTCCTGCCCTATCCATGAGAGGAATGGATACAAGAGTCATAATGACCATCACTGCCCCCACCCCTATGGTGGCATAAGCAGCAGTGAATTGAGACAGTCCAGCAGATAAAAACAGTCCTGTGGAATAGTAAAACACCTGAAAAGATAAAAATTATCTAAAAATTAGATAAAAATAGTCTAAAAATTTGTCAAGAAAAGAAATCCAAAAAAAAACCCAATAAATAATTAGACATGAAAATAAATTGGAAAATGCATTCTAACATGCAATATCACTAATTTACTAATCTAACAATTAAAGTCTTCTTTATACATATTATAAATCTTAATATCCTAAGATTATTAGGTTAAAGTAGTGGTACTAGTAACATTTATTCATAACAGAGAAGTCAAGAGAAAAATTCTTAACTTACTGCATTAATCCCTGAAAGCTGTTGGGACAGTTGCATCATAATTCCTATCACTAGAGGGAGCCGAAAGGACGTATTACGAAGTAGCTCTAACATTGTAATCTAAAATGAAAAGGATTTCATAAGATGTCAACTTTGATCTTTAACAAAATTCATTTGTAATTTATGATTTCAGTTTATACAAACTTGCCCAAAATACTAATTAATATGCATAAATTAATCTCTGACTACTTTCAACTGAGTGATTCTATTAAACCCAGTAACTTTTTGTAACAAGACATCATTTTCAGAATTCTAACTTTCTTACTGATTAAGTCCAGATGACCAATTAACAGTAACCAGTTTCCTATTGCAAGCTTTGTTTGGGCTTTGCTTCCTGTGTTCTTTTTTTTAAAATTAGCATTTAGTTTAGTATTACTGTGAGTAGTTTAGTAGAAAAGTAGTATCTTACTTATCCGTATAGTGGAGGTGACCTTCAGCTGTCTTCAATTTAACATGTTAAGTGTCACTTTGAGTACACTCGAGGTAGTAGCTGGCTGCCCATTCAGCACTACACCCAAATGTATACTCATTTTTCCAAGGAAATGATTTATACTCTAACCAATAATGTTACTTTTTCTAGAATATTAATCTAAAGTTTAAATCACAGTAACAACAGTTGTTACAGCCTGAAAGCCAATCCTTATGAAAATGTTTAACACCACAAATAAAAGTGGGAATGTATTATACAATATATTGCAAAACAGTGGTCAGGCATGAAGGACTAAGAGCTGATAGTGTATTAGAATTGTTTTCACTTAGTTCTGATGCTGAATTAAATAAATTTTCTGATGAAGATTTTCCGATGAAGATGAAATTCAGACTGGAAAACAGATACTAGAAAGGAAATGCAACAGGTTAAAGAGTGAAGCATATTTGTTATTCCCTCTGGTAAATAATCATTGCAATCACTTCCTGTTGTCAGGGACTGAAGTATCTAGTAGCTCACTATAATACCTTCACAATTCAGACCTCAGGGGAGAATGATAAAGTGCAGACTGCTCTGGTTGAAAAGGACAGTTTTATTGGATGATTGTTTTTTTTTTTTTTTTTTTTGTTTTTTTTAATTACAACAAGTGGACTAGAACCATTGTATGTCTGAGAGGAGGATAAAGGAGGGTAAAGAGAGCATTATTATCATTCACGTGGGTACTTATGACATTAATCACACACAACCAGATAATTTCTTGGATAAATATAAGGCCATGCTGAAAATATACCATGAGTTAGGTCATAATGTATATGGGTCTACATTGCTGCATAAGCATAATGGAAGGAATTTATGCTGAAAGCCTTGTGGATTAACTTAAGGCTTGTAGCACTCTACAAGATATTTTGGTGGAACATTTTATCAGAATGGTGTGCACTTATAGATAGAAGGAATCTGCAGAGACAATATATTTCAACAAAGGTAGTGCAAGGGGCTTTCCTGATATCATTTGAGGAATGTTTAAGGTTTCAGGGAAACTAAAACCTTAAAGGGTCCTTGAGGTTGTCACATACATTCTCTCAGATATGCCAGACAAGCTATGCTTGCTACCTGGGAGTTAAACGCTGATGGAATTGATATTTGAGCAATAATCAAGTCAAGCAGACTCAATTTCGACGAGGTTCGGACAGTCTGTGACAGCCAAATCCTCTGCTTGCACCTTCACAATGGTGGGACTGTTAGTAATCCTGGGTATAACCTCCATGCAGAAGCAAACTGTGGGTGACCACCCAGTTGTGAACCAACTTAAGCAGGGGTCGAGGAGTGGCGCCCACATCACACGGAGGAATGCCACCCCTCTGTGCTACCAGGCAATACTAGGTGGTAGATGACTCTCATCAACCGGTGCAATAATACCACGTTGCTTATTGGAGGCTTGAGAAGTGGTGGAACCCATGTTTAGTGTCCAGAGCTAAGTTCTGGTCAACCCTTCCTCATCTTTTCCATCATGCAGTAGGTCTTATATCTCGCCTCGCAAAAAGGATTCTTCTGCTCCTATGCTTATCTTTGGTGACACTCCGATTTCTAGGAAAGATGATATATCTCTTTTGGAGATTACCCTGATTTCTAATCTCCCTTGGCACAAGCAGATTACAAATATTCCTTCCTCTGCATCTAAAAAAAAAAAAAAAAAAAACTTGGTTTTCTCTTTTTCTCTCGGAGTTACGGTTCTTCCAAACAGCTGTTCACTCTGTACAAATTGCAAATCCACCCTACCATGGAATATTGTTCCCACATCTGGGGCAGTGCTCCCAAAGCCTCTCTCAGGCTTCTAGATTCCATTAAGAAGAGGGCAGTTAAGTTAATTAATGACTCATCTCTAACAGAGTCTCGCTATTCTCTGTCTCATAGACATACTGTTTCTGTTGCATGCCTTTTCTACAGATACTTCCATGGACACTGTTCTCAATTGGCTTCTATAATTCCTGCTCTCTCTTTCAAAACAGACCAAACACGTGCTGGCACCAGCCAACATCCATTTTCTGTTGAACTTCAAACTCACAGAACCAACTTTTCATCTTCCTCGTTTATTCATTCAACCGCCATTTTCTGGAACAACCTTCCTTCATACGTATTTCCTGAAAATAATAGTCTACAGAAGTTCACGTCTAATGTCAACAAATATCTTCTTTTGTCTTCTCAACCTCCAACCCAAGCACGGTACTAAGTACTATAGGTTCTAATACCTCTAGTGTTTGGGGTGGGGGAAAAAAAAAAAAAAAAACACTACTAGTCAGGTGTGGGGGGGCATAATACATATACACATTTATCTGGTGATATGGGTCAAAGTTATGCTTGCAACATCAAGAATTCTTATAAGGCTCAAAACCAAAGTCCACTGATATTAGCATTAGCATTAGTAGAGGCATTTGATGCAAGAAAGCAAGCTTATGCAGCATCAGCCAAAAAAAAAAAAAAAAAACCCACTTCCACTTCACCCCTCTGTTCGTTCAAAATACCTGTCCAGCTGAGCCTTAAACTTATTTAGGCTATCAACCTCCACAACAAGGGATGGAAGTCTGTTCCACCAACCAACCACCCGCTGGCTAAAGGCAACTTTCCGCACGTCTATCCTACATCTGTCTTTCCTCAATTTGAATTTATGCCCTCTCAGGTGATTATTCTGAGCTAGAGGAAGAATCCCATCAGCATTGAGCATGCTCAAACCACTCAAGGCTTTATACACCTCTATCAGATCACCTCGCTGGTGCCTAGTCTCCAGACACTGTAATTTGCAAAACTTAAGCCTTTCTTCGTAAGAGCACCCCTTTGTTCCATTCACTAATCTTGTTGCCCTTCTCTGTACTCGTTCCAGCAGCTCTACATCCTTCTTGAAATGAAGCCTCCAGACCTGTATACAGTACTCTAGGTGTGGCTTGACCATTGCCTTATACAAGGGAATAATCACCTCCTTATCCCTGCTAGAAAAATTCCTATATATCATTGACAATACACCATGAGCTACTCTTGCAGCCCTTCTGCACTGCTCAGAGAACTTCATATCTGCCTGCACAACCACCCCCAAGTCCCTTTCATTCTCTACCACTGTCAGTGTAGTACCACAGAGTTGATACGTTGCTCTGGGGTTGCTGTTTCCCATGTGTAGTACTTTACAGTTCTAAGATGGACAATGAAAGAAGTTGTAGTTACTAAAGGCATGGGTATTAATTTCAGGAAATGGGAATATGACAGTTTAAGATGCTATATTTGAGAGATATAGCATATGCTATATCTGCCTATATTTGAGAGAGTACATTCAATGTTCATAATTTTCAAAATGTTGAGAAAGAACAACATTCTGAAATACTTGATATTTCAAAAATTCCCATAAGTAATGGTTGAAAAGTGAAGTCTAGAATTCACAGCTAAAAACAAATACTCACTTTTTGGTTGGCTGAGCTGAAAATCAGAATAAAAAACTCAATTTTATCAAAGTTTACTCTATATACACAAACTAACCTCAACACAAGCAAAAAACAAATAAAAATCTGTACCAAGCTATAAACAAAAATGAATCACTGATGCTAATAATCCACAGTTCAATCAGCATGCTGACAGAATTGAGCAGTTTATTTCAAGTGCCTTTACTTTTACACTACTTGTATATTGACCACTTATGATTGCCTATATGCATTACAGCAGAGCATTTAAGGTACCACTGGATGCTTACATGCATCAGATGCAGTGAACAGGGTAAAAAGAAAAGACCAGGTAATGCAAGCCTAGGTAAAAAGGTTGTTATACATACATTTCCACATAAAAGTTTGTAATCACGTTTAATTTTTCTTAATTTACAAAGTTTTTATTAAAATAGGACCAACTTTTTTACCACATTTTATTAAAATATTCTCTAATATGTATAAAAATCAAAAAAGTTTAATATTTATGAAATTTCTAGAATATTTCAAAAAGGTGTAGAAGATTCCTGAATGTGGTAGAACATTGTAGAAGATTCCTAAATGTGGTAGAACAATGTAGATGATTCTAGAATGTGGTAGAACATTGTAGAAGATTCCTAAATGTGGTAGAACAATGTAGATGATTCTAGAATGTGGTAGAACAATGTAGATGATTCTAGAATATTCCAGAATGTGGGATTATTGTTTCAATGTTACAGAAGATTGTAGATGATTCTGGAGCATATTGCAATAATATAACTTGAGAAGAGCTGTAACTTATAAAATCGACTACCCGTCATTCACAAAGAGTGTTTGGTGTAAGTTTTTGTGTGTTTTGATAAATATGGCAAGAAATAAGGAACTGAGTGTTAAAATAAGTGCTATTATTACTCTGTATAAAGAAAGGCATTCCATGAGAAGTATTTGCAAAAAACTAAATATTTCATTTAAAAGAGTACAAACTACCATTCGACGAGTCAAGGAGAATTATAATTTAAAGAACGAGCCACAATCAGGAAGACCATGTGTAACAATGGAAGCACAAAATAAGACCATAACACTGATTTCTAAATGCAATCGACAACTTACTGCACCTGAAATCCAAGCTGAGTTCAATAGCAGCAGAGAAAACTCCCATGTCTACACTCATCTGCAGAGAGGGGCTACAGGATTGGTGAAAGGAACAAAGGGTTGCTCTTACGAAGAAAGAGCTTAAGTTTTGCAAATTACAGTGTCTGGACACTAGGATACACTTCAATCAAATCACTTGCAAGGTGATCTGACTGAAGTGTATAAGGCCTTGAATGGTTTGAGCATGCTCAATGCTGATGGGATTCTTCCTCTTGCCCAGATTAATCACCTGAGGGGACATATATTCAAGGCAAAACTAGACAAACATTTGGAGAGAATGGACGGGTGAAATGGGAAGATTTTTTCCCCCCTTTTTTTTGGCTGATGCTGTACAAGCTTACCCATCTTCACAAAATTTATGGGAAACCTTGCAGATCACCTGGAATAATGTTAGTCATGACACTATTATAAAATTAATCACCAGAATCTAACATATGTGTAAAGCAGTCATAAAATCTTGTAGAGGATATTTTGATGAAAAATCAATTTGGTTGCTAATATTAATCATTTCAACATGTTTGTGCTGTAAATTTTTCAGTGCTTAATAGAAAATCTTAAAATACTTTGTAGCATGTTGTTTTTTTATATTAAACCTTATGTTGTGATAGCTAATTTCAAAAAAAATTAACAAACACTGTTGTCATACACTGATTCCAAACTTTTAGGCAGAAGTGTATGTGAACATAAGTCATCTCAAAAGTTGTCTAGGTAGTCAAGTTAGGTTTTCCAAAGAGTGATCAAGCACGTAAATAAAGAAGTCCATGCAGAAGATATGCCAGTTGCCAAAATATAAAATCTAGTCCAAGTAGTATAGATAGGGATAACTGATGATCATAAACTAAAGATAAGGATGATCATAAAAAGTACATAAAGAGTCCACTACAACAATAAGGAGATCACATAGGAGACCTTGTCATATGTATGACAAGTACGGTCCAGAGAGACAAGGTTATATTATCCATTTATTGAATTATTATGGATGTCAGAAGAAGCATCAGGAAACAAAGTATTCCTAAGTGAGAATACTTGGAGTGTGAAGCTTTTTAGCTCTAAATTTATGTGATATTTGAAAATTACTTACTATTTTAATTGAAGTTCAATATAAATGCTATACTGTGAGTATATACTATTATTTATATTTACAAAACAGGCAGTTGAAGTCACCAGCCATCTTAGCTTAACACAACTGTACGCATTTAATTTTTATTGTGCATACCAAAATGGTATGAAAAAAAAAAAAAAAAAAAGGTTCCTAATAGTAATAATCCAACGAAAAAAAATCAGCGAAAGAATTTAAAATAATGCACAGGGCATTTCAAAATTGCATGTAATAAATGTAGGAACATATTCTAGAACAAAGAATACAAAAAATAAAAAAATATTCCTATAAACAGATTGTCTCAAAACAATTTTTTTTTTTACAAGCTATTAAACATTAATTGATATTATATAACATTATAAAACATAAAAATAAACTGAAATAAAAGCAGATGTTCAAAGTAACCTCAGTTTTGTTCAATGCAGCATTCAGTGTGATGAATCCACAATTCTCTGAAATGTCTTATCATTTCAGAACTATTCTAAATGGTTTAAGAAGTTCCAAAAATGAAGTGAGCAATTTCAATTTGTCACATGTGATTTTCTCTCTCTCATTCAGAAATTTTTTTTTTTTGGCTGTGCAGCATAAGCTTCAGGCTTCCTTGCACTATATGGCTAATAATAATAATACATGAAAAATCAATGAATTTCACATAACCCCCACATGTATGAATGCCATGGATTTCATGTATGAATGCCATGGATTTCATGTAACCCCCCTCACACACACACACACGTGAAAGCCACAAATTTCATATAACACTACACAAATTAATCTAAGGATGCGAGATCAGTGATCATGGCAGCACTGTACAGGACCATTATGACCAATCCATCCGTTATTATACTTCACATTTAAAAAGTCAGAAACATCATGGGGGAAAGTGGGCTGGTGCACCATCATGCAAAAACCACATCCTCTGCTGATTTTCAAGGGACATATCTTCCAATGGTTCCTGAAAGTTGTTCTACAGAAAATGCAAGTATGCCATTTTTGTTAGCCTCGCTGGTGAAAAAATAAGGACCATTGTTCCTAAGACCACCACAACAAAAATTAAAGGAAAAGCATGATAAGAGTACTAACAATCATATATGGGTTTTCTTCAGCCAGGTTAAAGTGTTCAAAACATTGAGAACTTCATTTCTTTCAAAACATGACATTTGTATCCAGAATATGACTACATACAAATCACATGCACATTGACATGCCAATGCACATGCAAATGGCAAAATTTTCTGCATTTATCCATATCTTGTGATGTTCATGTAATGTCTTTCATATGATTGTAGATGAAGCATTTACACAACCTAACTACCTGCTGGTAGTTATGGTAGGAGATACTTGTACAGCACAAAATAATTGCCCTTCAACATTTGCAGTTTGTCAAAATCTCCTTCTACCAGCATTTTACAATTTGGTATTCACTGAGATGGAAATTTTTTAGCATATCTGTGAATGGTGGCTATAGAGGTCTTATGAACCTCCCCATAAATTAAAATCATATCAACTAACTTGGCAAAAGTAAACAAATCTGAAGTGTCTCCCATAATATCAGTTTAACAAATAATGTGCTGCATACAATGAGGCAGTCATTATGGAACCAGAAACTTAAGTAACAGGCATGTTAACATGCCCAGTATGCATTCTTCCACACTGGTTACCCACAACTGAGTAACTAGTATGATACATGTAGTAGAACAACACTATTTGTGTTGATATGTTGTGTTTTGTACTATTTAAGAACCTTTTTACACTACCATATGTTTATAACATAAATCTGAACATAAAAAATTTGTCATAATGGTTTTGTAATTTATGATTAATGTTATGTAAGAAATAGACTTTTGAGACATATTTATAGGAACTTTTCTTATTTTCATCTGTAGAAAATGCTCCCACAATTGTTCTAGGCCATTTTGAAAGACTTAGATAGATATATATATATATATATATATATATATAATTTAAGAAATGCATTACTGAAAATTAATAGTTATTCAACAAATCTTTATACACAAGCAATCTCACCCTTGATTCTTGTTGTTGTGCCCTTTCTTCAGCTTTCATCTCTTCTATGTCTTCTTCAACGTGCACTGTACATCGTAACCTTTGCAATGCTATAAATATTAATTAATCACAGTTCATTTTCTTTTAAAAAAAGCCTGACAATGAACTCATTAATAATTGTTGTGACAAAAAAAATGCATTTCAGACTTCCACCTTTTGTTACTTGGACAGTCCTATTAAAATAATTATAGTCTGCAATAATACAGTACATATGAATCTTTTTAAACTCTAATTAGGTTATCTGTGTTTACTTTATTGATTAAAATTTGAATCATGGAATATTAACAAGGGGCAAAATTACTAAAGCATATTATTTTACTGAGCAGCAAAATATGTATAATTTTATTACAAATATTTCCGATGATTTTATATATTATATATAATTTTTATTTTAGTGACCTTGGTAGCATTACTAAAAATGTTTTTTACCAAGAGCTCCAAAATTTGTGATTAAGGAAGTTCAAATAACTGTTTAGCCAGAGCTATAATAATCCTGAACACCAAAATTCAGAATAGAATATGAAAGAAAATCAATATCAAATGAAAGAGCATTTCTGAAAACTGAGCTTTTCAAAATGACATAGGTTCCAGTAGAAAAAGAACATGAATAGGATACAATATCATAAAATACTCTTGTTAGAGTGTCTTCCAGGGCCTAAACAAAGCCTGCATTAAAAGTTGTCAACCACTAACTACATAACTTGCAATCCTGTTATGTGCTCAGATACATATAATTTTTATACCATTTAAGTCTGCTTAGTGCATTTACAAAGTTTGCTAGACTGAAGTCACATTGACATAATGCAATTTTCATTTGCATTTCATAACTCAAAACATTGTTCCACTCATTAACCACCTGGTGTTCATTTTTTCAAATATCAAGCAAATGTCCCTGATGTTGATAGGCTTTCTAGCAGGTGTGCATTGGACATTATCCAGTCTAGGCAACAAGTACCAATACTGTGGCAGAAGAACTCACTATCTCTCTCCTATTCATACAGGGGATCAAAGGGAGAAGTGATTAATTAGAGACCTGCAAGTTTGATTTCTGTGCCAGAGAAAATAATGGAGTTAGTTATTAAAGAAATAATGAAGATCATCTTGACAGGAATGCAGTTGCACAGCAATTGCAGCACAAATTTGTTAAACAGAGATCTAGCTACTATGAGGTAGTTGAGGCCGACCGGGATAGATGGGTGGGTAAAGTGCCTGCCTGGCAACCCAAAGGTCGTGGGTCCAAATCCCACCTCAGGCTTGGATCAGAGTAGTGCAAAAACCTTGGGAGGTGCATTATGGCCAAAGAAGGCTATGCATCAACAACTAACAAAGAAAAGAAGAAAAAAAAGAGGTAGTCGAGTTTTTTTTTTTTTTTTTTCATCCAATTCTTTTTGGAACTGGGTGCAAAAATAGTTTTGCCATTTCATACTCAGATTTCAGTAAAGCCTTTGATACTGTTCCAGATGAACAACTGTAATGCAAATTGAAGCAGTGTGGTATTAATGGTAGTTTACTGCTATGGATAAAAGGGATGGCTGAATTGGAAAAGGGCACTCTCCTCTTCGCAAATTAATATTAGCGGAATTTTTCAGGGCTCAGTGTGGGATCTTTACTATTTTCAATATTTATTAATATTGAATATACATCAAATTTGTTTGTTGATTATATACAGCAAACTTATCATTGGCAGGGTGGTTAATGACAGTAATTGGAGTACATTATTCCAACAAGACCTGGATAAATTAGAAACACAGGCTGAAAAGTGGCAAATGGAATTTAACATTCATAAGGCAAAGTAATGCATTTGGATAGCAGTTATCCCAAAATAACATACAAGATCTATTGTGCATAGTTCCAAAATTACAGGCCATTGGGAACATAATTTTCTGGGAGACTAGAATCCTTATAATTATGAACCAATGGATGAAAACCAACAAATGGATGGACACCTACTTAAACACCACTGGCAAAGCAGGTGCATCTTTCTCTATAACAGCAGATTTACAATTTTAAAAGCTATCAAACAGGTGCACAGATCTGCTTCTGTTCTCTATCCAGGAATTGAGGAATGCAATCTGCACAACACATTTAGAGTCTATAAAAGGGTGAACTGTATAATTTGGGGGGGGGGCTGCAAACTGAGATCTTATACAATAATACAGTAGGAGTTCCTAATAAGTTGCCTACAAAGCATATTTAAAGAAAACATTCTGCACATAATTATATAAAGTGGTTTTATAAAGATTATTTGAGTTTTGTTACATACCAAGTCTTGCTGAGTATTCCTGTTGTTTAGATATGAGCAAGTACCTTGGACTCTCGGGACACATGGGCAAGAACATGAGCTGCAGGACTGCAGGAATCACAGCAAGGCCTGAAATAGTCAAGTCCCACCATTAAACTCTAGATTTCTTAAAAATTTCATTATATTGAAAATCTGTTTATTAAAAAGGTCCAAAAGCAACTACAAGTATTTAATTAAGACATATAATTTTTTTTTTTCTGTGCACAAACTAGCAAGTCCAAGAAAACATTCTCAAAAATTACGTCAAATGTAGATGTAAATTTAATTTATCTAATAGTTGCTTAAACAGATATTCTCAGGATAGGCACTACAATTTTTAAAAGTCTGATTCAATTTAAATAAACAATATCAAGTTTGATATTAATTTCCTTCACAATTTAAAATAATGCTATTTTAAATTGTTTTGCTTTAAATGTTAATTGAAAAGGGACATAATACATTATCAGATCTTTTCAAGACCTCAGTCATTATGGGACTGACTGACTTCATGAGACCCTAAGGCTCGCACTTTTTAAACACAGTATACACTACCCTCCAAAAAAGTATTCAGACACACATTAGTGGTGTAATGATTTCACTGCCACTGCTTCAACAGTGCATTATCCCTCCCCTTTGATTTCTATGGCACACTCCACCCTCTTGGATTTGTTGTTGTTGTTGTTTGTTATTTGGTTTTTAGGAGCATTAGCAACTAAGGCCATATTACTCTGTGAATAGGCGGTGGTCATTCCCTGACCTTTCCGCATCCTCCGTATTTGGTGGTGACGGGCTCGAACCCCGGTCTAATCAAGAAGCATGTGCTACACACTGCTGCTCCTTCCCACCTGGCTACAGAGACCCCCCCCCCCCCGGGCAAGCTTTCCACAAATGAACAATAGACTGTAGTGAGTATATAGTCCACCATTCTAAGACTTATGGAAAAAAAAAGAAACACTAAACCATGTTACAAATACAGAAAATTACTGCTGCCATTTTAGGCTGAACTTGGTGAGATATGATTCAGCTCCTATGTACCAAGCTAACCTAAAAATAAAATAAGGAAGGGGGGGAAAAAGCAGCATTTCCCCCAGCTGCATGAACACGCAACTTATTATGAAAATGGATAAAAATATAACAGGGAACCCATAAGCAATACCTCTTCAAGAGGATATCAGTATTTATATATTCCAAAAATGATCATATTTCAATCATTGATTGCTTACCAGTCAAGTGCCAATGGATGTACTTATGCAACCCATTGTATATAGGGACGTCCATTGGCAACCAAATAATAAATTACAGAATGAATAGAACCCAACCTTAAGAAGAAAAAAAAGTAGTAAAAAGTACAAAATATGATTTTTTTTTTTGGGGTTAAAAAGTGCAGATAACACCACTGCCCCCCACCTCAAAGAAAGGACAACAGCACTTGTACCCAGTCCTTTCTATTCTGCATCCATTTTCAAAATGATGTTCACTCCTTGGTGTGAGTGAATCTCCTTGTGCTGGGGGTGGGTGTTGCTTCATTTTGTCTTCCTTTATTTTATTTCACTTTTATTTTATTTTTAGGTTGGCTTGCTACACAGTAGCTGAATTTTGCCTTACCATAATTAGCCTTAAAATGAGCAGCAAGAATTTGTTCTTTTTTAGTGAGATTTAGTGTTTCCTAAGTTTGTAATATTACCACATCATTCTCTATAGTAAAATATAATCTTCAATTCTTCCTGCAGAAAAGTTAGTAGAGGCATATAGTAGTAGAGCATTAGTAGAGGCATATGATGCAAGAAAGCAAGCTTATACAGCATCAATCAAAAAAAAAAAAAAAAAAAACACGCCACTCCCATTTCACCCCACCGTTTGTTCAAACCACCTGTCCAGCTGAGTCTTAAATTTTTTTAGGCTATCAACTTCCACAACAAGGCATGATGGTAGTCTATTCCACCAACCAACTACCCGCTAGCTAAAGGCAAATTTCCGCACATCTATCCTACATCTGTATTTCCTCAATTTGAATTTATGCCCTCTTAGGTGATTATTATTGAATGGTTTGAGCATGCTCAAACCATTCAAGGCTTTATACACCTCAATCAGATCACCTCGCCGGTGCCTAGTCTCCAGACACTGTCATTTGAAAAACTTAAGCCTTTCTTCGTAAGAGCAACCCTTCATTCCATTCACTAATCTTGTTGCCCTTCTCTGTACTTGTTCCAGCAGCTCTACATCCTTCTTGAAACGAGGCCTCCAGACCATTGCCTTATACAAGGGAATAATCATCTCCTTATCCCTGCTAGAAAAATTCCTGTATATCATTGATACCCCCAGGTCCTTTTCATTCTCTACCACTGTCAGTGTAGTACCACAGAGTTGATACATTACTCTGCGGTTACTGTTTCCCCATATGTAGTAACTTGGACAGTAACGTGTCTGTAACTTGGACATTAAGCTTGATATATATATATATATCATCATCAATACAGAAAACAACAATGGACCCAACACTGAAGTCTTGTCTGGATGATCCTGCAGTGCTTCTTTAACCAGTGCCTCGATAAATTTTCCTGGAACAGAAGTTAAACTCACAGGTCTATAATTACTTGTGTCAACCTTTGATCCTCCTTTGTGAATTGGGGTCACATTTGAACATCTCCAGTCTACAGGTACCTCCCCTGAGTCCAAAGAAGCTCTCATAATTATGGCTAAGGGTTTGCTTACTTCCTTTGCTCCCTCCTTTAATAACTGAATAGAGTCCATCCACCCCAGGTGCCTATTTTATGTTTATCCTCAACAATTTCTCCTCCACTTTCCTCTCAGTTATTACAAAATCATTTAGCTCACTGCCAGAGTTTACCTCACCTCACCTCTGGCATTCCCCTTCCTGAATAACTCCTCATGTGTGAATGTAGATGCAAAATACTCATTTAGTTTGTTAGCCACCTGAGCAGGATCATCAACAGTTGAACCATCAATATCCAGTGGACCAATCTGATTCAACCCTTCCCTTCTAGAGTTTACATAGGTAAAGAACTCTTTGTTGTTTTTCTTTGCATCCTTTGCCAAGGATTTCTCATAATTTGCCTTTGCCTGCCTAATCTCCTTTGTGACTTGGTTACAGACCAGCTTATATCTATCATACGCTTCCATGTCATCCATTAATTTATATGTATCCCATGCATTTTTCTTCTCTGCCATATGTCTCATTAGTTCAACTGACATCCATTTAGGGCTAAACCTTGAATATTTCTTAGTTGGTACGTAAAGCCTAGTAGCTTCCAAGATAAATTTTTTGAATGCTTCCCATTTTGAATTTGCTGTTGGTAACATCATCAGTTGGTCCCACCGTATAGAATTGAAATACAGTCTCAGACCATCGTAGTCACCTTTACGAAAGCAAAAACCCTTCCCTTTACCCCTGATGGTAGTTACCTATTTGAGTAAATCCCACTTCAGCACATTGTGATCACTGTCACCTAGTGGTTCCTTTATCTGCAGATTCTTAATGCATGAAGAATCACTACTGATAATCAGATCAAGAGTATTACTCCCTCTAGTTGCCTCCCGAACATGCTGATGTAGAAAACAATCATCCAATAAATCGACAAAAGCCTTGCTAGTGTGTGAGTGACCAACCCACAAATTCCAGTCAATATCTGGGAAATTAAAATCCCCCATTATAAGACATTCTCTGATTTACTGGCCCACTCTATTTCCCTGTACAGTTTCTTATTATACTCATTAGGCCTATAGCACACTCCTCTCAATTTTGATCTCCCAATGCTTATGTCACACCAAACTGACTCGACACTGCATTGTACAGCGATGTCAACTGGCTTCACTTCCTTGGATTTTATGTGTTTCTTAACTGAATAGCATAACCCCTCCTCCCTTCCTATCGTTTCTGTACACATTGTACTTCCCAAATTCCAGTTCCGCATTCCTTATATCTGTGTGACACCACGTCTCTGATATCCCAACAATATCTGCATTTGATGTTTTGAGCAGTACCTCAAATTCATCAAATTTATTTACCAAACTCTTAACTTTGGTGTACACGCAAGTATACATGCACCTGTTCCTATTCTTAGCTACCCTAACACAATCCATGTGTTTACTTGAACCGCAATGACTTCCAGCAGTCTCTGAAGTACCCTGCATCTTGTTTTCCAGGCTGCTGCTCATTACAATAGAAGCAGTGCAAGAATCACTTTCACCTCTGCCAGTGGCTACTGTTAATCTATTAATCCTTGTATCCCCCCAATCTAGCAGTTTTCCAACCCACCTAACACTGCCTCGATAGCATCAGCAAATATTCCTGTCGAAGCCAGTCGACATCGATGGACAGGGCAGTGTCGAGTCAGTTTGGTGTGACATAAGCATAGGGAAATCAAAATTGAGAGTAGGAGTGTGCTATAGGCCTAATGACTCTGATGAGTATAATAAGATATTGTACAGGGAAATAGAGTGGGCCAGTAAATCAGAGAGTCTTATAATGGGGGATTTTAATTTCCCAGATATTGACTGGAATTTGTGGGTTGGTCACTCGCACACTAGCAAGGCTTTTGTGGATTTATTGGATGATTGTTTTCTACATCAGCATGTTCGTGAGGCAACAAGAGGGAGCAATACTCTTGATCTGATTATCAGTAGTGATTCTTCATGCATTAAGAACCTGCAGATAAATGAACCACTAGGTGGCAGTGATCACAATGTGTTGAAGTGAGATTTACTCAAGGAGGTAACTACCATCAGAGGTAAAGGGAAGGGTTTTTGTTTTCGTAAAGGAGACTATGATGGTCTGAGACAGTATTTAAATTCTGTACAGTGGGACCAACTGATGATGTTACCAACAGCAAACTCAAAATGGGAAGCATTCAAGGAACTAATCTTGGAGGCTACCAGGCTTTACATACCAACTAAGAAATATTGTTCAAGGTTTAGGCCTAAATGGTTGTCAGATGAACTAATGAGACATGTGGCAGAGAAGAAAAATGCATGGGATACATACAAATTAATGGGTGACATGGAAGCCTATGATAGATATAAGTTGGTCTGTAACCAAGTCACAAAGGAGATTAGGCAGGCAAAGGCAGACTACGAAAAATCCTTGGCAAAGGATGCAAAGAAAAACAGCAAAGAGTTCTTTACTTATGTAAACTCTAGAAGGAAGGGGATGAATCAGATTGGTCCACTTGATATTGATGGGTCAACAGTTGAGGATCCTGCTCAGGTGGCTAACAATGTAAACGAGTATTTTGCATCTACATTCACGCATGAGGAGTTATTCAGGAAGGAGAATGATGTAGGTAAAGTAAACATTGGCAATGAGCTGGATGATTTTGTAATAACTGAGGGAAAGTGGAGGAGAGATTGTTGAGGATAAACATAAAAAAGGCACCTGGGGTGGATGGGATCAATCCAGTTATATTAAAGGAGGCAGCAAAGGAAGTATGCAAACCCCTAGCCATAATTATGAGAGCTTCTTTGGACTCAGGGGAGGTACCCATAGACTGGAGATGTGCAAATGTAACCCCAATTCACAAAGGAGGATCAAAGGCTGACACAAGTAATTATAGACCTGTTAGTTTAACTTCTGTTCCAGGTAAATTAATGGAGGCACTGGTTAAAGAAGCACTGCAGGATCATCTAGACAAGAATTCCGTTATAGCTCAGACGCAGCATGGTTTTGTTAAGGGCAGGTCTTGCCTGACCAATTTGATTGGATACTATGATGTAGTCACAAAAGAACTGGATGCAGGGAATAACTTTGATATTATATATTTGGATCTTAGAAAGGCTTTCGATACTGTTGCACATGGAAGACTGCTGCACAAATTGGAGCAGTGTGGCATTGGAGGCAAATTGCTGCTATGGATAAGGGGATGGTTGAGTGGCAGAAGACAGAGAGTGGTAATCAATGGACACTGCTCAACGTGGACTAATGTTATTAGTGGAGTTCCTCAAGGTTCAGTGTTGGGTCCGTTGTTGTTTTCGGTGTTTATGAATGATATTGATGATGGGATATCAAGTTTAATGTCCAAGTTTGCAGATGATACAAAGGTTGGCAGGGTCGTTAAGGACACTACTGACGCTATGCTGCTGCAACAGGATCTGGAAAGGTTGAACAGATGGGCTGAGAGGTGGCAAATGAAGTTTAACATTGACAAATGTAAAGTACTACATATGGGAAACAGTAACCCCAGAGCAACGTATCAACTCTGCAGTACTACACTGACAGTGGTGGAGAATGAAAAGGACCTGGGGGTAATTGTGCAGGCAGATATGAAGTTCTCTGAGCAGTGCAGACTAGCTGCAAGAGTAGCTCATGGTGTCTTGTCAATGATATACAGGAATTTTTCTAGCAGGGATAAGGAGGTGATTATTCCCTTGTATAAGGCAATGGTTAGGCCACATCTTGAGTACTGTATACAGGTCTGGAGGCCTCATTTCAAGAAGGATGTAGAGCTGCTGGAACGAGTACAGAGAAGGGCAACAAGATTAGTAAATGGAACAAAGGGTTGCTCTTACGAAGAAAGGCTTAAGTTTTGCAAATTGCAGAGTCTGGAGACTAGGCACCGGCGAGGTGATCTGATAGAGGTGTATAAGGCTTTGAATGGTTTGAGCATGCTCAATGCCAATGGGATTCTTCATCTTGCTCAGAATAATCACCTCAGAGGGCATAAATTCAAATTGAGGAAGGACGGATGTCGGATAGATGTGCGGAAATTTGCCTTTGGCCAGCGGGTGGTTGGTTGGTGGAACCGACTTCCATCACTTGTTGTTGAAGTTGATAGCCTAAACAAATTTAAAGCTCAACTGGACAGGTATTTCGAACGAACGGAGGGGTGAAATGGGAGTGGTTTTTTTTTGGCTGATGCTGAATAAGCTTGCTTTCTTGCATCATATGCCTCTACTAATGCTAATGTTCCACCCTTTCTATTTAAGTGTATCCCATCCCTGTAGAAGCAGTCTCTCCTGTTAACAAGTACAGACCAGGCTGAAAAAAATTCTACCCATTGAGCCTTGCACAATCTTTCCAGGGCCGAATTGATCAACAAGGCTCTCATCATATACTCCCTCCTATCATGTTTGGGCAGAATTGCAGACACTTTCAAATTCAACCCTAATTCACGGTTTTTTTTCAACAGTGACCTGTACATGTTAAGTAATTCCAAAGGTCTTCTACTCTTAATATCATTAGTGTCAACGTGTACAACAATATCACCTTTTATGCAATTAAAATATGATATCCACTATACAACATCATCAACATTTGCTGCTGGCAGACATACCCTGGTCCTGTTTCACCTATCCTTTTTACATACCATTTCCCCGTTTCCCTGACAACAGAGTCACCAACAACTACTAGTTCCTTTGGGACCAGCGCATTCTGCCTTGGGGGTTGCCACTGTGTTGCGCGATGATCATGTGCAAGCTCTGGTGTTGATGTGGGCAGCTGAGAGCTTGATGGGCCCCTCAATTTAGATCCTTTGAGGACATCCACCCTGTCCTTCAAGCTCTCATATAGGCCAATAACAACACTGGGTTGTCGCCTGATTTCCTTACACTCCTTACATCGGGCACACACAAAGACATCCCCTATGGCAATATCATGCCCCGTACCCGATTGCTCCACAAACATCAAGCAAGCAGTGCATTTTAAAAGACTGATTTAGAGGGCAACTGCTCCCCCTCAGTTCTCCCCTGAGCCACAGCACTCCCATTAGCTTGAGCCTTTTGCTTTGCTGCTCTGGTCCGAGTCATGATTTCGATTTAATTTCAATAAAATTTCAATTTCAGTACAAAATTACAACCCTAAACTTGTATCCCAACACAGTTATAACACCACATATATATTTTTTTTCAGTATCTAGTATTATCCACGAGTTCCGATTATATATAACTTCCGTATCAAGTTATGGATTAATTAATTTTGTTATGTTTGTAAAATCCAAGCCGTTATATGCATTTAGTTAAAAAGTACAATTTAATTGACAATGAAGTTTAACAAGATTAATAGATTTTATTGATTAATTGACAATATTATATAATATACTATACTATACTAAGCTAACGCTATCTAGTTCGGGATATAACGTTGTCTTATAATAATAACGGCAAGTTACGAATGGTAAATCTACGGACACTTAAGTATTAAATTAACTTCCAAAATCTAACTGTCTCAATTCAGAATAAACCAAGGATCTTGACTAGGTCTGTAAGCTACTTATAGAAAATAATTTAATATAACAGTTGGTCAATAAAGCAGTTAAATATGGCTTAAAAAAAAAAAAAAAAAAACTTTCCTTTCAGCGGAGCTGCAAAACTTGTAACATGTGGATTGTATACCCTTACCGATACTAAGTAATAACCTACAAAATCTCTATCTAGGTTAAACTTTAAACGAAGTATCATAACTAGGAATATAAAGCTACTCTAGAAAATAAGTTAATATGCCAATTTAAGCTAATAAAACACAAAAAACTTCTATTTCCAGGAGCAGTAAAAACTTCGCCTGAACAAGGCTACTCTCGTTTCCCCCCCCCAAAAAAAACCTACCCTAATAAACCTAAAAAAAAAAAAAAAAAAGCTACCACCATAACGTGTTGGTATAGTTCTCGCCAAACATTCCCATTCATCCCATAGGTTTTCCATAGAGTTCAACTTGGGACCTTGTGCTAGCCATTCTAACAGCTGTACATTCTTGTCCATAGACCATTCTCACACAGCACCAGCAGTACAGTATGAGGTATTATCCTGTTGAAACAAATACACGCAATCAAAGACTTGGCATGTTCTGGGAAGCATGGACTACATCTGTTCTTTGAAACACCATTCTTCACATGTATTTCCTGAAACCTATAGAAATTCAAGTCTAATTTCAACAAGTATATTCTGTCTTCTCAGCCTTCAACCCCTACAGTCCCAAAAAGAATTGCTTGCTTAATCACATCCTCATTAGTATGCATGAATATAAACTACAGCCCCACAAATGGTTAATATAAACAGTGGATCACACCATATGCAACATTCCATCCATGTTCATTTAAATTTTTTTGTAAACGTTTTTGCCTCTCTTCATTTTCTCTTCTTCTCTTAATTTTGCTTTCTCTGGATTCCATGAATGGATTCAATGATCAACAAAATTAGACCACAAGTTCATCATTATCATTGTGATATCAAACACTCAAAATGTCATGACTGAACATCACATCTATATATTAAAGAGGAAAGAGTTCAAAAAATTATTTATAAAATTAGGGGGAAAAATATAAAACTGCATATACCTACCAAGAAGATATGGCCATCCTTGCTCTGTACCCAAAATGACATGGATGCCAAGCACCATAGATAGTAAAAGTCCTACTGTCACACCTAACTGATTAAGGGTACCTGCAATAAAAATCAAAAAATTACAAATCCTGAATCAAAAATAATTACACAAAGGGGGCATTCAATAAGTTACATATCTTTACTATAAATATGCTTGATATATATTTATACAGTCTATTCCGGTTATTTGGGACACATCGGGACTAGTGCATTTTGGCCCGATTAAGCGGCTGCCCCAATTATCCGAAGTTTCACGTAAATAGTTAAAAATACAATGTACTCCCCCCACTTTACAATTGGTTCACTGTTCAATCAAATCACGTTATGATGGAGTCACCATTGTAAAGTACCGTTCACTATACGATGTGCAGTAAGCGCCGGTCATTGTGATCACGTTTGTGAATTGAATTTTAATTCTATTAAACAGCGATTCTAATTAGCGAAAATAGGAGGAATATTAGCCACAGGCTATAAAAGCAAAAGGTATATTAAGTACAAATTTACCCTTTATTACCTTACCAATTAAAAAATTAAATGATACGTGAAATTCGGAAGAATATACGTGATAATCGGAATAATTAATACTTACTGTAATATGTACATATTAACTAATCTAGCTAAGATTGACATTTCTGTTCAATGTAATTTGTGGATGGGGGTTAATATTTAAAACAGTAAAAAGATAAGCAATCAATAACAAAGAACACCGCACACCTTTAAAAATAAGAATGAAGAGAAGAACCTGAAAATTATTTTTTTTATATGATTGAAAATTCCATAGAAGTGTAAACACATTTCACCATAATAACCCACAGAATTCCAGCTGTCGGTATTATCACAAATTCAATAAGATCAAGTTTACTATCAGTTTATGATAGATTTCACTAACACAAAAGCCCAATAAACAGGTGACTGCTAATTTTTTTATGGTTGTGACCTCCAGAAATTCGATCGAACTACGTGGTACGATTGGGGACAATCGTAGGATAATCTTCAGTGCTGCGGTCTTCTGCCCCGATTAAAAACTGCATTTTGTCCCAATTAAGCAATTTAAATCCTGGCTATTTTCTCGATTGGGTTCTGTTTTTTAAGATTTGCCCCAAATAAACGGCTGCCCCGATTAACCGGTGGCCCAAATAACCGGAATCCACTGTGTATGTATATATATATATATAAAACATTTTACAGCCTAATATATTTCCCGATATATATGTTTAGCAGTTGCTTTGTTTGTTCAATAGTTCGGTTTTTCCATGCGAGTATTACTTCTCTGCGAAAATAGTATGGCCTCCTATTATTTTTACACTACATTGGACCACCGTTGTACAAATCTATTGCACTGGCAGTGTGATCCTAGTATCATTTTTCGCAGCATGGATTTGTGTAGTGTTCAAAATGTAGTGGTTCCCTGTCCATTATGGCCTTGTGGTCCACTGACGAGATTTTTTTTTTTTTTTTAATGAAAACCCCAAACACGAAAGGTATCAAAACCTATAGTACATAGTACCGTGCATGGGTTGAAGGAGAAGTATGGGGGGGGGATGCCGGAAACTTTGCTCTAGAAACTAAACATGGGTTTCACCACTTCAATGGTCAGTCTTTTTTATTCAATTCGATATTATGGTATGTTCTACTTTTTACTTATTTTTGTATTGCTGGCTGGTTACATTTACATATAGTGATATTTCACTATATGATAAATGTAACTGATGCTTAGCAAAGGGGGGCACTGCTAAATTTTCCTTTAATTTGGACTCTTATTTTCTAAAATATTTAATAATGTTTCTCCAACAGTACTCTATTCTTAATTTTGCATGTTAAATCCTTCTTCGCTCTACTGGTTTGCCATGTTACTGGCATACTTTCATTTCTTTTTACAGACACACACACAGAAGAGAGAGAGAGAGAGAGAGAGAGAGAGAGAGAGAGAGAGAGAGAGAAGCCAAAACATTATGACCACCTACCTAATATGATGTTGGTCCTCCACATGCAGCCAAAACAGCTCGTAATGGGCGAGATATGGATGCTACAAGATTTCTAAATGTGTCTTGTGGTATCTGGTACCAACAGGTAACCAGCAGATCTTTTAACTCCTGTAAGGTCTGTGGTTGAGATGATGCAGATCAGAGTTGCTGTTCCAACACAAACCACAGATGCTCGATGGGATTGATGTCTGGGGTATCTGGAGGCCAGGACAATACCTGGAAGTCTTCATGTTCTGTGAACCAGTCTCGAACAATCTGGACAGTGTGGCATGGTGCATTATCCTGCTGAAAGACAGCACCGCCAGAGGGGAAGACCATTGCCATGAAAGGGTGTACCTGGTCAGCAATGATGTTTAGGTAGGTGGTAGACGTCAGAGTGCCCAGCACATGGATGACTGGACCCAGTGTATCTCAGCAGAACATCACCCAAAGCATGACACCACCACCACGGGCTTGTTTTCATCCCATGATGCATCCATGCACCATCACTTCCCCAAGTAAATGGCACACATGTACCCAGCCGTCCACATTGTTCAACAGGAAATGTGATTAATTAGACCAGACTACCTTCTTCCAATCACTCAAGGTCCAGTTTCGATACTCGCATGCCCATTGTAGGCACTGTCGTTGGTGAACAGTGGTTAGCATGGGTACTCTGAGCGGCCTATGGCTACACAGCCCCATTTTCAGCAGGGTTCGATGTACAAATGTGTTGTGACACGTTACTGCCATCACCAGCATTCCAATTACCGGAAAGTTGCATCACAGTCATCCTTCTGTTGCCACATACCATCAGGGAGAGCCTTCACTCACCTCGAGCATCGATGAGCCATGGTCGTCCAACACCTTGCCAGCGGTTGATGGGTTCTCCCTCCTCAGACCACTTTCAGTAGGTACTAACCACGGCTGACCCTGAGCATCTAACCAGCCGTGCCATTTCAGATATGCTCTGACCCAGTCGTCTGGCCATTACAATTTGGCCTTTGTCAAACTCGTTTAAGTCCGCTGCCTTTCCCATCTGAAGAATAAGAGTAACAATGATTAACGGAGCTAAGTATCAGCTGTTTTTTATACCATGTCCCAACCCACACACGCGCCGTAGTTCACCTGCAGTTGCTTCGATTTGCATAATGACTTGCTGGTCATAATGTTTTGGCTCATCAGTGTGTGTGTGTGTGTATATATATATATATATATATATATAATCTATCAGGAAATATTGAAATAGATGTAAAGGGTATGTCAGATCAGATTAATGCCATCAATTGTAGATTGAACATTACATCAGTCTGTAATCTAATTGGTACTATACAGGTATTCAAAGTGTATTAAAATATTGGCATAAAGTAGTCAGAGGGCCATATGGTCAAAAGAACCTATAAAGACTAAGATAGCCAGTGTTTGTTTACATTGCTATACCATAGAAATAAACATATAATTAGCAATAAAATAAAATAAAAATAATGATTATGCAGCTAATTATTGATAATCGGATACATTGAATGGCACTTTTTTGAGGGCTAACACTATTCAATATATCCCACCAATAATTAGCAAGGCTATCTGTGTCTGATTGTTATCTGCCTGTTTAACTAGGTCCAAATAATTAAACATGGAGGCAATCTATGCCTTCATGTTACACATGAAGGCAAGTCGTATATTCTTTTCAAAGCTATCTGTCAGGCTAGCTGTTATCTTGCCTGTTTCCTGTTAAATTTAAAGTTTAGCATAGATTGCCTTTATGTTTAATTATTTGGAGACCTAGTTAAACAGGCAGATAACAATCAGAAACAGATAGCCTTGCTAATTATTGGTGGGATATATTGAATAGTGTTAGCCCTCGAAAAAGATTCTTTTGGTTATATGACCCGCTGAGTACTTTTATGCCAATGTTTTAATATACTTTGAATACCTATATAGTACCAATTATATGAGTAATATGGAAAGAAAGTTAATAAATCTTCAAATTATACAACATATTTTACACACAAAGAAAGAAAGAAAGAAAGAAATGTTTATTTTCAGTGTATTGGGTAGGGGTACTGACCTGTCAATTGTAATTACCATGGAAAGAATTGAGAATGCCAGCAAGGTAAAAGCAGATAACCTGAAATTAAATTAGATTAACATAAAGACTGTACTTGTCTACCATACTCTCATAAATGTCTCCAGCTCAATACAGTGAAGTATTGAAGAGGCAGAAGATATTTAAGTAGCTAACCCAAAAGAAAAAAAAAAAATGGAGCACTGAGCCATCATTAAATTTTTGAAAAAGAAGGAATGGACCAAAAGTTATTCATGAATGCAAAAAGGCTGTATACAGTGATTCTGCCGCTTCTGAATACCAGATAAAATTTTGGGCTAAGAAATATAAATGGAGTTGAGAATCCAGAGAATATGACATCTGTTCAGGATATAGTTATCAAAAGTAATAATTCCAGTATTGTGCCAAAAAACTGAAGACTTGGTTATGTAAGATAGACAAAGTGTTTATGGCTACCAAGAATGATCACACCTCTTCAGAAACAGTGCAGGGCTCAAAATGAGCAAGTGACTCAAGTCATCAATAATCTAATGACTTGAGGCACTGAGCAGAGCTGTAACCAAGTGTCTTTGAGTCAACATAAATAGATGATATACCAGTGCTCCAGTTGCAACAAAATGACCAGATCCAACTATGTACATTGTTCCAAGTTTTAAAATCTATGAACAAATCCAATTCAATTGGGCAAGAATTTAATTCTAGAGTGGCACATCATGTTCAAATAGAACATCATAGAGCATCCAACATTGCTAAAGTAGTACAGTATTATCAGCTCATTCTGCTAAGGCATGATAATCTATTAAAACAATCATTAAACTGAGACTTTTCAAATTAGTTCGAAGCAGATTTTGTGCAGTTGTAACTTTAGTTTCAAGTGAAAATTTTTATGGAAACAATCACCAAAATGCACGGTAGGTTGACAAGTGACAATATATCATGTTTCTTAATCAGCAGTACACTTAGATCAGGTGAGGCCCTTAAGTTTTTGGGATTTTTGAGCCCATACTGTTATTATATTAATGTAAAATATAATAAACATAATAAAATTATAAAAAATAAAATAAAATTAAAAATATAAAATTATAAAATATACCTTGTTTTAAAAATAATTTTTGTGATGGCATTTATGAAATGTGATTGAGAAGTTTCTAGACTAGCTGAAAGACAGCACTTACCACAGTTAGTACAAATTCATATTCTAGGTGGTGGTAGTACCTGCTAAATTATTTTCCATTTATTTCAAAGTCATTGGATGGGTCTTAATGATGTGTCACTGGGCACATCATCAAAGAGGAGTCATTGGACTTAATGATGTGTCACTCAGAAGTGACACATCATTAAGTCATAAATAGTACTCCATGATGTTCACTCTTCAGAAAATGACAAACTTTAATAAAATGCATGTATGTATGTATCAAGTTTTGTTACTTTTTTTTTTGGTGGCAGGGAGTCTGAATCATTATGTCATACCCATGATTCATCACAAGTGAAAACTGAATGAAAAAGAAAAAAAAAAAAAAATCTTGGTTTCATTCTGAATGTGTCACAAACTGTTGGAAAACTAATTTTCTTTTGTTTTTGATGATTTTTAAGCTCATCCAGAACCCATCTGGCACAAATGACATATTTAATGCCACAACCATAAATTTTTTTTTTTTTTTTTTTGGCTGATGCTGTATAAACTTGCATCATATGCTTCTGCTAATGCCAATAGTGTAACACTTCAAAGAAGGCAATCAATTTTGCTTTTAGTTCTTGAAATGATATTCTTTTATATTCCTTTAACAGTTGTTCCACTCTTGCAACATTTTCATTTATTACAGCAATGCTCAGATGGCTGCTGTTTTGCTGGCCCTCTACTATAATTTTACAATTTTTAAAAATGTTTGCACCACTTAAGTACCACTGATCTTTTAAAAGAATTGGTCCCACATTATGCTTCCAAAACAACTCAAGTGTCTCCTGGCCAGATTCTCCAGTTTAACACAAGGCTATCACAATCCTTGGTCAAAAAATAATAACAGAAAATTTTGCTTCAGCCACCACAGCAATTCATAAATCAATTCACTACACAATGAAACAAGACAAAATGAAAAGCACAAGAACAGAAACTGAGGAATGACTACTCTATCACACTTTGAAATCAACAAAATGATTGTAACTAAATGATTCACATATATTTCAATCTGCCACTGTAATAAATGTGATTAATAGAAGCTTTTAGACTAAATAGTAATAGAATTAATTAATTAATCAGTATACTCTTACAAATTAAAAAACACTCACCTAAACCTCCCCGCAATGTGAGGGGAGAAATTTCTGACAGATACATTGGCACTAAGGTTGTATTCAAACCTAGAAGCAGAAAAGGTGATGAATGAATTGAATTTTAAGTTGGTTTATTTATTTTTTAAGCTGTTATACAGCTATTATTATTTAGGGAAAATTGGTATTTTTTTTAATTATGCTGCTTTTGGCAATTTATTTGCAAAGAAATTTCATTAAATAGTTAGAACAAACAACCTATCCATATACATTCATTTTTAATCAACAAATAATAGCTTAAATAATATTTATTTAATTAAATGATACTCTCTTACACTATATTAACAGGTGTATTATACCGAATATAAAAAAAAAAAAAAAGCGAAATGCTTAAAGTGCGGTACTCACCTTGAATATAATCTGCAATAGTTTTATGAAAAGTCTGATGGCTAAATATAAGGTGGAATGGTTAAGTTAATGCATTAAGGTGGGATGAGATTTAATTTAAAAGGAATTTTCTAAAGGAATTTTTTATAGGAATTTGCTCTTTGGGACACGTGGGAATCTCAGATGTGAGAGATTCCAAGCCGAGGAAAGGTGAAAGGGAAGTTTTGCATTTAGGATGTTGAGATTAGTATTGTGTCGAAACCATTCGATAATGAGGGCTTCATATTGAAGAATTTTGTGGCTGGTATTAAGTCTTATAATGGTGATAGCGGAGTCAATTAAAGGAGTGTAATTGTGGGTTTGGGCATGAATTGTGAGTTCTGTACTAGCTTGTCCCGATCTAAGACTATTATAGTGGTAGTATGCGCAAGTGTTGGAGGTTTTGGTAGAACTAAACTTGGTAGTAGTACTACCAATATAACAGGCATCACAGTTTGGTTGACATTTAATCAAGTAAATTATATTGTTCAAATCGTTGGTTGGGTATTTGTGTGTGACTTTGTAAGTGTTGAATAAGGATCAGAGTTTATTATAAGCTGAAAAATAAGAGAGACATCAGTACCTGTAAACACACGGTGAAATTGTCCGGCAAGTTCATTATGGTATGGGAGGATGATGCGTATGTTTGCGTTGGTGGTGGATTGTTAATTTTACTTTTGGCGGTGGAAATAGTGTGTTGAATGAGTTGGGTTGGGAAGTTCCTAGCTGTAAATTTTTCTGTGAGGTATTGAAGTTCATTGGTTAAGTCATTTTGTGAGGTGCTATATTTGAGGGCATTATGTATTTGGTTGTATAAAACCGCTTTTTTTGTGCAGAGGGGGTGGTGGTGTATTTTTTTCTGAAAATCTTTGTGCCTAGTTTGGTCCCTGTTTTGTAAACAGTAAGGTTGAGAAAATTAATTTGGTTGTTGGTTTCAATTTCAAGAGCGAGTTTTAACCTATCATGTGTTGAATTAAATTTTAAAAAGAGATTGTCTATAGTGGACCTATTGCCTATTATGAGTATGTCATCAGCATAACAGGTGTATAATTTTATTTCTGGGGGGAAGGGTTGTAGGATTTGGTTCTCTATTGTGGCTAGGTAAATTTCTGACGGGGGGGGGGGGGGGGGTGGAAATACCTAAACCCATGGGTAAACTGAATATTTGATGGAAAATTTTATTATTGAATCTGAAATATCGGGCGTCTAGTAAAAGTGAAGCGAGTTCAAGGATGTTATTAATAGAAAGAGAGGTACATTTAGTCAAAGTGTTATCTGTTGTTAAGAATTTCCGTAAAGCCTGTAAAGTGTATGGGATATGCACGTTAGTATATAGAGATATTACGTCAAATGATACTAAGATATCTCCATCGGAAATTGTAGTATTGCTTATTTTTTGAAAGGCCTGATTGGTGTTGCTGATTTTGAATTCTGAGAATCTGGTAAGAGGGGATATAATTTTAACTAAGTAGGCGGATAGATTTGCAAAAGCTGACTTACTGAAAGAGATAATTGGTCTTAATGGGTGGCCAGGTTTGTGTAGTTTGGTGATGCCAAACATCTGAGGAAAGATGTTGTTGCAGATTCCTATCTGTTGCAGTGTGTATAAATTGATTTCTTTATTTTGTCTGAGTTTTCTTAAGATTAAATCTAGTTTATTTTTAAGTTTGGTGATATTATGATCGTTATCAATTTTATGTGTTTTGGTCGGCTAAAATTTGTTCCATTTTCTGAGTGTAAGTGTTTTTGTCTATGATGACAATCGTGTCTCCTTTATCTGCTTTTTGTATAATAACATCTGAAATTTTGCTTAATTTTTGTATATCTAGAAGTTGTTGCTTTTTAATATTAGATTGGGAGGAAAGTTTGGAGTTTATTATGCTATTGGTTTGGTGTATTATTCGCCATTAGTCGGGATGATGTTCTAGTTTAGATTAGAGTTCTATTATAGAGTCCTTGATGATGTTATTATTATTAAATTTCAGATGTTATTATACAAACTTAGTTTTATTAGGAGACTCCATTGTCGGGGAAACAGGAAATATTTTTTGTAATAAGGATAGGTGGACTAGAACCAGGATATGTCTGCCGGAAGCAACTATTAATGATGTCACCAATAGACTGTCAGATTTTAAGGGGGGTAAAGAGAATATTATTATTCATGTGGGGACTAATGACATTAAGCATACACAATTTGATGATTTGTTAGACAAATATAGGACCATGCTGCAAGTCAGGTCACAATGTCTGTAATTCTGCCCACGCACGATAGGAGGGATTATATGCTGAAAGCCTTATGGATTAACTCAAGACTTGAAGGACTCTCTGCAGGGCTTTGGGGGAGGGAAGGAACTTCTATCAGCTTGGCTCACACATGTAGGTAGAAGGAATCTGTTTTGTAGAGACAGGATACATTTAAACAAAGGTGGTGCAAGAGTTTTTCCCAGTATTATTGAGGAGACCTTAAAGATTCAGGGAAACTGCTAGTTTGGGGGAGACAAGTGTAATATAGGTACACGTTTATCTGATAATATTGGTCAAATTAATGCTTGCACATATGTCAAGAGTTCTTGTTTGTTACCACAACAGAACATATTAGCAAGATGTTCTGAGGGCAGAAACATTTCAAATGAGCAGGTAGCAAACGCCAAGGTAATGAGCTTAAATAACTTTAAGGGGTATGTCAGGGTAGTTAACTGTACAAGAACACTATAAGTCTTAATTGCTTATACAGTAATGTCAGAAGTATCATCAATAAAATGAATGAATTCGAACTGCTGGTCAGTAAAAGCAACACTGACATAATAGGGCTTATGGAAACTTGGTGCCACCCAGAGATAGGGGATGATGAGTTTCAGTACAGTATGTATAATGTATTTAGGAAGAATAGGGAAAATAAAAGGGGTGATGGGGTCATGCTTCTTATCAAAAGCACGCCTGAGCATGATGAAAACTTTCCCGGATTCAAACGTTTCACATGCTAGTATAGAAACTGTATAGTGTGAGATAGCTGGAAGCAAAGGTATAATGAGAGTGGAAGTAATGTACAGGCCACGTGATTATGAAGGTTATGATGAGAGCCTCTACATGCAAATGGAATGGGCGATTTTAATTTGCCTCTAATTGATTGGAGCAAATGGGAAGGAAACTCCACATAGCAGACAAAATTTTTAAATCAACTAGATGATTGTTATTTGTCTCAATGTGTCAGAGAAAGTATTAGAGAAAAGAATATCCTAGACCTCATCATCACCCATGAACCAGATGACATAATAGGGCTGACAGTACAGGAACTAGTAGCAGGAAGTGATCACGGAATTCTATGGTGGACGGTGAAAAGAGAGGTAGCAGTAGTTAAAGGCAAAGGAATGAGTTATAATTTCAGGAAAGGAAATTATGACAGCTTAAGATGCTACATGGCCTCTATTAACTGGGTAGATATCTCACAGAAAGTGAATACAACTGAATTATGGTATACCTTTAAAACATTAATCGCAGAAGCTTTGAATATATATATACCATTAAAAAAAATACTACACAAGGAGGATTCCAAGTTGGATGAATAAGGAAGTTGCCAGATTACTTGAGCAGAAAAAGATGGCATGGAAAAATTACAGAACAATAAAAAGTACTGAAGTCTATAACAGCTACAAATTGATCTGTAATAGTGCCACAGAAAAGGTGAGGCTGACATAGGCAGATTATAAGAAATTGCCTGCAAAGAGGAGGGGAGATAAGAAATTCTTCACATATATAAATGCAAAGAAGAGAAGGGCAAATCAGATCGGACCCTTATGTAATGGATGTGGGATAGTATTAGATACCCCAGCTGAAGTTGCAGATGATCTCAACAGTTACTTTTCATCGATATTTACAGAAGAAAAACTCTTTATGTCAATGAAAAATTATGGGAGTGAAGTTGAAAAAAATGTAATTAATGATGTTGAAATCTGACTGTTTATTTAATGAAAAAACTTTCGAGTCTACAGGCCAGTAAGGCTTCTGGGGTTGATGGCATATACCCTATAATCTTAAGGGAGGCAGCAAGTGAATGCATTGAACCATTGAGGCTAATTATGAGGCCATCGCTGGACTCGGGAGAGATTCCGTTGGATTGGAAAAGTGCCAATGTATCTCCAATACATAAGGGCGGTTCTAAGAGTGAAGTGGGAAATTATCGACCTATCAGTCTCACTTCAGTAGTAGGAAAATCGTGGAGACAATGATCAGGGGTGGAATTCAAGATCATTTAGATAGAAATGGAATTATGAAGGATACTCAGCATGGTTTTGTAAAGGAAAAATCATGTTTAACTAATCTGGTTAACTATTTTGACAGGATCACTCAAAAGCTGGACTTGGGGAATAATTTCAACATTGTTTATTTGAATTTCAGCAAAACATTTGACTTAGTCCCACACGAGTGGTTACTTTATAGGCTGGAGCGGGTTGGAATCACAGGGAAAATCCTTAGATGGATAGCTGGATGGCTTCAGGGTAGGAGGCAGAAGGTTGTGATGAATGGCTATTCCTCAGATTGGATTGATGTAAGAAGTGGGGTTTCCCAAGGGTCAGTATTAGGACCACTGCTGTTTTTGATTGTCATAATGACACCAATGCAGGGATAGAGGGTGTGACGTCTAAATTTGCAGATGATGTAAAGATTGGTAGAGTAGTTAACGATTTCTGCCAAGCAGGGCTTCTTCAGAATGACCTAGACAGACTTCAGGGATAGTCAGAAAAGTGGCAGCTATGCTTTAATCCAGCAAAGTGTAAGGTATTGCACTTGGGGAACAGTAACCCCAAAATAACTTATACGCTTGGCAGAGGTTAACTAAAGCTGGTAGTGGAGGAAAGGGACTTGGGTATTACGATATGGTCAGGCATGAAGTTCTCCGAGCATTGTAGACTGGTTGCAAGGAAGGTCCATGGTGTCCTATCGATGATTTATCAAACAACTGATAGTACAGATAAGGACATCATAATCCCACTTGGAATACTGTATTCACGTATGGAGCCCACACCTAAAGAAAGACATTGTGCTTCTTGAAAGGGTCCAAAGATGGGTAATTCACCTGGCGAGATTGGCAAAAGGGCGTCTGTATGAGGAAAGACTTCGAATATGTAGGTTGCACAGCTTGGAAACTAGGCACCTTATTGGAGACTTGATAGAGATGTTCGAGGCTCTGAGAGGCATAAGTGAAATGAATTTAGGACAAAATTTTCAGAGTTATAAATGATTCTATAACTAGGGGCCATAATTTCAAGTTATGGGGGGAGATGGTTAGACTGGATTGCAGAACATTTTATTTTAGCCGGAGAGTTATAAATTACTGGAATAAGTTACCTACATGGGTGGTAGAGGCTGACAGTTTGGAGAAATTCAAAGGTCAGCTGGATAATTACCTATGGGGTGGGAGGGAAATGCATAGGTTATCCATTTCCTTTTCTCTTATTAATTATTATTTTTTTAATTTTCTTCTTATTATTTTATTTTTAGGCTGATGCAGCATAAGCTATAGGCTTCTTTGCACCATGTGGCTATTGTTAATACTATATGAAATTTTGCAAACAGGAATCTATTTTATTTTTTCTGGTTTTCAAACAAACCAGAATTTCTTTCTCAGTGATTAATAGAGCTAAAAATAATTCTTATATATTCCTAAAATGAAAAGTAATCAAGAATACTAACGTAACCCTGTGTGGAATTATATGCATACTGTCAAATGTTTTGTTCAGTTATTATCTTGAGAAACTAACAACTTACAACCAAACACAATTAGGAAGCTTTTTCTCTTTATTCTTAATACTTTTATAACTCATCAGATGGAGCCATCTACCCAGAGGGTAGCATATTCACAACTAATGGACCACACTGAATTTCAGAAACTTCTTCAGATGGAGTTAATCAGGGATAGCTTACCCACTTAGGCATTTAATTAAGATTATGCTTAATGGACACTAAAAAAAACATTGTTCAAGAAACTCCATCAGACTTAATGGCAGATGGTGTAATACCATTAATGGATTGCCTGAGCAGTGTTTTAAAAAAAGGAAAAAGGTAATGAACAAGTTTCCAGAGTCTTGCATAAAATAAATATGTAATATTAAAAAGATTCTGCTGCACACATTTTAAAACTATTTCTTTTGATCATTCTATAAACCAAATTCAAATGAACATATCTAACCAATAATGAAACATTCTCATGCACAGATCAATATTTCAGATACTTACCACAGTTGAAACCAATGATAAGGCGTCCAAAAATGAGCAACTCAACACTCTCAGAAGCTTTGCTAAATCCCATCAATACAGCTCCTATAACACCCATAATGTTGTTCAACAACAGCCCCCCTTTCCTGTAAATAAAATAAATAAATAAGTTAGAAAATTAAGTAATTATTTCCCATTACAACTGCAATTATAAAGATAATCATAAAAATTAACATCTGAAAGTTAAGATCTGTTGTATCTAATACAGATATTGAAAGATATGTTACATAAACATAATGGAGAAAACAGAACTTCTATCAAATCTTATTCCTCTTAATAATAAATAATATTTGATATGAGATGCCTGCTCTGTTTAGCTTACAAAGATAAACTAAAGATAGAAGATATATCATTATAAATTTCAGCTGTTCCTCGTTAAGAAAGAGCTTATAGCAAGTTCAGAACATAAGATGTAAAATTGTTTTTCAATTCAAAATGATCTTTTTAGCTTTTTAGAGAAGTTATTTTCCATTAAATCTTATTCATTTTTACAAATGCAGTGTTTTATCACATATATGATCTGATGAATGTAATGGTGAATGTAGACTACCTTTAAGACGTCATTTAAAAGAGTTTGCAAATTTGCTCATATATCTAAAATAATTAAGTAAATGAAAATAACTGCTCAAACTTTTAAAACACTTCCATTTCAGTGCCAGAGATGATCTAGAGCCATTAAGATGAACAAGGCAATTAAATATATGTATAAAATATTCTAAAAAAAAAAATTTATGTGCAGAATAATAATTTTATATTGTTAATTCTGTGTATTAGTCTTGTCTAATTAATGGAATAAAAATGTTTTAACAGTATATGTACTTAAGAAACTGAGAAAAATTAACAACAATCTGAGAGCAACTCCCCCCCCCCCCACATTTCTTTAAAGTTATACTTTGCATTTGATGAATACTGAAAAAAAATTTCAACAGTGCTTTCTCTGAGAACCCCAATTCTCCCAGAATTTTCAGTCAATAAAAATGCTTTTCAGCAAACGTTCCTAGAAGTATTTAAATTACAATACTTATTCAATGAACTAGCTATTTTTACATTTTAGATAAAAGGTTGAAAAGTAATCCAGTTAAAGCAAGTTTTCGAACTGTATCCATTCTTTCCTGTGCATATATTTGCAGAGAAAGATTTTTCTTGGTTCAGAAAGTTAATTAAAATTACCTTGCAACACACATTATCATCAATCTTGAATATATCATCTTTCAAAAGAAAAAGTTTCAGAAGGATTAAATGCAGGTAAGATAGTTTTATGCATGACTTAAAGCTGGCAGGTCTGAGAATCACAAAAGATGGATGGGATGAAACACTTATTTAAATTGTAGATTGCAAGAGAAATGTGATGATCTCTTTAATCAATATCTGTGCTTGAAAAAAAGTTGCTCACCTCAATTGCACTACATTAAAATTAGATTAAATTAGTTTGCACGTATATAATTAAAAACTGAGAAGACAATAAGAAAATTTTAGATGTTAATGTACATCAGCCTGATTTTAAAGTCAAAAAAACAACCTAATCTATCTAAGTTTTGTTTTTTTATGTTCCATACTTATTAAAGCTATTACAGTGTATCTCTGGAACATAGTTTGCTCTCTTTTTGAAACATGAGTAATAAATTCTGTAATATAAAATATTTTATTTCTTACTGAAAGATGCAAAGAAGACAAATTACATGTTTTATAAGTGTTTTTTACATCATACATCAATTCATCTATTCAAGGTTTTGAATAGATGAATTGATGTATGATAATTTTTTTCTGAAATTTGGATTACCCAGTCATATGAAATTTTTTTCCCATTTTACAATTTTTTATTAATGAATTTTACTTAGAGCATTAAAAATAAATTTAATTTTTTCCACTTATTATTTTTTTTTATTTTGTTGAGTTAATGATTCCATTATTTCACTGCTAGAAGCAAATATATAATTTGATTCTGCCACTGCTGGCAAAAATTAGACAGGCAATAGCAGAATATCAACAACCAAAGCTTTTAATGAATGGAAAGGTTAAAAAAAAAAAAAGGCAAATTTACATCAACACTAAATAAATATACAACAATATCTCCCCCCATATGACATTTCACAACACTTTTTTTTTTTTTTTTTTTTAATTGGGTTCTATACTCCTTATATGTTATGAACATTTCACAATTTTCTCACTTGCTTTAGACATACACTTAAACTGCATTACTCAGGAATTCTGTGATGACTATTGCACTGAATCAGCATTATGCCAATATGTTAAAAAACAATGAGACAATTACAATTAGCTAATCAAAGTGACAACATTTTCAACTGCATCTCATTTGTGCATATCATCTGCATCTCATTTCAATCATAGCTGATAACCGGAAAGTTTTCTGATATTAGTATTAAAAAAATCATGCATGCATACAAGGAAGCAATACTAGGTAGAAGTTTATCCCAACAATCAATTTAAAATTTACTCAACCTTTTTTTAAAGACAAATAGTTCAACTAGGTCACCTTTTCTATATTCTTACTAAAATGAGGTTTCCAAAGTTATATTTGAGATGAGGTGCATAATCATTACTTTATATAATGGAATAATCATCTCTTGTCTCTGCTGGCAAACATATATATATATATATATATATATATATATATATATATATACACACACACACACACACACACATATACATACACCAATGAGCCAAAACATTATGAACACCTAACTAATATGATGTTGGTCCTCCACATGCAGCCAAAACAGCTCGTACCTGGTGAGGCATGGATGCTACAAGCTTTCTAAATGTTTCTTGTGTTATTTGGCACCAACACGTAACCAGCAGATCCTTCAACTGCTGTAAGGTCCATGGTTGATATGCCGCAGATCGGAGTTGCTGTTCCAACACAAACCACAGATGCTCAATGGAATTGATGTCTGGGGAATTTGGAGGCCAGTGCAATACCTGGAAGTCTTCCTTATGTTCCACGAACCAGTCTCGAACAATCCGGGCGGTGAGGCATGGCACATTATCCTGCTGAAAGACAACACCGCCAGAGGGAAGACCATTGCCACGAAAGTGTGTACCTGGTCAGCAATGATGTTTAGGTAGGTGGTAGATGTCAGAGTGCCTGGCACATGGATGAATTGACCCATGGATGAACATCACCCAAAGCATGATACCACAGCCATCGGCTTCTTTTCGTCCCATGGTGCATCCAGGTGCCATCACTTCCCCAGGTAAACGATGCACACGTACCCGGCCGTCCACATGGTGCAACGGGAAACATGATTCATTAGACCAGATGACCTGCTTCCAAATCACTTAAGGTCCAGTTTCGATGCTCGCGTGCCCATTGTAGGTGCTGTTGCCAGTGAACTGTGGTTAACATGGGCACTCTGAGTGGACTGCGGCCACGCAGCCCCATTGTCAGCAGGGATCTATGTACTGTGTGTTGTGGCACATTACTCCTGTCACCAGCATTCCAATTACCAGCGAGTTGCATCATAGTCACTCTTCTGTGACCACGTACCATCCGGGAGAGCCTTCGCTCACCTTGAGCATCAATGAGCCATGGTTATCCAACACCTTGCCAGCAGTTCGTGGGTTATCCCTCGAACCAAACCAATTTTGGTAGGTACTAATCACGGCTGACTGTGAGCATCCCACCAGCCATGCCGTTTCGGATATGCTCTGACCATTACAATTTGGCCTTTGTCAAACTCGCTTAGGCCTGCAGCCTTTCCCATCTGAAGGACAAGAGTAACACTGATTAACGGAGCTTAGTATCAGGTGTTTTTCATACCATGTCCCAACCCGTGCATATGCCGTAGTTCACCTGCAGTTGCTTCGATTTGCATAGCAACTCGCTGGTCATAACATTTTGGCTCATAGGTGTGTGTATATATAGTAAAGAATAATTGTATTAAGAAGCTAATTAATCATGGGGGTGGAATGTGCCTGCACGAAAAAGATAACATAGCTTATGGAGAAAGTGTGAAGATTTTGATTTAAACTTATTGAATATACGGTATACACTGTGAGCGATATATGGTATGAAAAAGAAGAAGAAATAGACAGGAAATGAAAAATAAAGATAAGAAGTGAAAAGGCGACCAAAATAAGATAACATGGCAGTGTCTTTCACAATCTCAGTGTCATCATCAGAGGTCATCCACTGAAATTATGTAAAAGACAGCACTGTTCTTGCTTCTGTTTCCAACATGTTCTGTATGCTGTGGTGCACGTGAGCAGTTGTCACGTGTTGAGAATGAAATATTATTTTCTTTTTAAATTTTGCGGTAAGAGTCTAATAGATTGTGCCAATAAAAGTGGTTATGTTATGTAGTGCATAAAGAACATGGATGACCTTACAGAAGCAAGTGAAAAGAATTGAAAAAACTAAAGTAATAAATATCAGAATAGGCTGGAAGAAAGGGACTTACCGTTACTTTGTAAAACTGACCAAATGACCAAGATGGCGGGGTGCCGGTATATTTATGTGTGTGTGCGCTAGCAGCTCCTAGCGTTAGGTGTGAAAAAAAAAAATAATAATAAATAAAAATTTAATAATTATGGTATGGTGTCTGTATAGATTGAAATGAAATAAGTGGTGATGAATGCAGTTAAATACATGATGTCCAAACTGTCGAGGATAATTGAGAAATATAATAGCTTACAAAGTAGCAGTGAAAAGCAGCTAAACTTTGTTAAGGCAAAAAATAGATTGTGTAAAGTAAGAAGGTAGTGCCCCACATATTGCATTCGGTAGACTAATGGATCACAGGACAGGTCCTAACTATAGGAACGGGTTTGCAACCCCGAACTACCCGAGCCCAACTACTTATCTCTACTTCATTCATCTTTTTGCTTTACTAGCCACTACCTGACGCTGCAATTTCTCAATTGTGTTAATGTCAGAAGTGTACCAAGCTTTTTACATGGCCCCAGATACAAAAATCCATAGGATCTAAGTCTGGTGATCTGGGAAGCCACATTACAGACCCACCTCTACCTATCCGCCGTTCACCATACCTTCTAGTTAGATACCGAGTCACAACTAGAGCAAAATTTGCCGGTCCACCATCATGCATAAACCGCATGTTTTGGCGTTGCTGAAATGGAACATCATCATCAAGGAGGTTTTGTTTGTTGTTTGTTATTTGGTTTTTAGGAGTATTAGCAACTAAGGCCATATTGTTCCGGGGATATGCGGTGGTCATTCCCTGACCTTTCCGCATCCTCCATTTTTGGTGGGCACGGGCTCGAACCCCGGTTTAATCAAGAAGCGTGTGCTACGCACTGCTGCTCCTGCCCACCTGGCTACGGAGGCGCCATCATCAAGGAGGTCTGGAAGATTTTTTTTTTTTTTTTTGTAGTTGTTGGCGCATCAGCTTCTGTGGCCATAATGCACCTCCCAAGGTTTTTTTGCAGTACTTTGATCCAAGCCCAAGGCGGGATTCGAACCCGCGACCTTTGGGTTGCCGGGCAGGCACTTTACCCACCTGGCTAGCCTGGTCGGCCGGTGGTCTGGAAGAACATTCTGCAGGTACAACTCTCCTGTTAGCCTGTTTGGCAGAAAGTGTAGTCCAATTAGACGGTCTCCTAGTAGTCCTGCCCAGACATTCAACAAGAAACATTGCTGATGTCGTCACTCGTGAACTGCATTAGGATTTTCATCGGACCAAACGTGACAGTTATGAAAATTAAAAATATCATCACGAGTAAACCCAGCTTCGTCAGTGACAAAATGTAGTTTAAAAATTGAGGGTTCAGGACACACTGTTGTTGCATCCACTGGCAGAAGTTCACTCTGGGAGAGTAGTCTGTATTGTTGAGACCTTGTACATGCTAGATATGGTAGGGGTACAGTAATTGGCGATGTAAAATTCGCCACACACTGCTATGACTCAGTACACGTTCTTGTAGAGCAACCCCCCTTGTCGAAATTCCTGGATTTTGTTCTATTCTTTCTAACACCCTTTCCTCAACATCAGGTGTTATGCTTCTGGGCCTACCTGCTCATACTCCACATGTGAAGTGCCCATGTTCTCTAAGGCATTGATGTACTCTGATGAATGTGCACCTGTTGGGCTGCATATTCATCAGGGCTGCACGTTTGTACCAAGAAGCATTTCCCCTGCCTTCAGTGGGGAAATGCTTCTTGGTACAAACGTGCAGCCTCGAGTGCATTGCCATTGGCTTTACCATACACGAAGTGCATGTCCACATACTTTTCGTTGCTGTAACCTCTTTCCATGTTGACTATCCTTTGACAAGTACTAGTATGCCTGTTACGTCTCAGAGCATTTAGAGAGGAGAATGGGAGAGAATGAGCATAACCTAACCTAAAAAAAACAAGTCAGTGGTGGATCCCAACTAGAAATGCACAATATTTCGAAAACTATTCACTTAAGGACCCATTTTTACTAGGCTTTTTTTGCATATTGTAGTCTGTATAGTTCACCTTTAAATTATTGACCATCACTTTTGAAACACTGTGTGTGTGTGTGTGTGTGTGTGTGTGTGTGTGTGTGTGTGTGTGTGTGTGTGTGTGTGTGTGTGTGTGTGTGTGTGTGTGTGTGTGTGATAATAGGTCATTCATTTCTTGCCTCCCTTAACACGAGAAGGATTTTGCACTAAAGTGTAGGAGTTGACAACACAGTTTCGTGATTTGATTTGATTCAACAATATGAAAGATGCTAAAGGATGCAAGAAGTTTCTATTCTGTGCAACTTTGGAGCAAAAATATTCATGCTATGGATATTACACCCAACTAACATAGTGCTGGCACAGCCTTGGGATAAACAGCCACACTGGACTGGTCTTCCTTTCCATGTGGATGCCCAGAATCAGTCTAGGTCACCCCCTTCAACACACAATGTCTGAGCCTAAAGCAGCTGACTCATCTGTCCTCCTCTTCCAATGCTCCTGAGTGCTACAGTCACATTGTACATAATTACGTAATAGAATGAGTTTATATATAGACATAATAATAATAATAATAATACAACATACTACTTCTCTAAGAGAAAATGCAACTTATTTGACATGCACAAATATGGTAATTCATTGTGGTTGAATTTACAATATAAGATGTTATACAATTATGCCTATATGCAAACTCTGCTTGCTTCTGTTATTTCACTATGAACAACATGATGGTATAGCACTAATTTTTGTGGCTTAAATCATTTGCTCTAAAATTATGTGATATTATTAAATTATAATACGTTAACTGTTTTGTATGCTAATATTAAGATTGCGGTTTATTCCCTTAGGGAAGAATCTCTTGTTAATAGTAATTTATTTTATTGTGTATTAATTTTCTTAATCAGCAAATCAGTTCTAAACTGAATTAAATTTTTATATCTGCCCTAAATTCCTGTTTTATTTTTTTCATACTACACTACAAGTCCTAAAAATATATTTACATTTTTCATAAGCTGAAAAATGTATTTGGCAGAATCATATCATAAAATATTAGCCTGTCCCTTACCCATGGAAGTTCATAATGTACTATCCTCCCAAAATAAATTGATCCTCTTGTCAAGAGGATCTCTACATGCAAGATACATAGGCAATTGCAACATGACTACTAATAGGAAATCACAACATTCCTATCAACACACAACTCCTCCTGAGAGTATGAATATTTCAGCTGGACTGCAGCCAAGCTATATTAGTGCATTATTAACACTATGAAAGAATAGTGAAGGCTAAATATCAAACTGAAGATTAAGAATCATTTTTCACATAATTTATGCTGGAACCAATGACAGTTACTTTTTAATGTGATACAGTTAAAGAGCTGGTGGCTATTACTTCCTTTAGTCTCTTATTACTGCTATTACCACAATTAAACAGCATATGCAAATTGCCTTTTAAAAAACTTCAAATGTATCATGCCCAACAACATAGTGTGTATGGTGACACAGAGATTAATGTTTATAATACTTAATGCTCAAGAAAAGAAGGCAAATTATTTTCAAATGAGTTTTTCTTTCAGTTGTCATGCTAATTTAGTAATTAATTCCAAACAGCTCCATTCCTGCATACACTATCTGGCACTTAGTTACAGCCGGTTGCAGCTCATATCATGCACACAAGAATTCACAATTAGCAAGCCAGCCCTGAGCTGCATACAAATGAAGGCTTCATTCCATCTCAGATAACTAAAACAATTGCTGCTCATTGTAACACAGCACAGCCTCAAAGTCATTAAGCCAAAATGGAGAGAAGAGAGTCTTGTACAAAATGGAATTTATTGTCTGCATAGATAATTATAGGAAGATGGGAAACTCCCATTAGTGAAGAATTTGTCAAGATAATCAAAAATTGGATCCAATACCCAGTTAGCATAAACAATTACTTTGTTTAGTCTGCTTATGTGATTCAGTGCTATGAAATGCTTACATAGTGTTATATTGGTCAGTAATCAAATGGATATTTATTTTTATGCAGATTACAAAAAGAGCTATCCTTTATACAAAGTAAGCTATGAAACAGCTTGCTTTTATACCTTACTACTCTTGCCCGTGATTAACATTATTTTCCAACCTTTTTAAACATTTTTTTAATTTGCTATTTATGGATATCTCTAAATGATTACTCTTTTCATTTAATTATTTTATTAATTGAATGATTAGTTTAATTAATTAATCATCTTTATTAATTACTTTAATTTGATTAACTACCTTTAATTCAATATTATGTACATGAATTTAGCAAATGCTGTCTAACTTAATGAAAAGTTTGAATATTTCTCAGCTAATAATATTTTTACATCTGCAATAAAATAATTATTAACTTGGTTTGGTTTTGATGTTTATGGCACACTAGCTGACATGGTCATAATGTGGCACATCTATGTTTAAAGTAGTGCATACATTTTTAGGATTTTTTTTTTTTTTTAATGAGTTTATTCTGATACATAATGGTGGTATACGTGTAAACTGAAATTATTAACCTGGGGTTGGCTAATAATCTCAATTTGCAAACAAGTATTGGGCAGTTATGTGAAATCATAAACATAATATATTGCCAACTTGATAACCCTATTCAATAAAGGCTTCTTGAATTTTTTAAATAGAGAAACTGTGGAAATGGAAAAAGAAAATTTTTCCTTTGAAAGTGCTGCAAGTTGTTCCAGAGTGAACAGACAGTTTTATCTCTGTTCACTCTGGCTTTTGCTGAAAGTCTGAGTGAACAGAGAGAAAAGAAAATGTAGGAAGTGGACACAGTGCATTATATTTCAGATTTATTTGATTATTAAATCAAGTATCTCAAAGATTAATACTCCTATACTGTACACAATAAATGTTGCTAAAACTTCACCATACAATTTTAATGTCATGAAGTAGGATTTGTGTAACAACACTTCTTAAGGTGGTGAGAGAGGAAACAGTTGCACAAGGAAAATGAGTTCATTTACTGACATCAAATTTAGTATAAAAGTCCTGGAATATTCAAATGGAGAATGGAATCTGAGGGAGTATGGAATCTGAATTGACATAAAATCTTCAAGAATCAACAAATACATGCTGAAAATCCTTGAGAATGAAAAGTTTAATTTGGTTCAGATTTAGCTTTTTGTTTTCAAAAAATGCCTGAACATCCAAAACATTTATTTATACATAGAGCTAAAAAGGGAAGAAAGGGGGAAAGACTGAATTTCTGTTTGTCTGATTTTAATGAAATTTGGAAGAGCCTGACACAACCTTCTTTTAGAAGGTTGCGTTAAGCTATTCCAGAAGCTATTTTAAAAGAGCCAAATATTATTATTATTATCAGCCATATAGTGCAAAGAAGCCTGAGGCTTATGCTGCACCAGCCAGAAAAAAAAAAAAAAATTCCCACATTACCCTGACAGAGAGAGAGAGAAGTAGAAGAAAATCGCCAAGAAAGCAAGAAAGAAAAGAATGATGATATCCAGTTCAGGTGAGTATGGGTTTGCGAAGCCCATACTCACCAGATGTGAGCCCCTGGGGTAGTGAAATCTCATGGAAATCTATTCACTGGGAGTAGGGAATTGATTTCCATGAATAGGAAAATTCATTAAAAGTAAATATTATCTGTTTAAGAGAATGAAATATTACATCAGTATTCTCAGCCTTTCTAGGCCAATTTGACATAATTTTTTTTCAAGCATGCCAAAGCTAATAGATGCTTCACACATTTGCAAACAGGCTTGAAAATATTATATCAAACTGACCTCCCTAAAACACTAAAGTAATAGTGATATTTCCTTCTGTTAGATAGGTGATATTTACTTTTAATGGATCATCTATTAAAAGTCCCTTCAACTGTATTAAGCAGATGAAAACCAAGAGTGTTGGCAACTACATGATATAACCTGATATATATACACACAGTCCTGCATGACAATATAGTGGCTTCACCACTTGTCACTCATTGTGAGAGCTCTGGGTTCAAAGTCCTGCTGTGGCATAGACTGGGAGAATAGGTCCCCCATATGTTATTCTGGGATTTTCAGCCTGAAGAACATGCAAATTCACCTCTATATGCACTTGCACAGAATGTGCTAAACTCTACAAGAGAGAGAGAGAGAGAGAGAGAGAGAGGAAGGATTGGGTGTTTGGATAGTGCCACAAGTTGTTCCAGAGTGAACAGCACAGTGCCAAGGAAACTCAAGGCATGAAGAATCGATGTATCACAATTCTGTATCGTATGTTCTAATTTTGGTTTTCTTGCTTTTGGAATTTAAAAACCATAGGAAAAGTTCTGGGAAACTTACTTTATCAGTAGCTGAGACCAGGTAACAGAGTCCCACATAAGGCCTCCTAAGCAATTATTGATAAAATATACGGGAGTTCACAAAACAAAAATAATGCTTGGTCTCTTTATGTAGTGCAGGGAATAAATCATATTACAAGAAGTGCTGAGAACCACTGATAAGTTCTAATAACACTTCTAAAATGGCACAGCCTCTACACTGCCATTGAAGGCTTGCTAAAAAAAGGTGGGTGGGGGGGAGAAATATCACTTTTCCAGTATACCTGGATATCAAATACTGATCACGTACTACATATTTTTTTTAATAAGTTTTGCTAATGGCTTCTTAAGAAAAAGCTCTACGTATAGATCAATGCCAAAGTGACATATCACCATAAGGGTACTGATGTGATGAGCAGTGATGTGAAGAGCCCTAATGTTCCTCAACTGATATATGAACATATTGGTTGAGATTATCATTTCATTATTTTTTTTTTTATCAAAAAAAAAAAAAAAAAAAAAATATGCAGTCTAGCTAAATAAAGCAAACTAAAAGCCATTTTTTCAGTTTAAAGGATACAAAAGTCTCAAGAAAATAACTACATTTCACAAATAAAGCTTCCCACCTATAATACTTTTTTTGTTTTACTCATAATTTTAAAGTCAAAATGAAACATCTTCCAAGCAAGCACAAGAGAAGAGATAAAATAAAACCAACATTAAGAAGTAAGAAAATGACTGTCACTCAAGATTAATGTTGATGTCAGCTGTGTGAGAAAATATCATTTATTTCTTAGAATATTTTTTTTTTTTCTCTGACATATGCACTTTTTGAAAAAAAAAAAAAAAAAAAAAGTTTATACACACAACTTCCAAGAGAAATTAATGTACAATACTTATGCTGCTTACTTCAGTTCTAAAATGGAAAGATTTATTTTTATCATTTTTTCCCCTCCCTCTGGAACATGAATTTCAATTAAATTAGTGAGGTTACTCAGTTTGATAAATTTTCTTTCTGTCAATTGTAGAGTTTATTAAATAATTGTCAATGATACCAGATGTTATAAATTCAGGATTTTACTTTCACACAAACATTCCTCGAGATGTTTTTTTCTTTATTTTTATTCATGTGCGCATCTTAATGGATCAAAAAAAAAAAAAAAAAAATGCCATTCTTTGAAGATGAAAAGTTCCCAGTTAAATAAGCAATCAACAAATGAAAACAATTCACATTCAGAATGAGTCTTAGAAATAAATAAGGGGGTAAAAAAATAGCTTTGAACAAGGGTGAGAGAGAAAGGGAAAAAAAGAAGGGGGGGAGTATATTATTTCAGGAATGAAATGAGCATCAAGACATTTTTTTATGTATCATAAATGGGAGGGGGCAGTGATCTATTAATTCTACTATTTCCAGTGCAGTCATTTGCTACTGAGTTCAACGATGCAGCATTTTACCACAGACTCAAATCAATTTCAAAACTTTAATTTTTATAATGTGCCTACTGAAAAGTTCAAACATTTAGTCCCAAACTAGCTACAGTATTTATTTTCTTTATTTAAAGATGAAATGTACAAGGCATAATTACATATGGGTTTAAATAATTAACTATATAATATCGATGTAGATACACTATAGTTTACCCATAAATTTAAACTATGTATGTAGTGTAAAGTCATCATTTTAAATGTATCTCATATTGTAGCTAAATTCACAATGATATAATGCAATACCTGGTATCTCGTGAAGGTAGCCACAATATGAGATACAATTAAAACGATGCCTTTATACACTACATATGCAGTTTAAGTTTATGGGTAAACTATGGTGTATCTACACCAATATTATATTATTTTATTTATGTAAAAAACTTAATTATGAAAAAATTCAAATTGTAATCAAATTTTTATTTTTTAAATCAGAATCTTTCTCAGATTTGCAAACACATTTTACTTCATTATATATAAAAAAAAAACTACATTCAGTGCTGCCAAGACACTACTACTGCCTAACACATATATATTTATATAGTGTAAATTAAATAAACAGTTTATGTACACTATATAAAGAATAACTGAAGTTTATTGAAATCTTAAGCTGTTTATGCATGTTTACAGCAGTATTTTGCAACTTTTTCTGAGTAAAAGAACACTTTGGTATGGATAAGAAATTAGCAGAGTACCAAATCTATACAAGCTATTTGCAGAATAGATATGCAGAAGTTTGCCTTTAGCCAACGAGGGTTTGATTGCCGAACAAACTCCCATCTGTCACTGTGGAAGTTGATAGCTTAAACAGATTCGAGGAAGAACTGGCCAAAAGAAAGCAGTCAGATTAACTGTCTGACTGCTCTCAAATGACACTGTCTGCTAATTACAATCCCATAATGCAGATATCAGTTTTATCGCATGTATTTTCTGCAGATACTTCTATAGGCACTGTTCTTCTGAATAATGTATCTATAATTCCATTTTTTTTTTTGTAGACAAATCTATTCATATGCATCAACTAGACATCTAATAAAAGTTCAATTCCAAACTAACTTTATTTCTTCAGTTATTCCCTCCATTATTTGAATGATCTTCCTCCTTCTATATTTACTGACAATTACGACCTACAGAAATCAAAGTTGAGTTTCTTATAAGGTGTTATCCAATTCCTAAAGCCATTCATGATATTAGAGTACTATAGTTCTCAATGACCTTTCATGTTTGGGGAGTCTCTTAGAGAAAATGCAAAAGGGAAAAAAAATTTAAGTCACAATTTAAATAATCAACTAACCAGTTTAATAGAGCAGAAAAAGATAGTGTGGAAAAGTTACAGAGCAATGAAAAGTACTAAAACCTATAGTTCCTACAAATTGATTTGTAATAGTACCACAGGAAAGGTTAGGCTGGTAAAAGTTAAGTATGAGAAATCGCTAGCTGAAAGATTAAAGAACAGAGACGAATAGTTTTTCAACAGTCTGAAAACAAAAGACAAGAAAATCAATCTGATCAAAAGTCTTTGATCTGATTTATCTGATGTTGAAAATGACTTTAACAGGTACTTTGCCTCAATATGTAAAAGGAAAGATCCCCTTCATGGTGAGAAGAAACTGTAAAAGTCAAGATGGGAAGCATGAAATTAAAAATATTGAAATTACAAGTGATTGATTATTAAAAAAAAAAAAAAACTTTCCAGACTATAGATGAGTGAGGCTCCTGGGATTGATGGCATATACCCAGTAATTTTGATGGAAGTGGCAAGAGAGTGCATTAAAGCATTAAAGTTAATCATGAGGGCTTGTATGTTTTCATTTGTTATGGCCCAAAAACAACTATGGTTAAAATGTGCCACATCACTCATGAGGGCATCGCTAGAGTCAGAAGAGATTCATCTGGATTGGAAAAGTGTCGATATATCACCAATACATAAAAGGCATTGAGTGACATTGTTAACTACTGACTGGTCAGTTCAACCTCAGTGGTAGGGAAAATCATGGAGATGATGATCAACAGTGTAATAATACAGTATTTGGATTAAACAGAAACAGAAGTCTGTTTCTGTTTAATCTAAATACCGTATTCTTGTAATCCTTTTAATCCTGTATTATTGCAGAATGGTTTTGTAAAGGGAAAATCATGTTCAACCAACTTGGTTAGCTATTTTGACAGTCAATCATGAGTTGGTGCAGGAAATAATTTCAAAATTGGTTATTTGGATTTTAGCAAAGCATTTTGCTAAAATGCTTTGCTAAAATCCAAAGCTAAAATGCTTTGCTTTTTGACACTGTTGCACATGGAAGACTGCTGCACAAATTGGAGCAGTGTGACATTGGAGGCAAATTGCTGCTGTGGATAAAGGGGTGGCTGAGGGGGAGAAGACAGAGAGTGGTAATCAATGGACACTGCTCATCGTGGACTAATGTTATTAGTGGAGTCCCTCAGGGCTCAGTGTTGGGTCCATTATTGTTTTCTGTATTCATAAATGATATTGATGATGGTATATCAAGTTTAATGTCGAAGTTTGCAGACAATACAAAGGTAGGCAGGGTTGTCAAGGACACTACTGACACTATGCTGCTGCAACAGGATCTGGAAAGGTTGAGCAGATGGGCTGAGAGGTGGCAAATGAAGTTTAACATTGACAAATGTAAAGTACTACACATGGGAAACAGCAACCCCAGAGCAACGTATCAACTCTGTGGTACTACACTGACAGTGGTAGAGAATGAAAGGGACTTGGGGGTGGTTGTGCAGGCAGATATGAAGTTCTCTGAGCAGTGCAGACGGGCTGCAAGAGTAGCTCATGGAGTATTGTCAATGATATACAGGAATTTTTCCAGCAGGGATAAGGAGGTGATTATTCCATTGTATAAGGCAATGGTCAGGCCACACCTAGAGTACTGTATACAGGTCTGGAGGCCTCATTTCAAGAAGGATGTAGAGCTGCTGGAACGAGTACAGAGAAGGGCAACAAGATTAGTGAATGGAACAAAGGGGTGCTCTTACGAAGAAAGGCTTAAGTTTTGCAAATTACAGTGTCTGGAGACTAGGCACCAGCGAGGTGATCTGATAGAGGTGTATAAAGCATTGAATGGTTTGAGCATGCTCAATGCTGATGGGATTCTTCCTCTTGCTCAGAATAATCACCTGAGAGGGCATAAATTCAAATTGAGGAAAGACAGATGTAGGATAGATGTGCAGAAATTTGCCTTTAGCCAGCGAGTGGTTGGTTGGTGGAACAGACTTCCATCCCTTGTCGTGGAAGTTGATAGCCTAAATAAGTTTAAGGCTCAGCTGGACAGGTATTTTGAACGAACAGAGGGGTGAAGTGGAAGTGGGTTTTTTTTTTTTTTTTTTGGCTGATGCTGCATAAGCTTGCTTTCTTGCATCAAATGCCTCTACTAATGCTAATGCTAATTTAATGCAGTTTTGCATGAGAGACTACTGTATAATCTAGAACATGTCAAGATCACAGAAAAGATTCTTAAATGGATTGTAGGGTAGAAGGCAAAGGGTTGTGATGAATAGTTTCATTAATTGTGATTGATTTATGCTTCAGATTAGGATAATATAAGAAGTGGGGTTCCCCAAGAACTGGGACCACTTCTACTCGATTTTCTAAAATCGACACTAATGAAGGGATAGAAGGCATGAGGAGATAAAGTAATGATCAGCACCAAGCAGTGCTTCTTCCGAACAACTTACATAGGCAACTGGAATGGTCAGAGATGTGGCTGCTATGTTTTAATACACCAACCCCAAAAATAACAGTAACCTTAAAAAAATAATATCAATACAATATACAAATAACTTATACACTTGTTAGGTTTAACTTAAAGAAAAGGAGATAAAGAAAGGGATCCCTTTCTTTATCCCTTTCTTTATTTAAAAGGAAAGGGATACAGCTGGAAAAGAGTCCTTGGTGCAGTGAAGACAGGTGGAAAGGAAGTCCCATGATATCCTATCGATGATTTATCAAACATTTGTAAAGAGGTCATAATCTGACTGTATAAGGCCTTTTTAATAGTGCACTTAGAAAACTGTGTCCAAGTATGGAGACTGCATCTAAAAAAAGACAGAACGTCTTGAAAGGATCCAAAGCCAGACAGACAACTAACCTGGTGAGATCAGCAAAAGAACATCCACATGAGGAAAGACTTTGAATATGTGAACTACACAGTTTGGTGACTAGGTACCTTAGACAGGGACTAGTCACTAACTGAGGTCTAAAAGGCTCTGAGAGGAGAAATTAAAATGAACAAAGGTCTAATTTTTACTGTTATAAATGATTCCAGAACTAAGAACCATAAATTCAAATTGCAGGGAAAGAGTTTAGTGTGGATGGTTGAAAGTTTCCTTTGAGCCAGAGAGTTATTAGTTACTGGAATAAGTTGCCTGCACGCAAGGTTGAGGCTGCAGCATCGAGAAATTCAATGGTCAGCTGGATAGGTGCCTATATCAGGAGGAAACCAAACAAGTAGTTTATTTATTTTTTTTAATTCAAGTAATAAATAAAGAAACAAAACAACTATAAACCAAATAAGATTAAAATAAATTTTGCAGTACAAAATTCAATTAATAAACAAAACCTTTAAAATGCTTATTTGTTTGCTACATTTTGCCTGTTTTTAAACTTAGGGTCACTTCTTTTCTACAAGTATAATAAAGTTTTCACAGTAATCCAATATATATATATATATATATATATATATATATATATATATATATATATATTTTTTTTTTTTTTTTGTATATATATCCAATAGAAAATATAGCAACATGAAGATGATAAAACAAATGGAATTAATTCCCAACTCACCTGCCAAACCTGTTTGCAATTGCTCCCCCACTTATTCCACCCACCATGCCCCCAATGGCAAATATCGACACTGTGATTGACCACACGAGATCCCTGAAATCATCACTAATAATCTTCCCAGTGCGAGAAAAATGTACCTGAGCAATGAACTCCCTTATGACCTATTTGGAGAAACAATTTGATATTTCTTAGTTATAATTCCGCCTTTAACTAGAATTTAGCAAACGGAAAATTTTCAGAGTGTTTGATAAGATTTGGCAAACACTAATCTTATCATACGTACATTTAATTAGAAAGCAGCTACGTACTCATAACTGTCTTTAATTATAATATCCTGTAATTGAATAGTAATGTCACTAGTCATACAAAAACTGTCATGCTGCAGACTTCAACATGACTTCAACAGTTGTGCCTGGGGGTAATTGTGCAGGCAGATATGAAGTTTTTTCTGAGCAGTACAGACAGTCTGCAAGAGTAGCTCATGGTGTCTTGTCAATGACATACAGGAATTTTTCTAGCAGGGATAAGGAAGTGATTATCCCCTTATATAAGGCAATGGTCAGGCCACACCTTGAGTACTGTATACAGGTCTGGAGGCCTCATTTTAAGAAGGATGTAGAGCTGTTGGAACAAGTACAGAGAAGGGCAACAAGATTAGTGAATGGAACAAAGGGTTGCTCTTATGAAGAAAGGCTTTTTATAAATTACAGTGTCTGGAGACTAGGCACCTGCGAGGCGATCTGATTGAGGTGTATAAAGCCTTGAATGATTTGAGAATGATCAATGCTGATGGGATTCTTCCTCTTGCTCAGAATAATCGCCTGAGAGGGCATAAATTCAAATTGAGGAAAGACAGTTGTAGGACAGATGTGCAGAAGTTTGCCTTTAGCAAGCAGGTGGTTGATTGCTGGAACAAACTTCCATCTGTCATTGTAAAAGTTGATAGCTTAAACAGATTCAAAGCAGAACTAGACAAACATTTGGAGCAAGAGAATGGGTGAAATGAGAAGTTTTTTTTTTTTTTTTTGGCTGATGGTGAACATTATGGTGCAAGAAAGCAAGCTATATAAGCTTGCTTTCTTGCATCATGTACCCATGCTAATGCTAGTGTTTCTGATATTTTAATAGAAAAAAATAATAATATTTTTGCAAAGTTATAGTTGAATGAACAGTATATATTAGAGCACAAAAAAAAAAAAAAAAATCTAAGGTCATGTGTGTATACACAAAAGGATTAAATCGTGTATTTTATTATACAAAAATACCATAATAAAATATTTATGAGATAACAATTCCATGAATTATAAAACCTAAATTCACAATCAAAAACATACAATTAAAGAAAAAAACCTCCTTGCTTTGTATTGTTTGGATTAGAATCAAGGTAATTTAGGTCATAAGTCAGTGTATTACATTTCTAAACTGTCTGCTCTAAAAATTGACTCTGACAAGCTAATTGATGACAAAAAAATTGACAGCAAAAAAAAAAAAAATCCAAGAAGATGTATCATGGTACCAAACTAAATTTGTATAATCACACCTGTCTTTCTGCCAATCAGGAACCTCTAAAGATGAACAAGATCTTAAAAAGCTGTATAATAGGAAAACCTGATCTAAGGCAACAAAGCCAATAAATAAATTGTCTGTATCAAGTGGACAAGCTGTCGCTAGATTGTTGGATGAGCAGAAGTAAGTAATTGTTAATCCTCTGTGGCAGCTTAATTGGCAGAATACAGGATTAGAACCCATCTGGGTTCTAATCCTGTCAACAACTGGAGAAGTTTCTAAAGAGGCCAACTACAATTCGATTAAGGATGCAGTCACTCAAGCACAGGGGAGTAAGTGCTCCCTGCAAGTCATTCTGGGGGTTTTTCAGCCTGCACAATATGCATATATGCATGAAAGCACACTTCTACTGACGAAATAAAAAATATATCTCTCTATACATTAAAAGTTTTCCTCCTAGCGATATTTATTTGAGGAAATGGGAAAAGAGGGTGGGGCAATTACATCACTACAAATGCAATTAATTATTGACAACTGCCTCCATAACGTTCACCAAGTTGAATGCACAGGCGTCACTGTCTAATATTTTATGTTCCATTGTAGCATTTTTTTGTATATTAATGAACATTGTATTACATTGTACTGTATTATATATTGAATATTAATAAATTTGTAAATACAGTATGTAGTTTAGTATTTTGTAAATATTTTAAAATTTTTGAGGAGAGTTTGTAAATATTTTATTCCTGCTTTTGGGATGCAACAGTATTCCTCATCCATTATGAAACCCGAAGCAAAAGGCCTTTTCTTAAGTGACCTATGTAAGAGCAGGTAAATAATTACATAGTGATATATATTTGACCTTTAGAATGCCGTGCACTACAAATGCACAGGTAAATAATTACATAGGTCATTTCTTGATTAGATATCAATCATAGTGACAGTGTTTTTTGTCTGGCGGCACCAGGGGTCTCCCCCAACTCCGTGTTTTTACTCTGTAGAATACAATACTGTGAATAAGGCCAGCGTGTGTGTTAGTGTATGTTTTGTGAAGTATGAGTGTGGGTTGTGTTGTTCCTCTGGCCACTTAGCCTGGGGAGAGCCACAGGCCCCCAGGTTTCAGTACAGTGATACCAGTTCACCTGTCTCACTGTACTGAAACCTTTTATTATTACATACCTGAACCCAGTAGTGTATACATAAAATTCTGTATTTATTAGTGTTTATTGCAACTGGCACACATGACTGCCATCTTAATCTCCTTCTAGGCTACATTTTAGCCTATGTGTGGCCATTGTATTAAAAAAATTGCTTATTAATTATGTATGTGGGAAAACAAGTAAATTACCAAATTACAATTGAGAAATAAATATAAAGTATAAGGAGAAAGGGGGGGAGAAAAACGTAGGGGCAAAAAAAAATGGATTTGAACTGAAGAAGGAGAAAACAACCATCTACAGTGTTCTCACACAGCTATCATAACAGTTGCTTTCCTATTCTCCAAATATTTACTTATGTTTATATTTCACTATTCATCACATCCTTTTTTGTATAGAAATAATAATTAATTATGAGTATCTCATACTAATAACTAGTGAACCAATATAGTATCTATCACAACTACAAAACTAGAAAATTCTCCAGGAACTCTTTGCAAAGTTCCATGTTCATACAATGATGGCTCCACTTTCTATGCACTTTACCATACTGGCCGATATTAACGCCACCTGCACTATATGCTGCATACACGCAACATTTAATATTTAAAAATATGGTAACCTTACTTCCAATAAAACTGATATTTAGTTATTTATAGAGAGAATGATTCCGAAAAAGTTAGCTTTTTCTTAAATTTATATTTCTTGTTATAATTTGTGAACTACACTGTTTGCATTCAGCGATATAGCTTTAAAGCAACCGACGTAAATTAAACTCAGTTTACTCCCAGAACTTAAAATTTATGCTTAACATACACCGAAGTGATCTTAGAGCATATACTATACACATAATAATTTATTAATATATTTTAGTTAACGGGTCAGTATTTATAAGCGTGGGCCTTGATGCAAAGTAGTTATTAATTTTTGGCAATCCATTATTTTAGAGTCAGAGTGTCACAGTGTGACTGCGTTGGAACATTTCAGCCCCGACCTATGCCTGAAATCTGCGATTCTAATGAAACAGGTAAATAAAAATATTAAAGGTATTTTTAAAAAAAAAAAAAACTATTTTTTAATTCTTTCTAAATTACAAAAGTACTTCACAAATTCCTAGCATAGAAAGGGCAATTAGAGTGACGGACCCTCATGCTCAAAGAAATATGCGAAATCATTTTTTGAAGAGCTCCAATGATGTGTGACTATGATGTATTACAGTAATGGATTACTTCCTTTTTTTTTTTTTTATGGAACTTAAGTTGAATTTTTTTCTTTCTTTTTTTTCGCTCCTGAACTCATGGTCCTAGTGTACCAGCACCACATCCACTGATCAAGCCGGCCAAAGTGCACCAAAGCTGTAAAAATCTTAACTCAAAAATCTTATATAATTAGGGACATTATGTGGTTGTTGTCCATTAAGATTATTACTATATTTGATACCAGTCTTATACCATGTGATATTTGTAATAATATACTATACGTAATGTATAGTAGTTATTAATAATAACTACTATACATTACGGTGACGTTTCAGGTACCTTACCGATAACTATCATTAGACTATGCCGTTGGGAGAACAAAAATAGAAAGGGTTACAAATTTAAATATATTACAAATTTAATTGCAATTACAATTATTATGTTTAGTAATTATAATAATGACAACTAATCGTAATATTGGCAAGTGTAATTTTTGTAATTGTAATTATTGGTAATTATATTTGCAATATTCAATTTTGTAATCCTTTATTTCTGTTTCCCAAACAGCATGGTCTGATGATGGGTATAGGTAAGATACCTGAAAAGTCACCTTATTGTATAGTACTTTAGGCAAATAGCGTAATAAACTATATTATTAATTTCTTGTGGTATAAGAGCAGTATTAAATATAATTATAATCTTAATCAAAAACCTTAACTTTTTCATTGTTAACAATGAGAGAAAGTCAAAAACATATTTATCAATTATTTTTAAAAAATTCTAAAAGACAAAATGACTACTACAGAAATAGGATGTATGACGGAAATAACAGAATACACTCACGCTTAGAACAGGAGAAAAATGTAGATATAATAGCAGAACTAAAAGAACAGCCCATAATTTAATATACCCAAAAGTTCTAATAACAACGAAAGAAGCCGTTCACAAAACAAAGAATGAAAGGATCCAGAGGCAAAAAATCTTATTCTTCTCCTCCATATTTCCAAACGGCCCCGTGTGATCTTTAATAGCTATACAAGGCTAGCCTGTGGGCTCCCCTGACCCCTTGGGCTTCCCCCTGTGGAAGCTGAACTGGAGGTATGGTAATTTCGCTACTGAAAGGATCTATAATAGAGTTGAATATTATAACCACGCGGAAAGATATCAGTAAGAAAATTAGAGACAAACTGTTAGTACTTGTTAGTATGGCATGCCGTGTGATTTATACAGGAATTTTTCCAGCAGGGATAAGGAGGTGATTATTCCATTGTATAAGGCGATGGTCAGGCCACACCTAGAGTACTGTATACAGGTCTGGAGGCCTCATTTCAAGAAGGATGTAGAGCTGCTGGAACGAGTACAGAGAAGGGCAACAAGATTAGTGAATGGAACAAAGGGGTGCTCTTACGAAGAAAGGCTTAAGTTTTGCAAATTACAGTGTCTGGAGACTAGGCACCAGCGAGGTGATCTGATAGAGGTGTATAAAGCCTTGAATGGTTTAAGCATGCTCAATGCTGATGGGATTCTTCCTCTAGCTCAGAAAAATCACCTGAGAGGGCATAAATTCAAATTGAGGAAAGACAGATATAGGATAGACGTGCGGAAATTTGCCTTTAGCCAGCGGGTGGTTGGTTGGTGGAACAGACTTCCATCCCTTGTGGTGGAGGTTGATAGCCTAAATAAGTTTAAGGCTCAGCTGGACAGGTATTTTGAACGAACAGAGGGGTGAAGTGGAAGTGGGTTTTTTTTTTTTTTTTTTGGCTGATGCTGCATAAGCTTGCTTTCTTGCATCAAATGCCTCTACTAATGCTAATGCTATTTATAAACAACACTCGTACAGTGGCAACATTTTTCTCCTTAGGCAACAAAATTTACTACCACAACCAGACACACTGCAAAGGATTATCTCTGCAGTCTCAGCTTCTACCTTCAAATACTACCTACTAATAGCAATAAATTTCGCTGGAGCCTTCGACAGGCTATGGTGGACAAGTATTCTTTGAAGACATAGGCGAGCAAATATTCCATTAAATTTATAGAAATGCATCCAAAACTACTTATAAAATAGCAAAATTACAATCTCTTCAATGTACCGAAGAATCTCCAGATCTATCTACAGAGTTCGAGAACAGGGGTTCGAGCCCGTGACCACCAAATACGGAGGGTGCGGAAAGGTCAGGGAATGACCACCACATATCCCCGGAGCAATATGGCCTTAGTTGCTAATGCTCCTAAAAACCAAACAACAACATAACATATGGATCTGAGGTCTGGTTTCGCAGGGCAACTCTTTACAACAACAAATGTAAACTGGAAACCACATCCAACACGCCATCCTTCTTGCTATTATAAGTGCATGCTGCACGGTTAGCAACCCAGCCCTTCAGATTCTTGCGGGCATCCTTCCGCTCGATCAGGAGGTTATTCGAAGAGGCCTCCAATCAAGAAATTTATACCTGATGTGAATGCCTTATTTCCCAAGTCTCCAAATTGGTTCTCTCCTAGTCTTTATCCCACCTACCTTATTACAGGACACGGATCAATAAACCACAAACTAACATCCATGGGAATTATTGACAATCCCTACTGTGCATGTGGTGAAATAGAAGACTGGAATCATCTAGTATATGCTGGTGTTCAAAGAAAGTGCATCACCCCTTAAAATTGCAATTGTCATCCGAATAACGTAAGTATATGGCAATATTTTTTTACAGATTGCATCAGATAAGATGCAAACGCACAGGTGATGACCTAATATTGCATCAGCTATTACTTTCAGCTATATAAGCACGCTCTGCAACAGTTGCAGTCATTCCTTGCTTGTGTCATGATGGCGAGTTACGTGCAGTTGACGCCACGAAGAAAGAGTGCTATTGTTGCTTTACGTGAGGAAGAATGTTCTTCCCGTCATATTGCTTACAGAGTGTCTTGTAATCAGTTGACAGTGAGTAGATTTCTTTCCAAACTCAAGAATATTGGTTCTACTGATAGGAAAAAAGGAACCGGACACAAACGAGTCTCTACGCCAAAACAGGACTGCGTTTTGAAGCGCTTATGCCTTAAAAATCGTAAAGCTTCTTCGTCTGAGCTGAAAAGAGAATGGGAAGAACATACAGGAGTGGTAGCAAATGCAGCAAGTAAGAAGACGCCTCTTCAAAAATGAACTTGTAGCCCATCGTCCTAGGAAGAAGCTCCTCCTCACCCAAAAAAAAAAAAAAAAAAAAAAAAAAATGAAAAATGCCCGATTAATTTGGTGTAAGGAGCATGTCAAATGGATCCCGAGCAGTGGAAATCAGTTATTTTCTCGGATGAGAAGAAATTCAACCTGCATGGCACTGATGGGAGACAAACGATTCGCCGTAAACCCGGCAAAGAATACCATCCAGACTATATTGTGTCTACAGTGAAATTCCCTACGAGCCAAATGATATGGGGATACATTTCATATCGGGGAGCAGGTCACCTGCAGTTTATAAAAGCTTCCATAAATGCCGATGGATATCTGGTTATACTGGAAGGCAAATTGCTGCCAACCATTAGATACCATTTCAACCTGCCAAGTAACTGCATCTTTCAGGACGACTCTGCTCCTTGCCATCGGGAGAGAAAAGTGTAAGTAGGCACTTCTGTAGTTACTTTAGCTTCATTTCTGTATTCGAGGTTCGACAGTAACGTGTTTACATTTGTTACAGGTGAAAAAAATGATTGGAAGAACAGTCCATTACAACTATTAGCTGCCCAGGAAACAGCCCAGACCTGAATCCTATAGAGAACTATTGGCATCACGTGGAACCTGCAGTTGCCAGAAAGAAACCAAAGAGCCTTCGTGAACTTCAGGAAGCCATGATTAGTGTTTGGAACCACGAACTATCAGTTGGTTATCGTCAGAAATTGATCTTGTCAATGCCGCGACGGTGTGCTGCTGTCGTCAGGGCCAGAGGCGGTTCAACTAAATATTAGTTTGCACCTGGTGAACTTTTCACTTTGTTTTTCCATTTAAAATGATAAACTGAAGCAAATTGAGGGCTTCGGATAACATTTCAGCCATAATTGTCGCGTTTACCACAACTGTTGTATAAAGGTTGCAAATGCTCATTTTGGAATATTTTGAGAGCACCTGTCAAATATTACTTAGCTTTGCCTTAACTATTTATATTTCTATTTGCGATGCTAGGCATTAATGTAACATACCATCGCGAAAAAAGGCTTAGAAATGTGAAATTCCTAGGTGATGCACTTTCTTTGAACACCAGTGTATACCTGTCAACACTATGAGGACCTCCGCAGCATCCTGTTTACTCGTATACAGGACAACCAAGACAACTCAAGGAAACGAACACTTATTCACCACAGAATAAAACTATGAGTTCGGCAAGTTTGCACAAGCCCTCTTCACAAGACGGAGCACCCTATTGCCAACACAGAATAGGATCACTCCAAACATATGATCCGAACCTAACTGGCCAACTGATCCTAACCTGGATAGGATCAACTGGCCCACAGGATGAAGGTATATCAGGCTTAATGTCGAAGTTTGCAGATGATACAAAGGTTGGCAGGGTTGTTAATGACAGTAATGGCAGTGTGCTACTGCAACAGGATCTAGATAATTTGGGCAGATGGGCTAAGAAGTGGCAACTGAAGTTTAACCTTGACAAATGCAAAGTACTGCATATGGGTAGAAGTAACCCCAGAGAAACGTACCAACCGTGTGGTACTACACTTAAGGTGGTAGAAAATGAAAGACCTGGGAGTAATTGTGCAGTCAGATATGAAGTTTTCTGAGCAATGCAGACAGGCTGCCAGGGCAGGTCATGGGGTTTTGTCAATGATATATAGGAATTTTGCTAGCAGGGAAAAGGAGGTGATTATCGCTCTGTATAAGGCAATGGTCAGGCCACTCCTTGAGTACTGCGTACAGGTCTGGAGGCCTCATTTTAGGAAGGATGTAGATTTACTTGAGCGTGTACAGAGAAGGGCAACAAGATTGGTGAGGGGAATGAAGGGATCCTCTTATCAAGAGAGGCTTAAGTTCTGCAAATTGCAATGGCTGGAGACTAGGCACCTGCGCGGTGATCTGATTGAGGTGTATAAGGCCTTGAATAGGTTCAGCACGCTGAATTCTGATGGGATCCTTCCACTTGTTCAGATTACGAACTTAAGGGGGCACATTCAAATTAAGAAAAGACAGATGTAGATTGGATGTGCGGAAATTTGCCTTTAGCCAGCGGGTGGTTAATTGCTGGAACAAACTTCCATCTGTCGTTCTGGAAGTTGATAGGTTGAATAAATTTAAGGAGGAACTGGACAGGCATTTGGAGGGAATGGTGCGATTTTTTTTTTTTTGGCTGATGCTGCATAAGCTCATACATTTGCTTTCTTGCATCATATGCCACTACTACTACTACAGGCCACCTGATTTGCCAGTGGCAACTTACATGCAGCTCTCTTGCTGTGTCTTATTTATCCTCCTCCCCGTGTTCCCCTTTCACCTGATGGCGCTTATTGCTCCATTGATAACCTGGAGGATGCCTTCGCCCACATCCTCCATATTTCTAATTATACCCTCATTTCCTGCATACACTGACCATCCCCGACTCTTCCCCTTTTTTTTTTTTTTTTTTTTTTGTCTCCGTCCAGGAAGCTCTGGATACCCTAAAGGAGACAAGCCAGAGAATAATGGGCAGCCTGGCTAGCTCCCTAGTGGTGTGTGCAGGCAACGTGGAGTCTCACCAGGGGCCGCAGGGCCCCTGATGGGACTCCACTTTTCTGGCATTTACAGTAGTACTGTTTTTCTTCACAGCGTACATATGGCGCAGATGTGGGAAACCACAGGTGGCGCCTGACCCTAATACTAACTACCCTGAATAGCAATCATAAGGGGGAGGATTTGTATATACAAGGATTAATAAGACCTACATACAAATATTGTATTAAAACAATCAGGGTTATTTTGCAACTGATAAATCTAGATTTACTACATTCTTATATCTAAAGACGTACGTTAATCATTAATTCTATTGTCAATATATTGTCATTATGGCGGCATTGCAAATTTAATGTATAATTACTGTATCTTCCTTGCTGTTCAAAGCTGGGGTTCGGTCAGATGAATCAAAGCCTTCCATCTTCTTTCATTCTCTGCCACTAAATTCTCTAATCTGATCTCTCCATCTTTTCCGGGATTTTCTTCTCAAACATTCTTCTTGGTATTTTGTTCGAGTTCATTCTCTTCATGTGTCCAAACCATCTCAAACGTGATGCAGCCGTCTTTTTCCTCAACATTTCTGTTCCCAAATTCATTCTAATGTGAAGTGACCAGATCCTTAGTATTCCAATGAGGGACATTGAGTGGGGGGAATTTTACAACCCCCTAGAAACAATATACACATATTTAGTATAGGTGCCCCTCACGTTGGACAGAACTTGTGTGATCGAGACCCGCTAATATTCGTAAAATCGGACAAATGCAAACTTATTGTGATTTTCTCTTGTAGAGAATCTGTCTTCATTTTGAATTTAAAACGATGTTTTGAATTTAGACCAAATAAAAATATGATAATAAATATAATGTATAGGATAGTAAGAAATATTAAAATTTTGAAATATTATATTTTAAGTCAGGAAGGTACCCCTCGTGTTACGCTACATGACGAACAGAAGGTTGCGTGAAGGACATGAACTGAGAAAAATAGTTATTAGAAGGGGGAGGGGAACACTTATTAGAAGGGTCATGTTTTTAATCGACTTTCATTTTTGTTTAGTGAAAAAAGGTTGGGTGTTTTTCTGTGAAATAATACTAATAATAAAAATGCATACTTCTTTTAACAATAAAAACAAGATAAATTAAATATTTTTCCGCTGAGTGAATTTTTCTTTAATAATTCTTCATTATTTGCTATTTCTTCATAAAATTCTTCACAAGAATTAACAAAATTGCACTTGAACTTATTTCAGCGTTTCTACGTTCAGTTGTTTTTTTTTGTTGATGTCCACACCCTATTACCGAAAAAACCCTTTCCATTGCACCATTGGTTCCCGGTAAATGTAATGCAATCATGTTTGCCATTAAGTATGGAGGCTATATGTCCAATCCGGGACTGTCCCGCATAATCCGGGACGTCTGGTCACCCTATTCTAATGTTCAATATTTTTATTTTGTCTATTCTAGTTTTAGCTGGCATAGTTCTTACCTTCATTTCATTGCTTGGATTCTGCTGGTATCATTTTTATTCATCCTCCACGTCTCAGCAACATAGGTCAAAATATGCCCTATTTATCAGCTTTTTACACTTCATTGGAACCTCCCTAGGCCATAACATACTGTTACAGAAAGAACTCTGAAATGTCTGATTACTCTAGTTATCAATTTATAAGAGTAATCTGGTTTACTAGAATGCGGAAAAAAAAAAAAAGGTACATTATGCTGTACCTGAAGATAATTTACAACTAAAGTGAGAAGATTACTTAAATTTTCTCGAAAAAAAAATTAAACAAAACAGTGAGCAAGGATATTACGCACTTTGTTCAGCTAGGAAGTTGCCAATATAAATTACTGCACAATATGGCAAATCCTGGATTTTAGACAACGACAGGACAAAAGATCTGGAAATCATTTGGTAATTAAAAAGGATCAAATTCCTTCTGTTTTTACATTTAATTCCACAAGCAGATAAACTCTTTCACCACGTCTGTTCCTCTCCCATTTTCACTTGTTTTAAATGTGTTTTAACGTTGGGTATTCCGTAAACGAGACCTGAGAATAATTCACGCTTTTTTTATTTTTTTATTTAGAAAAATAAATGGATAAATAATTGCTAGCTTTGCGTCTTGGCTCTAAAACTCGCAGAATAAATTAGAGAAGGACGACTTGGCAATAACATTCTCTCTTTCTCAGCTTCCAACCAATTTCTTAAAACGCGAAAAGCATTTGCGCGAATTTTTTTATTTTAGGGATGGAAATTTAATTAAATCTTATTCTTAAGCCTTATTGATTTACTCAGAAATCAGAACTGTCGACTAGCTTACGCAATTCAGTTAACTTACAGAGCTGTCTATTTCCCCTAAGGATTGCAGTTGGAAAAAAGATCAGCTTCTTGTACACGCGTTCTTAAGAAGCAGAAAGGGGGGGGGGGGGGATCGCCTTTTTAGTTATTTACCAAGATCTTGAAAATCAAATCTCCTAGAGAGAGAATATAAGTAAATACAATCATCTCTTAAAATCTTGGATTTGCGCTTCCCAAAATAAAACTGCACTTCTTACGTTGCCATAAATAATAATAAGTATTATTAAAAACCACAGTAAATAAGCACCAATGATTAGAAAGTGTGAATCTCAGTAAATACCTTTACACGCTTATCATTTAAGTTTTAAGATTAAAACGAAATTCAAATTTCTACGTTCTCCCCACACCGGGTGGAAAAAAACCAGAGTTCTATTCCCATTGATGACGTCAACATTTTTAGGGGCCTTTTCTTCGTAGCCGAGTTAGTTAGTCTCAGAGACAAATTTACACAGAACACATGTCGTTTGCAGACATAATATAGTACTGTATACGGGTCAATAAAGCCGTAGCCCAGTGCCACGGTGCATAAGTGCACGTGCCTTTAGTAACCGGGGTTCAAGGCCATAACTGCTGAATGTGGTGCTGCTTGTTGTATTCTCTGTCTTGTGAACTCCTCTGACCGTGTGGTCATCCCGGAATATTAACAGAATATTTATAGTCTAAGTCGCTGATACGCCTAAACCCTACAACAATCTTAGCATCTTGTAGAACCTCGACAATATAGCTGAATTATAATTTTAAACGGTTTCTATAATTCCCACTAGTTACTTCAGTGGTCTGGGTAGCTGAAACCACATTATAATGGGCTTAGGATTTTCAATCGGATTAGATCTGAAGAAATGGTAAATTCGCTACAATTTTGCACTGATAATTCTTACTTTATATTCACATGCAACTATGGTACTGTTTTTTTTTATATGAATTGTCTAAGTAAAATAATATAAAATTAATTAAATTAAAACAGTATGGAGAAAGAATTTCAATGTCACTACATTCGTCTTCTTTTCTTTTTACTGAATGCATTAGTCGAGAAAAAATAGTCGAGAAAAATAAAGCAACAAATATTCGTATTTTCACAATATGCGTATTTTGATGTTGAATTTACTTAAATACATTTTCTTTGTCTGTCATTTCATAATTTATAGAAACATAATGGTGGATAAACATAAGTAATGTGAAACTTCTTCGACCATTATTGCTCTTGACAGTAGGCTTTCAGGGGGTAGGGGTTAATATTATTACAAACAATTAACCTGATAACTAACTTTTGATTAAGCACTTGAGAGTCCAACTATTTAATTAGACTTCGTTTAAGCTGCGGCATTAGTATGAGTAACTTACCCAATGTTACATTTCCGAGACTGAAGTCTCAACTGTTTCCAGTATTTCAATTAGAATCAGCACAGTAGGTACATGTTAAACGTGGAAAACCCAGATCTCTAGAAAATCAGAAGATGGACCTCAAGCTTCAACAAAATCGATTACGCTAATTTCCAGTTTACTGAAGGAAAAACATAACACACAGTGGATTCAGAAAAACGAAAAAATTTTAATAAGGGGCTTCGTCCATCGAAAGTGCAATGCGTACATACGAGGAGTGACAATAAAGTTTCCAGACTGATGCAATAAAAACAAAGTGAAGGGGTTGAAAAAAGGTTTTATTTTTATACAAAGTAAGCACCACTTGATTGAATTCACTTATTACACCGTTTTAAAAGTTTCTGAAAAGAGTCAGCGAACGAGTCCAGACGGTTGCGTTTTTCTTTATGTCCTCAACGTTTTAAAATTTATTTCCTTTCAGAGCAGTTTTCACCTTGAAAAAGAGGTAGCACTTCGCTGGTGCTAAATCGGAGGAGTAGGGTGGATGTTTGATCTGTACAATGTCATGTTTCGTCAAACTTCTTCACAATAAGTGCGGAATCAGTAGAGGCATTGTCGTAGGACAAGAATCAGCTGCCTTTCTCTCAAAATTGCAGCCCGAGAAATGAGCTTCAATAGTCTTTAAGAACCCATACGTACAACGCAGAATTGACTGTCTCCCCTTCAGGTACAAATTCCTTGTGTGAATGAAAAGGTGTGAATTACACCCTGTATGCCAGAAAACATGATCAGCATTGTCTTGAACCTGGACTTCTGTAAATGAAACTTGAGCTGTGGTGATGATTTTGAAGTCCACTGACGCTTAGTCTGGCGCTTCTTCTGTTTGTCGTGCTGAAAAACCCAACACTCATCTCCAGTGAAAATACAGCCCAGGAAATTAGGAGTATCTTAACAAGTCTGGATGAAATCTTCCCATGAGGCTGGCTGTGCGGCACAAATTTTGAACTGTCCTCCCTTTTCCCCAAATCTTCATGCAGAATTTGAAGAATCGTCTCGTTCTTCATATCTAACCCATCAGCCATCATTCTAACACACCGGTACGATTTAACGTTTTTAATATTTCATACGTTTCTCTTTCAGATTTTCCAAGTTTAAAACAAAATTTGATATTCGTTCGTTGCTCCATTGCAAAATCGCGTTAATGCCACTAACAAAATTGGTTGTTACTTTCAACCTGTCAGCTTACTAGACAATCTCTCTACCACCACCTGTTGGAGGACGTTTGAACTACAACACACCACTTCCGTTTATTCTCAAACCCATAAAACATTACCCCAACAGTACTAGCCCGAAATTTTGTTTGCCACACCTCATAGATTTTCTTTATGTTCACAGGTAAGAACCATAGGTGCACCGACGCAGGAAGCTGAAGAGATTCCTTCAAAAACATTGTTTTATATCTGTACTGTTATGTATTGACGCTTGTAAAAGATACTGTGAAATGTACGAGTCTCTCCACCCCTCCGCCAAAGAAAGTTTCTCATCCGTTCCACTCTCTCTCTCAGAAAATATTATTATTGTATTCAACCGCAGCCTTATCCGATGGTATCAAAAAGGGCGAAAAAGAAAAAAATTAGATGAACTAATAATTAAACAAAAGTAATGATGAACAAGTATGCCACGGAAAGGGAAATAATGATTGAAGGAGCAGTAATTGAAAAGGTGGAGTCATATACTTATCTGGGACAAGTTATTAGCTGTAATAATGATAAATGGCTGGAAGTCAAGAGAAGAATAAATTTTGGATGGATAGCATTCAGAAAATATAGTCACATACTGAAGAGCAATATCCCAGTTTGTCTGAAACGTAAAATAATGAATCAATGTATACTCCCCACCATGACTTATGGAAGTGAAACTTGGGCACTCACCAAAAGAATGGAAGAAAAGATGAGAACTACACAGCGAAGAATGGAACGAATTATATTGGGAATCAGACTGTTAGATAAGAAGAGAAACACATGGATTAGGCAGCAAACTCAAGTAGTAGTAGTGGCATGTGATGCAAGAAAGCAAATGTATGACCTTATGCAGCATCAGCCAAAAAAAAAAAAAAAAAAAAACACCATTCCCTCCAAATGCCTGTCCAGTTCCTCCTTAAATTTATTCAATCTATCAACTTCCACAACGACAGATGGAAGTTTGTTCCAGCAATTAACCACCCGCTGGCTAAAGGAAAATTTCCGCACATCTATTCTACATCTGTCTTTTCTTAATTTGAATTTATGCCCCCTTAGATTCGTAATCTGAACAAGTGGAAGGATCCCATCAGAATTCAGCGTGTTCAACCCATTCAAGGCCTTATATACCTCAATCAGATCACCGCGCAGGTGCTTAGTCTCCAGCCACTGCAATTTGCAGCACTTAAGCCTCTTGGTAAGAGGATCCCTTCATTCCCCTCACCAATCTTGTTGCCCTTCTCTGTACACGCTCAAGTAAATCTACATCCTTCCTAAAATGAGGCCTCCAGACCTGTACGCAGTACTCAAGCCGTGGCCTGACCATTGCCTTATACAGAGGGATAATCACCTCCTTTTCCCTACTAGCAAAATTCCTATATATCATTGACAAAACCCCATGACCTGCCCTGGCAGCCTGTCTGCATTGCTCAGAAAACTTCATATCTGCCTGCACAATTACTCCCAGGTCTTTTTCATTTTCTACCACCTTAAGTGTGGTACGTTTCTCTGGGGTTACTTCTACCCATATGTAGTACTTTGCATTTGTCAAGGTTAAACTTCAGTTGCCACTTCTTAGCCCATCTGCCCAAATTATCTAGATCCTGTTGCAGTAGCATACTGCCATTACTGTCATTAACAACCCTGCCAACCTTTGTATCATCTGCAAACTTCGACATTAAGCCTGATATACCTTCATCAATATCATTGATAAATATACAAAACAACAGTGGACCTAACACCGAACCCTGTGGGACTCCACTAATAACATTAGTCCAAGAAGAGCAGCACCCATTGATTACCACCCTCTGTCTTCTAGCACTTAACCATCCTTTTATCCATTGTAGCAACTTACCCTTAATACCATACTGCTCCAATTTATACAATAGTCTTCCATGCGCAACAGTGTCAAAAGCTTTCCTGAAATCCAAATATATGATATCAAAATTATTTTTCGCATCCAGTTCCTTTGTAACCACATCATAATATCCTATCAAATTTGTCAGACAAGACTTTCCCTTAACAAACCCATGCTGTGTCTGAATTATTGCTGCAGTCTTGTCTAGATGATCCTGCAATGCATCTTTAACCAGCGACTCCATTATTTTACCCGGAACAGAAGTTAAACTAACTGGTCTGTAATTTCTCGTGTCACCCTTCGATCCCCCTTTGTGAATTGGGGATACATTTGCACATCTCCAGTCCGTGGGAACCTCCCCTGAGTCCAAGGATGCTCTCATAATTATGGCTAAGGGTTTGCTTAGTTGCTTTGCCGTCTCCTTTAATATAACTGGATAGATCCCATCCACTCCAGGTGCTTTTCTTACGTTTAACTTCAACAATTTCTCTTCCACTTTGCTCTCGGTTATTACAAAATCATTAAGTATCTTGCTACAATTTGATAACCTTCTGCCATTTTCAAACCGTAATAATTCTTCACGTGTGAATGTAGATGCAAAATACTCATTCAGTTTGTTTGCTATCTGAGCAGGATCATCAACAGTCGAACCATCGATGTCAAGTGGACCGATCAGATTCATCCCCTTCCTTTTAGAGTTTATATAAGTAAAGAAATCCTTGCTGTTTTTCTTAGCATCTTTTGCCAAGGATTTCTCGTAATCTGCCTTCACCTGCCGAACCTCCTTTGTGACCTGATTACAGATTAACTTATATCTGCCATATGCTTCTGAGTCGCTTGATAATTTATATGCATCCCATGCATTTTTCTTCTCTGTTACGACATTCTTATCAAAACTAAAGAACTAAAATGGTCTTGGGCAGGACACATAGCTCGAAGACATGATGACAGACGGACTAAGAAAATAACAGAATTGTACCCAAGAGGAGCTAGAAGAAAACCTGGAAGACAAAGGCGGAGATGGATAGATGAAATTCATGAGTTTTTGGGTAGTAAATGGATGGCCAGTGCTCAAAACAGAAGGAACTGGAAAGTGCTGGAGAGGCCTTCATCCTGCAGTGGATTGAAAATGGCTGATCATGATGATGATGAATAATTAAAATAAACGAATGACAACAGTGAAGTGATAGATTCCATACCAGGGTAATATCTTCCTTTGTTTCTTCTTATCACAACTGTCATCAAAAATAATTCCCAGTAGGGATATGTTTCAGGTCACAAACTGTTATTTACATATCAAGTTATGTGAGTGGTAGCACACCTTGTAGAAAAGGCTCGGGTTCGAATCTCGTCAATGAATGACACTAAGAACTTTTATGGGGGTGGTTTCCCCCCACTCTGTGGCTGAGGTAGTTGGTCTCAGGCGTGAAAGCAAGGTTCTTTGCTTCGAAGCTTGTTTTTCGTCTAGGAAACAAACAAATCGACCACAGAACACAAATTTTATGGACATTATACATATGTGCAGATGTGTTGGTTCTCGGGTAGCATTAAATGACTTTTTTCTTTTTTTAAATACAGTATTAGGTTAAACAGGCAAATTTTATCCTCCGTCCTTGGTAGGATGACAAAGCAGACGTCCAAAGCTTATATTTCGTATGTCTCAATAACATATGTGAAAACATGGATGGGTAAGCACTTAACTACTCAGCCTACCGGCAAATCCGTCCCAACGCTTATTGTCAAACTTTTTTTTTTTTTTTTTTTTAATAAAAGAAAAAAGAGTATATACGTTCTATATATACTAATGCTCATTTTTGGTTATAATATAGCCAAGTATTTTATTAGAAGTAATTCTTTTATAGGAAACGGCTAGATGAACTTGCAATTTTATAAAAAAATTGCATCAGCATTCCAATATGTTGGCAGAAAAGATTTTTACTTCGTAAATGAAGCTCAAACCAAAAAGGGAGGGGGAGGGAGAATCATTACATAGACGTCACATAATGAGTGCCTTCATTTAGCTGCACGTGCAGCGGGGTCGATTTATAGGGATCACTAGAAACAAGCGATAACAACTGCATGGCAAATGTACCGACGCTTTCCCCCCAGTTCTTACCCAGATCTGGTCCTGGCTACAATAAGCTAATCAGTTTTCTCGTTTCAAAGCCAGTCATATTCCCATGGTAACGAACAACGGACAGAGCACAAGATGGTGCACTTCATCAACCAGTTCTTTGAATAAAAACTGGAGAAAAGACTCGATTACGTGTACATAATATCCCATTCAATAATCATTTTCATCCAAATGAGCTACGATAGTAAACGAGAAATATTTAAAAAGGGACCACAGCTGCACGTTGGAATCGATTGGTATCGTTGAAGTACTTAGGTCTATAATTTACTGATTTAATAGTTCAATAAAATTGCCATACTGTTAATGATGCACACCGAATACTGGATGCGAAGATTATTTGTTGAATATTAAGATAAGCGTCCACTAAGACTTATTGTTTTAAAATAAAATAAAAATCACGTATATATTAATTAATTATTAAATTAAACTAGTAATATTAATTTTAGAATAAAAAATAATTGTAACAATTAATTATATTTATTTTATAACCGACAATTACAACCGTTAGGGGACACTAGTTTCATACTATTCGATGTTCGAGTATGTGTTGAAATGTAGTATTAAAAAATCTCTCTCTCTCTCTCTCTCTCTCTCTCTCTCTCCAAAAAAAGAAGATTCTTGTCGTTTAAAGTGAGTATTACAAAGAACTGAAACATTTCTGTCGAATATTTGTGGCACGAACACTCAGGAATTAAATCGATAGAAAATTCTGCACTTACTTAAAAAGATGGTGTAATTATACCCTCTTGTGTGTCGACTTTCTTCGATTCACTTAAGTAGAACTCTAATTATCCTTGGTTATTATGCAAGTCACAGAAGTATTTCTGTAGCCGTGTCTTCCATATAATTTCTCATTGAAATATGATTTATTTGAATTTAAGCGAAAAGAAATTCAACAAATTTTCGCAATGTTTGCAAAGAGAATTTTAAATTAGCATCAAGTAGACTTTGATTTTTGCCGATAGGGGCGCACTATGCATATTAGCTACCGCGCTCCATTCAATTTTTATTATATATTCAACTAAGCTTTTAAAATTTTCTCGGTAGAATTTATTCTGATATTTGACAATGGTAATGCCATTAAGACTTACTTCTTACATACAAAAATCTTGTTGCAAAAAATTAATATGATAAAAAATGGAATATGATAATTCGACTCGAATTTTTCCCAAATATTCATCTTCCGTGTTTGCTAAATGAATATTTTAGAAAATTTAAGTGCAATGGATATGGGAGTAAGGAGAAAGAAAGAAAGACAGGAGAACTTGCATTAAGTAATGGAAAAGTTGAATTCAAATGTCAGATAGGGAAGTGAGTGATGGGCTACTTAATGGTTGCAAAATAAGTACTTGCCAATTATTGGGGATATGTCACTACTAGCAGCCACTCTTTGCCACAGCAATTGTATTTCAATCTGTCAGCGAAACATTTCACACGTTTGAAGCTTCTAAGAAGAAGAAGGTTTTTATTCTTCCTTCTTTTTTTTTTCTGGTTTATTTATTATTATTATTTATGCCAGTGCCAATATCGAAAAATTTCTAATTCGAAATTAACTGACGTTACAGATTCAATTTGAACATTATTTGAAAATGTTTCTGGGACTCAGCTCTAGATCTGTCATTATTAGGGGCGTATATGACCCTGGTCACTATGAATTTCCTTTTGCATTTGATTAAGTGCCGTGTTAAGCGCCAAAGCAACTAAGGCTATGCAGCGTCAGTATATTGTCTAAATTGCATGTATTCTGTGGTCGATGTGCCATTTGCTGGACAAAAAACCCCAAATTAACTCAACCCCATTATGAAAAAAAGCCTCTCTCCTCTCACTGTGGATTTAGCTCCTTGTGATTTTTTTGTCTCCTTGTAAGGTCATATTTTCAACGAGTGAAGCAATTGTTCAAAATGAGACACGGAGACTATTCAGAATTTTGAAAGAAGCCATCAGCAGTAGCAGAAGCGTTAAAATCGGCGTAGTCTCCTTAGCTATTTAGACTGAGAAGACTACTTTGAAGGGGATCAATCTATTTGAATAACTAGTAAGGTTCATTTTTCAAACAGTTCAGTCCCAGAACTTTTTAATCACATCTCGTATGTGAAGCTGTTGTAAATTTACATAACAGTCATCTGCTAAGGGCTGAACTGTAATTGAAATATTTCCGGAAATATTAAATACTGAAACGGCAAGGAAGGTTAAGAGCCCGTAGGGAAAAGTGTTGGGAGGGAAGAGTCACTTCTGCGAATAATCGAACATCAAGACCGAGATCGAAGATTGTGTTCTTAATTCTATCGAAGTAATCTAACCTCATGGTTTAATTAAAATGTTCTCAAGAATGGATAGAAAAATTGCTTTTGGCTTTAAAAGACAATTGATTCTGGAGTAAGGAAATACATTGCCTGAAAGTTGATAAGAAATCGGTAATGCCACCTAATAACTAGGTAGTAATGACTATTTGAATTAGTTATAATAAGATGGAGATCAATTAAACACAGTCGTTCCCCATATCTATGTCTAATTAATTGGATCCGGTTTAATTTAAAAGTTTAATTTTGGACGACTGCAAGAGAACACAGAAGTGTCACACCAAAGTACTAAAGAACCATTAAAAGTAAAAGGTGAAGTTAAAGGACAGGCTAGCTGCAGAAACGATCTAAGAATCAAGCCAAAATAGCACACACGGAACAACAAACAACGAACAAAGGCAATGGCCATCAAATCAGCCCCAACGCTGAGTTTATCCCTCGTGAAGCGAACCTGAATTGTCGATGGAAATTATTCGCCATTGCCACAGGGTAGCGTTTAAAACACGCCTCTTTCCACTAAATCATTTAATCTGGGGTCTCGGCCATTGTACTCATGCACGCTTCAAAATGTACCTCGTGCGTTTACAGCGAGCCATTATCTGATGCATCCAACTACGTTATCTCCCTGAAGAATGTCGACTAGCGAGTGCCTGCAAGGAAAGATACGCTAATTAAACTTGGAATTAAATTATCATTTCAACCAGGCAGTTTTCGAAAGGGGGCAATGCACATGGGTTACTGTAACTCTCGATAGGTCGAAACGCGAACAGTTTCTGGTCGCTAGTCTATAAAAGAAGGATACTCTGAGCAAAAGGTCGGGAATTTGTAATCAATGCAGCAAGCAGTTTTATTAACCGTTTATTATTAGCGATTTTAATGCTGTGTATGTGCGCGTGTTCCTTTCAATGACGCAGGGGGAAGGGAAAGAAGAAAAGAGAAGTACTCTTGCATTTCCTATCAAATAATTACCGTTGTCAGTAATCGGCTTTTAATTGGATTCAGCTTCACCTTGTTCAACAGCAAGCCAACTGCAAGAGATTTGCTGTAATATCCCCAGGCTCCCAAAGAAGTTGTCACTGTAAGCAGATCGTTCCCAATTTCGTATAGCTTACGTATACAATGGTGAATTGACTATAAAACCCACAGTTGACGAATTTTTTTATAAAATTTTTCTCTAAATAAACTACCATTTAAAAAATCCACGTGGTGTTAGCGTGATTATTTATAGAGAAAAATTTCAAACGGAACATCATTTCCTCATTTCATTAGATTTAGGATTTTCAAACTTAAGTTGGAATGTCTAAACTTATTTTGGCTATTCGAATGCAAAGTTATATCCACTTTCCTCTGGCCCTATTTTATATTTATGTTTTAAATTATTTAAATATATATTTACGGGTACTAGATACGAGAGGATGTTGAAAAAGTTTCTACCCTCTCATAGAAGGAATTCTGAAGAGTTGTCCAAACTTTAGTGATTAAGTTAATTTTTAATCTTTAGTTATTAATTTTTAACATAGTCCCACACAACAAGTCAACACGCTTTCTGCCATGATCATCTAGGTTTCTTAACCGACTCAAATAAAATTCTGATTTTCACTCAAACCACTTGTAGACTGCATCCATCATAGAGTTGTCACTGTCGAATTTCTGTTCTTTCAAGTAATTTTTTAGATTTGGAAAGAGAAAATAGTCCGATGGAGTAAGTAGGGCGGACACTGCAATAGCTCGAACCCACAGTAACGCAGTGTTGCACGAGTCACAAATGCTGTATGTGCTGATGCATTGTCTTGATGCAAAATTACTCCTTTGGATAATTTCTTGTGCCTCTTAAGCTTCAGTTCCTCGCGGAAACATCTCAGTAGATTAGAATAATACTCGGCATTGATAGTGGCACTTCGTTCAAGGAAATTAACCATGGTCACTCCTGCATCCCAGAATATGGATGCCATGGCTTTCCCAGCCAAGTTCTGCACTCGAAATTTTTTAGGAGGGGAAGAAGAGGAATGTTTTCTACTGTTTCGATTTTTTTTTTTTTTTTTTTTTTGTTTGTTTCATAGGGTTGAAATGATGCATCCATGTTTCGTCCATACTGACATACCGCCCCCTAAAACAGTTTCATTAGCTTGAAAATGCTGCACAATCTCAAGGCAACACCTCACTCTCTCCCGCTTCTGATCTGTATTCAGTGTTTTAAGGACCCACCTCGAAGAAACCTTCATTCCTAAAACATTCATGCACTCGCTCATGAGAGACGTTGAATGTCTCGATGTGCTGCAATGTTATTCTGCGGTCTTGCATGATCAGGTCATGAATGGCAACCACATTTGCACGTGTCGACACGGTAACAGGCTTCTCACTGCGGAGTGCGTCGTCCACGCTTAAATTCTGCAAACCAGTTAATTTAACCGTGGCGTATGACGAGCAAGATTCCCCTCATGTTTGCTGCATATCTTCGTAACCAGCAAACATAAAAGCAAGAGTAGTCAGGTGTGAGGATGCATAAGTACACGGGCTTTGAGTGACCACAGTTCATTCTCGCGTGACTGCTAAATGCAGTTATGTTTCTTGTATTCTGTCTATCTTGTGAGCTCCTCTGACCGTGTGGTCATCCTGGAGTATAAATAGATTTTTTTTTTTTTTTTTTTGTCAGAAAAGTAGATTTAAGATGGATGGTCAGTGCCAATTATGTGGCCTGTTTTGAATTAATGAATCCTGGCGTCAGAAGGTTAGTAGAAGCTGTCTTAAACAACTTGCCGAATGAATCGATACTCCACCCTTCCCTCTTTGAAACATACTCTGATGCTCACACAGCAAACAGCAGTTAGCTGCAAGCATACCAGACGTAGGTGTCTGGTATGCTTGCAGCTAGCAGACCTGTGTTGTTCATCGCATCCACCTATTAAAGTTGTTCACCGAAAGGTCAGTTTGTTTGTTTGTTCCTAACCTATTTGCACCAGTAAAATGATCTGCAATTGCAAGTTTGTGCGTAATTTAATCAAATTTTAAGTAAATGAATGAAATATGGGTGATAACATGAAAACAGCTGGAGGATCTGGGAAGACTGATAAAGCGTTGTTGAATAGGAGTAGGGGGCGAGACAACTGTAAAACATTGGAAAAAAATGGTACAACGGAATTTAAGTTCTCGTAACAATTTAAAGAAACAAAAATATTAGTGATAGTAGACGATGCATTATGACTGTGGTTTATGCAAGACAGACAGCACGGAACTATAATCAGTGTACCCATAAAAGCAGCATCAAAGAAAAGGCCTTTGTGTTACATCAAAGGGTTGATGGTGCAGAAAATTTTACAGCAAGTGATGGATGGCTTGGACGTTAAAAAAAAAACAAAAAAAACTGTCATGGTATTCGTGCATTGAGTATTAGCGGAGAGAGATTATCGCTGGTCATTCCGCTGCTCAAAAATTTACAGAAGATCTAACATTATTTATCAAAAAAAAAAAAATTGGAAAATAACTGTACAATATGGACGAAAAAAAAAAAAAAAGGTCTAAATTATAAGATATTACCTATAAAAACAATTGCCTGTAGAATCAGGATACAAAGAAATTCAAGCAGAAACTCAAGGTCACTGCATGGAGACAACTAGAACTCACAAATTGCTCCCTTTTTTGTTGATTGTAAATCAATTAACCGTAGAGTTTTAAAAATAAAAGTTGTTGGCCTTTACCGGTTTACTACCATTCACAAAAATGGATTCTCCATTCAAAGAATGTGTGTGTTTTGTTTTTTTCGTGAATTCATACCTTCTTTAAAGAAATCGAAGAAAATAAGCTTAAAAGCGCTATTCTCTTTTTGAATAACAGTCCTCCACATTCAAGTTCTGAGGAACTTGATACATTTCTCCACATCGTTGTTGTTGTTGTAGTAGAGTTTTAGGAACGTCGGCGACTAAAGCCATATTGCTCCGTATATAGATATTGTCTGATGGACGAAAAAGCAGAGTTTCTGAGACACCATCCTACTCTCGCTAACTGAGCTACCTAATGAAAAAGGCCCATAAAAATTCCTCACGTCATCGACAGACTAACTCAGATATTTTCCACACGGTGTAGGAAGGACGGCGATGCTACCAACTGTGCTACCCACGAGGGCATTCCTCCACATGAACCTCCACACTTCAATTCTGGGGAGAATTAGAATATGGAGGTTCATGTGAAGGAATCCTCACGAACCTCCACATTCTGCCGAACGTAAATATCTTTGATCCAGCCTTTACCCATAAAAAAGTAAAGTGCAGCCATTATCAACCCACTGCAGGATGGAGGCCTCCTCAACAATTCATGCCGAGGGAAATGGACCATAATCTGCCACGCTGGTCCAGTACGGATTGGCAGATCGACCGTATTCAGCAGTCAGGGGCTCGAACCCCGGTCTACTCAAAGAGCGTGTGCTACAAAGAGCGGAGGCATAGGCTGGATCAAATTGCCAACGACGCCATGTAAGCGAAAGCTTTAGAGTTCATTTCGAAAAAATATATACAAATAAAAGACACGAATCGTTAAGAATTATCAACGTCAAACACGTGTTTACAATATTATTATTATCAGCCATGCGCAGGATATCATCATCAGGATATCAGGGTTTGCCAAGCCCATACTCACCAGATGTGAGCCCCTGGGGTTGACATGCCCTCGTGGTAGCACAGTTGGTAGAATCGCCATCCTCCGCACACCGTGTGGAAAAGACCAGAGTTCGAATCCCGTCGATGACATGAGGAATTTTTTATGGGCCTTTTTCACAATGCGGCTGAGTTAGTCGGACTCAGCCGAGGGTAACATGGTTTTTTCTCCCGGAAACTCGGGTTTTTCGTTCAGCAAATGGCAAATCGACCACAGAACACCTGCAACTTACATACAGAATATACGGAGCAATATGGCCTTAGTTGCCGATGCTCCTAAAACTCTAACAACCAAACCCTATTACAATATAACAATAGCATGGAACGAAATTGTAAATTCAAATATTACTAAATCTTGGAGAAAACTGTCCTGAGGTTGACAACGCTAATGAATGAAGAATACAGTTTATTAACTAATTTGCAAACTGAAGATTTTGAAGAGTAACAGCAAGGTGGTTGTTGTAGGTTTTAGGAGCATCAGAGATTATGGCCATATTGCTCCATGTATACTCTCTGTAAATTGCGTGTGTTCTGAGGGAGAATTTCGGTTTGCTGGACGAAAAACCTGAGTTTCCGGGAGAAAAACCTTGCTACCCTCGCCTGAGACCGACTAACTCAGCCACGTTGTGCAAAATGGCCCATAAAAAGTCCTCCCATCATCAATGGAACCCGAACTCAGGACTTTTCCACCCGGTGTGAGGACAGTGATCCTGCCAACTGTGCTAACAAGGGCAAAAACAGCAAGGTGACTTGCAACTATGGATTCTAAAATGTTTTCTAAGAAAACATCAATTATTTGTTGTAAAATTAAATTATACACGAATCATGCACGTTGTGATAGAGACATCTAAATATTCCATCATCTAAACAAATAAAAATTACAAATTTTATGTAAGCGAAATGAAAATAAAATTAAGTTACGTATATGAGGTGTGCCTATAAAGTTCCCGGATTGGTGTAGTCTGAAAATAAACGGAAGTGGTCTTCTCTAGTTCAAACTTCCTCCAACAGATGACAGTACAGAGATTGTCCAGTAGGCTGAAAAGTTGCAAGTAACAACCATTTTCGTTAGTAGCGTTAACTTTCCATGTCACGATTTAAAAAATAAATAAATTTTCTGTTTATACTCCAGGGCGACCACACGGTCAGAGGAGTTCACAGGATAGAGAGAATACAAGAAACAGCACTGTATTTAACAGTCACGGGTTTGAACCCCGGTTATTCAAAGCAGGGGAGCAGCGAACAAATATCAAATTTCGTTTTAAACTGGGAAAAATCTGCAACAGAAACGTGTGAAATATTAAAAACTGTTCATGTTAATGAAAAATTAAGTCTTACCAGTGCGTTTCAAATGGAAGAGGTTCAAAGATGGACGTGAGGATGTTCGAGATGACCCAAGAAGTGGGCGTCCGCCAATCTGTTTAAATGAGGATGTAGTTGCAAAATTTTGGGAAATTCTGAGAAAAGATCGTCGTTTCACCCTCAAAATGATGGCTGATCATTTGGATATAGTGGCATAGCCAGGGTAGGGTCAGCAGGTGCATTGTATCCCCTAAGGCCGAAATCTGGTATTGTGGCGCATTTTTAGAAAGCAAATGGCGTATTTTTTTGTGAATTGCAATTGGTGCTTCTTTTTTTTTTTTTCTTTTTTTTTTTTTTTTTCTGAATGTACCTGCAGACAAAAATCCCTTGGCTAAGCCACTGGTTGGATATGAATGAGGAGACGATTTGTTAAATTCTGCATGAAGATTATAGGGAAAATGTGCAAATTTGTAACGTAGCCTTACGGATGAGCAGAAGCAACGAAGAGTATCATGTGAAGACTTCATCCAGACTTATCAAAACAATCCTAATTTCCTGGATGAACTGTCACTAGAGATGTGTTGCGTTTTTCAGTACAACCCAGAGACAAGGTGTTAGAGCATGCAGTGGACTTAAAAATCATCAAAAGCCCCAAAAAGTTTCGTTTACAGAAGTCATAAGGAATTGATTCATATGGAATTTATATCTGGAGGGTAGAGAGGGAGGCTTTCTACGTAGAGGTGCTTCAAAGACAGCTGAAGTGAATTTCCCGAATGACACCGCAATTTCGAGAAAAAGGCAGCTGATTCTTTTGCACGATAATATCGCCGCCCATTTCGTACTTGAAGACATTTCTGACGAAACATGGCATTGTACAGATCGACCATTCCAACCTGCTCGCCAGATCTGGCATCAGCGAATTCCTTCCTCTTTTTCTCAAGGTGAAAAGTGCCCTCCTAGTAAAGAGATTAAGGTGTTGAGGGCATAGAGAAAAACGTAACCACTGAACTGAACATCATCTCTTTGGACGTCTTCGCTGACTCTTTTCAGAAACTTTTGGAACGGTGTAATAAGTGTATTTAATCAGGTGGTGATTATTTTAATAAAAAATAAAGCTTTTTTGAGCTCCTTCTCACTTGGTATTCCTTTTATTGTACTAGTCCGAGAACTTCATTACTACACCTTGTATATACTCTACTTTGATTCCCCGCTTTAACTGACTTTCGATTAACCGACCATATACTGGCCCCGATCACATTGCAATGGTACTGCACTACTTGGAAACAAATAACATCTTTTTTGTGATGACATTTGTTTTGAAAAGATTGTCTGAAATTTATTTAAAATGAGAGATGACATTACATGGCCAAATGATTAACCATTTGGCCATGTAATGTCATCTCTAAATGGTTAATCTATCATTTCCACTTCCTACTAATTTCAAACAAATGTGTTTGAAAGCAGTTTAGTACTACGCAAACTCGTTGTGAAAGGAAAGTTTGTTCTGTAGTTTGAGGTCACATTTATCATATCCTACTTATGCCACTCACATTCACATTAATGTAGTAGTAGTGTCAGATTATGAGAAATCTTTGACAAAGGATGCTAAGAAAAACAGCAAGGATTTCTTTACTTATATAAACTCTAAAAAGAAGGGGATGAATCTGATTGGTCCACTTGATATCGATGGTTCGACTGATGATGATCCTGCTCAGACAGCAAACAAACTGATGCGTATTTTGCATCTTCATTCACACATGAGGAGTTATTAAGGTTTGAAAATGCCAGAAGGTTATCAAATTGTAGCAGGGTGCTTAATGATTTTGTAATAACTGAGAGCAAAGTGGAGGAGAAATTGTTGAAGTTAAACATAAGAAAGGCACCTGGGGTGGATGGGATCTATCCAGTTATATTAAAGGAGGCGGCAAAGCAACTAAGCAAACCCTTAGCCATAATTATGAGAGCATCCTTGGACTCAGGGGAAGTCCCCACGGACTGGTGATGTGCAAATGTATCCCCAATTCACAAAGGGGGATCGAAGGGTGACACGAGTAATTACAGACCAGTTCGTTTAACTTCTGTTCAGGGTAAAATAATGGAGTCACTGGTTAAAGATGCATTGCAGGATAATCTAGACAAGACTGCAGCAATAACTCAGTCACAGCATGGGTTTGTTAAGGGAAAGTCTTGTCTGACAAATTTGATAGGATATTATGATGTGGTTACAAAGGAACTGGATGCAAAAAATAATTTTGATGTATTTTTTTTTTTACTCCAAAGCACGACAACAAAGTCAGTAGAGTTTACAATAAATCGGCAATACAAATATTTATCGTAATTAGTAGTCACGGGTTTCAACCCCACCAAGGAACGCGTACTATGCACTCTCACTCCTAACCACTGGGCTACGTCATATCATATATTTGGGTTTCAGGAAAGATTTTGACATTGTTTCGCATGGAAAACTATTGTACAAATTGGAGCAGAATGGTATTAAGGGTAAGTTGCTACAATGGATAAAAGGATGGTTGAGTGGGAGAAGACAGAGGGTGGTAATCAATGGGTGCTGCTCTTCGTGGACTAATGTTATTAGTGGAGTCCCACAGGGTTCAGTGTTGGGTCCACTGTTTTGTATATTTATCAATGATATTGATGAAGGTATATCAGGCTTAGTGTCGAAATTTGCAGATGATACAAAGGTTGGCAGGGTTGTTAGTGACGGTAATGGCAGTGTGCTACTGCAACAGGATCTAGAAAATTTGTGCAGATGGGCTAAGAAGTGGCAACTGAAGTTTAACCTTGACAAATGCAAAGTACTGCATATGGGTAGAAGTAATCCCAGAGAAAAGTACCAACTGTGTGGTACTACACTTAAGGTGGTAGAAAATGAAAAAGACCTGGGAGTAATTGTGCAGTCAGATATGAAGTTTTCTGAGCAATGCAGACAGGCTACCAGGGCAGGTCATGGGGTGTTGTCAATGATATATAGGAATTTTGCTAGCAGGGAAAAGAAGGTGATTGTCCCTCTGTATAAGGCAATGGTCAGGCCACGCCTTGAGTACAGCGTACAGGTCTGGAGGCCTCATTTTAGGGAAGGATGTAGATTTGCTTGAGCATGTACAGAGAAGGGCAACAAGATTGGCGAGGGGAATGAACGGATCCTCTTATCAAGAGAGGCTTAAGTTCTGCAAATTGCAGTGGCTGCAGACTAGGCACCTGCGCGGTGATCTGATTGAGGTGTATAAAGCCTTGAATGGGTTGAGCACGCTGAATTCTGATGGGATCCTTCCACTTGTTCAGATTACGAACCTAAGGGGGCATAAATTCAAATTAAGAAAAGACAGATGTAGAATAGATGTGCGGAAATTTGCCTTTAGCCAGCGGGTGGTTAATTGCTGGAACAAATTTCCATCTGTCGTTGCGGAAGTTGATAGATTGAATAAATTTAAGGAGGAACTGGACATTTGGAGGGAATGGTGTGATTTTTTTTTTTTTTTTGGCTGATGCTGCATAAGCTCATACACTTGCTTTCTTGCATCACATTCCACTTACTACTACTAACCATTTCGAGACTAATTTCAAGTATGTAATGATTTGCATTTGTTGTAAGTCAAGTTTAGAATGTGTCACCTATTCGGGAATACAAGGACTGTCCCCGGAAACCGGACCGTCGAAGTGGAAAAGGAAAACACTATTTATAATAACTATCCTCCTACACCAGGTGGAAAAGGCCCGAGTTCTAATTCCATCGATGATGCATTAGCATTAGTAGAGGCATTTGATGCAAGAAAGCGAGCTTATGCAGCATCAGCCAAAAAAAAAAGTAACATAAATAAATAAAAATAACCACTTCCACTTCACTCCTCTGTTTGTTCGAAATACCTGTCCAGCTGAGCCTTAAACTTATTTAGGCTATCAACTTCCACGACAAGGGATGGAAGTCTGTTCCACCTACCAACCACCCGCTGGCTAAAGGCAAATTTCCGCACATCTATCCTACATCTGTCTTTCCTCAATTTGAATTTATGCCCTGTCAGGTGATTATTCTGAGCAAGAGGAAGAATCCCATCAGCATTGAGCATGCTCAAACCATTCAAGGCTTTGTACACCTCTATCAGATCACCTCGCTGGTGCCTAGTTTCCAGACACTGTAATTCGCAAAACTTAAGCCTTTCTTCGTAAGAGCACCCCTTTGTCCCATTCACCAATCTAGTTGCCCATCTCTGTACTCGTTCCAGCAGCTCTACATCCTTCTTGAAATGAGGCCTCCAGGCCTGTATACAGTACTCTAGGTGTGGCCTGACCATTGCCTTATACAAGGGAATAATCACCTCCTTATCCCTGCTAGAAAAATTCCTATATATCATTGACAATACACCATTAGCTACTCTTGCAGCCCGTCTGCACTGCTCAGAGAACTTCATATCTGCCTGCACAACCACCCCCAGGTCCCTTTCACTCTCTACCACTGTCAGTGTAGTACCACACAGTTGATACGTTGCTCTGGGGTTGCTGTTTCCCATATGTAGTACTTTACATTTGTCAATGTTAAACTTCATTTGCCACCTCGAAGCCCATCTGCTCAACCTTTCCAAATCCTGTTGCAGCAGCATAGTGTCAGTAGTGTCCTTGACAACCCTGCCAACATTCGTATCGTCTGCAAACTTGGACATTAAGCCTGATATACCATCATCAATATCATTTATAAATACAGAAAACAATAAAGGACCCAACACTGAACCCTGAGGGACTCCACTAATAACATTAGTCCACGATGAGCAGTGTCCATTGATTACCACTCTCGGTCTTCTCCCCCTCAACCACCACTTTATCCATAGCAGCAATTTGCCTCCAATGCCACACTGCTCCAATTTGTGCAGCAGTCTTCCATGTGCAACAGTATCAAAAGCCTTTCTAAGATCCAAGTATATAATATCAAAGTTATTCCCTGCATCCAGTTCTTTTGTGACTGCATCATAGTATCCAATCAAATTGTTCAGGCAAGACTTACCCTTAACAAAACCATGCTGTGTCCTAGCTATAACTGAAATCTTGTCTAGATGATCCTGCAGTGCCTCTTTAACCAGTGCCTCCATTAATTTTCCGGGAACAGAAGTTAAACTCACAGGTCTATAATTACTTGTGTCAGCCTTTGATCCCCCTTTGTGAATTTGGGTCACATTTGCACTTTCCAGTCTATGGGTACCTCCCCTGAGTCCAAGGAAGCTCTCATAATTATGGCTAAGGGTTTGCTTACTTCCTTTGCTGCCTCCTTTAATATAACTGGATAGATCCCATCCACCCCAGGTGCCTTTCTTGGGTTTATCTTCAACAATTTCTCCTCCACTTTGCTCTCAGTTATTACAAGATTCTCTAGCTTACTGCTAGAGTTGAATACACCTCTGGCATTCCCCTCGCTGAATAACTCCTCATGTGTGAATGTCGATGCAAAATATTCATTTAGTTTGTTAGCTACCTGAGCAGGGTCATCACCAGTTGACCCATCGATCGCAAGTGGACCAATCTGATTCATCCCCTTCCTTCTAGAGTTTACATAAGTAAAGAACTCTTTGCTGTTTTTCTTCGCATCCCTTGCCAAGGATCTCTCGTAATCTGCCTTCGCCTGCCTAACCTCCTTTGTAACTTGGTTACAGATCAACTTGTATCTATCATAGGCGTCTGTGTCACGTGTTAATTTGTATGTATCCCATGCATTTTTCTTCTCTGCCATATGCCTCATCAGTTCATCTGACATCCATTTAGGCCTAAACCTTGAACAATATTTCTTAGTTGGTATGTAAAGCCTAGTAGCTTCCAAGATAAGTTCTTTGAATGCTTCCCATTTTAAATTTGCTGTTGGCAATATCATCAGTTGATCCCACTGTATAGCATTTAAATACTGTCTCAGTCCATTGTAGTCGCCTTTACGAAAGCAATACCCCTTCCCTTTACCCCTAATGGTAGTTACCTCTTTGAGTAACTCCCACTTCAGCACACTGTGATCACTGCCACCTAGTGGTTCATTTATCTGCAAATTCTTAATGCATGAAGAATCACTACTGATAATCAAATCAAGAGTATTACTCCCTCTAGTTGCCTCCCGAACATGCTGATGTAGAAAACAATCATCCAATAAATCCACAAAAGCCTTGCTACTGTGTGAGTGACCAGCCCCCAAATTCCAGTCAATATCTGGGAAATTAAAATCCCCCATTATAAGGCTCTCTGATTTACTGGCCCACTCTATTTCTCCGAACAGTTTCTTATTATACTCATCAGAGTCATTAGGCCTATAGCACACTCCTACTCTCAATTTTGATCTCCCAATGCTTATGTCACACCAAACTGACTCGACACTGCACTGTCCAGCGATGTCGACTGGCTTCACTTCCTTGGTTTTTATGTGTTTTTTAACTAATAGCATAACCCCTCCCCCCTTCCTATCCTGTCTATCCTTTCTGTAGACATTGTACTCCCCAAATTCCAGTTCTGCATTCCTTATATCTGTGTGACACCACGTCTCTGAAATCCCCACAATATCTGCCTTTGATGTTTTGAGCAATACCTCAAATTCATCAAATTTATTTACTAAACTCCTAGCATTGGTGTACACACAAGTATACATGCACCTGTTCTTTTTCTTAGCTACCCTAACACAACCCATGTGTTTACTTGTACCCGAATGATTCCCAGCAGTCTCTGAAATATCCTGCATCTTATTTTCCAGGCTGCGGCTCATTCCAATAGAAGCAGTGCAAGAATCACTTTCACCTCTGCCTACTGTTAATCTATTAGTCCTTGTATCCCCCCAATCTAGCAGTTTTCCGACCCACCTAACACTGCCTCGATAGCATCAGCAAACATTCTTGCACCCTTTCTATTTAAGTGTATCCCATCCCTGTAGAAGCAGTCTCTCCTGTTAACAAGTACAGACCAGGCTGAAAAAAATTCTACCCCTTGAGCCCTGCACAATCTTTCCAGGGCCGAATTGATTGACAGGGCTCTCATCATATACTCCCTCCTATCGTGTCTGGGCAGAATTGCAGACACTTTCAATTTCAACCCTAATTCACGGCTTTTTTTCATCAATGACCTGTACTTGTCAAGTAATTCCGCCGGTCTCCTGCACTTAATATCATTAGTGGTAATATCATATGCTCTTAATATCATATGCGAAGAACTTATAATCTGTTTCGCAACGTAGCTGATTTAGTTGGTCTCAGGGTTGCAGACGTACTATTTTCATCCAGCAGGCTGACTGAAGAACACAGCTATTATAGACAATACAGTGCTTAAATCAGCGCTTAAACATGCATACTTAATGCCTAACCTCGAAACTGGAGACATCTGTTAGCCTCGGTTATCGTTAGTGTTCTCCATAGAAGTGTCCTACACATGGGCAATATTGCTTCTGTTTTATGCGTTCTGCTTATATCGATGCTGAGTGGTTTCAGAAATACTGAAAAATTTGAGTCATTCCGGTCGTGTGCCAGTGTCAGGGCTGGTCCTTAGGAAAATGAGCAGCTGCAATGCACCTGGGACACATAAAAAAGAGAAAAAAAAAAAAAGACCTTTCCCCCACTGCATGGATTGGACGTTCATGTGGCCTAAACATTAATTCTTGTATCGGAAACCCACAAAATATTCTCCTCACCACAGTTAGAATGTGGTATGCTTGTATACTGAGTGATCACTGAATTATGACCACCTACCTAATACTTCGTTGGTCCTCCTTTTGCCCTCAGTACAGCAGCTATCCGACGTGGCATTGATTCAACAAGATGTCGGAAACGTCGAGAGATATAGCAAACCAAGCTGTGTGCAATGCGGTCAGCAATGCAGGTATGGAGGTGATTGGTGTATCCTGATATGCCTCTCCATATTGTCCCACAAGTGCTCTATGGGAGTGATATCGGTGGAGTTTGGAGGCCAATCGATATGCTGGAAGCCAGAATTGAGTTCCTCAAACCATTCCTACAACAAGTGCCAGATGGCATAGCGCAGTCATCTTGTAAGACCATCGCCATTCGGGTAAAAAAGTGTAACATGGCGGGGTGTACACAGTCAGCAAGGAGTTGACGATAGCGGAGACCACTGATACGTTGTTCCACATGCAGCAGGAGTTCCAAGTTCCAGCCAGTGAAACATGCCCTACACCATACAACCACCTCCATCGGCCTGCACTTTTGATAGCATGCATGATGGATGAAGCGTCATGTTGTTGACGCCAAATCCGTACACGACCATCCACGGTGTGGAGTAAATTACGTGACTCATGCGACTAGCACACCTTCTTCCAGTCTTCTAACGTCCATTCTCTTTGCACCAGGCGAGTCTTTTAAATTAAATTAAATTTTCTGTTTATACTCCGGGACGACCAAACGGTCAGAGGATAGACCGAATGCAAGAAACGGCACCGTATTCAGTAATCACGGGCTTGAACCGCGGTCACTCAAGGCACGTGTACTTATGCATCCGCGCGCCTGACCACGCTACGGCGACCTTTTACGCTGATGAACCTTGGTGAGCAGAGGATACCGTAGAGGTCGTCTGCAGGTAGCCCTTACGTGCGATGCATTGTCAGGTCAGATATTGTTCCGGTTTGGCCCACGTTGTATTGGGTAGTCATCTCTTCAACATTGCTACGCCTGTTCACTTCAACGGACCCAGCGCTCACCTCTGCAGTTTTGCCATCGGGTTGTTATTTGATCATTTTGACGCCAGTCCTAGTACACTTTAACTACGGCGACTCTCAAACACCCCACCCGTTCAGCCGTTTGGGAAATTGAGGCACCCACAATCTGTCCTTTATCAAAGTCCGATAAATCCTTCCTTTTACCCAACACGCTCGGAATTTTACCACCTACTGAACCAGTGACACCTTATCTATGCTACGTAGGTCGACTAACTCCTCACTCTCGTACCTCACGTGGTCAACAGGTCTCATTCAGTTTACATAGATGTGGTCATAATTCAGTGATCACTTTGTACATCGCCCGTGCTTAGCACAACAAAGAAAAAAATAAAATTTTGATATGATTAAAAAAAAAGGTACAAGAACTGAGCAAAGAGTTTACACGTTATTAAAAGAGAATCTGCAGAAACTTCTTACATGTACGTAAGTTTACATTATCAAGAGCCTAGCGTACGATGGGTAAGGTGTGACTAATTGTTTTTTTTTTTCTAAATTAATCAGATCAGCAACCAACCAATATTTGGATGCAATATACACACACACACACACACACACACACACACACACACACACACACACACACACAAAGGGTACTAGGAAAGTTTTGCAATACAGCTTTGTTTATTTAATTTTTTCAAAGTAATTTCCTCTACATTCAATACACCTCTCCATCCTCCGAAACCAATCTTTAAACCAGTACTGCCAAGTTTCACTAGGGAGTAAAGCACACTCGTTGTCCCAAGCCCGTAGAAGGTCCTCATCACTGGAAAACCGCCTCCCTTTTAGCTTCATTTTCACATGCGGGAACAGTGCAAAGTCGCTGGGAGCAAGGTCTGAACTGTAGGGAGGGTGTTCGAGAAGTTTCAGTCCTGTCGTGGTCAAATATTCGGTGCAGGCTTTGGCGCGGTGAGCTGGAGCATTTTCGTGAAGGAGGTACCAGGTGTCCATTCTTGACTTTGGCCGCAGGTTCTTCATAGATCCAATGACTTTAGGCAGGCATTGTTCAGTATACCACTTAGCTGTGACTGTCTTCTGCGTGTCCAAAACGACACGTTCCACAATTCCACTCGATTTGAAAAATACAACTATCATTTTCTTCTTTACAGATCGGGATTTTCTGACAATTACGGGTGTGTCGTCATCATCAAAGACCCAAACTTTGTTTTGAGCCTTGGTCGGCAGATCGTAATAGTACAGCCAAGTCTCGTCACCTGTCACGATGTTGTTCACATACCGAGATTGTCCCTTATCAAACTTTTTTAACATCTCCCGGCACCAAGTCACACGTCGTGTCATCTGCTCTTCAGTCAGTTGATGCGGCACCCAGAGAGAACAAAGTTTCTTCACGTGCAAATGATCTTGCAGAATCGAACGAATTGCTGGTGCATTTAGTCCCAAAGTATCCTCTATCTGTTGGTAGGTCACTCGCCTGTTTTCGTCAAGCATTTTCCTCACAGCAGTAACGTTTTCCTCCGTAACTGACGTTCGTGGCCTTCCCGGCCTCTCAGAATCCTCCAGAGTGAAATTTCCCCTTTGGAATTCTCTATACCATCTGAATATCGTTATATGATGTGGACAATCATCATCTAGTGCAAGAGTCATTTCTTCTAAGCACTGGTCTAGTTAAACCAAGCACGAAATTATACCGCAAAACTGTCCGTATCTCATTTCGTGACCACAATGCAATCGCAAGCACTTTACAATCTCACTACTAATGAATAACTGAGCCCATCGACTTGGCGCTGCGGCTACTATGCACGTATGAACATGCCTCAACATGCAGCAACAAGCAGCTTCCTGTGATTCATTGTTGCATCATATTGCAAAACTTTCCTAGTACCCTTATATATATATATATATATATATATATATATATATATATATTATTTTTTATTTATTTATTTTTTTTATTATGAAAACCCCAAACACGAGAGGTATTAGAACCGTGCTTGGGTTGAGGTTGAGAAGACAAATATTTGTTGACATTGGACTTGAACTTCTGTAGACTGTAATTTTCAGGAAATACGTATGAAGGAAGGTTGTTCCAAAAAACGGAAGTAGAATGAATAAACGAGGAAGATGAAAAGTTGGTTCTGTGAGTTTGAAGTTAGACAGTAAATGTCAGTACATCTATGAGACAACTAGTGGAGAGATTCTGTTAGAGATAAATCATTAATTAACCTAACTGCCCTCTTCTGAATCAAATCTAGAAGCCTGAGACAGAGAAATTTTGGGGGCATCGCCCTAGATGTGGGAACAATATTCCATGGTAGGGCGGATTTGCGATTTGTACAGAGTGAGCAGCTGCTTGGAAGAAAAGTAATGCCAACAGCGAAAGAGAAAACCAAGTTTTTTAGATGCAGAGGAAGCAATGTAATATGCCTGTGCCAAGAGAAATTAGAAGTCAGGGTAATCCCCAAAAGAGATATATCATCTTGCCTAGAAATCAGTGTGTCACCAAAGGTAAGCATAGGAGCAGAAGAATCCTTTTTGCGAGATATAAGACAGACTGAGTTTTAGAAGGATTGGAATCAACTAAGTTGTCTGTACCCCACTGGAGGATTACCTGTAGATCGGCTTTTAAGGAATTGGTAGCGGATGCTCAATCAGCTTCAGCTTCTCGAATATCCGCTACCAATTCCTTTTCTCGAACTGAAAAGTGGAATGCAATGTGCTTTCATAGGCAAAACTATGGATAGGATTTCCAGTCAATGGAAGAAGGTCATTAATATACAAGAGGAAAAGAACTGAACCTTGCAGGGACACCAGCATTAGTGGAGAAGTTAGAATACAGAGAGCAATCTACCATCACCCTCAGTGAGCGATCAGAGAGAAAACTGGCTAACCAATTACAAAAAAACAGTTGGCAAACCATAAGATGGAAGCTTGTTTAGAAGACCTTTATGCCAAACACGATCGAAAGCGTTTGAGATGTCAAGAGCAACTGCTTGTGTTTCACCGAACTATTCCATTGAATTTGTCCATAAATGGGTAACATAAGCCAGAATATCACCAGTGGATCGACACTGACGGAATCCATACTGGCGATCGTTGATCAGACGGAAGGTTTCTAGATAGTTGGCGGTTAATTGATTTCTCCATTACTTTAGAAAGAGTAAAAGTAATTGCAATGGGACAATAATTGGCTTGAGGGATTTGTCACCCTTTTTAGAAACTGGCTGGATATGAGCAAAATTTCCAAGCAGAAGGAAAAACACCTTTGAAATAAGAAAGTGAAAAAAGGCGACAAAGAACAGGAGTAAGTTCAGGAGCACAGGTTTTGAGAACAAGTGGAGAAATACTATCAGGACCAGGAGCTTTCTCAGCATTAAGATTCGTCAAAATCCTTCTGACATCCTTTTGACGGAAGACCACAGGAGGCACTGAATGGGGCGTGTTGGGAATGGTGGGAGGTTTTTTACCAAGATCATTAATACACGAGTTGGAAGAAAAATGGGATGCTAGCAGGTCAGCTTTATCCTTGGCTGAAGTGACAACAGAAACATCTAGTTTTGACAGAGGTGGGAGCAGAGATGGGCAAAAGTTGCGACCAATAGCTTTGGCAAGAGACCAGAATACTCGGCTACCATTAGGGCAAGAAGCAAGTTTTCTACTCTTAGCCTATTTAAAATCTAGTTTGGGTTGATTAATAACTGCTTTACAATTGTTGCGAGCTTTGATGTAGGCAGAAAATGAAACTGAAGAAATGAAAAGAAGCCAATTACGATATGCAACATTCTTCTCTTGAACAGCCTTAGCACATTTATTGGAAAACCAAGGTTTATATAAAGGACGAGATTTCAAAGTGGAGTGTGGGATAAAGGATTCCATTCCTGCAAGAATAATTTCACTGACACGATCTGAGTAAACGGTGTGTAAGATATAAAATCTTACAAGTAAAATATTTTATACAAAAGAGAGATTTAGTCAAAGTAAAGCTTCTGATATAGCAATATGGGGCAGGGAAATGTTACAAGTCACGAATATTATTAAGATATGGGTCACTCGCTAGCAATTAAATTTAGACAAGGTCACAAGAGAGAGGAGTAAACAAAGAAATGACTAGTAGCAGAAGGGGTGCGCTTCAACTCAGAGCAGACGGGAATAAATAACAACGGGACACAGGTAACAGCTAGTGAGTACGTGTGAATAATTATGGCTCTGAAAGAACAATACAGCAAAGGACTGAGTTTGTCGGGACATTCCTTTGATCGGTAACACCTGGAGACGAGACGGGTAGTAAGTACTTGACAAATGCTCCGATGAGATTTAAGACTGGCGTCTGGCTGTCGGTGATAGCAAGTTTTGGGATCTTTGAGAAGAAAAGGTGTTAAGTGAAACAGAAAGATGGCGGTGAAGTTCAAAGCAGCGGACTGCCTGGGAAATTTATTAAAATAAGAGGTTGAATCGTACATTGTAGAGACAGCTTGAGAAAGGATAAATGGGCGAATAGGACAGAGTGAAAATGGGATAAATTGAGAAGATTGGTTAAGACCCGGAACTAAGATGGGCCTAACATATGGAGGCGGTACGGGATTGAGGTGAACAAAAAGAGAGAACCGGAGTGAAAGGGCGGGTTGTGAAATATATTTTGTGAATGAGTTTTTAATGAAAAAGGTAGAGCAGAGTAGTGGGAGAGAGAGAGAGAGAGAAACGTAACGGAGAAAGTAAAGGAATGGAATGATAGAAATCAGCGAAGGAAAAAGTGCCTGGAAAGGGAAGAAGCCCGTTTCGATTAAGACATCGAGTTCTGATGTCCGAGACGGTATGAAGCAGCCCCAGTATCAAAACTAACAGGCAGTGAAGGCAAAGTCTTCCCCGGGGACTCACATCTGGTGAGTATGGGCTTGGCAAACCCAGGGTCCTGAGCTGGATATCATCATTCTTCTCTTTCTTGGTGATTCCTTTGTACTTCTCTCTCTCTCTCCCTTTCTCTCTCTCTCCCTTTCTCTCTCTCTCTCTTTCTCCTCCTCTCTCTTCTTTCTTTCTCAGCGGGTAACTCAGGATTTTTTTTTTTTTTTTTGGCTGGTGCAGCATAAGCCTCAGGCTTCCTTGTACCATATGGCTAATAATAATAATAATAATAAAGTGCCAGCCTAGAGCGGACGGAAAGATAGAAGTCCCAGTAACGAAGGCGTATGATCGTACAACAAAGTGCCAGCCCAGACCAGATGGAACAGGGAGTTTAAGCAAAGTAGCAGAACCGTGATTCGCACGAAAATCCTCTAGAAGTCCTCAGATGAATGCCCTTGGCAAACGATGATGCTATTCCTAGACAAGGAGCTGAAGGCCCCAAAACGGAGAAGTCCGATTCGTAAAATTAAGTACGTGACTAGTTATAAGGTACTCTTACTTACATATAAAGGACTGTAGGAACTCTAATATCAGATTAGTAGAAGTTTAGGAAGATGTTAAGGGAAGGATGTACAAAAATATAAATATGTATATATACATAAATATAGAGAAAATTCAGATATGGGGGTTTTGATTAATGTATAATTAGACATATGTAGAAAGGCAAAGGAGAGAAATTTGATATTTGTTATTGTCTAACATATATGTATGATATATTTTGGAAGGGAAGGGTAGAGAAATACAGAGAAAGAAATAGCCTTCTGAATGTAGCTAACCCTTGGGACCAGCATTAGTCCAGAAATTGATGTCAAATGTACTATCTGTCTTGATTAGAGAAAGTTGTGAAATTATATTCCCCAAGACAAAATGGGGCACTAATTAAAACGGAAGTTAAGAGTGAAATTCCTAAATCAATTTATAAGGTAAGAATTTGATATAAATAGGAGAAAGGGTGTTCTAATCCTCTTAAGTAATTATTGTTCATGTGTGAAGAAGAAACTATAGCAGTTTTTGTAAAGATATTAAGTTTGTTATGTAGAAAGAAATAACCCTTCTAGTGTAAACCCAATGTATTAATTTGCATATATATCTGATGCTACATAGGCAAATTTGAATAATATTAGTATGTGCTTGAGTTTTGATCACTTTATCATGTTCTGTATATATATGTAAATAAACTATGTTATGTTATAAATTAATGTGTGTTTTTGTCATTCTTGAATGACACTCAGCCTTTCCGAAGGGAATTATACGTAATTGAGAAGTTCCCTTGAACCTGTATTCTCCTGTGACTCCAAAGTCAGATGTGTAAGTGGAGGTATAAGAAAAAAGGTCTATATATCTAATAAGGGAACAAAACAAAGAATATTAAATAAAGATATTTAATAATAATCAAGAAACAAAAATAAAAAGTAAAGTTATCATTTCTTCCTTCCCCCCCCCACACACAGATGACATCAGAAGTTTTGAAACAGTAATCCGACCATGGAAAAGAAATCTCGCAGGTCACCCCATTTTGCATTCTTGTAATGCCAAACAACACGAGGTTGGGAATAGCCATGAGATAAAGGCTCCATTGGAGAAGAGAAAAATCACCAAGTTTTGATCTGAGGTACCCTAAAGGGCCACTAATTTCAACCGTGTATTTAGAAGGGTTATTTGTGAGAATACGATCAAGCGTGTTGGCTGTATGGTTAGGATTGTCTGGTATACTGGTAGATAAATGAACAATCTGTGCAAGGTCATTAGTAATTGCAAAAGCCTCAGCATCTCGACCAGCTGGATCGGTGTGACTAGAAAATGGAAGCCAGCTGGAGTTCTAAACATTAAATTCACCAAGGAAAATTACTTCACTGTTAGGAAAGTTGGACTAGAGAAAGTAAGTTGCAAAGAGAGGAAGTCAAACAGCTCCAAGTGGAGTTGGGAGAACGGTAGAGGTCGGAGAACAGATGAATTTGACAGGATGGGGTAGAGAGATTTTAAGCCAGTGAAGATCGAAAACAGAAGATTCTAAATTACCAAGTCTCTGACAGGGAATATCAGAACGGACATATGCACAGGTACCACCTTTTAGCCAAAGGGATTCGTACAGCGAATAATTTGGGCAACTGAGTTGAGCAGTAGTTGAATCAACCGATAACTGAGATTCTGTCAGAAAAAGTACATGCGGTTTGGCAAACTGCAAGTGGAAATGGACATCGTTGAGATTAGAATTGAGGCCACGTATATTTGTGAAATGAATTAGGAAGTGGTTGGGAGGTTTAGATCTTTTCGCAGATAAGCTTGCTATTAGTTTGACAATTCATGGTGTATTCAATAGTAAGAAAAAGTGAGTGGGACATGCTGTATGAAGTAATGAATGTTTTTGGATATTAGCATTTAGCATTAGTAGAGGCATTTGATGCAAGAAAGCAAGCTTATGCAGCATCAGCCAAAAAAAAAAAAAAAACCCACTTCCACTTCACCCCTCTGTTTGTTCAAAATACCTGTCCAGCTGAGCCTTAAACTTATATAGACTATCAACCTCCACGACAAGGGATGGAAGTCTGTTCCACCAACCAACCAACCACCCGCTGGCTAAAGGCAAATTTCCGCACGTCTATCCTACATCTGTCTTTCCTCAATTTGAATTTATGCCCTCTCAGGTGATTATTCTGAGCTAGAGGAAGAATCCCATCAGCATTGAGCATGCTCAAACCATTCAAGGCTTTATACACCTCTATCAGATCAACTCGCTGGTGCCTAGTCTCCAGACACTGTAATTTGCAAAACTTAAGCCTTTCTTCGTAAGAGCACCCCTTTGTTCCATTCACTAATCTTGTTGCCCTTCTATGTACTAGTTCCAGCAGCTCTACATCCTTCTTTAAATGAGGCTTCCAGACCTGTATACAGTACTCTAGGTGTGGCCTGACCATTGCCTTATACAAGGGAATAATCACCTCCTTATCCCTGCTGGAAAAATTCCTGTATATCATTGACAATACTCCATGAGCTACTCTTGCAGCCCGTCTGCACTGCTCAGAGAACTTCATATCTGCCTGCACAACCACCCCCAAGTCCTTTTCATTCTCTACCACTGTCAGTGTAGTACCACAGAGTTGATACGTTGCTCTGGGGTTGCTGTTTCCTATGTGTAGTACTTTACATTTGTCAATGTTAAACTTCATTTGCCACCTCTCAGCCCATCTGCTCAACCTTTCCAGATCCTGTTGCAGCAGCATAGTGTCAGTAGTGTCCTTGACAACCCTGCCAACCTTTGTATCGTCTGCAAACTTGGACATTAAGCTTGATATACCATCATCAATATCATTTATAAATACAGAAAACAATAATGGACCCAACACTGAGCCCTGAGGGACTCGACTAATAACATTAGTCCACGATGAGCAGTGTCCATTGATTACCACTCTCTGTCTTCTCCCCCTCAACCACCCCTTTATCCATAGCAGCAATTTGCCTCCAATGTCACACTGCTCCAATTTGTGTAGCAGTCTTCCATGTGCAACAGTATCAAAAGCCTTTCTAAGATCCAAGTATATAATATCAAAGTTATTCCCTGCATCCAGTTCTTTTGTGACTGCATCATAGTATCCAATCAAATTGGTCAGGCAAGACTTCCCCTTAACAAAACCATGCTGTATCCGAGCTATAACTGAAGTCTTGTCTAAATGATCCTGCAGTGCTTCTTTAACCAGTGCCTCCATTAATTTTCCTGGAACAGAAGTTAAGCTCACAGGTCTATAATTACTTTTGTCAGCCTTTGATCCTCCTTTGTGAATTGGGGTCACATTTGCACTTTTCCAGTCTATGGGTACCTCCCCTGAGTCCAAGGAAGCTCTCATAATTATGGCTAAGGGTTTGCTTACTTCCTTTGCTGCCTCCTTTAATATAACTGGGGTGCCTTTCTTGTGTTTATCTTCAACAGTTTCTCCTCCACTTTACTCCCAGTTATTTAAAGATTCTGTAGCTTACTGCCAGAGTTGAATACACCTCTGGCATTCCCCTCGCTGAATAACTCCTCATGTGTGAATGTCGATGCAAAATATTCATTTAGTTTGTTAGCTACCTGAGCAGGATCATCAACAGTTGACCCATCAATATCAAGTGGACCAATCTGATTCATCCCCTTCCTTCTAGAGTTTACATAAGTAAAGAACTCTTTGCTGTTTTTCTTTGCATCCCTTGCCAAGGATTTCTCGTAATCTGCCTTCGCCTGCCTAACCTCCTTTGTAACTTGGTTGCATATCAACTTGTATCTATCATAGGCTTCTGTGTCATGTGTTAATTTGTAAGTATCCCATGCATTTTTCTTCTCTGCCATATGCCTCATTAGTTCATCTGACATCCATTTTGGCCTAAACCTTGAACAATATTTTTTAGTTGGTATGTAAAGCCTAGTAGCTTCCAAGATAAGTTCTTTGAATGCTTCCCATTTTGAATTTGCTGTTGGTAAACAGCAAAAAAAAATATGGCGTACACATGGTAAGAATATACCCAGATCTTTGACATAACATGGCCTCGACAATGCTCCCGGCATACACACTACTCGGACTCCCTCCAGTCACTATCTGGCAGAGTAGAGGTAGCAAGATTATACACTAGCTGATTCGGAAGCCACCTAGAGAGTTACCAATAGGTTCGGTCCGGTGTACTAATTAGCAACTGGCACCTGCGGTTTTAGAGCTGTACCCTCGAAATGTGAGGAAGATTGGATCTTGCCATGATGTCCATCATAACCTCAAAGGTCATCGGTCATACTGCATGATGGAAGAGATGGGGAAGGATTGACCCGAACTTAGCTCTGGAGACTAAACATGGGTTCCACCACTTCAAGCCTGCAATAAGCAAAGTGGTAGTATTGCACCACTTGATGAGAGAAAGCTTTTGATACTGTTTCACATGGAAGACTGCTGTACAGATTGGAGCAGTATGGCTTTAAGGGCAAGTTGCTACAATGGATAAAAGGATGGTTCAGTAAGAGAGTGGTAATCAATGGACACTGCTCTTCGTGGACTAATGTTATTAGTGGAGTCCCCTAGAGTTCGGTGTTGGGTCCATTGTTGTTTTCTGTATTTATCAATGATATTCATTAAGGTACATCAAGGTTAATGTTTAAGTTTGCACCCGATACGAAGGCTGGTAGGGTTGTTAATGACAGTATACTACTGCAACAGGATCTGAAAAAGTTGATCAGACGGGCCGAGAGCAGGCAACTGAAGTTTAATATTGACAAATGTGATGTACTGCATATGGGCATCAGTAACCCCAGAGTAACGTACCAACTGGGTGGTACTACACTCAGGGTAGTGGAGAATGAAAAGGCCCTGGGGTAATTGTGCAATCAGACATGAAGTTTTCTGAGCAGCACAGACAGGCTACAAGAGTAGCTCATGGTGTCTTGTCAATGATATACAGGAATTTTGCTAGCAGCAACAAGGAGTTGATTGTTTCCTTGTATAAGACAATGGTCAGGCAATGGACTCCTTGAGTACTGCCTACTGGGCAACGAGATTGGCGAGCGGAACAAAGGGGTGTTGTTACCAAGAAAAGCTTAAGTTCTGAAAATTGCATCGTCTGGAGACTAGACACCTGTTAGGTGATCTAATTGAGGTGTATAAGGCCTTGAATGATTTGAGGAAGCTCAATGGGTGAAATGGAAGGGGGGGGGGGGGGGGGTGTTGGCTTATTCTATATAAGCTTGCTTTCTTGCATCGTGTGCCTCTACTGTACCTGTAAATATATAAATTATTTAAATTCTCTACCTTTCATAAACAACAGAATGTTGTTTATGGATACGTTAAGAAACGTATTATTTATTTAATAATAAAAAAAAATCATATTTATTCAATCTTGCACGTATATCGCTAGAGTTCGCTAGTATAATATATACTGACTTTAACAAGAATAGACGATAAACAGAAGGCAGCCGATCAAATTTCAATCCTGCTGTTACCTTGACGACTGGCCGAGCGTAGGTGTACTCCGAGCACCCACTATTAGTCGGCTTGCCGCGAGGGTGTACTCCGAGCACCCACTATTAGTCGGCTTGCCGCGAGACCGGCTGTTCTAAGAAGAACGTGCACTAATTAGCCAGACTGACGACCAGTTCGCTGATCGGAAGACGCCCGCACAGCTGTTACGGAATAACACGGCTGTCGAGCGTTCCCAGGTAATTTGGCAGTCCAGTGGTGAAACTCCAAGAGTAAACAAAAGGAGAGAAAAAGAAGAAAAAAATAATAATAAATAAAAAAAAGCTACCAACAGATTAGTTCAGGATATAATTAACAGATCAGAAATTAGAGACTAATCCCTCGCGTTCCTGTGTTACCGAGCCTAATTGAAAGACATTTTTTTTTCTAATGACTTCCTAGTGGGTTTATTTATAGTTCATTAACACGTACGCACAGATGCGTGAATGTTTTCGCAAATTACTCGATTAAAGGACCGTTGGATTTCAGTACTAAATAGGCTTAAAACGTAAGCCTAATTTCTTTGTCACGCAATGGAGAGCAGCAGACGTTATTTCAATGTCCGAATTTTCTTTCAAAAGAACTCTTTTTCGGAGTTTAACTACGTAAGCAAAAACTGTTAACAACCGGGGGGCCCATTCTCTGTAGTAACGATCGCCATTTCAGTCACATGCACAAAATGACTTAGTGCACATTATCGCAAATATAGCCGTCTGTTTGAGAATTTTTCCTAAAAAGAAAAGGCAGTTTCTGTTTTCTACTTTCTTTTAAAAGAACGTACGAACGATGTAGAGTTTAAAAAAAAAAAAAGAGGGCATACAAAAGCTGTCCATCTCGGTTCATATCCCGAATCTAAAGTACCGGGGAGATCACAGCTGCCAACTGGTTTCAGTAGCAAAAGATAAGTCAAAAGGAACAGCTGCGACATCTAGAAAACTTTGCATTTTTCTAAAGTAATATTGAAGATTTCGTCATTTTTCTCATCTGCAAGCTAGCGCATGATGGAACACGTCACAGCAGACCTAAAATAAACAGTGATAAAATAACTGTGATAAAATCACAGTAATGTAAGCCATTCTTCTTCAGGTTCCGTGTACAATTTTCACGGACACCAACATTTTCCAGCCAACTCTGTCTCTTGCTTTGTGAAATAGTTCTTTTGTTGTAAGATCCCAGTCCATTCTTTGATGTTATCAAGCCACTGTTTTCTTTGTCTTCCCTTTGCCCTTTTGCCTTTAATCTTCCCTTACAGGATTAGTCTCTGCAGGTTATATTGTGGGCCTCTTGTAATATACCCGAAGTAGGCAGTCTTTCTCTTTGTAGTTAGTAGTGTTCTTGTGGCCCTTGCTCCTCCTAAGGACCCGCTCATTGGTGACCCGATCTGTCCATGGAAATTGGCCATTCTATAGCTTTTCTGGAAATCCAGTTTCGTGTCACAGAGGAAGCTCTTAAGATTCTTAAATACCTCTTTGGCCATACCAATTCTGATTCTAATTTCTATGCCTTGGTCATTATTATTTCTGAAGATCTTCCCTAGATATTTAAAGCTTGTTCGATGGGGGGAGTTGCCACAGCGTATTTTGTTTCCAGGGATGGTGTTTTTGCTCATGACCATAGTTTTGGTCTTTTTGGCATTAATTGTTAAGTTCGCTGGCTGTTACCACTTTATTGAGGAGTGTTTGTAGTTTTTCCTCTGATGGTGCAATGAGGGCAGTATCATCTGCGTATCACAGGTTACTGATAACTGAACCATTAACAGCAATTCCTTCTTTAGAACCTTGTATTAGATCTATAATGGTTTCAGCATAAAAATTAATAACTGTAGCTGGCACTGATAAATTAGCTACAAAAGTATAAAACAAAAAACAGGCATTGAGGGCAAAAATTGCACAGGAAGAAATTAATAAATTAGTTTCACTTAATCTATGTGCTCTTGCAGCAGTAAGTTTTTACGTCTCTTATCAGTGACCAGCTCGTGGAAGACAAAGGTCTTTTGTTCCATCGAAGATATCGCACTTTCTTCCCCCTCCCCTTTCTTTATTATTTTTTCGTTTTTTTTTTGGAGGGGGGCTTGAAGTGCTTTCTTCAAGACAGTTCTAAAATTGCCTTAGAAGCAAAACAAACCCGTCGCGATCGGTGAACGAACTACCTCTATCGATTACGAACGCCGATATTTCCTTACCTTGTAGAACGGAGAAAAGAGAGAGAGAAAGCGTCTTTGCCACTTGTTATTTGCCAATCCATAAAGAATTCGCGCTCGTTTACACAGGGCCGTGTTTTTTTAAGTAATCGGCTGCCATTAGCTGCATGGGGTGTTGGAGAGTCGTTTAGAGAGAGGAAAGCTAACGTCGGGTTCTGCAATAACCATTTAATTCACACTTCAGATAAGGATTCTAGAAGCAGGCCACGGTGCACACGCACACACAAAGTCAACACACCATAGGAAAGAAGGAAAGGCGAACGGATAATGAAGATAAAAAGACCAAACCAGAAGACAATAAATACAATTAGAAAGAACGAAATGAAAGACAGTCAGTAATACAGTATCCGATACGGAAATCGCTTTTAAATGCACAGAGAGGAAACCAATTGATGTACCAATCCCACGTCTGGTGTATCTACTAGAAGCGTCTCCCTATTTTTAGAAGTGTGGTATTCACAACTTCAAGTTAATCTTTGCTAGGTCCAAAAGATTAATTTCAAGACCTGTGCCCGCCATAAAAGTGTGCCAGAGGAGACCAATAATGTGTTGGAAAAAGCCAAAAATCAATTAGATTTGTTGGATTGTAAAGGACTTGGGATAAAAGTTCTCTCTTTACTACAGATTAAGAAGGAAGAAAGGAAACAAGCTATTCTTGCGGAAACAAAAACGAAATACTTTTCTCAAAACATTCTTTGAGTACAGGTCGTGACATTCTTTGAGGGGGAGGGGGGGTTTAAGATTGCGATAAGTCCTCACAAAACTTATTGTGAGATGGTTAATAGAAAAAAGGAATTTAGCAACCGACTTGAGTGTACCGTAGAGCTTTTAGTGATAGCTTCAAGGTGAAATTAAATGTTCTTGGTGGCGCTACCTATCAGACATTTCTGAATATTGTATATTATACAAGATCTACACACTTCCATGTTCTAAAATTGTTAACCGCACTGTGGTATGTTATGCTTTTAACAATGATTATGATTTTCAGAACGTTTCGTAGATTAGATTAACGAGATCTTGAAAAAAATCCAAGTAACAAAATCATAAAATCTTACCTTCTGTGGGGCGTTAATGACTCCGGTGTTGTAGCCAAACTGGACCATCCCCAGGACGGCTGCGAAAATGGCAAACACCAATGTACATGTTAGGCCCTAGAAAAGAAAACTACTCATGAGAATTTTTATTTTTCAAAGAAATAATCTGATTAATTAAAATACATTTCTTGTATAATTTGCATTGAACAAATATGCAGAGTTCATGAGAGCCCAGGTACATGAATTAATGGAGAAAGGAAAAGCACAGCAAGGAGGAATAGTTCTTGCCTGAACAGAGGGTTCTTTTGTTGAGATTTGATCTCTTCAGTTGGGGCTCCAGGCGCATTGCACCCACTGCGCACAGTTGGTATAGTCACAGTTATCCCCACAAAAAGTCTTTTCCACCCTGTTCGGGTGGAAAAGATCCGAGTTCGAACGCGAGGAATGAGTCTTTTTCACAAATGGCTGAGTTAGTCTGTCTCAGGTAATGATGGTAATAATAATAAAGGTGATGATGCACCTAAGATCCTACAACAACCAATCAACCATCCACTGCACTCCCACTCCAAGGATTGGCCCTGCAAATAGAGGATTGCATTATGATAATAATTTAATTTTATAACTGTTGCTGATAGGAAAGTAACTCTGGTCCCCTTGTGGTCATTAGTTGAGGTTAAAATAAGTTTTGAGAGCACAGACATGGCAAGTTTTATTTCAGGTAAAGGAAAATCCTATAAAACGTGCGAATATATATCGATTTAATCCAACATTATGCCCTCAGAGGTCTCAAAGGTCATGTTGGTAGCACTATTCCAACCTCCATGGAAATATAGTGGCTATGCCACTTGCCTCCGTCTGAAAGGCTTTTCAAGCGGTGAACAAAGATGGCGAGCAGAGAGCTAGGATTCCACCCCACTCCCAACGACCTGAAATTTTCATACAATGAAAACCATTATTTACAAAGAATGGCTGGATAAGCAAGACAAAACGAGGGTTTATTTGTGTAACAGAAGGTTGGATCTCATGAAGTTTACTTTCGGGCAGAGTGCTAGACCACTGGAATAAGATGTCCTAATAAGTTACTAGACATCACCTCTAAGATGTCCAGTCTTTTTCCAAGGTGAACAGTCCACATCTTCTAAGACGCTCCCCATGAGGTCAGTCCACCCTTAGCACTGACACAATCTTGAAAAAAATCCAAGTAACAAAATCATAAAATCATCTTACCTTCTGTGGGGCATTAATGACTCCGGTGTTGTAGCCAAACTGGACCATCCCCAGGACGTCTGCTCTTCTTTGAACCCTTTGTAGAAATTCTATGTCCTTTTTTTAAGTCGGGGTCTCCAGACCTGAATGCAATATTCCAAGTGTGGTCTCACTATCTTTTATAAAAAGGAATAAAAGTCCTTTTCTCTACAGAAAACGTCCTATTGATCAATGTTTCTCAACCTGGGGATCATGACTCACTATTGGATCGCAGAAAAATTTAGATAAGTCGAGAAACACTCAAAGATGGCATTAAAAATAAAATATAACATATAATTACGGAGTTCAATTGACTAAGCCATTCTGAAGGAGAAACTCTGGTCTCGAATATTTACCATCTTATTGACCTTTAAATCGTCGGCAAACTTCGACAGATCTCCCTGTATACCCTCATCAAACAAGAGGGTTTCCAACAGTAAACCTTGAGAAACCCGCTAGCAACACAAGTGCACTCTGAAGTGGGTTTTTACTGCTATCCCGTAATTTATTTACAACGTGGGAAAGTGTTTTTGATGTTCAGAATTCTGTTTGTTTGAATTTTGGATTTTAATTTTTCAGAATTCTTGATAAATCATTGTTTTTTGATCAAACAAATCTGTGGTCTATTATTTTGTTAAGGATTCTACAAAGTATGAAGTAATCGGAAAGATTATAATTTTTTGTCACTCCATCCTAAAATTTTCGGTCTCAAGGCAGAGGTGGCAATGCCCTGAGAATTTGCTCCTTTAGTTGTCTATGGTTGCTGCCCCCTGATTACGATAACTAGTACCCTTGTTCATCGCACACTGTCGTTAATTCCCAGTGTAGCCAATGACCACAGCAATGACGTTTGTAACCTTCCAGCCGACGGCAAGCTGTTATCCGTCTCCTTTAAGAGGCACTACGCTACTCCTTAATTTGTCCATCAACAGACATGCCATCAGCGCACTCTGTCACCTTTCAGATGACCCGTAAAATAAAAAAAAAAAAAAGGGCGTCAGTACAGCAATTTGGCAGTGTCGTGATTGGACAACTATCAGTGACACTGCACAATTAACTACCATCACACCCTAATGCATCCAGTCATACCCAATTGTGAGAAAAATCAACAAAATTAACCGAACGTGTTTCTACGTTTGATTGCATTGTCTACACCTTAATACAACACCTACCAAAAGTTACAGACCGCAACACTCTTCAAATACGCAGTTCATCTATCGACCAACAGATGTCGCTCGTGTGCTCACAGAAAAGAAGAAGCATCGAAAAAGATCAATCACTTGAGCGAACGGCAGAGAGTACGGAGGTTAGAATTAGTGGCCGTGCATCTTTTATTTGGCTGACGAGCGCCATAACTGGAACGCTATAAATGCGCGCCAGGGGCGGCAGCATACAACTCTACCTCCCTGCATCCGTATAATCGATGTAAAACTATTGTTATCAAGCACTTCGGTGTCTGTCCTCAATCGGCCAAGTTCATTAATCTCGTAGATGTCAAAATACTGACACAGTAGTGCCGACAGACGAGAGAGGGAGGCTGGGAACGATGCTAAATGACATTAGTATGCATCATTCGCTGCTTTCTCCACTTGGTGTACAACTCGCAGAAGACAGAAGAAAATGTCGTCTGATAAACTCCCTTATCGGTGTGCAACATATTTTAGGCTTAGCTAATAAGCCTACTTCTTATAGATTTTAATAGAGAATTTTTTTTTTTAAATGTAAAAATCGAATTATGCTTTTCAGTTTCTCTTTCCCCAACTGTTTTTGTCTTCTTTCTTATGGCCAGCTTTATATCCTTCTGCAGCTAGTTGGAGACAGATCAATAGCTATCTGAAGCGTCAAAAGCAACTAAAAGTCTGAAAATTGTAGCAATCTTTGTAGGGAAGAAAGTAGTACGAAAGGTATAAATTTCTTTGAGCAGATAGATTGGATTTTCAGCGTCATTGAGAGCGACAATGTCACCTTCCTTACAGCTCCAGAAGACCCAAAGGTTAACCAACCGTATGACCAGCCTTCACACGTCATAGCGATGTCAATAGGCGAGCGCACACCCTTTACACGAAATGATAGGAAGAATAATGACAAAATGAGGAAAGAGTTTTTAGAGGGGGGGGGGGGAATGGAAGAATTTAGCAAAGTTCGCAAAAAACTGGATAAAAAAAAAAAATCCACACATTTGACTAGTGATGTTATTTATAGCTTTGTGATCTGTGACAACGATCTCTACGCAACAATGGATAAGAATGTCACCGCGTGGTTCGCTGCACGAGCCATGCAGTGGTATTTGGTCAATTTCATTTGTATTGTTGATTTATTTTGATGGCAGTTGCGCGTGAGATCAAAATAAATGTCTTTTTCAGTCACGCGCTGGTATCGGTTGGATTTTCTATAATTGTTATCCACGCGACCAAATAAATGTCAATTTCATTAATAGAAGCAGACGAATATATTGATTTTTTTTTACCTCTGATGTAGAGTCAAACAAAAATCGAAACGGTTCTTGTAGCTGCAAGCTACCTCTTGACTTTACGTTAAGAAAATCGACCTCTGATGCCATTGGAAGGATGAGGGAGTACCTCTAGCAACTCTCAAATGATTAGGAGAATTTTTACTCCATTCGACACCTTAAAAATAGATAATTACCACCAAACTACATACTGTTTCGCTAATGGCTCTTTTTAAAAAAAAAAGATACTCTTGCATAGAGACGCCACCCAACAGTTATGTATCAGATAAATGAGCAAAGTTTTTATAGGAAAATTACGCGTGCTGAAATAAATTGCCACTGAAATAGGATGCTATCATTACTCTGAAGCATTGAGGTTCTTTATTTTTTTATTTTAAATACGAAAATTGAGGTTTTTATGAAGATCAATAGAACTGTTGGCTCCACTATTCGTTTTTAAATAGAAAACAAACCGATAATCACAAAACATTTCGGCAGGTGGCGCTAAATGCATAACTCGTCGAGATCTGCAATCAAATAAAAATCTGAGTTTGAAAATGTTGTAAAATTTCAATTTATTTGATATTCTGCACTAATAAACTGACTTTCTTTTCTTCCTGCAACCGGTAATTTTTAGAACTAACATTTCAAATTTACTTTTTTTTTTGTCCCTAAATGATTCAGGGAAAAATGACTATAGAAATTGCAGTCAACGACTTGAAGTTGCTCAAGTTTCTCTGCAAGCTCTGAACTTATCCAACAACCCAAAAGATCGTTAAGTCTGCTTCCACCTAGCGAGTATATTTTAATAGCAACTCGAAAGTAAATGACTTTGGCTGTGATCGTCGAAAAGAAGCAGATACATGGGATGGATGGGGTTGTCATGGTGACACTGGAGTAATTCTAGAATCCTAATAGTTAAGACCTTTCATGCTGGAGGAAAAACTAATAGTAGTCCTGTAAGCTAAGAAATTCCTCTACCACTCCCCACCCTCTACTCGGACTGTGTGACCTCAATTAAAACAAAATGAGTAAAGAGTGTCATTTATATTAACGGTGCTTGCGCCATCTGGTGCCAGATAAATGAAATTTCAATAAAATTGGTCGCGTGGTGGTCAGCTATTTAGTGTATTATGTCAAGGCCTTATATGCAGGTAGCTTTCCGATAATAGGTCCTGTTTTATTACACAAATATATGCAAATTCTGCCTTTGGCTTCGAAGAATTGGAAGCCAAATTGGGGGCAACATGCGAGGTATCCAGAACACATTAATAGTAAAGTCGCCCGAGTACACCCTCACCTGAAGGCAGATTGGTTTGTGGCCGTACCCCAATTGTTGGTTCCCATAAATGTTAATTCACTGAAGCAAATATTGATGGATAAAACATACAAAATAAAAATAACCAGGAAGCACAAGATGGCTTCTTTCATTTACTAGTTAGTATTGTCGGTCTCTTAACCTCTCCTGGGTTGGGGGAGGGGATAAGAGATGTTCAAGCTTGAGCAACACTACAAGGAGTTGCAACCTCGTGACAGACATGTTCCACTTAGTACACAAGAACTGTTTTGGAGCGCTTGAATAAATTCTGGCAAGGTAAGGTGAAGGTAGCATTGGAACCGATAGCGATTTGTGCTAATTCTACATGACCACAGAATAGAGTTTAATCAGTCCAGTCCGCCCTTTTTATCCTACATTCATTGTGTGGGTCAAAACGAAGCTAGATCAACAAAAGTATTTACACAGAGGAGGCTAAATCAACAAAAGTATCAAGAACGTTCTCTAGATCTACCTTTGAACCATATGTACACAAAGAGTAACATTGTTCATACACCAGCAAGTCTGTAGAAATCTCAGAAACAATGTGTAGAATATTATCCTAAAAAGACTAAAGAAACAATTTTCTGTAAATACAGATTTTCAAATAATCCGATTTGTAGGAGTCAAGTCCAAAGAATGTGGAGGACAGGCACTGAGGAAGTATCTACCAATTATTTTATCAGGCGCAACTGTTTCAGGAAATACAGTAGAAACTGGTTGTGCGATATATGGTGGTTCCATCATGCATGAATCGCAATGTAATCTCCTCTTGAGTTGCCTGTTTATCGATAAATTCAATAGGTAGGTAAGATTTGAGGATCTTCAGTTTATGGTGATATTTCCTGTTTCTTAATCTCATCATCATGTTAATGTGGGTTAGACTTGAACATGGAGGTCGTGTTACATGTTTGAGAGCTATGGCTTATCATTGGTGTGTGTATATTGTCCTACCAAAAGTATACGGATATTAGAAGACTACATAGAAGACTCCAACCTTCTAAAAAAGTTTAGAAGGGATATTGGACAGTTTGACTCAACTACTCAAGAAGCTTCAGTGGTCAAATAGAAATGATAACACAATTGCTTGGTCTCGATACTTTTGTATTCTTCTGGAATTGAGTGGATATGCACAGCACATATTGTCTGATTTGATGTCCAGCATGTTAATGAACTAGTGGTGAATTTTAATTGCAAACCGTCTAGAACAATAAATAATTCTTTCTTGTTACCGGATGGGTAACGAGGCAGAATTAACATGCCTTTATATTTCTCAAAGTACTTGTTGTAAATTGGGTGACTCTATGAAAACAGTTGGTTCGTATCCGTATACTTTAAATGCATCAAGGAACAAGGCTAACAGAGTAAAAATTTTAATCTTGATAATTCGAGTCACGCTTGAGGTTCACACTCTAGAAAAACTCGGAAATTATACTTATTTGAAACCTGTACTGATTCGTTTATTTAAAACAAAACACGTAAATTAAGTTGTTTTTTATTATTATTGTGGGACTGTTAACTGTTTAAACATTAAATTGAAACTTTAATTATATAACTTGTTATAGAGCTGAACTACAAGTATGCATTTTTGTGTTGATTGTGCACTTAAAATTACGTAAGTTCCCCACTTAAGTCGAATTAAAGATATTCTATTTTCATCAAAAACGAAGCTAGAAATGTAAAATGTACATTGAAGGCATCAAAGAGAAAGAGAGACGAAGCTTGATCTTGGAAAAAAAAAAAAAAAAAAAAAAACTAGAAATGTACGTTGTTTCATAATATTTTTTTAACACACACAATGTACAGTTTTTTGAGTGTACCATCCGAAATTTTTGACAAAGATTTTAAAAAATCTTTTTTTATGCGATCACTGTACACTTCTAGCTTCCGTTTTTCTCCCTCTGATGCTTTCGCTGTACACTTCTAGCTTCCGTTTTTCTCCCTCTGATGCCTTCGCTGTACACTTCTAGCTTCCGTTTTTCTCCCTCTGATGCCTTCGCTGTACACTTCTAGCTTCCGTTTTTCTCCCTCTGATGCCTTCTCTGTACACTTCTAGCTTCCGTTTTTCTCCCTCTGATGCCTTCTCTGTACACTTCTAGCTTCCGTTTTTCTCCCTCTGATGCCTTCGCTGTACACTTCTAGCTTCCGTTTTTCTCCCTCTGATGCTTTCGCTGTACACTTCTAGCTTCCGTTTTTCTCCCTCTGATGCTTTCGCTGTACACTTCTAGCTTCCGTTTTTCTCCCTCTGATGCTTTCGCTGTACACTTCTAGCTTCCGTTTTTCTCCCTCTGATGCTTTCGCTGTACACTTCTAGCTTCCGTTTTTCTCCCTCTGATGCTTTCCCTGTACACTTCTAGCTTCCGTTTTTCTCCCTCTGATGCTTTCGCTGTACACTTCTAGCTTCCGTTTTTCTCCCTCTGATGCTTTCACTGTACATTTCTAACTTCATTTTTTTCATCTGATCGACTTACATTTCTAGCTTCGTTTTTATTTTAATTATTTATTATTTTTATGCGGGGGATGTGCATTATAAAAAATGTACATTGATTGCATAAATAAAAAGCTAAAAATGTACACTAAACGCATCAAAAAAAAAAAAAAAAAAAAAAAAAACCAAGCTTGAAATGTAAATTGATCACAAAAAAGCTCGAAATACACATTGAACTCATAAAAATAGAAAAGAAAAACGAAGCTAAAAATGTATACGGATTGCATAAAAAAAAAACTATAAATGTAGCTTTTTATGTACATAAAAAAAAAAAAAAAAAAACTATAAAAGTGCATTAATGACATAAAAAACGACACCTGTCCATTAATTGCATCAAAAAACAGAGCTAAAAACATAACATTTCGTATTAACCAACTATTTGATATCCAGATAATCAAAAGTGCTGCTCTTATCTTCTGGCGCTTCAAAATATCCCCATCCCTCTTTCCTCGCAGACTATCAAGCCTTGTTTTACTTGTAGTCATATTGTAATCTCAATCTGTGGTACCATTGTCGGAGTTAATTCACCGAACAAGGGCAGTTGCGGTGCTTTGTTTGTGGCCAAAAAAGTGTCTCGTATTTATTGATCTGTTGGGCAATTTAAGGGCCTGCAACCCTCCGAGACACAAAGCTCAAGTAGGAAGAAAGTCTTACTTTGCGGTCAAGTGGCCATGCAGCTAAGGATGATTAGCTCGAGTCTTGAGAGCGACAACGGCACTGTCTCCCTGATGCACCTATCATTACGGCAAGAATGTGGGTCGACGACGACGTTCGTGACCCGTCTATAGACGCACAACAGTAATTAGGAAACAGTTGCAGTTCAGGCCGTCACTTTCTCAAGGTTCGATAACATAACGCAAGTCTCCTAGTGATGTAACAATGTGGCCTATTTCTTTCCATTGTATTTCATCCCACCCCTCCCATCACCCAGGGTTTTTTGGTTGTGGCAGTACTGTTAGAAAAATCGATTGAGTACAAAGAGTTTTTCTAAGTGCCAATATCCCTTGCCAGTGCGTCATCCTCAATGGGTGCCTACATTCACTTGAAGATGATTCGGTTTATCAAATAGGGAGATAACGTTGACAATAGTGATACATATTTCTCATTGGCTACCCATAATCAGGAATTATCCATAAATCATATATACGTTAAAAACCTATTTTTATTTTTTTTTTTTTAACATTTTAGAATGCGATTCCATTGCGTGACTCTTGTTAAAAAAACACTTTCAAATTTTAGGTAACCTAACCTTTTCATATGTTGAGAGAAGGACGTATTGTGGCTGTTCACAGTAAATCAATTAAACTACATGAAATTTGTGTTACTAATTACAGAACTACTTAATAATTGGGGACATTTGCAGATTACATATTGAATCCTATCATCTGGGTTAACCAGGAAATTGTTTAACATATCTAATACTTTTTTAAAACAATAAAATTCACGTGATATAGAGTTATTCACATTTAATTAACTAATTTTCATTCAAAAACAAGAAACATTAAAAATACTATGAAGTGCTTATTTTTTGTAAAAGGTTAGGTTACCTAAAATTTGAAAGAGTATCCCAATTGAGTATAGTCAGGAGGCGCTAGATTAGGGAAAATTTGATGAAGTGTCTAAATGAAGTATATTTTAAGTGACAGTAATTGTGAGTCGTGATTAGTTTTTGTATTTTATTTAAATTTATATTTTTATAGCAAAATTTACTATTAAAATAATTTAATATAGACCAAATATTGAAGATATTACTGAATAGAGTAATACAATTAAATTATATAATAAAAGTAAACAAAGCCAGTCTCCCCAGACTCCTCTAATTCAATTCACATGTAAATAAATAAGATATCATGCGAATCATCCCTAATATGAGGCGGGTCGTGCTATCCATAGGCCATTATAAAATTTACAGTCACAATACACTGAAGCTGAGAGCATGTGCTAAATGCCATGGCAGCTAGGGCCATGAGGCGTCGTAACTGCGTCTATCTTTCGATTGATTTGTTTGTTTGGACGAAAAACTCGAGTTTCCAGGAGCTAAAAATAACGCAACCTTTTCGACGCAATCAACGATATTTCACTTGAAATCACGAGAAATAAATCCATACCATAATCTTTATTGTTGAGATAATACCATTAGAGGGAAACAGTTTTCTCTGGGCATTCCCTAAACTCAAACCGGACCATCAGACCTGAATATTGTGTTTTTGTTCTAATGGGAACTCAGTTGCTCCATGGGCCTGCTTACTTTAAGAATCCACGAGCGCTACTCCAAACTCCACGAGTTCTGCAGTTCTCCTATGAACATTTAGGAAAAAAGTTAGCCATAAACTCGCTGTAGACTATTACTGATACCCTAGCATGCTCAAACACTACTGATTTCTGCTCTCTGATTGTTGTGTTGTGTTAGCCTGTGGAATCCCATTGCTGGGCAAAGGTCTCTCGCGATTTTCTCCATTCATCTCAGTTCCATGCCAGTCTTGTCCAAGTGGGGCCCATAAGGGATGTTCACTCATCTCTTCCCCTGGTTTTCCGTCTTTATTTCTTTTTCCTTCTCTTGGTAGCCAAACAGTTATGACCTTATCCCAAGAGTCCTCTTTTTTTCTGGCGAGATGTCTTGCCCACTTTCATTTTAAGGACTTTGCTGTCTTGATGGCATCGTTGATTTTAATTTTTTTGTCTGATGGAAGATTATTCTCATTGATATAACCTACTAAAATCAAGTCTAATTTATTCTATTCAAGCGGGGGCCTCTGCTCATGCCCAGAAAAATAGTGCTTCACTCTCAGAACCCTCTAGAATATAAGAGACTTAACTTAGCCAACAGTAGTCTCTCTTCGCAGTATTACTCCCACTTAGTAATAAACTCAAGATGGATTGCAATGGTTCCGAAATTCAACTGCTTAAAAATAAATAAAACGTTGGTAATTATTTTTACCATGACTCGAAGTTTTGTATTGATATCTTCATTTTAGTCCTTTTCTGATGAAGTTCTAGATCTCCATACATAACCTCCAGGTGTCCTGGTTCGTTGGCAATGAGCGAATATTGGATTGATGCTTTGGTGAAACAAAAAATACGACTGAAAAACATTAATAAGGAAATAGAATGAACAGAATACCAAATGCTATTAATAAGATAAATGGAATGTCTTACTTTCCTGTTGTACCATGGCCATCAGTACTTAAAATGATCATCAACTTAGATTGTTTATGCGATTTAAAACCATTGTTTGAACTCAACTGAGCAAAACAATGATGCCAAACAATAAACAGAACAACTCGGTTGTAAGCTCAAAAACCGGCCATTGTTAAAAGTTTCGTTATTGGGTAAGGATTTCTATTAAGTATTTACTTGAGGAAACGAAGACTTGCAATGATCCATCCCTCCGAGGGCGCCCACTGTTCTCTCTCTCTATGGTTGTTTGTGTGTTTGCTCGTACTAAATTAGTTTGTATTTATGGATATAAAATATTCTAACACCTGCCATGGATTTCAACTGGAAGAACTAATCATCTAGGATTCTCAGGTGAATTTTTGAAATATTCTGTATGATAGATTTAAAGAGATCAATGATTGAAATATTTACATATGTAATCGTGCATATGCTATGGCTGCCATTACATACGTTTCTAGGGCATTGATATAAGTTACTGTTTACAGCTGTGTTCATTAATTAATTAACTGCTTGTTGTTGGTGGTTATACATGGACATGTGCAATCTTTGTTTACAAGTAACTACCATTACTTGTAAACAAAGGCTCCGCCATTGTTGTTTCCGTTATCCTGATAGTGAGATCGGAAATGTGGCAGTAGGACATTACTGGAAAGAAGGAGCATCCCTTAATTACAGCAGCCAAACTGAGTTTTCCAAACACACTGGTTCACAAACGGACATGGCGTACTCCAACAAAAATTCCCAAAAAAGTGTGACAACAACCTTACTGCTAGGGAAAGAAATGTACTTATCTCAGTGGAAGAAGAATTCAATTATGAAGGAAATGCGATCCCACCAGAAGAACTCTCCATAATGCCGGAGGACCTAAGAGCTAAACTTGAAAAATCACAGGAGCCTTCCATCCAACTAGTGGACATTATACGTAAAGAGTTCTCGGCAAGGACACAAGAACAGAAAGACACCACAATAAAAGATGCAGAGGACCCAGACAGCTGATGAGACTTCTCTTGATACTTCCACAATAGACCTAGTCATTGCTCTTAGGGGAAATCTCCTAGACATTATGAAACAAGGTTCACAAATCACAGAAAAAACTGATATCAGATATAACAGAAAAATGGAGCCACCTGGAAAGGCTTCTACTAGAAACAGTGATAGAGAAGGAGAAGCTAAAGACGGCCCTCCAAGAAAAGAAACTACAACTAAGAGCTTTACAGAAAAATAGTAGGAAGCAAAAGCAGAAGAGGAAGGGAAAGAGACTCAATCAGTCAAACCAGACAACCTCCCCGACAGCACTACTGACACCCCATGCCCATAACACGGAGGCCTATGGTCGGGGCTTGACACCTACGATTATCCGCATTACCCCATACATACAAGAAATGGATAAGACTGCCCAAAATTCATTCCATGGATGTACTGGATGCCCGAATAGGCAGAGCGATCCACCTATAACAGAAATAAATGACGAGGTGGAAGATACCAGACTCAAACCTGCCTACAAAACGACAATATATGTACCCATGTCAAAAAGGGAAACAAGTTCACATAGCGAACCAAAAGAGCCACGAGACAACTCGAGCTCCCAAGTAGTAGTCCCTGACTTAACTGATGCAGCCAAACAGAGTCAACACATACCTTAGATCCCACCCTGCCTGAGGACACTGCCCTACAGCAGGCGTTGACCCTCTGAACACACCTCGAAAATTTAATGAAGGAATCCTGTAACAGCGTCACCACCGTCCTCCGTGGAGACATTGTGATCCTTTGGAGCAAATTAGAAACAATCTTACTAAATACTCATCTAGAGTCCGAACAGAATGCCGCTAAGCTTGAAGCATTCCTTGAAGGTAGGGGCAAGCCCTACCTTCAAGGAATGCTTCAAGCACGCCCCTACCTATGCAGACGTGCTGAGGACCGATAAACAGCCCACTGCGACAACCAGACAAGTCCCAAAGAAGAAACCACCAACTGAGCAACCACACGTAGTGGTACTTCGCCCACAAGTGTTCATCAGTCTAGTGAAGGGATTAAAACCCAAGTTATAACCAATTGCGAGAAGAATTTAAAAACAACCAGAATTAAGACAACACGCAAGACAAGAAATATCGGTGTGGTTATTGAGACGGAGTCCAAGGAGGAGGCTGAGAGAATCAAACAAAATCCAATGATCCTCATGCTCGGCCTAGCAGCTGAGTCCCCTAAAACTAGAGGACCTTTCCATAATAATCTTTGACCTGGACAGGGATATCACTGGAGAACAACTCACTCAGGAGATATCAACGCAATCTCCTAAACTACCTACCCAATCAAAATAATCAGAAACTCATAACACCAAAATTCTCAACTAAGTCCAAAACTGGAAACCCCATGCAACTGGGTTGTTGAACTGGCACCAAGCACATGGCAGTTTCATAATATGTAGTCAAGAGCCACATGCTCATGTACCCAAGAGCATGCACCCAAGTGCTTTAAATGTTGCAGATTTGGGCATACATCCCCCACCTGTGGCCAGGCTGTCTCCAGGAGTGGCCACTGCTCAGAGAAAGGCACGATTATAAGACCTGCCCAAACAAAGCTCAGCAGCCGGTCTGTAGGAACTGAAAAAACCTGAAGATGGACAGCGCCCACTCAATCCGGGACAACAAGTGCCCAGTTCATCCAGGAGTTACTACCAAACAAGAACGATTATGGCACCGCATCCTAAAGGATTCAATGCAACTGTGATCAAAATCTTCCAAGTTAACGCACAGCGGGCACGAGTTGTGCCTGACCAAGCTCGGCTGAAAACGGATGAAGAAAACTCGGATCTCATTATACTTCAGGAACTATATACCCACATGCACCGGGTAAAGGGGTTACCATTAAGATATAAAATCATTCAATCGGACGATAACACCCGCTGGGCTGCCATTGCAGTCCGAAATCCAAACCTCATGGCAACCAAGATTACCCAACTCTGTACAGCCTGGGCAGTGTCCCCACATTATCAGTCCCATTTGAAACTTCTATGCAATCTCCATGTACTGCAGGCCCGGAAAGTGCATTGATCCATACATCAGATACCTAGAATCTGTCCTGCAAATTCACCCAAATGAGAAGATTGTCGTGGGGACCGATGTCAACTGTCGCTCCCCAGCTTGACACAGCTCCATACCCGACAGAAGAGGACCAAGAAATGGTCAGCAGCTGTAAGAGTTCCTTTCCAACTCTCCCTTTGCAATACTCAACCATCCAAATAACATTTCTCGACCAGATCCTTTTCTGGCAACATTACAGACTGGGTGGTCCAAGATTCGTGGACCACATCAGACCACCGAGTGATTACTCAGTGATCCGATGTGATCCGAACAGAAACCTCGCCCGGCAAAGCTCACCCAAACAGGTAATACACAGATATGCAATCCAGAAAGCGAAATGAGAGCTCTTCAAGGCTCTACTGGCTGTGGATGTAGCAACATTTACACCGGATTACTGCTCTCAAAGGGACCCAGATGAGCTCCAGCAGGAAGTCAAAGATTATCACAAATGCGGCTGACAAAGCAATTAGGAAAAGAATCCAATGCCTGGAATAGTCCCTTGGTGGTGTCAGGGCTTGGCCCGTCTACGGCGAGAAAATCTCAAAACGTAAGGCTTTCCAACGAGCGTGGCGTTCCTGGTCTGCGCATGAGGTCGAAGCCCTACGAAACCTATACAGAGAGGCCCGCAACAGATACACAGCAAAGATAAGAGAATTCAAAAAACGCTCAAGGGAAAGACTACTGGTCATGACAACCCCTGGGAGGTGGTGTACAAAGTCACCACCAATAAGCTCCCCAGGGGCGGAAGCGGTCACCACCACCAGGACACCACAAGGCACCATGACTACTTCATGGGAGCAGACCGTCTGCAACATTCTAGACGTCACCTTTCAGCAGCCTGCGGCCCCAGCCTTCGAGGAGCAATTACAATTCTGCCTTGATAACAACTAAGGAATCCAGAACTTGGAACCTCCCACTGCAGCAGCACTCATTCAAAACAAAAAATGCCCGGGGACAGATCTTCTAAATCCGGAGCTAATAAAAAAAGACCATTGAATTCTGCCCGGAGATGATTCTGATCTGTTCAACTGTTGTCTACTAGCTGGAGTTTTTCCCAATGACGGGAAAGTTGCAAACTTAAAAGTAATTCTAAAGAATCCCAACAAGCCCCCTGACCTGCCACAGTCCCACAGGCAAATCGCTTTCCTTCCTGTTATAAGTAAGCTCTTTGAAAGACTACTATACCAAAGAATCCTCCAGCATTATGGGAATGTTAACCTTGCAGCTATAAACCAATATGGATTTAAACCTGGACTTCCTACTGTGGACGCCCTTCACAACTTGCTCACATCGGCTGCCAACTGTGACAAAGTATTTTTTGCTGATTTCTGTCGACTTCTCCGGGACGTTCGACACCCTCTGGTGGCCGAGCATCCTCCGACGGTTGTGCAGAGCCACCTTACCAAGGACCCCTATATGGAACTATCAAAACATACCTCCCAAACAGGAAAGTAGTGGTTAATGCACCATATCAGAGTGTTTATAGAACAGTTCTCCGGGGCTGTCCACAGGGCTCGGTGTTGTACCCCTGCTCTGGAACACTGTCATGGATGGCTTCCTCAACAAGGACTTGGGGGAGGTAAATGTCCAAGCTTATGCCGATGATCTCATCATCACTGTGGCTGCTGACAGCAGAGCCAGCCTCGAGGCACTAGCAAACCAAGCCCTCCATACTCTCCAAGAATGGGCCTCAGACAACAATCTCCATCTGTCCCTAACTAAAACCAATTTTCTCTCCTTCTCAAAGGCAAGCTAAATATCAGAAAACCCCCGATGATCAGAATCAATGGAACAACTATCAAGTTTAACAGAATTGAAAGTACCTGGGAGTTATCCTCGACACAAAATGCTCATTCCAACCGCATTTGAAATACCTCAGGAAAAAGGTACGAAATTATGCAGCCCTGGTTGCCAGGGTCTCACGTCGTGACTGGGGACTCAACCGGAAGACCTTATCTTTATTCTTCAAAACTGCTTTCACACCGATAATAACATGCTTCTGGAATCTGGTATACCAAAGCTACCACTGCCACCAACAGAAGGATGCTCCATACTGCTCGTCACCTCCCGTGCCTGCCGCACAGTGAGCACTCAAGCCCTCCAGGTCCTGGCTGGTGCTTTACTCTCGACCTCGAGGTCATTAGAACTGGTCTACTGTACCACCTTTCTAAGAGAAACCCACAAACCTTCCTCAACTTTACAATTAATCTAGCAAATGGCAAGACAGCTGAAAAATATCACCTCCATGCCCATCTGCAGCAGGAATGGCAAATCACTTGGTCAAACTCGACCAAGGGGAAGATCACCAGAAAATTCCTACCAGATGTCAATAGAACTTTCCCCAGACCCCCACCAGGACTATACACAACGTTTTTACTTACTGGTCAGGGTTCTATAAATGCTAAAAACTCGCCGCTCTCGGCATCACAGAGGACCCAACATAACCTGCTGGGGGCCTCAGAGCTGGCATCACCTTGTCTACGACTGCCAGCTATACGAGGACCTTCGCTGTACCGTCATTACGAAGATCAGATATATTCCAAAGGATCAAGAATCTCACCTCTTAGATACCCAGGATGAATATAGTGCCTTCTATTGCTTTGCAAAGGATCTCTTCATAAGATGAAGAACCCTCCTGGCAAAACAAAGGCAGACAATATCGAAAGATATATCCAGCGAACCAATATGCCCATTAGTAAAACAGAACATTTGTAATAACGGAACTGTAAGAAGGACAATTCTTGACCTCCTCCAGACAAACCCTGCTGAAATCGACAACCACTAATTTGGACTTTACCAACTGGACTGACAACACCAAAGGCTTTTTGGCAACTTACGCCAGTGCTGTCTTGCACAGTGCCTTCTTTACCACTTCCCGGGGAGGCGGGGAGGGGCTGCCCCCATCCCTCCCCTCCCCACTCTTCTTTTTGGTGAGACATGGGCCTGTCCCACTGTCAAATGCAGGGGTCAATCTCTCTATCGATCCATTACTTCCAACTTCTATACCCCAGTCTTCAGTCTCCCCATCCGCCCTGTCTACTTCACACAGCATATGCCGAAACTTAAATTCTGTTTAAGTTTCGGCATATGTACACCTTTCTGCATATAACCATTACAGAGTCTTTTTTTTTTTTTTTTTTTAGGCTCTTTCTATAGAAATCAAATTATGTGCTGGTGTACCTGATTTGCCTCCACAGGGCAAGGTGTGGGCCGTTGGGTCCCATTAAGGGCTAAGCAGCTAAATGACCAGATGAACAACGGTACACAACACTACACCGTACAATATCCGTACACTTTTAAATCTCTGGCATTTACAGTGTACTGTATCACACGACAATGTAAACTCGCAGTGATGGGAGAAACCCCTGATACCGTTTGACCCTTAACACACTGAACACTGATCCATCCCTCCTGCACGAGGGATGGATCTCGAGGTTTCATGCCCGATTGTGGCCATCCCTAAACACAGTCTTTTCCACAATCAGGCATGAAACCTCGAGATCATTGCAAACCCTTTGGGGTAGGATTTCATCGCAGACCACTATGTTGGTGTGGGATGTCTCTGTACCTGCGCTATCCTTTTGGAATGGAGTGCCTTCTCTCTCAATCTCTCGACACTCACTCCTCTCTCTGTCATCAACTTGCATTCTTGCTGTCCTTAATCACCCTTCTCAAAGATGTTCTTCCACTAGCGGTTTCTGAACTCCTGCTCGTCTGAGGGACCCTCTTCGCGTGGTTCCCACTATTTATCAACTTTTTTTTATCCCCCTTCCCTCTATCCTTACTCGTCTCGTCCTTCCTTGGCAGGAGGGGTAGACCCTAATAGGTGTACCACTGACCTGGTCTAGCCCCTTGTGCCATGGATGGATGCTGGAATTCCCTTTGCTGGTGAGGGAACGTTCCAGTATTTACTACTCTTCACAGTGACACGTTTACGCAGTTTTATGGGGCACCACTGATTGATACACACTATGTCCACTGTGATCCATCCAAAGAGGATCAAGGAATGGGGAGAACATGGCATTGATCACAGGATGACAAACATGTTTTGTGTATACTTTTTTTCCTTAAAATATTTCAGGTTCAATTATTATGCTCTCAGACGTGAAGAAAATATCAGAACACACACACACTCCACTCTATTGTTTCCTTGGCATGTACTGTACCAAGGATAGATTCAAATGGAGGGGGCACGCACCCTTTGTGCTCATAGCTGGATCCGCCCTTGATACCATTTATGCTTTTCAAACTTTGCAGAGGATTTGTGAAAGAAAGAATAAATGTTAAAATTTATTGCAGTTCTGGATGCAGGTAAGATGGAGTGGTGTTGGTTGTAAGGCCACTGACAGATGCCCAATGGGTTATAAGAATAACCCACTGCTGACACAGCTTGAAAATTACAACGTCTTACCCATTTTACATTAACAGAAGTGGGCTAAATTCCTCTTTTTCTCTGAATTTAAACGAACTAATCACAAGACGGTGAATTCTCATATAAACGAGGTGTGGCAATAAAGTTCCCGGACGGGCTGGTGTTACTGAAGTCATGTTCAATGAGTCAAAATAAAAGGAAGTGGTATGTTGTAGTTCAAACTTCCTTCAACAGATGATGGTATAGAGATTGTCCAGTAGGCTGACAGATTGCAAATAACAAGTACTTTCGTCAGGAGTATTTAGTAGCTTAGGTTTTGCAATAGAGCAACGAACGATTATCAAATTTGGCTTTAAACTGAGAAAATCTGCAACAGAAACGTATGAAATGTTAAGAACTGTTTATAGTGAGGAAACGTTAAATCGTACCAGTGTGTTATAATGGTATAAGAGGTTCAAAGACGGATGTGAGGATGATTGCAATGACCCAAGAAGTGGGCGTCCGTCATCCTTTCGAAATGAGGACAGAGGTTACAAAAGTTCGGGAAGTTGGGGCAAGAGATTGCCGTTTGACTCTCAAAATGATGACTGATCAGTTGGATATGAATAAGAAGACGATTCGACAAATTCTGGTTGAAGATTCATACAGAATTTGAAGCAATGAAGAGTGTCATCATGCGAAAACTTTACACTTGTCAAGACAGTCCTAAATTCCTCGACTGTCACTGGAGATGAGCGTTGAGTATTTCAATACGGCCGACCGGGCTAGCCAGGTGGGTAAAGTGCCTGCCTGGCAACCCAACGGTCGCGGGTTCGAATCCCGCCTCGGGCTTGGATCAATGTACTGCAAAAAACTTGGGAGGTGCACTATGGCCACAGAAGCCGATGCGCCAACAACTACCAAAAAAAAAAAAAATTTCAATACGACCCAGAGACGAAGCGTTAGTGCATGCAGTAGACTTCAAATCATCATCAAGGCCCAAAAAGTTTCGTTTAGGGAAGTCCAGGATCAAGATGGTGCTGATCATGTTCGACAAAGAGGGTGTGATTCAGAAGTAATTTTTACCTGAAGGGAAGAGATTCAATGCTGCGTTCTACGTACAGGTGCTTCAAAGACTATTGAAGTGCATTTCCGGGTCCCTGCCCATTTGTCACTTGTTGAAAAGACGTTTCTGATGAAGCATGGCAATGTACAGATCAACCATCCACCCTATTCCCAAAGTGAAAACTGCCTTCAAAGTAAAGAGATTCAGGATGTTGAGAACAATCAAAAAGGTAACCGCCCAACTGACCATCATTCTCTTTGGACTCTTTCTCTGACTCTTTTCAGAAATGTTTAGAATGGTGTAATAAATGCATTCAATCAGGTGGTGATTATTTTGAATAAAAATAAAACCATTTTTGAGGTTCTTGAACTTTGTGTTCATTTTATCGCAACAGTCCGGGAACTTTATTGCCACACCTCGCATTTCTTACCCATTTTACCCTAGCAGAAGTGGGCCTTAAAAAACAAGGGCAAAAATTCTCGTAATTGATCGTTCCCCTCTCCAATTGAACCAGTCTTTGAAAAATTTTGCTATGTATTTTGATTATTAAGTTTAACAATTAGAATATAGTTGTGGCTTACAGACACATCAACCCAGTCGACACAGGGCAGAGTAGCGTAGATGGCTGATGAGGGCCACAAAGAGCAGCAGATAAATCTTCATCACTAAACAAGTTAGCACAATCCTTATTACCGATCACTTTAACGAAGAGTCGCTTTTTAAGGGTAACTGCCAAACGAACCAATTATAACGCAACTCTAATCATCCCGCATGTGACCTTTCAAGCATGCAGTGCGTGCCGATATCCTCACGAGAATCATTGTTGAAGATAAATTCATTTTCTCGTCTGTAATTTGCATGGGGTACACGTGCAGCGTTCAAATGAATTGTACAATATGCCAGAACGCGGAAAATTGACGCACGTGTCGATGAAATCTACAGTCGACAGCTGCAAGTTAGGGCCTCCGACAAAAGCCCAAAAAGCCCGGTGGGATTGCGACAACGCGATCGATGAGAAATTCCAAATAAACATGACCGCAAGATTACTGCTTACCGATGTTGTTTGACTGGCAGATCCTTTTAAAAGTGACTTTAATTCTTAAGTAATGCGCATTTTTCAGAAGTCATTGGTGGCACCTCATTTGTCATTTTACTCTTAATTACGCGTTTGCGTTTAGCCAGGGATAGCGGCACAGGAACGAACTGATTGCAAAGCACGATAGCACACGGGTTGACCCCAGCTGTATGAAATTGCGTTAATTAAAATCCTAAAAGCCCTGGTAGGGACTTGGCGAATGCGGTTGCCGAGTTACATACATGCCATTACCTCACCAGTTTCAAAGATAAGGGAAAAAAAATTGTTTTCGAGAGTATTTCCGAAGTCTGATCGAAATGCAGGAACCCGAACCGGCCCTTAATATTGGTGTGATACAATACGTAATGCGTCTTCTCATCGATTTAGAAAGGAAGAAGGCTGAGTAATGTTAATCCCAGAATTCTCAAAAGGCCTAATTACGATAATACATACAGAGAAGGACGTTGATGAGGTATAAAGGTAAGCACCCCTGGATTAAGGTGGGATTGTATGAAGTAGGAAGGCCAGAGATTCAGTGAATTGCTAAGCATCAGTAATGTCATGGGATTAGACAGATTGCCACGCGTCTTTAGCACATCGACAATCGATATGTCATTAGCGATAACACCATATCAACAAACAGGGCCGGCACATTCATTCGTGTGTGGATTGCTGATTTCAAACTCTGCTTCTGGAATCATTTCTACGCAAAGACGTGCAGATTTCAGTCGTCTGCACGAGCATGCCCGTGCAACACTGGAATTTGCTGCACTGAGATATACGCGCATTGTACTCTGTACAGCTGTTTTATTCTTGTTTTTACTCCAGCACGACCACTAGATCAGAGGAGTTAATAATAAATCATAAATACAATCGTTAATCGTTTTTAGCAGTCACGGGCTTGAATCACGTCCACTCAAAAAGCGTGTGCTACTGAATTTCGCTCCTAACCACTCGACTACGTCAGGCCTCTTACTCTTTCCAAAAAGCAAACGATGTGTAGGCCTGCCTATCGAGCCATGGCAGCCCCTAATGTCAATAGTTGGTAATTCCCTGACTAATCGCCATTTTGTAAAATTATTCATTTCTAGAAATGATCGCCTTCGCAATCTTTGTGATGCTCGTGACGCAAATTAATCCTACCCGATCCCCATGTCCACTCCTTTACAGTTTTAGGAAAAGTTGGCACAGACTTCGTTGATTACCGGGAATACGACTGACACCTGCGGATGCTGCGTTGTTCGGGTCTACTGGAAAACATGACTCCAAGCTGGATGGCCTCCAGCAAAAGCTTCTTTGCTTAGCGTCTTTTTTTTTTTAACGCTGATTTTATATCTCTAATCGATAAACAGTTTTACAACACTTTCTGCCTCTTTTACCGCTACCTAGTGGCAAATTAATGTTTCATGTGGAGAAAAACACAATGATTTAAAAAAACACTACAAATCTCGACTTGCTAACTTTTTTTTTATCCAACTAGCTGTATTTACAACACTTAAACTGTTTTACAGTTGTGCTGATTGCTGCATTTCTCTTTCACAAAAATCTGATCACGTGAATCAACGCACACAACAACCAAAAGACCAAAATCCATTGACAGATAGCAGAAGATTTTAGCAAGGCATAATTTCCTGATAATGCGGAGGAATGTATTTTTTTGCCCTCGCAAGCTACAACAAACTTTGAACCTATTTCACACAAACAGACATTTTTAGTTGCTTCAAAACTACATATTTCCCGGAAAAGTTAGGGAATAAAATGAGGTTTAATGGTCTTAGATAATAAATACTTTCTACGTTGACGTATTCGATAATCAAGTGACACAGATAACAGTAAGATGTCAGCCACTCATACACAAAATTCTTGATAAACAAAATGTTAAGTCATTCAAGAGGCTAATATAATTGATTACACTTCAATCATATCAGATATCTGAAGGTTTATGAACAAATTACTCAATGTGTCCCTGGCTATGCCGGCCCTGAAGTGTATATTGCAGGTGCATATATTATCTCAGAAATAAAAAAATATTTATTTATAAATTAACATAATACAATATAATATGGAAAGAAATTTTCAGGCGTTCCCAAAATTACATTATTTATCATAAACAATCACACAATAAAGAAAAATATATCTTTTAGTCTGTCTTATAAACTCTTCTGGCCCATTGGGGCCGAAGTAAAAATAGAATAATTATTTTTTTAAACTCAGTAACAGGATCTGTTTGCCCCACTTTCTCGCATACATAAAAGTACGATTGGGTTTGCGTGTACCTGCCACTCTGCTTTCTATGTAACCTAACTAACATTAAAATTAATTAGACTCAGTGGTAAATGGTACCCTAACCTCACAATTTTAATAATGCCACAATTAGAAATAAATTTGGCAATGCAACTGAACGCAAAGAGTGAAAGCTACATATTCCAATTTGGCAAAATAATGTTGCACGCGCTGACTGAAAGTTACAAGTTTGGCAAAATAAATGTTGCACGCGCTGACTGAAAGTTACAAGTTTGGCAAAATAAATGTTGCACGCGCTGACTGAAAGTTACAAGTTTGGCAAAATAAATGTTGCACGCGCTGACTGAAAGTTACAAGTTTGGCAAAATAAATGTTGCACGCGCTGACTGAAAGTTACAAGTTTGGCAAAATAAATGTTGCACGCGCTGACTGAAAGTTACAAGTTTGGCAAAATAAATGTTGCACGCGCTGACTGAAAGTTACAAGTTTGGCAAAATAACGTTGCACGCGCTGACTGAAAGTTACAAGTTTGGCAAAATAACGTTGCACGCGCTGACTGAAAGTTACAAGTTGAAATTTGGCAAAATAAATGTTGCACGCGCTGACTGAAAGTTACAAGGTGTACTTTGGCAAACTTACAATTCGATTTAACAACAATAACGTACATAAAACGAAATTTAGATGATTTAATGAAACCACTTTGCTTGCGCAGACGAAATGTAGGTGTCATGTGCCACACAGGTCTACTGACATGCGTCAGTAGACCTATGTGGCATATGAACAGAACGCATTGTTCTCGGGTTGATATAACAACAGCTGTACAGCAAACGACAAGATTTTTCAGCTATTTAAAATGTAGCAAACACGTGCTCAAAAACATATACTATAAGAGCATGCAATTTTTAAATACTCTACTCTTAAAAATGCCCCTAAAACACACGTCATGAGTACATTTCAAATTGTGATGTTGCGTTTGCCAAAACTAGCAGATGCACTTGTGGTTATAAATGGCGGGAGGAAAAACAAAGTGAACACATACCCTACACTGTTCAACACACGAACACATCCCTGTGGCTTGTCAACTGTAACAGTACGTCGAAGCAATCAGACAAATCAAGTGAACACAACACAACCAACCTTCGATTCCGCCATCTATGCGCTCGACCTTGCTTCTTATCTTCTGCAAGACGTCACGACACGTGTACAACCGGATACAGTTCCGTTTGAAGACGCGCGGTGGTATCAGTCATGTGTGGAATTCCAGCAGATTTTTCTTATTTGTTTATTTATTTGATTTGGTCTGTTTGTTTATTTGATTTCTGCTTGCTCATGCAACCGGTTTAATTCTGCACATTCGACATACCTGCATGCTCTTGCTGAGAAGTCTTGTTAGTCACAAAACACTACAAAACATTTCACGCTAAAAAAACTCGTAAACAGGAATTATTTGTCATTTTAGACGCACAGTGAGTATTCTGAAAACCAAGTTAACGTCAAGCAGTATTAATCGCTTAACGTGAACAAATATGTACATTGACAGTCTGATGAGCGTCAGTGTATATATTTGGCAAGATGCTGAACGCTGTAGTCAAAACGATGTGCAGAAGCCAAATTACTTCCTGCCTCTAGCTGAAAAACCCAGCCTGTGATTAGAACTTAGAATGTAGTGGAAAAAAAATCTCTTTAAACTTTGAGGGGACCACAAGGTTAGAGGAGTTCGCAAGATAGTTAGAAAACAAAAAACAGCACCGTATTTAGCAATCATGGGCTTGAACCCCAGTCACTCAAAGCACGTGTACTTTACCCCTCCCCCCGTTCATTCTAGACAACTAAGAGTTTTATTTTGATGTCTTCCACAACATACAGCAGGACAGTATTTAAACCATGCGCGAAGATTTTGATCTATATTAAAAGCATTTTCCATCTTTAGTGAAATTTAAGAAGGAAATTGGAGTACAGGCATGATTTGGAGGAGTGGTGTTATCTCCCCTTTTTTTTCGGTGGAAACGCCCGCCCTCATGACCTACAAAGCATTTAGATTTTCCTACTGTTAAATATATGTTTACTACATACGCTGGTAAAAAGTCCAGATGAAAACTGAGACGCTACATAACATCACAAGCAAAAATTGGCCAATAGGAACACATCTGACATTCCAACTGAATATTTAATGTCAAAATGAGATCAAATGACACATTTCTGCATGGCAGAATTAATTAAGGAAAGTTTATGGAGTCCATGACTGAAATTATTATGAGTAGAGTATCTGATTATTAGAAAAAAAAGGGTGTTTTTTTTTTAGTCTGGGCGTGCAACATGGTTGTTCTATTGAAGCATCTAAGGACAGCCTGGCAAAACAGCTGTAAAGATTTGTTCCATATTTCGCCTGTACACAAAATGAATTTTGAAAATTATAATTTTTTAAAATGGAATGTGGTGCAATACCAGGGCAACTTTTTTTTTACACTGCAAGAATTAAGACCATTGCATTATCCATGCAGTTTAAATCCTGTTGCCCTCAAAAACAAATGAAAGGACAGACAAGATAAGTTATTATTATAAATGTTTACTAATAGCGGCTTTAAGTTTAGCTGTTTGTGATTAATATTTATTAAAACAGTTCAACTAGTAGGTATACCTCTCTGAAATCAGAAAAATTTGAAAATCCGGCCCCCTCTCAATCCCCGAGGACTCCGGATTTTAAAGAATATAATGGATATGTTTTTGAACATGTGTTTGCCACATTTTAAATAGCTGAAAAATTTCTTGTCATCGACTGTACAGCTTCACCAAGCTGTGTACATTTCGTCTGCGCGGGCAACGTGGTTGTTTCATTGAAGCATGCAATCATTGTTGTTAAATCGAACTGTAAATTTCACTCTGCGCGTGCAACATAATTTGCCAATTTTGAGCTTGTAACTTTCAACTGCACGTGCAGCATTATTTACTAATTTAGAGCTTGTAACTTTCAACTGCGCGTGCAACATTTGCCAGTTTTGAGCTCGTAAATTTCAACTGCGCGTGCAACATTTGCCAATTTTGAGCTTGTAACTTTCAAGCCAAAGACAGTATATGGATATAATTGTAACCATAAATAATTTCCCCTTCCCTGCAACTGCTGACACTAAAAGTATAAACATAAACATAAAGTTTACATTTAACTCGAAACGTTTTTCGCAGAATTTCAGCATATATTTCACCCATTTCTGAATAAAACTATGACGTCACCCTCACGAGACTGTGTGGTGTTTTCGCGTACTGTTGGACAGTGATAACTCACTTCAAAGGGTACTTACTTACCTCGGGACAGTTGCTACAACAGGACTCTCCACGGAACATGCCGAACGGTAGGGAGAACAGCTTGTACAAGTGTTGTCGGAGCTGGGAGCTCAAGCTACTGCCACCGATCACCTGCGGAAGAGAGAGATAAACGGGTCAGGTCAACCTGTTTGGCTGGATTCCACTATATGACACAAACAATTTGCTCTAAGCTTATGTTCTACTAACCTATATTGACACGCGCGTGGACAGTGTCCATCAATCCCAGTGACCCACGTGACGTTTACAAAATGCATTCGAAACCCTGATAATGTTTGAACAACCACCTAGTGTTTTAAGCTTTCCTCATACCAGAAGAGTTTATACAACACAGTTTCCCCTACATCCGATGGCAGCTGAGAGTCCACTGCAAACATAACTGATTATCGTCATGGCCTATTGTTAATTGAGCACTGTAATATCAGCTGCCATAAAATTCTTTACTGCTCAGTTAAGACTCAGTTAACCAAAGCAACAAAATTAATAATGTGAAACAAAATAATTCAAAAATTCAACTGTCAGTTAAAATAGCGAGGATTTAGTGAAATAAGTAATGTTTAATTCTATCTGGCATTTTCAATTGCACAGTTTGAGCTGTTGGTGCACATAACAAACTGTTTGGTACCAGTTTACAGTACTTTTCTCTTCAGCACAAACATTAATGGTCTCGATGTGGAACAACTAGCTTGAGAGACAGAAAACCAAAGATTTGAGTAGCCATGCACTGAATTGACATAAAACAGTTGTTTAGCACGGGAAATGTTTTAAGCGGGAAAAGTAATGCATTTCAGGGATATAAAAGAGTCCAAAGCATTTCAGCGTATTTTTCATCCAACCATTTTCATTTTTGTGAAATATTCAATAAACAATAACTTATCTTTTTTAAATTTGTATACACTATCCTACCAAAAGTATTTGGACACCCTTCCCAATGTAGTGAGTGACACAAAATGAGATGTATGCAAAGCTAAAACAGGTTAAAAGTGTGTACATATATATTACAAACAAGCAGAATGAGCAGGGTCCACCGGGGACGGCCAATATGTCCCTCTTCTATATCAGAATTGACACCTATAAGAGACACAGGGAATGGATACAAAATCCTGCTGCTGCAGAATGGACACTAATCTCCTGCTTTAAAAACTGATGGAAACTATTACATAACGGATCGATGCTGTCATTGGGACAAAAAGTAGGCCTATGATTTAATAATTTGATAAGTTAATATTTTATTGATTTGCGAATCCTGCTTTAGTGTGTCTAAGTATTCTGCTTTAGGGTGTCTAAGTATTCTCCTATTTTCTGATGATTTTTTGTCTCGTGTATGCTGTGGACCTTGTCTTTCTTGAAGATGCCAAGTGGGCAGTTACTTGTTTCTTCTGGTCTTTCGTTTCTCCTCCGTTGATCTTAGTGGATGCTATGGAAGCACAATATACGGCTGTATGGCGGTTGTCGAGGTAACGTGTTATTATTTGTCGATTGTGGTGGCCTCTGACTTGCCACAGAATTCTATTTGCTGTCTGCTTTGGAATGGCGTGGATCTTTGGTGGGTCCATTCCCTAGGATCCAGTTAGGACCTTCTTCCACTCGTCTTCTATTCTGGATATCATGACCCCATCTGTTTCTACTTCAGCTGCTCTGGGTTATTGCTCGTCCTGAAGAACATACCCACAACCTTAGCAGGAATTTTCCTACAAACCAATCACTCGTCATCCAGAATAACGATCCTTAGAGGTGTCAACCAAACAAAAACCTAACAGCTATAATCTGAAGAACAACTAATCATTAACTTAACCTGGATCTGACCACTGGCTTAAACTGGAGTCATTATCTGGACTTGACCACTCACACGGACGGGACGACATGTCCCAGGAATGGCATACAAAGACCCGACAAAGACATTGTGCAGTTTGCTGCCGAAACGTCATTAGGCGTTCTGAACCGGGTACTCTCACTCGGTTCACTTTCCATCCCTTCCCTTGGCAGGGGGATGGTTACTCTGTACCCTCCCCCCTGCCATCCCCTATCTTCACTTGGTGAGGCATGGCCTGCCCCACCGACTTTTGGGGTTATCTTCACTATTGACCCCATATTTCTGTCTTTCACCCCCCCAGTCTTCAGTCTCCCTTCCCTCTCTAGCTATCTTGCGACTAGCGTTTGACCCTTGTCAAAACTACACTAGCCCCACACTAAAAAAAAAAGGGGGGGGACCCTCAGGATTTCTTCCTGAGGCTAAAACTGCTGGCATGCACCTCATTGGTGCATGCAAGATTCCCCCCCCCCCCACCACCACCACCCTCCTCAGTGCTCCACGGACTACTACCTCTGTTGCATTGAATAGTTGAATAGTGTTATCTTGAGTTAATTCTGAACCGTATTAACCCATGCTAATAGTAAAGTATTCCTTGAGTTACTGAACCTCATTAACCCACGCTGATTGTAAAGTGGCGACAGAATCTTGATCGCCTTGATATTCCATACTAGTGACACAAGTGTGATATATAGTGACAAAAGTGTGACGTAGTGACAACAGTGCAACTGATTGAACTGCGACTACCACACCATATGATGCATCACACACCCAGAAAGAGAAAAACCCCAGCTGGACTCACAGAGTCTACCCACTCACAAGGCACCAGAGCTGTGAGACAACAACAGGATGCCACCGAAAACTCAAGCAGGGGCAATCCAAACCCGGAAGCAGAACAAGACTCCACCACAGCTATGAATCTAGCAGAGGCCCTGGAAAGTAAGCATACCCAGGATGCTTTTCAAGAAGACTTGACTGAACTGCAAGATCCATTTGATAAGCTTGAAGACATAATGGCACAGCAAATATCCCCTATGCAGGACTATGCAGAAGAACCCACAAACGCATGGCAAAGATGTCCTAATACAGTACAACTCAAGAAGACGAACCAACATACCTGGACTCATCAATAATTTATGTGATCCAATCATTGCGGGCCACCTGGCTGGGAACCCTTAAAATGGGTACCTTTATAATTGAAAGGATCTTCAATGAAGCCCAAAGAACATGGGCCCAAATGGAAAAACTGATCTATGAAGTCACATTAGCAAAGGAGAAAATAGCTGCCTTGTAGAAAAGAAAATTACTATCAGGAAACTCCAAAGAGTAATTAAGAAAAAACTGAAGAGTGTGAAAACACAACCACATTCAACGCCCCCTCCCCTACAACACCTCACAGGAGCTGGAGGAGTCACAGATAAGGACACTACATGGGCTGAAAATCAATCTCATATGAAGGAAAGAGATTCAGCTGCCCCACATCCTGACCCTAAGCTGAAAGCAATGGACACTGACCCAGGAGCAAAGGCTCCATTGGACAAACCAAACAGGTGACCAAGGATAGTACTAAACAGATGTGATGACCCTATAATAGAAGCTGAAGAGGAATAACCCTCGACCAAACAGCAGAGAGAAGACCTGAAACAAAGAAAGAGCAGAAAAGAAACTATAGGCCCACAAGATGTCATAATACTAGAACCATAATCATAAATGAACCAATAGATGGAAACAAGATCCATAGTGCAAACAAAAACATTAAAATTGCACTGTGCAGATAGCTCACAACAGAAAACCAGATCTCAAGAGATACAACAAACCATGTGCTCTCATTGTGGGTTGAGCAGGAGACTCTCAATACGGCACTCCTGGTGGACAATAAAAGATGGAGAGTGAGAATAACAGAACTTCAGGCAAGAGTGAATACTATGGCACAAATCAAACTGCCAAGTGTGCAAGAAGCAATCGAAGCAGAAAAGGAACCCTTACTGGAAATTCCAATGGAGACTGATGACCCCCCAATGGCCCAAGTTAAACAGAAGAACCGGACACAACCAAAGCCAAACATCGTTTGCCAAAATTGCCAATATATACACGCCCAAAATTGGACGAACAATGCAAAGAGCAAGACCCAATCTACCTAATGCCAGCAAACAACATGCCATCATAATTAAAGCTGCCGATGGTCACTATGTCACGAGTGAAGAAATAAAAGAATAAGTAAAATCCAAACTAGCCCCAATATTAAAGGACGTAAAAATATCCATTATTAGAAAAATTAGAGCCAATGGCATAATCATAGAAGCACCGAGCCAAGAAGACCTGAAAAAGATCAAAAATTGTACTCAGTTACAACAAGCAGGACTCCAAGCTGAACTTCCTAGAAAGTTAGGCTCCACAGTCGCCATATATGACGTCCCAAACATTACATATGACCAAATTATAGCAGACCTATATAATAAAAACCTAAAAGACTATGCATACACGGAAGAAGACGTCAGAGTGCAAGTTAAGCTCCGATTCTCCACCAAACCCAAAGACAAACGACCCTACGTTAATTGGATACTCCAGGTAACTGGGGATATAAGAAGAAAATTACTGGTCAACATGAAGAAAGTCTACATAGGCTGGACGGCTCATACAGTGAGAGATTATACAGTTGTGCCACGTTGCTTCATCTGCCTGGGATATGGGCACCAGGCAGCACATTGCACCCAAAAGTCCCGAACCTGCGGGCACTGCGCCCTGGAAGGACACAACACTCAAGATTGTCCAAATACAGCAAAGCCACCAAACTGCCCCACCTGTACACGAAAGAAAAGAAACAATAACCACTCATTCAAAGATCCCAAATGTCCGGAGTACATAAAAGCAGTCGAATTTGTAAGACAAAAAACAGATTATGAGTAACACACAATACAACAGAACCATAGCAAGAAGAAGAAATTCAAGCAACCTTAAATTCCTGCAACTAAACTGCCAAAGAGCCATTGCTGTCACAAATGATCTGACCAAAACTCTAATAGACCAATCCATACAAGTAGCGGCACTACAGGAACCCTAGTCGTATAAGGGAACAGTTAAAGAAATCCACCGAATCATTCAATCAAACCCAATCACGGTGGGGCAAGGTGGAAATGCAAAAAGAATGATCTGAGTTGCCATTGTTATAACGGATCCAACCATCAATGTGACCAAGGTCACCTCACTGTGTACAACGCATGCAGCCTGTGCTTGCCTTGAGGGCGACTTCGGCCAGATGTATGTAGTGTCCTTGTACTGCCAGTGCTCGCAATCTGCAGATCCCAGCCAACCATTTGCAGACTACCTGAAACTCACACTGAACACCCTGCAAAACAAAAGCGTTCTGATACTAGCAGACATGAATGCAAACTCAACTCTATGGAACAGACCACAGACAAACGACAAAGGGCACATCATGGAGGAAGTTATTATAACGCACAGACTGAAAGTGCTTAACTCAACAAGGGCATCCCCCAACATGCGTCACCCCACAGGGCATGTCATATATAGATGTCTCCCTAGCAACCCCCAATGTTTGGCAAAGAGGCCAAAACTGGGAAGTCCAACAAACCATCACAACTTGTGACCATAATGCAATAACATTCACCGTCACACAAGCAACAAGATCCACCAGGAATGACAACATAGACCAATTCAGATTTCAAACGAAATCGGCAAAATAGGATGAGTTTGAAACCACCATAAAGGAGGAACTGACAGACGAGGACATACTGATCCTACAAAATCTGACAGATGAAGAGCATATAGAGAGCCTGCAAGGAAAAATAACAAAAGTGTGCATTGCATCCATGAAGCCCCGAAGAAGAAAAAAATACCATGTCCCTTGGTGGACACCAACTCTCACCGAGTTGAAGCAGCAAACCAGACTAACTAGAAGGGAATATCAAAGAGCCCGGCGAGAACCAACCAGACCCCAACGAGAAGTACACAACCTACAAAAGCGATATAGAAAGCAAGAAGAACCTACCATCATAACATTCAGCTGCAGAAGAGAACAGCCTGGGAAAAACTGATCAAAACCAAAGGTAATTCAGACCCATGGGCGTCTGGTCTATAAAATGATAAACAGCAAGATCCCCTCTCCAGAAATCTATGCCACAATAGAAGTGCAAGGGAACACCCCCACTGGTAATTGGGCGAAAACAATCAATGCAATATTGGATGCAATCACACATCAGGATATAGACCAGAGTGAGACGCCATACCAAAAGGAAGTAAGGCAAAAAAATAAGTCATATATAGGGCCCCGACAGAACCGCCCTTCACAAACGAGGAAATTGGTCACGCTATCGCCAACATGAGGAGCAGGAAATGCCCAGGCCATGATGCCATTGAAGTTGAGGTCCTAAAGAGGGTGTGGCAGTTTGTCCCCCAAGCCATTCATGGGGCCCTTAACTCCTGCCTCCTTTCTGGCACCTTCCCAAGGACTTGGAAACTAGCCAATCTGAAAATTATTTTGAAAGGGCCAGATAAGCCAGAACAGGATTCCACGTCCTACCGGCCGATCGCCCTCCTTCCGGTTTTGAGTAAGGTCCTAGAGAACGTCATCGCGACCAGATTGATGGAAGCATACAAATCAAAAGGCCTTTACTCGCCGAAACAATATGGCTTCACCCCTGGACGCAGCACTGAGGATGCAATCACTGAATTAATAGCAACCAGAGACAACACCGATGTCTCTGGTTGCTATTAATACCTCCTTGCTCTCTCTCTCTTTGTGGACTTTGCGGGGGCCTTTGACACACTATGGTGGCAAAGCGCCCTCGCGAGGTTCAGGGAGGCCGAGATCTCTGCACTCCTCTACTCCCTGCTGTCTGACTACTTTAAAGACCGTGAAGTTATGGTGAGAAGTGGAGTTCATGGAATCAGGAGAAAAATCACAAGGGGCTGTCAATAGGGTTCGATATTGGGTCCCTTATGCTGGAACCTGTTGTTCGACTCCTGGCTGGGAAAAACCTTTCAATCATCTACCTTCATTGCCTACGCAAATGATCTCACCATTCTCACGGCTGGTAACTCTAGGAGAGAAATTGAGAACAGGACAAACTTAATTCTCAAGGAATTTGCTACATGGACAGAAAACAACAAACTAAAGGTGTCGACAAAGAAGACAGCACAATGCTCATCAAAGGAAAGCTTGACAGGGAGCGACCGCCATCAATTAAATATATGGATCAAAGGATCAAGTATACCCAAACAAACAGATACTTGGGAATAATAGTAGATGAGACACTCAGCTTCCTCTCTCATGTGAAATATATAAAAAAAAACCCAAAACTTTCCTGTTTGTTATAAAACAGATAACCAGACGAGAGGGGGCCTTAAAGCTCACAACACTAAGGCTCTATTACAACTGCATTTTTCTCACAACTCTCTCCTACGGTGGGGTTATAGAGCGAACAAGGTGGCTCTGATTAAGCAGCTGAATCAAGCGCAATGGCTAGCTCTACTAACCATGTCCAGAGCCTGCTGGACAACTTCTACTATGGCCCTACAGGCACTGCTTGGGAAGATGCCAGCCCATCTGGAAATACAATATCGGTATCTTAAATACAAGTTAAAAAAGAATATATCCACCACCTTGGATGACATCACCATCAACCTACAAGCAGAAAAGAAAGAGAAACTAACAAGGATAAGAAATAAACTGAAGGAGAGATGGCAGGAAATCTGGTCCACGGCTAAAGAGGAAGATCTCGCTAGGCACTACATCCCGGAAGCAAGTGAATTGACCAAGAAAGAAAAGCTATGGATGGCACCAGGCCTACACGCAACATTCCTTATGACGGGACATGGTAGCATAAATGCCAACCTGCACCAACTAGGACTGGCTCAAGCACCGCACTGCCATTGCGGTGAAATAGAAACAGCTAACCACATCCTCGATGAATGTTATTACTATCAAGACCTCAGACAGGAGCTCTCCTCCTTGGTGGATGCCATACCACCAATGAATAAAGAAAACCTGATTACAACAGAAAGTAACTTCAAGGCCTTTAACACATTTGCCACCAAGGCCTTCAAAAGAAGAGAAGCTATTAGAAGAGAGTATGCCTGAACTGGACCTGACAATCGCCAACTCATGCACAACAATTAAGCAAGGACAACATCAAAACTCACCTTTCCCTTTAATCCCCCACCATCCTGAGTGGGGGAAACTTTCTACTTGCTTAACGCTTATTCCTTCTAACTAGGGCCGATCTTCCCTTAGACCTTCCCCCTTTCTATCCCCCCTCCTTCTTCTTCTACCTAGAGCACTCCTAAAGTTCTTTAGGAGTGCTCTAGGTAGAGGAAGGAGGAGGGTGACGATAATAGTGTCCGGCACGCCTTGTCGTGGCGGGGCTGGGGGGTGGAGACGGCGACTCGATGCCTCTGCCCCCCATCTACTAGGTTGCCGTTCCAGCTACTACACACAACAGAACAATGGCCAGAGGAGAGAGAAATGCCATATTACAAGAAGAAATGAAGCGGCTAATGGAGGAAACTCCGGGCTCCGCTTAGGCAACTCAACACACACACACACCTAATTTATTTTATTATTATTATTTTTTTATTATATTTATTTTATTTTTGCTTTTTTATTATAATTTTATTTTTTCCCTTTATTTATTTATTTTTATTTATTATTATTATTCTATTTATTTATTTATTTATTTTTTTTTTTTTTTTTTGCTGGTTCCAGCAATCCTGCTCCCAGGCGGACCATACCTGGGAGCAGGATTGCTGGCACGCACAAGTCTTGCACTACCTCTGGTGGGTGCAGGATTATAGTGCATGATTGCACTGACAGAACTAGGGACCTGGGCCTGGCTTTACATGTTAGGGACAGGCACTACGTAGCATTTGCCCATCGGGTGGCTGCTCCCTTGTGGCAGAGTCGCCTGACATAACAACACACTACGCTTCACTAACATACATACACCTATAGATTCAGGGCGACAAACTGCGATTTCTTCTCTCCCCACAGAGTAAACAGGTGGAGATACACGAAAGTCTGGGAGCCACCCAATGACACGAATACATACCTAAACATCATTGCTGACTAGGTACACACTTTCATGGCAACGGTCTTCCCCTCTGGTGGTGTCGTCTTTCAGCAGGATAATGTGCCATGCCACACTGCCCAGATTGTTTGAGACTGGTTCGCGGAACACGAGGAAGACTGCCAGGTATTGCCCTGGCCTCCAAATTCCCCAGACATCAATCCCATCAAGCATCTGTGGTTTGTGTTGGAACAGCAACTCCGATCTGTGCCATCTCAACCATGGACTTTACAGGATCTGCTGGTTACGTGTTAGTACCAAATACCACAAGACACATTTAGAAAGTTTGTAGAGTCCATGGCTCGCCTGGTACGAGCTGCTGTTTTGACTGCATGTGGAAGACCAACATCATATTAGGTAGGTGGTCATAACGTTTTGGCTCATTGGTGTATGTTCGTATTATGAACATATTAATTTCGATGCTCCGCTTCACGCATTAGCGTTTTCTTTCTTCCTGCTCTTCACTAACGCAGCTCCACGCAACTCCAGTTGGTTGGGCTGGATGGTTTTTCCCTTCCCTTGTGATAGTCATACAGGGGACAGAGTCATTTGCTCTACTATCTTCCTCTGTAGACTGTCTCCGACTTTTAGAACCGACCCATCCACCTAAGGCCTGAACGCGAATGACTTTATCCTGCGATACTCTCGATGCAATATATTCATTATTTCTCTTTGACATCATCATCCATCTATGGGGACGGACTTGTTTAGGTTCGGCTTGCATCCAATGTTGCCCTCATATGGGTAGCACAGTTGGTGGGATCACCATCCTCCCCACACCGGGTAGAAAAAACCTAAGTTCAAGTCCCGCCGATGAGGTAAGGTATTTTTATGGGCCTTTTACACAACGTGGCTGAGTCAGTCGGTCTCAGACGAGGGTAGCATGGCTTTCATCCAAGAAACTCGGGTTTTTCATCAAGGATATTCCTTGTTTTTCAAGAAGGTTATTCCATGAGAAGTACAGTACTGGCAAAAACCTAGATGTTTCATTTAAAGGAGTGCAAACTACCATTCGAGGATTCAAGGAGATTGACAGTTTGAAAGGCAAACCAAATCGACCACCGCGTTAACAACGAATGATTAGACCATAACAATGATTTATAAACGCAATCGACGACGTACTGAACAAGAAATCTGAGCTGAGTTCAATAGGAACAGAGAAACATCCACTAAAACTTCATCTTAAACAAGCAGATCCTCGTGGTCTATAGCTGTTGGAAAACCCTTATTAAAACTGAAAAATCGAAAGAAACGGTTGGCTTGGGCTAAGAGCCATCAACATTGGACAATCGAAGAGTAGAAAAACAAACTGTGGACGGATGAATTCAAATTATAAATTTTTGGATCCAAGCATAGAATTTATGTGAGACGATCAACTGAATCAAAAAATGGTACACCATTGTTTAGTGCCTACAGTCGAAAACAGTGGTGGTTCCATCATGATCTGGTGTTGCTTCCGTTTTTCTGGAGTGAGTGCCATCGTCAGAATTGAAGGAATTTTAAGGAAAGAATGCCATAAAAACTTTACAAGACAATGACTCGAAGCACAGCTCTAAGCTGTGCAGGGACTGTCTAGCAGCTAAACTACAGGAGAGGGTGGTAGATCCAAGTCATGCTGGTTTATAAATGCTATCATTCTTTTAAAGAAGGAGTTCTTAGATATCTGTAATCTCGATCTACTGAGTGGAAGGTAGGCTTCTGCCTAGTATCTGCAGCCTTTGCATGAAAGCTCGGATGGCATTGGAGATCTGGTAGATAAGTTTATCCAGATAATATATGATGTAGCAGCTTATGATCCAGGACATTTGGCCATGCTTTCAAAGATTGCAGCTTGAAGTCGGAGCACAGATTCAGATATAAAATTCAACGAGAGAACGTAAGATTCAGTCTAGAAAGATAGCGGATGAATTTCATATGCAGTGATTCTATTTCTTGTATCCAAATTGTACAGTAAAGATGTTGTAGTAGGGTTTGAAGAGCATCAGCAATTAAGGCCATATTGTTCCTTGTATAATGTCGGTAAATTGCATGTGTTCTGTAATCGATTTTCTGTTTGCTGGAAGGAAAACCGAGTTTCCATGAGAAAAAACCACGCTACCTTCGCTTGATACCGATTAACTCAGCCACATTGTGAAAAAGGCCCATAAATATTCCTCACGTCATCGACAAGACTCGAACTCAGGTCTTTTTCACCCGGTGTGGGAGGATCGTGCTGCCCACGAGGGCTGTACAGTGAGGATTCTATATTGGTCAGCGAAATCCGATATCTGAAGGACAGTTGCTTTCTATAGAAGCACACACCGAGAATCTTTGAATCTGTAAATCTAAAGAAAGCAATGTCCTTCCGATATCGGAGAGCCAGCTGGATCCTCTGGGAGGTTAAAAATTAGGAGGCAAAGGGTTAGAATTAACGGGTTCTCTTCAGAATGGATTAGGGATTAGAAGGCGAGTTCCCTTGGGGATTAGTGTTGGATCTGCTCCTTTTTCTGATTATTGTAGACAATATTGATGGAGAAATACAGGACATGATGGTAGAATTGGCAAATGATTGTAAAGATTGGAAGTCAAACTTTTTTTAATGACTACTCCAACAGAAACAAGTATGATCCAATAAATGTTTTAATTCCGCAAAAAGCAAAATTATTGCTTAGAAAATAACCCCAAATAACTTATACACGTGGAGAGTTGAATTAAAAACAGTACATGAAGAGAGAGGAAATCATCTAGGCAGACCTTATGAATCAGGCAGATATGGAGTTCTCTGTGTAATGCAGACAAGTGGCAAAAGGAGCCATAGTGTTCCCTTGATGATTTATTTAACAGCATGGAAAATACTTATTATAACCAAAGGTTCCTTTTTTCTTGTATTTGGCCACGGTACTAAGACTTTCAAGAGTCTCAATCTCAATCTTCAAGAGTCATGCTTCTTCAAGTAACCCCATCTCTCAATCTGTAGATCGGTAAGAAACTAAGGAGATAATCAATACACTGCCAGCTGTCGAATGAATGAAAACAAATATTAATAAACAGAAAATTAAGAAACAATCCGCCACAAAATTGATGATGACCACTTTAAACCTTGGGTAAGGTGCGTGATAATTATGTTATTTTTATATTCACATTGCATGATTGAATGCCCACCACAATGTGTACAGCCAATTGTTTAACTCTGGCGCTGTTATATTGGCTGCCATAACGCTGTTATGATGAAGACACTAATTCCTCTGGTTGCCTTGGACTGTATCTGAGTATTAAAAGAAATATTTAGTTTTTTTCTGACCTTGATTAATAACGCAGATACCTTTTCGAAAAAAGTAAGATGGCTAACGTAGAAGTCTCGTTTAGTTGTAATACTAAAGGGAAAAAAATGGCATCCGTATGTTGACATAACCAGTTAACCGCGTTTGGTTAACTTAAAAGTGTTTGGAGTGGTTCATTCCACTGCACCCCGCGGAGATATAATTTAGTTGTCAGTTGAGGGGTGGTAATTGCCCTAGAAATAAATGGATGCTAACATTATGTTCTAAAGAAACCACACCTTCGCGACCGTGTTGCTCTACTTTACAAAGACTAGTTTCAGGCAATTAGAAGTTAAAAGTAAGGCGATAATAAGGAGTGGTCTAAAGATACCGCAATCTTACCACCTTCCTAGTAACTACTTTCATCAGCATTGCAATGCCAAAAACTACAAGTCGATTCTTTTATTGCTGAAAATATTCTGAGAAATATATTTCTGGCCACCTGCAGGAATTTCTCATTGAACAGAAAATCGCCCGAAGACTTACTGAATGAAACGCGACAGCTCCCTCTATCGGGCATTTTTCATTCCTCATTGCACGTCCAGAAGACAGCAGCTTCTATTGACAGTCACCAGAGGGAGAAGTGAGTCTAATATCTTCCGCTGACAAACCGAGCGAATCTCCTAAGCGGGCGGTCTCGCTATCAAAAGAACCACGTGATCCACTCTACGAGCCGAAATCGCCCATTTTCTACGTACACATTCCCCCCGAAGAGTTTATTTTAAAATTAAAACTCGCGCATGGCGACGCTACCGCTAAGAAAGCGAGGCCGCGCCAGACGCTATCCGAAACCAATCGATCAACGGCGAAGCTGCACAACGGCGGGATGAAATTGTGCAGCATCCCATCCCTATCGATCCCCTTCCCCCCCGTACAGACTCCCATTTTGTATTTCTCCGATTAAACACACAAATGCCGACGGCTATTAACAGTTTCCGTAATGGAGAAAGTCGCATCCAAGGTCATGCGTTACGGCAGCAACAGTCCGCCAATACCGGCGGCGCTAATAAGAGAGAGTGGAGAGGGATGGGCTAATGGAGCGTGCAGCCAAGACAGGGAGCTACAACAAAACAGCAATCGATAGCAATAAGCCACGCAGCAGTCCCGCCTCGCATACATAACGCATTCCTCTCCGCTACGATTTATTTTCATAAACACTCTCGGCCACGCGCACTCACGGCTCCTCGGCGCGAAATTTCGAACTCCAATTTTATTAGCGGGCATGAAAAACGCCTCTTCTCTCAGCCACTCCCATGCATCCTCATCACTCTTATATTTTTACTCTTTCTATTATCCTCTTTCATACAATTACAAACGAACAATGACGTCATCTTAATATTAGTAGTAGTATGTGAAGGAAGAAAGCAAGTGTATGAGCTTATGCAGCATCAGCCAAAAAAAAAAAAAAAGAAAAAATTCACCAACCATTCCCTCTAAATGTTTGTCCAGTTCCTCCTTTTCAATCACCTCCTTTTCCTCCAACACCTAACTAACAGCATAACCCCTCCTCCCTTCCTGTCCTGTCTATCTTTCTGTACACATTGTACTCCCCAAATTCCAATTCTGCATTCCTAATATTCCACTTCAAATTCATCAAATTTATTTACTATACTTCTAGCATTGGTATACATGCAAGTATACATGCACGTATTCTTATTCTTAGTTACCCTAACACATCCCATATACCCACCTGCTTCACGATGACTGCTATCAATCCCTGAAACCCCATCACCTCTCGCTGCTTATTCTAATAGAAGTAGTGCAAGAATCACCTTCACCTCTCTGCCTGCGGCTACTTTTAACCTTTTAGTCTGTGAATCCCCCCAAGCTAGCATTTTTCCGACCCATATGCCTCGATAGCATCAGCAAATATTCTTGCACCCTTTCTATTTAAGTGTATCCCATCCCTGTAGAAGCAGTCTCTCCTGTTAACAAGCACAGACCACGCTGAAAAAAATTCTACCCCTTGAGCCTTGCACATTCCCTCCAGGGCCGAATTGATTGACAAGGCCCTGAATATTCTTGTCGACATAAGAACATTCCTGTCTATTTCAAGTACATTAAAACCAAACGAACAATTGCGTCATTCCTATGTCTATTTCAAGTACATTGAAACCAAACGAATAATAAAGTAAATATTTTAATATTAGCACGTCTATTTCAATGGGTACATTAAAAGCCAAACGAACAATAACATCATCTTAACTTCGCATGTCTATTTCAACGAATACATTAAAGCCAAACGAACAATAACATCATTTTAAAAGTTCTGTCTATTTCAAACACATGAAAACCAAACGAATAGCAAGGTGGTTGTTATTATGTCTGGTGTTACTGTTGGTCGAGGAACTCTCTGATCCTACAGATGTTCAGGATTGCGACTTTCTGGAGTTCCTTGTAGGTGTTCGCTGGGAGAGCTATTGCTGGTAGGCTGTTATGTAGGGTCTTTGGCACCATACCTATGGTTGACACGGTGATCCGAATGGTTATTACTTGTTGCATATGCCAAATCTCTTTGATCTCCTGTCTTAGGTTCGAGTACTTCTTTATTTTTTCCTCGTGGGTTTTCTGCAGGTTACCAGGGTTGGGTACAGCTTGTCAATCAGATAGGTAGCTTTTTCCTTCTTGTCCACAAGGGTTATGTCCGGTCTGTTGTGCGGGGTTGTCTTATCGGTTATTATGGCGCGGTCCCAGCACAGCTTGTGGGTTGGGGTCTCTGGTACTGCCTGGGGTTCGTACTTTAGTACGGTACACTTTCTTCGATCAACTGGTATTTCCTTGCTAGCATCTGATGTATTATCCTGGTTACCTGGTCGTGTCTATGAGTGTACTCAGTCTGGGTGATCACCTTGTGTCATCGGACACTCCGGGCTCCTTGGCGATGTATTTTCTATAATTCCTGGTGTTGATTACCTGGTCTTGGATGGCGAGCATGAATCTTTCAGTCTCGGGGAAGAGCGTCCCGTTTGAGAGCCATGCATTGGAAGCAATTTTTGTCTATGTGATCTTGCTGGAACTCATTGTAGTGTCTGCCATGGAGTGTCTTCTCTGCCCATTTTTCTAGCTTCGTTTGTGCCTCCTGGTTGTGAGGTGACTCCTCGCTTAGGTTGAGTGGCGTATACCGCTTTTCTATCTTCCTTATGGCCTGATGGAGTGCTGCTGTGTGTTTCTGGAAGTAATCCTTCAGGTTATCAATCACTGTTTTCTGTTGCTCAATGAGGTCTATCAGGCCCCTTCCTCCTTCTTCAGTTTTATTTGTTTGTTAAGATTTCAATGTTGTCCGGGGTTTCCAATGTACATTGAATGAGAAAGTTCCTGCAGATGGCCCAGAAATTTTACTCCTACATTACTGAGCTTACAGCAGTTACTCGTGTATATTTATTTATTTGTAGTAAAATCATTATACTAAATTAAATTAATTAAATAATCACGCTAATTGTTTTAATTTTTCTATAATATCCAAGCAGATGATGAAGGAACTTACCAGAGAATTTGCATATTGACAACTCCTATTCAAATTACTTAACACGCTATTACTATGGAAACTAAAAATATGCGACCTTAATGTATATTTGAAATTATTTAACCAGCTGTTACCATAGCAACTTGAAATATACGACCCCCATGTATCACATGACATTATCAGCGCATCCGCACATTTAACATGCTGTCACTATGGTAACTATAAATATACAACCTCAATGTATATTTGAAGTTGCCATGGTAGCATTCTGTTAAATAATTGAAACAGGAATAAAAACGAGAACTTTTTTTTATTAACCAGTTTTATTTAATGCGCTGTTGCCATGGCAACTTGAAATATATAACCCCAGTATGAGAGTATTTTCACTTTTATAATAAATCCTCGTATTACTACACTTTAACGCGCTGTTACTATGGCAAAAATAAATATATAAAGTTTCCATGGTAACACTGTGTTAAATATTTTAATAGGAATAAATAAAAAAGATTTAATAACTTATTGTTTTGTTTAATGCGCTGTTACCATAGCAACTTGAAATATATAATTCGTTGTATCACATGATAATATCAGAGCGTATGAAAACATTTACACGCTGTAGCTATGGCAACTAGAAATATACAACTTCAATGTATATTTCAAGTTGCCATGGTAACACCCTGTTAAATAATTTGAATAGTAATAAAGTAAAATATTGTTTGTTAACTAATTGTTTTATTTAATGCGCTGTTACCATAGCACTATTTCTATACTTAATGCACTGTTACCACGGTAACACTGTTTTAAATAATTTGAATAGGAATAAAAAAATATATTTTTATTAACTGTTTTATTTAACGCGCTGTTGCCATAGCAACTTGAAATGCATGATTGGATGTAGCCGAGCATCTGAAATTTAAGACGCTGTCACTATGGCAACTAGAAAAATACAACCTCAATGTATATTTCAAGTTTCCATGGTAACGCCGTGTTAAATAATTTCAATAAGTATAAAAAATATTTTATTAACTAATTGTTTTATTTAATGCGCTGTTACTTAGCTACGTGAAATATATGATTCGATGTATCAGATCAGGGGGTATTTAGCCCCCAGGGCAGAAAGATATTTTGGGGCAATTTCTTCTGTTTTTGACGCCCCTTAGAGAATGGCGCCCTGTCCTTGGGTTCTGCTAGCCCGTACCTTAAACCACGGCATCAGATGACAATATTAGAGCATCTGCACATATAATACGCTGCCACTATGGCAACTAGAAATATACAACCTCAGTATATATTTCAAGTTTGCCATGGTAACACCGTGTTATATAATTTAAATAGGAATAAAAAGTATTTTTTATTAACTAATTTTTTTTTTTAATGCGCTGTTACCATGGCAACTTGAAATATATGATTCGATGTATCGGAGAATCTGTACATTTAATAGGCAGTCACTATGGCAACTAGAACTATAAAACTTCAATGTATATTTCAAGTTGCCATGGTAACATCCTTTTAAATAATTTGAATAGGAATAAAAACAGAAAATTTTCTTTATTAACGGGTTGTTTTTATTTAACGCGCTGTTGCCATGGCAACCTGAAATATATAACCCCCCGATGTATGGAATGACGTATCAGAATATTTGCAAATTATAACAAATCCTCATATTACTGTTACTATGGCAACTAGAAATATACCACCAAGTGTACATTTCATGTTGCCACGGTAACGCCGAGTTAAATAATTTTTATATGGAATTTAAAAACTAATATTTTTATTGGCTGTTACCATGGCACTTAAAATTAATGCGCCAATGGCGATTTCGGAACATTTGCGCGTTATAATAATTCGCGTGGAAATTATTTAAAAATCCGTTACCATGGCAACTTGAAATACACAACCTCAACGTGTCAGATGACGATACAAAAGCTTTACAGTTTTGTTTTTGGCGTGTGTGTTGTTTGTGAGCAAATTATTGAAGAAGGGTGCCATATTTTACACGCCACAGATTTAAACCCGGGACACACTTATGACTAAACAATAGGGCGAACGTGAAACGCTCATATATCTGGCAGACGAACGCTGGCTGTCCTCCAAGTATGCAAGAACGAACGACGCTCAGGACACAGCTGTAGATGTGAATGAAAGTGAAGCAGATGCCGAAATCCCTTAAGAAAGAAAAACCCACTTCACTGCACCCTTATCTAGAGGCTATCTGGTGAATAACGTTTATATAACCATCAGAAGGATGTTTTTGTTGGAAGCCCATCGATCGAGAGTATGTTGTCTTTAAAATCCCCTGTCTGTTCCGCGCAGATATGTTGTAAAGCACACAGCTGGGTTCCTCTTAGCCAATCGTGTTAAGAGACTCTGGATGAGATCAATTCAATTTTAAGATACTCGAATGTCGCTCTCGCGAGCAGGCCCGGCTCTGTTAAAACCCAAATACCATACGAAAATAAATCACATCCTTTGATAATTATTAACAACACTTGCTCCAGAATCGTCTGCCAAACTTCATCAATGCGCACAATTGATCTTTTGGTCAATCAGCATGCGTCCAATAGACCCACCATCTGTTTAGTACTCATACCAAAATGACCCGATCCAACATGAGCAATAAATCAGTTAATTTCGGTCCGCACAACTTGCAAATGGGCCAGATTATGAGCACACACCTGAGGGTCCTCAATATTATACACCCATGTACAAAATTTTGTATCAGTACCAACCCCAAAATACTACAGCCAGCTGATCTAAATCCGTGTCTTCACATGATAGTCTGTGCACCAAAAAAAAATCACTCAAATAACTGGCATCTTCTGTGCGTTCTATAGGTCGGTTTGTCTGTAATTCTTACCTTTTCGAAAAAAAGTTGAATGTGGCCCGCGTTAATTGTAATTATCTCTTTTCATTACTCATTAGCGTCTTTACAAATACAGTTCTGCATCAGAAGTACAGATGGCGCTGATACCATTTAAAAAAAAAAAAATCCACATGCAGTTGAATAATTCTAAGGCAGTAAATTGATCGCAAGAGTGAATGAAGCACACACCTAAGCAAACACCCTCTCGGATTCTTTCAAAGATGCCGTCATCGTTCCAAAGCGGAAAAAAAAAAAAAAACAGGCAACGCTACCTGAAGACCAATCTGCCGTACAAGGCCCAACCATCCGGCCACCATGAGCGCGCCAACAATAGCAAGATCGATCCGCGCGCCTCCAGGGACCATACGTATCTTTTAGCAGCAACAGAACAGTGATGGGGAAAAGGACGCACGAGCAAAGAGACGCTTCGGCTGAAAGCAAATACTTGTAGCAGCCACCTAGCGATCTGGTACTCCCCCAGTGACGTCACGGCTCGCTTTAATGGGGAAACAGTGCTGGCGTTCACGGGTTAATATTTACATTTCTCATTACTAAGCCGTCACAGGACAAGGCTGGGGAGACCAACGACTGTGGCGCCACCTGTTTTATATGTAATCGAAACAATGAATCATAGACAAGTCGCACCGAAAAGCTATTGGGGTCAATTAATAAGACTCCAAGCATCAGTCCTCCTCGAAAGTGCAAGTAGGTGATCTGATAGAGGAAACTCAGTCAACAAGCTTCATTGTATTATATACTCACTTGCCAAAATATAAGAAACCTTTATAAAATATCTAGGAGGACCACCTTTTGATTCCACTAGGTGTCTGAAGGAGTCCAGCTCAGGATATTTGTTATTGTGGTTGGTAGGCTAAACTGCTATTTGCAACGTATCTCAGGTGCTCTCAGTTGAATTCATATCTAGAGATTTAGGTGGCTAGGATAGATGGAAATCTTTATGTTCCATGAGAGAGAAAGATATTGGACGTAACATGACCTTCTAATGGTTTGAGCGGACCCAGTCCGGGCCGACAGATGATACCTCTCGTACCATGACTCAACCTTCAGCCGCTTGTGTAATGGACATGAGACTGTTTGGATACATGGCTTCGTGAGGCTCATACCACACTTTTCACCCTATATTGATGCAAAAAAGTGTAAATTGAGACCTGTCAGACCATGACATGATCATTTTTCACTGTTACACAGTCCAGTCTTGGCGTTGACCATACCATCCTAGTCGAATTTTAAGTTGCAAATGGGTCTTTCTATGCCTACATTGGATTCTTCAGTCATTTTTTTTCTCGCATGGGGCGGGCATTCTACTGACGCACAATTTGCTTAAAAATTCTTTTGGAGTAGCGATTTCTGCCCCATTTCTTCTTATTAGAGCTCCATTGAAAGACCCAAATTACCATTCAACAACACCCTAACATTGAAAATTGTGGTTAGTTGAATTCGTGTCCTTGCTAACTGAAATGAATGACGTCCACATGGGCAAGCGTACATCATTCTGGTATGCAAATATGACTTTGAGCCACTCATTTCGACTGTAATGGATACCCAAAGCGTCCGAGTAATATTTATGGTCCAATGGCAAAAAGACACCACATGAGTGATTTACTTTGGTAGAGAGTGGTTTGCACGTTGGAATTGGCAAGAGTTCTCAATATCTGTTCAGACAATGTTGTACCTGGAAAAACAAAGTTCTTCAATTGGAGTTTGGAGACAAAACCGCATAAAAATATACAATGTTCACCAATATGCATTGGTGCACTTCCTCTCTACACTTACTGACCAAAAAATTAGAAACCTTTTTGCATTTTGCGTCAATTAATTAAACATAGAGTTTGCAAATCAGATAAATAAGCTTTCTGGGGCCACTTGATCGATCTGTTCATGAAAGCGTGACGTAAATCCTTTGGTATGGTCCGGGTCCGCTCATGCTGTAAAAAGGTCTTATTATCTCCAGTGGAATCATTCTATCGTATGAGACCAACTTCAACTTGCAATGCTTCATTTTTATGCAGATTGCTATGGATTCATTCAAGACTACAACACAACTGTCCACTGCACAAAAACTGTATTTGAATGGTTCCAACATTCTCAAGATTCCAACGTCTACCTCGGCCGACTAATTCTTCACCACAATACAGCAGTTGACAAATATGTTGATGGATGAATAGTCAAATTTCGTGCTAGACTCCCTCACACTAATGGGATCCATGCCATGATTCAAGCAAAAGGTGACCCAAATAGACACTGAAAGAAGAACCTTTACTTTTAAACAACTGTGTAAACTCAAAGTCTACATTAGCACAAGATGATGATGATCACTTTAAAGTTCGTTAAACAAATTACTTTAATTAGAAGTTTCCATAAAAAACTCACCAGAGGTCGCATGAGTGTAAGTTTAATTGTCGACTTAAGAATGAATGGCTGATGATCAAATCGCTGGCATGTAAGATAACACCACTGTTAACTTAAGCAGAAACTCCAGTTACCATATGGGTTAAGTTAATGGCTTTAATAGCAGTTGTTTACACGTGTTCTTTTTAACAACAGCGACATCTAGTGCATGTCTGAGAGCAGTAAGTAACGTAAGATAATTGAGAGAAGAAACAAAAATAAAAAAAAAAATAGGAGAAGGAGAAGTAGTCTCAATTTAGTGTGCAGGATAGTCTTGCTTTCAATGTACAGCTAATGATGTTTGTAGTTAGGCATAGTACAGCAGCATGTTCTTAATTACTGTGCGTTTCGGAGGCAATTTACTACCCTCCTCCGCAGTTGATGTAGAAATTATTCCGCAAAATGGCATCTTTATAATTTGAGAATGGAGGGTTGCTTGCATCATTTTCATGGAATTGTTAGAGATTATCTTAATACGAAGTATATCTACAAACAGATTTTCAAAGGGTAGTAAAGGCTGTGAACACAGGTGCTCACAGGGATTCGTGTTAGCCTCCAGTCTCCTTGGAAGTGTCTTGGTGATGGTTCAAGTGGAACAAGATAATATACAAAATTAAAGTACGAATTGGAACATAGAACAATGGAACTCCCCCATGCAGTGAGTTAGCATTAGCATTAGTAGAGGCATTTGATGCAAGAAAGCAAGCTTATGCAGCATCAGCCAAAAAAAAAAAAAAAAAAAAACCGCTTCCACTTCACCCCTCTGTTCGTTCAAAATACCTGTCCAGTTGAGCCTTAAACTTATTTAGGCTATCAACCTCCACCACAAGGTCTGTTCCACCAACCAACCACCCGCTGGCTAAAGGCAAATTTCCGCACGTCTATCCTACATCTGTCTTTCCTCAATTTGAATTTATGCCCTCTCAGGTGATTTTTCTGAGCTAGAGGAAGAATCCCATCAGCATTGAGCATGCTTAAACCATTCAAGGCTTTATACACCTCTATCAGATCACCTCGCTGGTGCCTAGTCTCCAGACACTGTAATTTGCAAAACTTAAGCCTTTCTTCGTAAGAGCACCCCTTTGTTCCATTCACTAATCTTGTTGCCCTTCTCTGTACTCGTTCCAGCAGCTCTACATCCTTCTTGAAATGAGGCCTCCAGACCTGTATACAGTACTCTAGGTGTGGCCTGACCATTGCCTTATACAATGGAATAATCACCTCCTTATCCCTGCTGGAAAAATTCCTGTATATCATTGACAATACTCCATGAGCTACTCTTGCAGCCCGTCTACACTGCTCAGAGAACTTCATATCTGCCTGCACAACCACCCCCAAGTCCCTTTCAGTCTCTACCACTGTCAGTGTAGTACCACAGAGTTGATACGTTGCTCTGGGGTTGCTGTTTCCCATGTGTAGTACTTTACATTTGTCAAATGTAAAGAGAGGTGGGCTGAGAGGTGGCAAACTTCATTTGCCACCTCTCAGCCCATCTGCTCAACCTTTCCAGATCCTGTTGCAGCAGCATAGTGTCAGTAGTGTCCTTGACAACCCTGCCAACCTTTGTATCGTCTGCAAACTTGGACATTAAGCTTGATATACCATCATCAATATCATTTATAAATACAGAAAACAATAATGGACCCAACACTGAGCCCTGAGGGACTCGACTAATAACATTAGTCCACGATGAGCAGTGTCCATTGATTACCACTCTCTGTCTTCTCCCCCTCAACCACCCCTTTATCCATAGCAGCAATTTGCCTCCAATGTCACACTGCTCCAATTTGTGTAGCAGTCTTCCATGTGCAACAGTATCAAAAGCCTTTCTAAGATCCAAGTATATAATATCAAAGTTATTCCCTGCATCCAGTTCTTTTGTGACTGCATCATAGTATCCAATCAAGTTGATCAGGCAAGACTTCCCCTTAACAAAACCATGCTGTGTCTGAGCTATAACTGAAGTCTTGTCTAAATGATCCTGCAGTGCTTCTTTAACCAGTGCCTCTATTAATTTTCCTGGAACAGAAGTTAAGCTCACAGGTCTATAATTACTTGTGTCAGCCTTTGATCCTCCTTTGTGAATTGGGGTCACATTTGCACATTTCCAGTCTATGGGTACCTCCCCTGAGTCCATGGAAGCTCTCATAATTATGGCTATGGGTTTGCTTACTTCCTTTGCTGCCTCCTTTAATATAACTGGATAAATCCCATCCACCCCGGGTGCCTTTCTTGTGTTTATCTTCAACAGTTTCTCCTCCACTTTACTCCCAGTTATTTCAAGATTCTGTAGCTTACTGCTATAGTTGAATACACCTCTGGCATTCCCCTCGCTGAATAACTCCTCATGTGTGAATGTCGATGCAAAATATTCATTTAGTTTGTTAGCTACCTGAGCAGGATCATCAACACTTGACCCATCAATATCAAGTGGACCAATCTGATTCATCCCCTTCCTTCTAGAGTTAACATAAGTAAAGAACTCTTTGCTGTTTTTCTTTGCATCCCTTGCCAAGGATTTCTCGTAATCTGCCTTCGCCTGCCTAACCTCCTTTGTAACTTGGTTGCATATCAACTTGTATCTATCATAGGCTTCTGTGTCATGTGTTAATTTGTAAGTATCCCATGCATTTTTCTTCTCTGCCATATGCCTCATTAGTTCATCTGACATCCATTTTGGCCTAAACCTTGAACAATATTTCTTAGTTGGTATGTAAAGCCTAGTAGCTTCCCAGATAAGTTCTTTGAATGCTTCCCATTTTGAATTTGCTGTTGGTCACGTCATCAGTTGGTCCCACTGTATAGAATTTAAATACTGTCTCAGTCCATCGTAGTCGCCTTTACGGAAGCAATAACCCTTCCCTTTACCCCTGATGGTAGTTACCTCTTTGAGTAAATCCCACTTCAGCACACTGTGATCACTGCCACCTAGTGGTTCATTTATCTGCAGATTCTTAATGCATGAAGAATCACTGCTGATAATCAAATCAAGAGTATTACTCCCTCTAGTTGCCTCCCGAACATGCTGATGTAGAAAACAATCATCCAATAAATCCACAAAAGCCCTGCTAGTGTGTGAGTAACCAGCCCCCAAATTCCGGTCAATATCTGGGAAATTAAAATCTCCCATTATAAGACTCTCTGATTTACTGGCCCACTCTATTTCCCTGTACAGTTCCTTATTATACTCATCAGAGTCATTAGGCCTATAGCACACTCCTACTCTCAATTTTGATCTCCCAATGCTTATGTCACACCAAACTGACTCAACACTGCACTGTCCGGCGATGTCGACTGGCTTCACTTCCTTGGTTTTTATGTGTTTCTTAACTAATAGCATAACCCCTCCCCCCTTCCTATCCTGTCTATCCTTTCTGTAGACGTTGTACTCCCCAAATTCCAGTTCTGCATCCCTTATATTTGTGTGACACCACGTCTCTGATATCCCAACAATATCTGCCTTCGATGTTTTGAGCAATACCTCAAATTCATCAAATTTATTTACTAAACTCCTAGCATTGGTGTACACGCAAGTATACCTGCACCTGTTTCTATTCTTAGCTACCCTAACACAACCCATGTGTTTACTTGTACCGCAATGGCTCCCAGCAGTCTCTGAAATACCATGCATCTTGTTTTTCAGGCTTCTGCTCATTCTAATAGAAGCAGTGCAAGAATCTCTTTCACCTCTGCCAGTGGCTACTGTCAATCTATTGGTCTTTGTCTCCCCCCAAGCTAGCAGTTTTCCGACCCACCTAACACTGCCTCGATAGCATCAGCAAATATTCTTGCACCCTTTCTATTTAAGTGTATCCCATCCCTGTAGAAGCAATCTCTCCTGTTAACAAGTACAGTCCAGGCTGAAAAAAATTCTACCCCTTGAGCCTTGCACAATCTTTCCAGGGCCGAATTGATCGACAAGGCTCTCATCATATACTCCCTCCTATCGTGTCTGGGCAGAATTGCAGACACTTTCAAATTCAACCCTAATTCTCGGCTTTTGTTCAACAGTGACCTGTACTTGTTAAGTAATTCTGCCGGTCTCCTACTCTTAATATTATTAGTGCCAACGTGTACAACTATATCACCTTTTGTGCCCTTAAAAGATGATATTCGCTCTAGAACGTCATCAACCTTTGCCCCTGGCAGACATAACCTGGTCCTGTTCCACCTATCTTTTTTACAAAGCATGTTCCCCGTTTCCCTGACAATAGAGTCACCAACAACTACTAGTTCCTTCGGGACCAGCGCATTCTGCCTTAGGCGTTGTCTCTGTGTCACGCGATGCCCAAGTGCAAGCTCTGGCGTTGATGTGGGCAGCTGAGAGCTTGATGGGCCCCTCAATTTAGTTTCTTCGAGGGCATCCACCCTGTCCTTCAAGCTCTCATACAGGCCCACAAGAACGCCGAGTTGTTGCCTGATATCGATACACTCCTTGCATCGCGCACACACAAAGACATCCCCCTAGGCAGTATCATGTCCCGTACCCGATTGCTCTGCAAACATCAAGCAAACAGTGCATTTTATAAGGCTGTGAGTCAGAGAACAACTGCCCCCCTCAGTTCTGCTGTGAGCCACAGCACTTCCATTAGCTTGAGCCTTTTGCTTTGCTGCTCTGGTCTGAGTCATGATTCTATTAATTTATTAATTAATTATGTTATGTTATTAATTATATTACGTTTGTAATCTAAGTCGTTATATGTATTTATTTAAACGTACAATTTAACTGCTAACAAAGTTCAACTAACGCTATGTAGTACGGTATATAACCTACGGTATATCTAGTACGGTATCACAATGACGGGAAAGTTACTAACGGTAGCGGTAGTTACGAACGGTAGTTACGAACCGTAGTTACGAACACATGGAAACCCTTACCGATACTTTTACAAGGCCGAGTAAAGAATAAATACACCAAATTAATCAAAAAATCACAAAATAATGTTATACTACTAAATTTAAATCAAAAGTTTTAGAAAAACAATAATTTCAAATCAATAAATAAGAAAAATCCACTTAGCGGCTTTGAACACGACCGTCACTAGTAGCCTCGATGAGTTCAATTGCACGTGCTTGCCATTTTGATCACGAAGATCAACATGATCAACAACGCTAAAACAATAGGTGGAACAGGACCAGGGTATATCATCAAAAACAAAAGTTGGCGATATATATATTGTCGAATAGTTATGATCTTTTAAGGGCAGAAAAGACTATTGTACATGCAATGCTCCTAAAACCCTACAACGACATGGGGTTCACGCCACATTTTCACCTTACCATCTTCAAAAATGAGTACATCGAGATTAGCTACATCACACGATCTTTATTCATTGTTCCACAGTCTAGTCTTGGCGTTGGCAGCACCATTCTAGTCGAATCTTTCGATTTTTTTACAGAAGGAAGTAGCTTAGTCGTATAAGCACACGACTACCAAGTCCCAGCCCTCATGGGTAGCACAGTTAGTAGAATCGGTGTCCTCTCCAAACCGGATGGAAAAAATCTGAGTTTGAGTCCCGACAAAATTTTATGGACCTTTTTCACAATGTGGTTGAGTTAGTCGATCTCAGGTGGAGGTTTCCTTTTAGAGTTGCATTTGCCTTTTGTGTTCAATTCATTGTATACTTTTGGAATGGTTTGTACACACCAGTGAGTTCCTTTGTTTTTCTCAATTGTAGTTCCTGCTAAACGTGTTCCAACAATAACTACTGGAAATTGGAATGATCACTTGTCTTCCCTATGACCAGATCATACCATACGACAATTTATATTTATATACCGTACGTTCAATTATCTGTTGAACCCAATTGCAAAAGGTCTCTAATTTTTTGGCCAGTCACTGTATAGTTAAAATATTTTCGTAAGTAGGTGCAACCTATACACGCGGACTAAAATATCCTGAGTTGTAAAACCTAGTAAAGATTTCACTGCTGTGCTTATAATAAATAAAATTCTGAAGTGGTCCTCACTTCAACCATCTCAAACAATTCGAGGGACATCTAATTTGATATAAAAAAGCAAGAGATTCGTGTACATTATAAGTATCCAAAATTAATTCAAGGAGCTGTTCCAACAGACATTTCCATTCCAAATTGCCCACGTTACTTAGAAGTAAACTCTTTGGGAAGGTCATGGAAAGTAGCATTAAAAGTAAACAGGATTATGGAATCGTGTCAGTCAAATATTTGGAAAGTGGCATTAAAAGAAAACATGATTATGAAAGTGGTGGTGGCAGAACCAGCAGGGTTCTGCCATCAATAGACGTACTCCACCAGAATGCTGGCAAGTTATTTCGAAGCAAAATTCTATTATGTTTTGATGTTTAATGTTCCAATCAGCACCTTTAATTGCCTATTCAGTACCTTAGTTTCCTATCCTTAATATTTGTACTGTATCTTCTAATACTTCTAATAATCTAATCTAATACTTCTTCAAGCACAAACTTCCACCCCTCACACACACTTCAGATATTACCAAACTTCTACAGAAAAGTCTCAGAACGAATCTTTATCCTCCGCTTACTCCAGATATGTAATTGGAGAATCCCCCGAAACCCTTAAGAGCCCTCCCTTCTCTACAGTCTGTGACGTGGAGGCTCAGGAAAAGAGACAGATTTGTCATTGAGGACAAATCCTACAGAAGACGTATTGTCAGGGAGCAGCTCTTGTCTTTAGCTGAGTGACTGTCATTGTTTTTCCTTGATCGATATGTTGCCATTGGAGAAGGGAATAAAACTGTTTTCTCATTTTCTGTTTTAACAACTTCTTTTTTTTTTCCTGTTTTGGTTTCTTTTTATGTTAAACCTCTAGCATTGTTGCTGTTATGAATATTGCATCAGGCATCCATGTAAACCTGTAGTGGGAGGTTTGCCCACCACATGAGACTGTGAAAAACTGGGAAAGGTAGTTCAGGTGGAGCGAAGCAGCGTGCACAATGGCCCAAGAGAAGGAAGACTCAACAATAGTCCCAATGGGTCTGAGATTGTCGATACTTTTTCAAAGGCTGCACTGTTTCGCACTATTGTTGGAGCTTTCCATAGAGAATTTTTGATTTTTCTAATTCCAGTGATGGATGAATGCTATGAATAATACGTCACTATGACCACACAACACATGAACAATGGAAACATTCATGTTCATCAATCTCCAGAAAAGACTATATTCAATTGTCTGCCAACAAGATAATGTTGTCAGTCTTCCTGGTATCATCCATACAGATTACCTTCCAAAGTCAACGACATCCATGGGGACTACTGCAGAAACCTCTTGCGAAAGTTAAGAGAAGCTATCAAGTTGAAGAGACACAAGAAGTTATCCAAAGGTAATCGCGTTCTAGCCAGCAACACCCCTGCTCATAAGTCTGCTCTTACAGTGGACTTTGCAATCAAGTGTGGTTTTGCAATTCTGCTGCGACCACCTTATTCTACTGACCTCATCTTCATTCTTCTTCCTCTTCTCTAAAATGAAGAAACCTGTAGACCGAAAATTTCAGACTGATGAGATGCGAAAGCCTTGTTTCTGCTTCGAGCGAGGAGTTTGATTCCTGAGGTCCGAAGAGCTTGCCACAGATGGAAAATATGTGTAGCTCCAAGAAAGCCAAGTTTGAAATCCCTAACTCAAATATTTCCAGGCGAGGGTAAATACTTACTGACCGTCCCTCGTATAAATTAACTTGCCATTTCACAAAGAGAATAAGTTTACATTCGAGCTTTACATAGCATATTTTTATAATGTTAACTTAAAGTGCAAAGGCCTTGTTGTTGGATATAACTCAGACTGCTTTTTGGCTTCAGTCTTCCCCAAACGTGAAGCCAAACTCACGGATCAAACTGAGTTTTTTCCGGATGGAAAAAACTCACGTTTTTTCCATCCGGTTTGGGGAAGACGGCGATTCTACCAACTGTGCTACCCACGAGGGCCCCACACCAGGTGGAAAGACTTGGGTTCGAGTCCCATCGATGAGGTGAGGAATTTTTATGGGCCTTTTTCACAACGTGGCTGAGGTTAGTTGGTCTCAGGCGAGGATAACATGGTTTTTTCTCCTGAAAATTCGGCTTTTTCGTCCAGCAAACAGAAAATCAACCAGAACATACGCAATTTACAGACAATATACAAGTAGCAATATGGCCTGCGTTGCTAATGTTCCTACAACCCTACACCAACAACACCACCACCACCACCAGAATTTTTAGAAATAAGTATATCAACGTTCTTTGAACGTTCAGGATATGTAACAAATAGTTTAGAATCAAGAGACCATCAGAGTACTGAAACATGCAGGGCCTCCCTAAATGAGTTGTTACTACAATGTAGTCGTAATTAACATTTGACCCGGTATCTAGCATATTGATTTAGTTTAGCAAATATACACTGTGCTGCCACTTCATTAGGTACACCCCTGCTGTGTACACAAATGGTTTTTCCTACAATGTTGCAAATCACATGACCACAGTTGAGGATATAAATGCAGCAGAACAACCTTTCTAGTATCAGTTAAGCGTAGAAACCGTAGCAAGAATGGGGAAAAGGAGTGATCTAACGGACTTCGAACATGGCATGGTAGTAGGTGCAAGACGTACTGGAGAAAGCATCTCTGAAACGGCAGTTCTCCTGAACTTTTCACGCACCACAGTTTCAAGGGTGTATCGAGAATGGTATAACGAACAGAAAACCTCCTCTCAACGGCACTCCTGTGGAAGACACTCGCTTGTTGATGAGAGAGGTTAGAGGAGGATGGCTAGAATTGTATAAGCAAACAGACGGGCCACAATGTCTTACATCACGTCAGAATACAACCTTGGTGCGCATAACGAAATATCGCAACGGACCACTAGTCGCACTTTGTCGCGAATCGGCTACAACAGCCGACGGCCACATCGCTCATCTTTCTTATCAATGAAGAATAAGAGAGCATGCCACCTGTAGGCTCAGCAACACTGGACTATCGAGGATTGGAAAACAGTTGCTTGGTCTGACGAATCGAAGTTCCTGGTGCATCATATTGATGGAAAGCTCAGAATTTGGCGAAAACAACATGAATCCATGGACCCATCATGTCTGACGACTACTGTGCAAGGTGGTGGTGGGGACAGTGTTATGGTGTGGGGAATGTTTTCTTGGCACACGTTGGGTCCATTGATACCCATAGATTCACGTCTGAATGCCACATCGTACCTAGACATCGTTGCTGCCCAAGTGCATCCGTTCATGTTGACAGCTTATCCTCAGTCAGATAATTACTTCCAGCAGGATAATGCGCCGGTGGACAAAGCCCGAATCACTATGGAATGGTTCCAGGAACATGACAATGACTTTTCTTTGCTGCAGTGGTCCGCTCAGTCCCAGGATCTCAATCCTATTGAACATCTTTGGGATGAGCTGGAAAGGGCTGTTCGCTACAGGTCTACACCTCCGACGAATCTCAAGGAGCTGCGTGACACACTCATGGTACTTCATTCCTGCACAACGTTTTCAGCATCTTGTTCAATCCATGCCTAGACGAATTCAGGCTATTTTGAAAGCTAAAGGAGGCTCAACACGCTACTAGGTAGGTGTATCTAATAAAATGGCAGCACGGTGTATATGTAAAACGATTATATAAGATTTCATCATGGACATTAATATTCTGTAATACATTCAAAACATGAAATTATGTGCCTCATACCTAATCTAAACAATCAAAATGCCGAACAAATGGAGACATTTTGTGTCTCCATTTGTTCTGCATTTTGATTGTTTAGATTAGGTATGAGTTTAGATTTGTTTAACATAAAATAAAAGATATTCAAAGTTAAAACTTAAATAATATGCACAAGATGGCGCCACAGTACCCTAAACTTTTTTTTTTTTTTTTTTTTTTTTTGAGTAGAGTGTGTTTTTTCAGTAATTGTAAACTGATTTATTTACTAATTATAACCAAAATAGCATTCCCATAATTAAAACTTAAATAATTATAACTAACGTAAAGTAGCTTAGGCCAATAGGCTAGTAGGATATTAATGGTAAGGCAATGTATGTAATCCTAATGGGACATTTTAATTACTAATGGGTATCGACTACAAAAATATTTCTTCACCCCTGCACAGAGCATCCTTTTTTTATATGCACAAAATACATCTATAAACAGCCTTTTCGTGCTCCATCTGTGAATGGGTCAAAAATAAGCATTTGTCCAAAAAAATTTAGTTTGTTCGCCATTACTGCAATTTTCTCTGCAAAATAGAGTTTGAGAAACCGTGTTAGAGCACTCTACATATAAATTGTTAAAGAAGGCGCAAGATGGCTCTGAATATTTAAATGCGTTTATAGTAGTGGCCAATTGGATGGTGTTAAGAAATGCAGTTGCTAGGAGGTTTCGTTCCCACAATGGACGATATCTGTGAGTCGTATCTCCTACTTGGCTGAACGTTTTTTTAAGGATACGTCTTGAGACGAAAAACAAGAAGAAAGAAAAGTAAAAATAACTCCTATTTCGGCAGCAACAAAACTACAAGAAAATATTCGCATCCCCCACAGCTGTAAATATATAAAGTAAACAAACCTACAGGAAATTAAAACACAACTTCCGGTTTGTTTAATAATTTAATATATTAAACTTTATTTAAATTAAGGTTACGTTAAACATTATATTAATATTAAATTAAAATAAAAAGAAAATACACAATTAAATTAGCAGAATAAAATCACGTGATTTCATCTGTTGTCTGTTGCTTACAGCAAGCAATTGATAGTAATAAATCATATTTTAAATAAGAGCGCCACCTACTAAAGAATTAAATTTTGTAACTTTAATGGCCAACAGTACGGCGTTTTTTTAAGTTGTAATCAAATTATGTTAAACATTTAACTTTATATTAATTATGGTTACATTAAACATAATATTAAATTAAAATAAAAAGAAAATACACAAAATAACAGAATTAAATTAGTAGAATAAAATCACGTGATTTTATCTCTTGTCTGTTCCTTACAACAAGCAATTCATAGTAATAAATCATATTTTAATAAGAGTGCCACTTACCAAAGAAATAAATTTTGTAACTTGAAATTAGCGTTTTTTAGGTTGATATTAAATTATATTAAACATTATATTAATATTAAATTAAAAGGAAAATACACACAAATAAGAGAATTAAATTATTAGCATAAAATCACGTGATTTCATCTGTTGTCTGTTGCTTACAGCAAGCAATTGATAGTAATAAATCATAATATTTTAAATACGAGCGCCACCTACTAAACAATTAAAATTTGTAACTTTAATGAAAGTACAGTGTTTTTTTAAGTTGTAAACAAATTATATTAAACATTTAACTTTATATTAATTATGGCTACATTATACAAAATATTAAATTAAAATAAAAAGAAAATAACAGATTTAAATTAGCAGAATAAAATCACGTGATTTTATCTCTTGTCTGTTCCTTACAGCAAGCAATTCATAGTAATAAATCATATTTTAATAAGAGTGCCACTTACCAAAGAAATAAATTTTGTAACTTGAAATTAGCGTTTTTTAGGTTGATATTAAATTATATTAAACATTATATTAATATTAAATTAAAAGGAAAATACACACAAATAAGAGAATTAAATTATTAGCATAAAATCAAGTGATTTCATCTGTTTGTCTGTTGCTTACAGCAAGCAATTGATAGTAATAAATCATAATATTTTAAATACGAGCGCCACCTACTAAACAATTAAAATTTGTAACTTTAATGAAAGTACAGTGTTTTTTTAAGTTGTAAACAAATTATATTAAACATTTAACTTTATATTAATTATGGCTACATTATACAAAATATTAAATTAAAATAAAAAGAAAATAACAGATTTAAATTAGTAGAATAAAATCACGTGATTTTATCTCTTGTCTGTTCCTTACAGCAAGCAATCGCTAGTAATAAATCATATTTTAATAAGAGCGCCACTTACCAAAGAAATAAATTTTGTAATTTGAAAGTACCGTTTTTTAGGTTGATATTAAATTATATTAAACATTATATTAATATTAAATTAAAAGGAAAATACACACAAATAAGAGAATTAAATTATTAGCATAAAATCACGTGATTTCATCTGTTGTCTGTTGCTTACAGCAAGCAATTGATAGTAATAAATCATAATATTTTAAATACGAGCGCCACCTACTAAAAAATTATATTTTGTAATTTTATTTAATTTTAATGGCCACATGAAAGTATTTTTTAGCTTCACAGGTCAGTCGTCTTTGTTTAGCATTCAGAATATCCGTTGTTAGCACATCTTTGAACAGCAAATCACGTTTTAAAAGAATAAATAGCACTAAGATTAAAAGGGACAAAAATAGTCTCTGATCAAGTAAGAGAAAAAAAATTAACAATTCCTGATTGATTTCTTCCCACGTATATACCATTAACAGATAATAGAGCGAAGCGGCACAAAAAATACTTGAAAGAAAAAAAAATTTAGGGTTGATAATTACCAGACTAATGCGATCAATAAGTTCGCAGACCCATAAACACTCTCATTTGGTGGCACCGCTCAGCGATAACGTCATTTCTTTCTTTTGTTGAGCCTTCCTTATTCGACGTCATTACAGGTCTAAACACAATAGCTGGGCATGAGTCATTAGAACTTAATTGAAATTCATTGGTACACGAATTACAAATTCATCTTGTCAGTGCATTGTTGGGCATCCACTTCGTGCCAGCAGTTCGACATTCCCCGTGAGTCTGGGTCATGTGATTTTTGTCAATGAAATCGAGATTAAAAAGAGGGGGAAAAAGAGGGAAATTTAAATACGAGCGCCACCTGCAGCAAAATTAAATTATTATCGAATATAAGATAACGACAGCATCATGACTTTGAGTCATGTCGCTTCAACAAAATCGCCATTATAATAATTGCACCACCTGCTGAAGAAATAAGGGACAACTCCAACTCCAGAGAATTTTAAGTGAAAATTATGTTTCCTCCTACCCAAATTTTTTTTAAAAATTAGAAAAATCATGTGAGTTATCAATTTTTTCGAGGATATAAGTATGTAACAAAAAAAACCCAGTAACTGCTGAGGAATAAAATAGAATAGTATGGCAGAGAACTCTAAGTCAGCACATGAAACGTCAACATCGATAAACTGTCAACCTTAGTTGGAACTTTGGAGTACCAAAGAGAGATTTCGTAGAGCGTAACAGCGAAAGATGTTCAGAGTTTGTCAGAATATCTGTAGGTTGTAATTTGCAAGAAATACATGAGAAGGAAGTTTTCTTCACTGAGGTTCAGAGTGGTTTGTAAGAAAGAAATGGAATTACAGATGACAATTCCAAAGAAGAATGCTCTCGAAATGTCTATTGAAAGGTATTTTAACTAAAGAAAATAAGTGCGTTTTCCATGCTTTGCTGTAGTTATATTTATCAGCAGAAGTCTCGTGACAGAATTTGTGCTTATCCACATAGACCATGATTTGAATTAAAATTATGAGTCGTACAAGAAACTCAACTTAAAACTAACATTAAAATGATTTTTGAATTAAGGGCACTACAAACCTCAACCCAGCACCATATTAAAATTAGAATGGAATGCCAAATCCAATCATATACAAGTATTTATATATTTACAATGCTCAGAAGTTGACTATGGTTTCATGGGAGACTGAGGTGGAAGAGTCAATTAAACATAAATTGGGTAGTAACGTTGCAAGAAGAAAGAAAGAGTTTGTTTTTACAGTTATGTCGAGTAGACATAACTGTATACTCGACAGTTATGTCTACTCGACATAACTGTCGAGTATACAGTTATGTCTACTCGACATAACTGTAAAGTAGACATAACTGTAAAAAGGGCATTCCATCCACAATACCTGTGGATGGAATGCCCAAGTTGTATTGATTAAAACCTGTTGAGTGGATGAAAAACCAGAAAATCCAAATAGAAGAAATCAGACCATGAAAATTTGCATGGGAAAGAGGATGACAAAAAGAAGAAAAAAAAATAGAAGGGTAGAGGAGAAAGGAAAGGGGGGGGTGTAAAGGAGAGAGAGAGAGAGAGAGAAGCTTGAATACAAGCCGAAAGTATACAATTCTTCCTTAAATTTATTCAAACCACCCACTTCTCAAACACCAGATGGTACTTTGTTCCAAGAATCAATTATTCCCTAGCTGAAGGAAATTTTTACACATCTATCCAGCAGCAACCATCCTATTTCAATTTAAATTTATACCCCTGAGTGCTTTTTCTGAGAAAGAGTTAGAATACCATTATCATTACGTTTTCCCAATCCAATTGTACCCTTAAACACTTCAACAACTGCCTACAATTCGCATATCCAGTCTTTTGTGGTAAGATATCCCAAGGGTTCTTGGCTAATCAGGTTGCTCTTCTCTGCATCAGTTCCAAGAGATCCACATCATTCCTAAAGCGAAGCTTGCAGAATGCAATACTCAAGATATGTTTTATACCTTGTTCCCAATGGCAAAGTTCCTGTATCATTGACAGAATCCAGATCTTTTTCGCTCTCCACCACCTTGAATACTGCTGTCTATATGTAGTAATAAATAATAAATAAATTTTCTGTTTATACTCCGGGACGACCAAACTGTCAGAGTTCACAAGATAGACAGAATACAAGAAACAGCACCCTATTTAGCAGTCACGGGCTTGAACCCCGGTCAATCAAGGCATGTGTACCTTGCATTTACCAACGTTTAACCACATTTGCAGTTCTCAGCTCGTTTTTTTAATATTTTTCTAAGTCTTGTTGCAGTAATATTTTATAGCTACATTCATCGTATATCATGAGGTTTCAGTCAATAATATAAGTTGTTGTTGTTATTATTGTTGTTGTAGGGTTTTAGGAGCATTAGTGACTAAGGCCATATTGCTCCGTGTATATTGTCTGTAAATTGCGCATCGTTCTGAGGTCGATTTTCTGTTTGTTGGGCGAAAAACCCAAGTTTCTGTGAGAAAAACCATGCTACCCTCGCCTGAGAACGACTAACTCAGCCATGTGAAAAAAGGCCCATAAAATAGAAAAAAGGCCAACAGTGTCTTCAGCGACACTGTTCACAATAAAATATTCATGAAAAACATTTTGTTCTGTTAATTTTGTCGAGCAGTGTATATTATTGCAAGCATTTTTTTGGCAGACTCTGGAAGAATTGCTGTTGCTGCAGATTCAACAGTAAATTGGCTTCCACTATTCAAAAACTGTAGGTTGGATGGAACCCATCTCAATTTTCAGCTTCAAGAACACTCTGGAAGTTATGATAATAGGGTGGAACAGAGGTGGTCATGAGAAGTTGATGGACGTTTTCAATTTATCAACACTAAGTAAAAATTCCATTTAAAACCAGAAGTAACTCTGTACATAGAGGTAGAGGGGACTGAACTTTGACCATTCTAAATGAAACCAAGCACGGTAAACCGCTGTTAGCAATACGTCCATTTCTTTCAAAATACATTTTTGAAGACCTTCCCCAAAGTACCGTTTATCTTAAGAATGGCCCACTGTGGGCCTTTTGTTCAATCTCTTTGTTTCACGTGGGGTTGGCGTAATGGAACACTTTTACTCATTTAAGATGTTACCAAGATTACGGTGGTCTCCAAGGAGAGGTATTCGGAAAATAGTTTGTTACAAAGTCCTCGAGTCGCGATGGATGGATGGGGGAAGAAGATATTAAATTCCATAATATGAAGGATTCTCTGTAGTGTTTCAATGCCTTAGCTCCATCAGGGAAACATTTTAAGAAGCAGCGCCATCTATAATAGATATACTCTGTTGGGCAATACGTCCTGCGAATTCTACAATCCTCAAAATAAAAACGTGTCTACTGAAAATGGCCAAGTGAAAATTATATCTGTCATTTAACAAGAAACCAGCTTACCAGATTAACCAATATTTATTGGGAAACCACACTGCCTCGCCACTTTATTAGGATCAGGAAGGTTGACATATTTTGTGTTGCAAGTTGCACAAAGGTACAGAAAAAGAACAATTTCGATCCAGTGTATCGACACATTCTGGAGGATAACCTGATCTGCAAATTTCTCAGGATGATCCTAGCAATATCTTTCAATAAGATGACTTATCCTTCCCTTCCATAATATTCCAGTCTGATTGGATCACCACTTTCCAGGTCGATGGGCAGGGCGCACTGGTCCAATTCTTTGGCTCACGGACCTCACGCCATTGGACTTCTTTTTTTCATTTATAGAGTGTATGATCAGGTATCGGGGTGTTGGATCTGATATGATTTAAGTTTTTTCTCTTTTTGCTGAGGTAACATCAGCAAGGTCAACATCTAATTTTTGATAGGAACCATGTTGAGGATCCCAGAAGAAAGAACTTTATCAGGATTCATGGGTTTTTTTAATTTGTTGAGTGTCCAGGCTCCCCACAAAACACGGAGATCAAAGGGACACCCACTACCTGGCAAGCATTAAATGCGCACAGGAATAGGACGCCAGGAGTTCCCAGACACTATACCCGCACCATGAAGGTAGGGGCATGACATTAAGACGGTTGACCTTCGTAGGCGAACCCACTAGTCGATTGATCCTAGCTGAGCTATCCAGGGCCACCCAACTTGTTGAAGCAGGGACAAAAGTGTGTTGAAGCTGGGCCCCTCAACCATCAGGAATTCTTGGATTCCTATGTAGTTAGCTTGCAACCTAGGCTGCGGGCATTGAATAATGCTAATCTGGAGGACCACTGGGTGCTCCCTCACCACGCCTATATCCAGGGGCCATCTCGTTTGATTAACACATGGTTAATCAAACGAGTGTCCTACTGAACTTCCATATTTGTCTGCTGCTGTCAAAATTACTCTGATGATGTGCATGTTCTCTAACAGAAAACATTGGTATATCTCTCTATACATTAAAAAAGTCTTCCTCCTAGTGATATTTATTCGAGCCAATAGGAGAAGAGGGCAGGGAAATTACGTCACTTATTCGAGCAAATTGGCGAAGAGGTGGGAAATTACGTCACTACAAATGCGTAACCAAACAATTACATTGTTGTGTCCATTGAAAGACAACTGCCTCCATAACGTTCACCAAACTCGTGCACGTGCTTCACTGTCTCAGTTGGAACAATATTCCTCATGAATTATGGAACCCGAAGCAAAATGCCTTTTACTAAGTGACCTATATAAAGCAGGTAAATAATTACAGTGATATTTATTCCACCTTGAGAATGCCGCGTGGTGGGGTAGCCAATGGGAGGATGCGGGTCGCGTGGTACGAGTGGGTGGAGCGATTACGTCACTGAAAATGCAGAGAAAAATAATTACATAGACCATTTCCTGATTACATATCGATCAATGCGTTTCGACAGGTGTGTCTTTTATGTAGAAAAGATTTGACTTCCTCCGTCCTACCTCTATATTTTATATATTAAAGCATGCGCGGGAGTTGGCAAGCAGGGGGCGAAAACCCTAGTTATTATTAAATAACTGTTTCTCTGTTAATACGATTTTGATTGTTCATAATGCATGATTCAGCGTCACAGTTGTATAGTTAAATAAAATTAATTCGCGCATGCTGAAATCATGTTTTTGATTGCCCCTGTTACAGTCGAATTTCTATACTTCATCTTCCAAAGAGAGCCTTTTGTAGAGTTGACATCGCAAATACATCTGATGGCAGACTTAAAATCGTGGTGACTGCAAGAGACCAAGAGACTTAATTCAAAACTATTTTTTATCTTCTCCCCCCCCTTCTCTCCCCCGGTTGTTTTTCTAAAGTAAAGATTCTCCACCGATGCACAAAGCCGTAAGACTTGGCTCCTTTCCATTTCATACATCTAGACGAATATTGTCTGCAAACACTATTTTTAGCCATGAAAAGAAAGAAGTGAACTTCAGAAATAGAATTTTTCCATCTTTTTTTCCAGCGCCTCACTAATAAAAGTGCCTTGCAAAGCTACAAAGCTTCCGATCACTCTTTAAACTTTGGTTACCCGCAGTGGTTTTGAATGGCAAAAACTTTTTCCAAAACTGATAATAAAAATTTCCCTTCTCTCGTCAGATGGCGCTAGTGGAATATGCACGGAAATGGAGATCATCTTAAGATAATGTCAAAATTCGCAACTGATAAAAAGTAAGAGGAGAAAGATAAGTTCCTCTTTTAATTAGGGACAGGCTGGAACATCTGAACAAAATGGCTTCCGTTTTGAAGTCGTATTTCCTTGAATGGAATCCATGAAAAAAGAAAGTGGAATTTTTTAATTAGCTTCACATTAAGAACAATGATATTGCAGTCCACACCATCCAAGTGGGTTGTATATGTGCACTCGACACTTTTTTCTTTGGCTCAATCTACAGACCTGAATATATTCCAAATGGGTCTAACCACCAAAAAAGACTTGGATGTTATGATTTAATTTGACATAAGACTTTAAGAAATAATATCTTAAACAGAACAAGAATACACTGGGTGGACAGAAATCATGGGACACCTACCTAGTAACGGGTAGGCCCACCTTTCGCCTAAATAATGGTAGTCACAGGGGAGGCATTGAGTCCACTAGTTCACGAAAGCGTTCCACAGGTATTTCCATCCATGCTTGCTGCACCGCTGTCCATAATTCCATCGCATTCCTGAGTGGAGGATCCAAAGCTCGAACGGACATTTCCACAGCATCCCAAAGATGCTCCACAGGGTTCAAGTCCAACGAACGGGGAGAACATTCTATTGTGGTAAAATCTGTGGAACGTTCTTCGAACCATATTCTAGTCATGGCTCTGTGGGGAGGCGCATTGTCCTGCTGGAAGAGTCCATTGTCCTGTGGGTGCATGATGACCATGAAGGGATGCAGATGGTCTGTAAGGATGGACATGTAACCTGGACCGTTCAGAGATGTCTCTAGAATCTAGACGTACCAGAGGTCCCAACGTGTGCCAGTTGAACATGCCGCAGACCATTACCGACCATCCCCGTGCCTGAAATAACTGGAAACGGTACTCATCGTACCCGTCTCCAATAATTCAAGGCGTAGAGTCCTGTGTATTGGTGTTAGCAATGGAACTCTGGTGGGTCAGCGACTCCCATAACCTATTCGGGTAATGATCGCCTGATGGCCTTGGTGGAGACGTTTGTGGCACCTCTGTCGTTGAAATCGGTGATGATTTGTGCCAGTGTCGCTCTCCAGTTGGTTCAAACAATGCGAGACAGACGGCCACGTTCATCCACCACCTTTCTCCACCCACAGCGCTGTCCACGATGAGATGTTATTCCGGAAATGGAGTGTTCCAGATACACTCTTGACACTGTCGAATAGTGCAATTTCTGTACCACTTCCGCGATAGATCCGGGCACCACCCACTATCACCCCTCTTTCAAAGTCAGTTAACTCACGACGTTTATCCATGCTGACATCGAATTACCGTGTACGTGAATACAGTGTACCTATATACCTGCCAAGCGATGGGTTCGTCCACTAGCTAGAGGGAATGACGTCGCGTTTCCCAGGAACCAGGTAGTACCAAAAAGGTCACATTACAGAAGTCGATAGATGATTCTCGAAAACAATAGTCACATGACATCATTCCGGCATATGATCTTCTCCAACGGCTAAAGAGACCTGAGAGCTATGAACCTTGGCCCATATAAAGGTGTCTATATGATTCTGTGGCAACAAATTCCATTCTTCCACCAGCGCAGACCTTAGCTTACCAAGTGATTGAGGAGTTGGATGCCGGTGTGCAGTGAGACGCCCAAGGGTGTCCCATACGTTTGATCGGATTTAAGTCTGGTGATTAGGCTGGCCACGGCAGTTGTTGAATATTTTCAGTTTCAAGGTATTCCTCCACCACTTGAGCTATATGTGCAGTGGCGTTATCGTGCACGAAAAGAAAATCTGGACCAACCGCACCCATAAAAAGTTTTACTTTGGGTTCGAAGATCTTTCTACGGTACCCCTATCAAAAACATGAAGAAGGGTGAGGCCGTTCATCATTATTCTTCCCCAAACCAGTAAACCACTTCCACCATAAGTGCCCCTTTCTCTGATTTTGGAGGGATGGTACAGCATTCTTCCTTGTCTTCAGATGAAATAACCTCTGGAATCTGTTTGTAAACTCAACAGAAAACAGAACTGTACGCCATTTGTCAGGGCTCCAAGTCACATGTTCATGGCACCAATTTCAACGAGAATATGATTAATGGAATACAGACCAGTGGCTTCCTTGCGTTCACTTGAATTGGGCCTTCTTAACACAGTCCGGCTGGAAATGTTTTCACCTGTGGCCGAACCTTCTTAAACATTCGACTATTCGCTCACCGTTTTGTTTGCTTTCTAACATTTATGTCCATATACGTCACAGTATCACGGTAAGAGACCAGCAGTGTGATAAATGAGGACATACATTTTTGGGAGTTCAGTGTACATCAAGAGATCATTAAAAACGAATGATGCTCAGTCGGTTTAAAAATCGATTATAATGAAAAATATCTTGTAGAAGAAAAAATGTATAAACTCAAAAGTAGAAGGAATGGATTTCTCTTCTTCATTATCTCTACGTTTGAAATGTCAGACGATACGCCCAAATAAAAGATGAAGAAAGAGAGAAAGAAAGAATTGGCAACAATCAAGCAGCAACTTCCTTAGACCCAGCCTCCACTATTTAAATAACGCAAGACAAACTCCACGTAGTTCATTCTTTAGTTATGATCCATGGATGTGACTGACATTTCTCCACTGATTACAATTTTTTCTTTCTCTTTCTTTCCTTCACCAACAATGCTTGACAGACGACAAAAATTGTAATAACTGTTATCCAAATAGCAAAGGCATCCGATGCTCTACACAACCAACTGCGCAGACTCTATTATCCAACCTCCACCGGTCACAAGAGAACCCTTTTGATGAGCGAAAATTTGCTAGCTATTCCAATAAACATCGCTTAGTGGCCCAAGCATGTGACGCCAATGCAATACGCCCGTCTCCTTTTATGAACTGAGTCTTCAAAGGTCACAATGAGATCATAAATTAAAATATTGTTGATGCAGCTTTTGACCTTTGTCGTAACTCCTCCTTAATACCTTCACAAAGAAGTTTGACACGTTGGGTACTCGTTGTTTTGCAAGCAACTTTTACTTATGTACCTTTTGCCATCTTTGATGCACGACTGCCATTACAAACGCGCGTGCCTTGTTACATCGCGCCATTCGCTTTAATGCGGTTGATGGAGGCGAAGCAAGTCCACACTACGATGGGCTGTTTGTCTATCAGTTTACGACTCCATTTTACAGAGACCTCGATCATGAGGGTGGATGATGGAAGACGCTTGGAGTCTCACGAGATGGTCTGCGTACATTATTTCCAAAGCAACACTGATAACACTCTGAAACCGTAATCTTCTTTCTATTTTTCAGACAAACCGCCCTCTGTTGAAGCTAACTTTCCCGATACAGATTTATCTTGTGAGATGGTTGAACAGTGGTTGTTGTTGTTGTTATTGGGTTTTAGGAGAATTAAGCCATGTTGTAAATTACGTGTGTTCTGGTCGATTTTCTGTTAGTTAAATGAAAAATCCGAGTTTCCAAAAAAAAAAAAAAAACCACATCTCCTGACACCGATTAACTCGGCCACGTTGTAAAAAAAGCCCATAAAAATTCCTCTTGTCATCGACGGGACTCGAACTCAAGTCTTTTCCACCCAATGTGGGAAGGACGTCGATTCTGTCGACTGTGCTACCTACGAGGGCATGTAATGGGTACAGTCCATTGTTGATTATCGTGTTGCTTCTTAACTGGATTCATATAGGCTCAGTCTGATAGCACACTTAATTTCACATGGTTAGGCTGGCATTTTCAACCACCGACTGGCCAAAATATTAGAAATCTTTGTTGTATATCCAGTAGGGCCACCTTTTGCCAGAACTACATCCCGAATATGTTGCAACAGGGATTCTACTAGATGTCTCAGGATCATTGTTCTATCAAGACAACTGCGAAGTCAAATTGCCCTTTCCAACATAAGGCATCCAGGATAGACATTAGAAATCTTGGGAATATTCCTCGAGCTACTCAGATATAAACTTTTCATGGTGGATAGTTGCGTCATTTTGAAAGAATCCTTCACAATCCGGGTGAAAATGAAGTACTATTGGGTGAAGTTGGTCCTATACGATAGAAAGATAGTCAATGGAGATAACAGGGCCATCTAATCATATGAACAGATCCAGTCTGTATCATCACAACATATCCCAAACCATGCTACCATCTACAGCTACTTGAATGATGGACATAAGACAGTCTGGATGTATGACTTCATGCGATTCACGGCAAGATTTCGCTCTACCATTCGTATGATCTTTTCCACAGTCTAGTCTTGGTGTGGGCAGCACCACTCTTCAGTCGAATCTTTCCATTTTTTACGAAGAGTAGTGGCTTTCATATAGACACTGGACTACCAAATTTCGGATTCTTCAAATTCTGCCGCAAAGTCTGGTTGACGAAACCCTAGAGTTTCCTGGAGAAAATAAACCATGCAATCCTCTCTTGGGAACGACTAACTCAGCCATTGTGAAAAAGGCTATAAAAATTCTTCGCATCATTGACAGGATTCGAACTCAAGTCATTTCCACCCGGTGTGAGGAAGACGGTGATTATACCAACTGTGCTACCCAAGAGGATACAGAAGAATGTATTATGTAAATCCAATCACAGGCCTTACTGGAAGCATTGGAGCCATTATCAGAGGTAAGGGTTAGACCGTCTACCAGCTACCTTCTGTGAATAAATTACCGAATGCCTTTGTGGCTGTGGTTGTATTATACGAGGGGTGTTTGAAAAGTTCGTGGCCTGAGAATGAAGAATTTATTTGGTGAGTCCGCTAACACGTTCCTTTTCAACAGAGTCTCCTTAGGAATCAATAAACGTTTTCCAGCGATGCTGCAATGCGTTGATTCCAGCTGCGAAGAAAGTTTTTTCTTGGGCCTCCATGAATACATCCACTGCAGCAATGACGCAACTCCCGGTGGCAAAATTAAGATTTCCTCAGTGTTTGTTTTTGATATTTTCAAGAAAACGCCTCACAAGGTCTGCATAATATGCCTCAGTGACATTCTGGACTTCCTAAAGGTCCAGAATGCCACTATCAACACTCCATCAGCATCCCAAAAAAACCGATGACCACCTTGCCAGCAGAAGGAATCGAGTTGGTTTTCTTTGGAGGGGAGAAGAGCTGTGTTTTCAATGTTTGGATTACTCCTTTGTCTTTGGTTGAAAGTAATGGACCAGCATCTCATCAATGTTGAAAACTTTGCAAGGAAATTTGCTGGAACTGCTTGAAGATAATGCAAATATTCATTTGTTGTCAACAACTTTGGGACTCATCGTGCTGACACAAAAATAAGTCCATTATTGATCTGTACTTGATAATCAATGATCCAGTTGTTCCACACAGCACTCAGTCTAAACAGAGTATTCGCATACACTCCCTCTCAAAATGTATGCGTATCACTCTCGTGGAATTTCATCCAATCGCTGTTATCATTCTAAAGTTAGTTATTCACATCCAGGTGACAATTAATCAACATCCCCCGTTCGCATCCCACCCCTCTTCGGTCCGGAACTAGTGACGCTAATCATTAGAACGAAGTGGAATTCAAATTTGCGAATACTGGAACGCCGAAGAGGAACGCGCAGCATTCCGCATTCTCCTTATCGCCTGCCGTTCGAGGCTCATGTGCTGGGATTAGTGTAAACATGTTCGCCAACTCATCTCCTGTTAGCTATCGACCGAACGAGCGAAATCGGCACGGTGCAGCTTGTGTCCGGCCCTGCACGTATACGACGTCTCCGCGGAAGTGAGTCGATGATCGGGGCGCCCAAGTCCGTTGTGTAAGCAGCCCGACCCGACAACTTTCACCAAACGTTTGGCAGGGAATAAATACTGCATGTAAATTCTAATCACCTGTCGGCTGACAATCTATTGCGTCTGTAGTGTGTGTGTGTGTGTGTGTGTGTGTGCGTGTGCGCGTCCGTAGAGTGAGACTATGGCTTATTGTGAAATCGGTAACCGTGCACACCTCATGAATTTTAAAGAGAGCAGACGAAGAAGTACTTTGGAGAGAGAGAGAGAGATTAACAAATAAGGGGATATTTCAATATTAAAAAGGTGATATTCAGTTCATTCTGCGTTAAATTATAAATATTGTAAAATGCGCATGCGTCATCCTGTCGAAGATGAGCAGATGTATCTTAATAGTTAAGGCAGACAAATGAAGAGAAAGTAGGCAGAAAAAGAGCGAAAGATAGAAAGTATAGCGAAAAAGAGTGAAAGATAGAAAGAATGTAGGCAGAAATACAGAGAGAAAGTAGATAGAAAGGACGAATACCCAGAGAGGAAAACAGAAAACAAGACAGAAAGAAAAAAAGACAGAAAAGACAAAGATAGACAGAAAGCAGGCAGAAATAAAGAGAGAAAGTAGATAGAAAGGACGGATACCCAGAGAGGAAAACAGAAAACAAGACAGAAAGAAAAAAAGACAGAAAAGACAAAGATAGGCAGAAATACAGAGAGAAAGTAGACAGAAATACAGGGAGAAAGTAGACAGAAACGAGGTATACAGAAAAAGACAGAAATATAGAGAGAAGATATAGAGAACGTAGCCAGAAAAATAGAAAGACAGTACAGACATATGAAGAAAGTAGGCAGAAACATAGAGAAAAAGTAGAGAGAAAAAGATAGAAAGATATAGAGAATGTCGCCAGAAAAAAAGAAAGAAAGTAGACAGAAAGATATGAAAAAAGCAGCCAGAAACATAGAGAATAAGTAGACAAAAAGATAGATTGAAAGTAGGCAGAAACATATAGAGAAAGGTGGAATTAAGATAGGCAGAAATATAGAGAGCAAGTAGACAGAAAAAGACAGAAAGATAGAATGAAAGTAGGCAGAAATATATATAGAGAGAAGAGACAGAAAAATAGAAAGTAGGAAGAAAGATAGAGAAAAAATAGACAGAAAAATACAGAGATAGGGTGAAAGTAGAAACAAGAATAGTACACGAGAAACATGTAGAGAAAGATAGGATAAAAATAGGCAGAAATATAGAGAGCAAGTAGACAAAAAGAGGGCAAGACAGAAATGTAGAGAGAGAGAGAGAGAGAGAGAGAGAGAGAGGAGACAGAAAGTAAGCAGAAATATGGAGAGAAAGTAGAAATAAAAGACAAAGAGAGAGAGAGGGAGAAAGTATAAAGTAAAACAGAAAGATATATGACGAAAGTCGGCAGAATTATAGAACAAGCAGACAGAAAAAGAGAGAAAAATAAAATGAAAGTAGGCAGAAATGCAGAGCAATAGACAGAAAGATAGAATGAAAGTAGACAGAAACACGGGCCTGCCAATATATATATTGAGAGAAAGAGAGAGAGGAGACAGAAAAAGAAATAAAAATAGACAAAGTAAGCAGGAATACAGAGAGAAAGTAGACAGAAAGATATATCACGAAAGTAGGCAGGAAGCTATGGAAAAAAGTAGGCAGATAGAGCAAGTGGACAGAACGACAGAATGAAAGTAGACAGAAACATATATATATATATATATATATATATATATATATATATATATATATATAGAGAGAGAGAGAGAGAGAGAGAGAGAGAGAGAGAGAGATGGTGAAATTAGGTAGAAACATAGAGAGCAAGTAGATAGAAAAAGGGAGAAAGATACAATGAAAGTAGGCAGAAATATACAGAGAGGAAACAGAAGATAGAAAACTAGAGAGAAAGTATGGAGGAATACAGAGGGAAGGTAGATAAATAAAAGATAAAGAGATAGGGCAATAGACAGAAAGTAGAAAGAAAAATAGAGAGAAAGTAGACAGAAAGATACATTACGAAAGTAGGCAGACTTATAGAGAAAGATAAAATGAAAATAGGCAGAAATACAGAGCAAGTAGACAGAAATATATATATATATATATATATCCAAGTATAACAAAGCAAATATTAAATGTTATAATAAATATAAGTATTATAATAAATATTAAGTAGTAACATAACCAATTAATGCCATCTAGGACGATTAAACATTACATCGGTCTGTATGAATATGAGTTAAGTTAATAATGGTTAGAGTTTTTTTAAAAATAAAATATGATATACTAGCTTATCAGGTAAACCATAAACCATGGTGAGTACCCAACGTGACCTGGAAAAAATCAATCTATGCCATGACATAAGCAATAAAAATACCATTAAAATGTTAGTTATGGCAATCAGATACATTGCAAGGGACTTTTTCGAGGGCTAACCCTTACAATGTATCAACCATAATTAACGAGCTATCCGTTTCTGTAGTCATCGTCCAGCATAACTATGTCCTAATATACGTAAAATAGTATTAAGTTAGAGCCAATGGTATAAATATAAAATTAGTAGTAATTTAGAGCCAAATAGTAGTAATAAATCCAAATTTAGCAGTTAACTGGCAAGATGACTGTTAGCCCGACGGATAGCCAAAATATTAAGTTAAATTAAAATTATAGAAAGAGCTATAATTATTGTTAGGCATATGTGCGTAGTTTATAGTAAATGCTGCCACGGTAGTCTCATCAAATTAATAAAAATAGTAACAGTGTGAGCTATAGCTAACTAAGGCGAACGGAACAAAGGTATAAGAATAGATATAGTACCTCAATCCCCCTCGAATACTCTAATAGTTCATGAGGTATGAAAAAATAGGGATAAGAAAGTGAAAGTAAAACAGCAAAGAAAAAGCAAAATAATTAACATAGGATGTACCTTATAGTAAGGTATCCTGGTTAGAATGATTTAAGATTAAAATTAGAATGCTTACCACCGTATGGCCAAGGTACTAGAAAACCACATGTATTGGCGCGTGTAGCATATATAACTACCGATCGCAGCCCCCCCCTAGGAAATGTAATAGTAAAGTTAAGTGATAAAATAAGTATAATTACATACAGCGCCCTCTGCTGTTATTTAATATACTGTATAGTATTACACATAGAAAAGCCGTCAAATAAGTATATCTCGAAGTAATAATAGAAGTTTACAGAATAAGTTCCTACCCATGGAGCAAATATAGGTACAGGTTTTTAATGCGAGTAAGCTATATGTAACTTACTCCATGGGCAGTGCCTACTATTTACATAATTACATATCCAACGAAATTTATCTAAGCCAAAGCAACACCTACGAAAATTTTTTATATATTATTTTATTACAACGGCTATGTTATATTAGCGCCTGTTTAGGACTTTATCTATAATATTCTGTGCGTTAAGATTATAGTTCCCCGTGTTGTAGTTTTTCTCTATCTTTCTTCCTACTTTCTATTTTTCTGTCTCTTCTCTCTATATATATTTCTGCCTACTTTCATTCTATCTTTCTGTCTTTTTCTGTCTACAACAAGGGGAACTATAATCTTAACGCACAGAATATTATAGATAAAGTCCTAAACAGGCGCTAATATAACATAGCCGTTGTAATAAAATAATATATAAAAAATTTTCGTAGGTGTTGCTTTGGCTTAGATAAATTTCGTTGGATATGTAATTATGTAAATAGTAGGCACTGCCCATGGAGTAAGTTACATATAGCTTACTCGCATTAAAAACCTGTACCTATATTTGCTCCATGGGTAGGAACTTATTCTGTAAACTTCTATTATTACTTCGAGATATACTTATTTGACGGCTTTTCTATGTGTAATACTATACAGTATATTAAATAACAGCAGAGGGCGCTGTATGTAATTATACTTATTTTATCACTTAACTTTACTATTACATTTCCTAGGGGGGGGCTGCGATCGGTAGTTATATATGCTACACGCGCCAATACATGTGGTTTTCTAGTACCTTGGCCATACGGTGGTAAGCATTCTAATTTTAATCTTAAATCATTCTAACCAGGATACCTTACTATAAGGTACATCCTATGTTAATTATTTTGCTTTTTCTTTGCTGTTTTACTTTCACTTTCTTATCCCTATTTTTTCATACCTCATGAACTATTAGAGTATTCGAGGGGGATTGAGGTACTATATCTATTCTTATACCTTTGTTCCGTTCGCCTTAGTTAGCTATAGCTCACACTGTTACTATTTTTATTAATTTGATGAGACTACCGTGGCAGCATTTACTATAAACTACGCACATATGCCTAACAATAATTATAGCTCTTTCTATAATTTTAATTTAACTTAATATTTTGGCTATCCGTCGGGCTAACAGTCATCTTGCCAGTTAACTGCTAAATTTGGATTTATTACTACTATTTGGCTCTAAATTACTACTAATTTTATATTTATACCATTGGCTCTAACTTAATACTATTTTACGTATATTAGGACATAGTTATGCTGGACGATGACTACAGAAACGGATAGCTCGTTAATTATGGTTGATACATTGTAAGGGTTAGCCCTCGAAAAAGTCCCTTGCAATGTATCTGATTGCCATAACTAACATTTTAATGGTATTTTTATTGCTTATGTCATGGCATAGATTGATTTTTTCCAGGTCACGTTGGGTACTCACCATGGTTTATGGTTTACCTGATAAGCTAGTATATCATATTTTATTTTTAAAAAAACTCTAACCATTATTAACTTAACTCATATATATATATATATATATATATATATAAATATATATATATATATATAGCGAGAGAGAAAGAGGAGACAGAAAAAGACAAAAAGCAGACAGAGATAGGGAGGGAGAAAGTAGACAAAAAGATATAGATATGGTGGTTAGAAAAACAGAAAGTAGACAGAAATGTATGAAAAAAGTAGGCAGAAATATAGAGAGCACGTAGATAGAATGAAAGTAGGCAGAAAGATAGAATGAAAGTAGGCAGAAATATATAAAGAGGAAACAGAAGACAGAACGACAGAACTAGATAGAAAGTAAGGAGGAATATAGAAGGAAGGTAAATAAATAAAAGACAAAGTGATAGAGTAATGGACAGAAAGTAGAAAGAAAAATAGAGAAAGTATAACGAAAATGTGAGAGAAAGTAGACAAAAAGATAGAATGAAAGTAGACAGAAACATATAAAGAAAGATGGAGTTAAAATAGGCAGAAATATAGAGAGTAAGTAGACAGAAAAAGAGAGAAAGATGGAAAGAAAGTACACAGAAACATATAGAGAAAGATAGCGTGAAAATAGGCAGAAATATAGAGAGAAAGTTGAAAAATAAAAGACAAAAAGAGAGGGAGAAAATATAAAGAAAAACAGAAAGAAAGATAGAGAAACACAGAAAGATATGGGCTTTTTGATACAGTTCCTCAGTAGAGATTATTGTATAAATTACAGGAGGATCCATCAGAGAGCTGTCATAAATAGATATTCTTCACAGTGGACTGGAGTAGCAAGTGGGTCGCTCAGGGATCAGTGCTCAGACCTAAACTGAGACTTATTGCACCTGAATTCCGAGCTGAGTCCAATAACAGAGAAACTCCAGTGTCCACATCCACTCTAAAACTTCATCTTCAACAAGCAAGACTTTGGTGGTGTAGCGATTCGAAAACCCTTACTGAAACCGGAACATCGAAAGAAAAATGGCTTGGTCTATGAGTCTTCAACATTGGAGACCAGCCAAAATCGTTTGGCTGGTCCATTTACAAAAGTCATTTCAATTCAACGTCTGCTAGGACTTCATCACGTATCGGGAACCGTCTTGTTAACCTCGTGCACTTTTGGAGAAGCAACATGACCATTATCTGTGGTCGATTTACTGTTTGCCGGATGAAAAACCCGAGTTTGGGAGAGCAAAAGCCACGCTACCCTAGCCTGAGACTGACTAACTCAGCCACGTTGTGAAAAGACCCATAAAATTTCCTCGCATCATTCACAGGATTCGAACTCACGTTGGTGTTTGGAGAATAGTGATTATGCTAACTGTGCTATCCACGAGGGAAAAACAGAAAGAGAAAAGAAACAGAAAGAAAGAACTTTTCACCTTGTAGAACCAGATGGAAATTACTACTGCGCAAGCGTAAGAAGCTGTTCGGTTTTTTATATTAAAAGTTATGGAACGTAGTCCATTACAGATGGGGTTGTCATAATTCACTTATCACTGAGTATATATGTGAGCATTCCTTAAGCAACTAATCCCCCCCCCTTCACTTCAGCCTATACTCCATCAAAAAGCAGATTTCCATCAAAAGCGAGTGATTTTCATCCCGGTATTCCTTCAATAGCAACGATGGACATTAAAATGCCAGAATTTGAGAGTAACTCTACACAAACCTGGTGATTGAGAAAAACATCTGAAGATTTTCTTTTAGAAAAAGAAAAATTGATATTTTTGGCGGTTTTTTTTTCCCTAAAAGACATTTTAATCCCTTATCAATCTTCGATATCTAACGTAGCAAGAATCGAATGAAAGTTGCAAACAATTCCGAAGTTTGTGTAGCATCCATCCTCCATCGAGTTTTGTACGCTTTATAACCATATCGGCAACCAGACAGACAGACAGATTAAAAAAAAAACAAACTACCAAATCTCTCAAAGAGACGCAAGACCATGATAAAAAGTGGAATAATAATGAGATGTAAGATGGCTGACTGTCCATAATCGACCGTCTGGTATGTGATTTTTTTCTTCTTTTGTCTTACTTGATACAACGGTGCTTAACATCGATCCAGCAGCTTCGTGTAGGTTTTATTGGTCTATCGACAAGTAGACACACTTTTCCCAATGTTGGGGAATTTTGTGAAGGTCTTTATCGGACTCCTTCTATTTTATCTCATTTCAAGAAGAGATTGGTTTAGATTCATATCTCACATTTTCCAACTCCAGATCATTTAATTTCCTTAAATAAAATTCATTTTTTATAATAAACTATTCGGTTTTCAACATCCAGTTTGAAATTAGAGTTGGGGGGCAGGTTTCATCCGGACACAACACTTTTACACTTACTGGCCAAAAAATTAGAAACCTTTTGCTATTGGTATCAACAGATAATTCAAGTTCTCTGCCCTTGAGCAGATTCAAGGCTCCATTGATGTCCTGAAAGCTTTCCTTTTAATTCCTGCACAATTTCCTCTTCCCAAGTAATTCATCATTCCCATTCTCTTTCTCCCAATACCTTTCCCACAAATCTTCCCCTCAATCTCTTTCCTCAACATGCTTTCTCTTCTCAGTGTCCTATAAAGTTATTTTGTCTTCTTAGTTCTTTTACTAACTTTCTCTCTTCTCCTACTTTCCTCAAAACTTCCTCATTACTCACCCTGTCCATCCATTTCACCCTTTCCATCTCGAAAGCGTCTAGTCCTCCAATCTCCTCTCTTCCCAGTGTCCATGTCTCTTACAATAGTCCATATTAATGTTTTCACCATTTGTTTTCTCAATAGTTCGTTTCAATTACTAAATGCCTCTTTGCCCATTACAATTCTTGTTTTTACTTCCTCCAAGGCTTTTTTCCTTATCTGTCATTGTTTCCCAAGTATCTGCATCTGTTCACCTGTTCAAAAATTATTCCATCTAATGTTACATTGGTTCTTCTTCTGGCCATTGCAAATCTTATTGTCTTTATCTTCTCCTCTCCTAATTTTACACCTCATTTCTGCTCTTCTTTGTACTCTTTCGTCAATGCTTCTGCATATAAATTAAAAAGCAAACGGGACATAGAGCATTCTTGCCTTACATCCCTACCAATGTCTACTTCTTCTAATTCCTCTCCATCGATCCGAACCACAGCTGTCTGTCCCATGTAAAGTTACCAAATTAGTTTTAGATGTCTTTTATCTAGGCCAATCTTTCCTAGGATTTCCATCAGATATATCTGAAGACTGAAGTCATCAGATGACTTCCATCAGAACAGGCAACTCTACTTATACAAACAAAAGAAAACTTTGCAGCTTTAAACGAATTCGCGGAACGTGTATTCAAGAGAGGAACCACATCTGATGGTGCACCTGAACTAGGATTCTACACGAACATGACCATCCTGCGGGCTCCACCCATATCCTAGCGGAATTCCAAACAAGATGACCCCAACCCACCGACAATGACTACCGAACTCGGAAGACACTCCAGATCGTGACAGCTGGCCCCATGATGGGGTGGGATTATATACCCTGACTCAAAAACTACTGAGTGGGAAACAAGCCTAGTAGGCTCCCTACCAGGGAACCACTTTCTAACCCTTAGAGGGTAGGATATCAACCTCTCCGAGGACCAACCACTAGGTGGACTTGCTGACCCATTTCCAGGGTGGGATCGATTCGCTCTCCATCTCTAAAATCTGTTACTACTCTCATCATTTAGTTTTCTAAATTAATGAGAGATACAAGTTCCTTGCCCTCGTGGATAGCACAGTTGGTGAATTTACGCCCTCCCCACACCGGGTGGAAAATACGTGGGTTCGAGTCCCATCGATGACGAAAGGAACTTTTATGGGCCTTTTTCACAACTTGGCTGAGTTAGTCGGTCTCAGGCGAAGGTTTTTCTACCGGAAACTCGTGTTTTTCATCCAGCAAACAGAAAATCAACCATTGAACAGATGCAATTTACAGACAATATACACGGAGCACCATGGCCTTAGTCGCCGATGCTCCTAAAACTAAATAACAACAACAATCTACTTCAACAACATCAACAAAGGCTTAACACACTGATCCATCCGTTTCTTCCAAGCACCAAATCATTTCTTGAAGTAATTTTCTGTAAGCCGTTTCAGCACTTCGGTCGTTTGTTTCTTCAACAGAAAAAGGCTCCCTTAAGTACATTTTTAAGCTTAGGGAAGACAAAAGTCGCAAGGGGCTAGGTCTGGCGAGTAGGGTGCATGTTCATACAAAGGGATTTGTTTTTTGGCCAGAAATTGGCAATCAGAGAGCGCGTTATATGCTGAAGAAAAGTCATGATGGAGCATCCAACCATCTTTCCACAATCCAGATCTCTTTCTTCGAATTTCTGATTTTGACATTCCCCTTTTGTGTGGTCTGGGGGATTGTATTGTCTTCCATTGCATTGACCGACTTTTAGTGCTGGACAGCCAACGTTCAGCGCAAGACATAACAGGATTCAGAAAGTCCAGATTTTTTCAATATTTTTTCAAAACATCTTTACAAACTCTTCTCATTCTTTGAAGATCAAAGAATAAGATCTTCTTTGATCTTCTTTGTCCATATTGAGTTCTGAAGCAACCATTCTAATGCTTAAATCACAATCACTTGTAATCAATGTCCTTACCAGGTCCACAATTTTAAAAAATCTTTTAGGCCATTCAAACACGAGTTCCTGACAAAGTAACTACCCCATAAACTTGATCTAACAAACCATAACTTTCAGTTGGTGTTTTCTTCAACTCAACTACAAAAGCACAAGATAATGAAAACCTGTCTCACTGCAAAATGAATGAGCAAGTTGGTATGTGGATTGACAGGCAACTAGGATAAGGTTCAAGGTCCATCTACAACTAGGGTAAGGACCGAATCCATCACTTTACCTTACATGCAGAAATCTGATGATTAAATCAGGAGATTATGGGAACATTTCCAATGCTAATATTGTAATAGAATGTAGGGAAAACAGATGAAGTATTACTGATGGTACGAGTCTAAAATACATAGAGCTGATGGTTGTCAGCTACAGATGATGGAAGAATCCTGACACCTGCACCATTTCCCTCAAAGAAAACAGCTCCATAATCCAGCGTACACTCTGATGGAAGTTATTATAAATTTTTCTTTAGAAAAAAAAAGCAAAACAATTTGAAAATAACAATCCCTTTGGACAGACCATCAAGAACATTTCATAAATCCGCCATTTTGTTTTGCATCTTAGTTTGAAATAACTGTAAATATGGAATTAGATGCATATCAACGAGGATTACTATCAGAAGTGTGCTGTCTTGGTGGCACACCAGGTGGAAAAAACATGAGTTCCAGTCGTGTCGATGACATGAGGAATTTTTATGGGCCTTTTTCAAAACGTGGCCGAGTTAGTCGGTCTCAGGAGAGTTTAGCATGGTTTTTTCCTAAGGATTCAAATAGTTTATTGTCCAGATCCTTAAAACACAAATACTTTATCTTCCATAAATCCAGATCGTCTCTTTATCTTTATCTTAAAGATGTTTATCTTCCATCAGACGATTATTGAATATTGCCGTACTAATCATGATTTATCTTTCCTGATCTGCGTGAAACATCTTGATTTCTTGACCTTGACTATCCTTCTTGGTCGATAAGAAGTGCACTTCTTATTGGATTGATTTAGAGGATGTTTTCTGATCTATTAGCAATGATCCATTCGCCATCCTGCGTCCCTAATTCTCATTGGTCCATACGCATCTTCCAGCTAATATTATACGAATATCACTTTTATAGATCTGGATTATACACCTATGAGCCAAAATATTATGACCAGCGAGTCGTTATGCAAATCGAAGCAACTGCAGATGAACTACAGCGCGGTCGCGGGTCGGGACACGGTATAAAAACCTCCTGATACTGAGCTCCATTAATCAGAGTTATCTTGTTCTTCAGATGGGAAAACAGCAGACTTAAGCGAGTTTGACAAAGGCCAAATTGTAATGGCCAGACGACTGGATCAGAGTATATCCGAAACGGCACGACTGGTGGGATGCTCGCGGTCAGCCGTGGTTAGTGCCTACCGAAAGTCGTCCGAGGAGGGGAACCCACAAACCGCCGGCGAGGTGTTGGACGACCACGGCTCATCGATGATCGAGGTGAGCGAAGGCTCTCCGCGATGGAACGTGGCAACAGAAGGGCGACTGTGGCGCAACTCACCAATAATTGGAATGCTGGTGACGGGAGTAATGTGTCACACCACACAGTACATCGAACCCTGCTGAAAATGGGGCTGCGTAGCCTCAGGCCGCTCCAAGTGCCCATGCTAACCACGGTTCACCGGTGATAGCGCCTACGATGGGCACGCGATCATCAAAACTGACCCTGACTGATTGGAATAAGGTCGTCTGGTCCGATGAATCACGTTTCCTGTTGCACCAGGTGGACGGTCTGCGGGTGGCACAGTGGTATCGTGACCGTTCTCACCACCGGGTGGAAAAGGCCCGGGTTTGAGTCCCGTCGATGACGCGAGGAACTTTAATGGGCTTTTTTCACTCCGTGGCTGAGTTAGTCGGTTTCAGGCGTAGATAGCAAGGTTTTCCACCAAGAAATTGGGGTTTTTCGTCCAGCAAAACATACAAATCGACCATAGAACACACGCAATTAACAGACACAAGATACACAGCATGGCAGATGATTTAATTATTCGGGTGGCCTAAAAATAATAGTTTTTTTATCTAAACATCATTGCTGACCAGGTACACCCTTTCATGGCAACGGTCTTCTCCTCTAGCGGTGTCGTCTTTCAGCAGGATAATGCGCCATGCCACACTGCCTGGATCGTTCGAGACTGGTTAGCGGAACATGAGGAAGCTTCCTGACCTCCAAATTCCACAGACTTCAATCCCATCAAGCATCTGTGGTTTGTGTTGGAACAGCAACCCCGATCTACCGGGTCTTAACCACGGCCCTTACAGGAGTTAAAGATTCTGCTGGTTACGTGGTGGTACCAGATACCACAAGACATGTTTAGAAATTTTGTAGCATCCATGCCTCGCCGGGTACGAGCTGTTTTGGCTGCACGTGGAGGACCAACATCATATTAGGTAGGTGGTCATAATGTTTTGGCCCATCGGTGTAAGGTCTCTCCTAATATTTGCATCTTACGCAAATTGTTCCATTCCTTAGTCGATATTATGTGGTTCCAGTGGTCCGAAACCCGTTCATTGAGGGATCCCACTTCAAGCTTTAGCACAATTTGAAGAGCAACCGCATGAGTTTTGCTCTACAGCCACCCTGCGATCCATCAAATAATCTTACCTGTGATCTCAACATGTTCCAGCTTACATAGTACAATAACCTCTCATGTTGGACTGAGTCAAAGGCTTTGGAGAATAAATTTTAATCAAAATAATGTAATAAATTCCTTGGCCAATATGCTCTGAATATGAGTATGAGGCAAAGCATGACACCAAATTGCCACATATAGCGAAATATCATTCATCTGACTGTCGTACTACTAATGGTCTTGCAATGTATAGACATGGACCTGTTAAAAAAGAGCGTCTTGAGAGGAACTCAACCCTTTTCTACCAGAATGGGAGGAAGATGATTGAAACCACTTTGCTATACTGAAGAGTGAACCTTTCCATAGACCTTACGATTGAATTATACTTTCTGATCATTCAGAAACTTCTCAAAGATTCTAATCTCCCTGACACTGAGTTGCCCTTCTTAATCAGTTAGAAAATTTGTAAAGATCTTGAAGTTCTCATCTTTCTGATGCCGATTGTCTTTCCTGGTCCATCAACGGTGCTTCGAAGACATTAGTGAAGATGAAACATACCATTAAAGAGAATGAAAGTCAGGTATCTTTTAGTCGATTTGTTAGGGCCCTGATTCGTATTTTTTTTTTGCTCAGTGTGTGTATGAACTTCACTTCTTCTATAATAATCGAATATTCGCTCCAACTTTTTCAAATACAGTGTATGCATCGATGCTTGCTGGTGGCGTCTCTGATCTTTGTTGTTTACCGTAAAGGTCAACTTAAGGTAGGTGTTTACCAGTCCCTACGATGTGGTAAAAAGAAATGAATTGAAAATCTTTCATCCAATCAGAATGGATTAGGTCCGGTGATTTCAAATAGTGCTCCATCAAAATGCCCTCCGTCATAGCAACACTCGATCTGTTTTACGCTAAAATTTATTCCTCCACCAGAACACGGCAAAGCGTTGTTGTTGCGCATTTTACGTCATTTGTGACGTCAAACGCGTCAATTGTATTCAATAGGAATAACGCCTGTTAAAGCAAAATTCTTTCGTTCTTGATTTACAGACGAAGATGCCATTGGATTTACCTTTGCGAATTTGAACCCCAAGACATACTCTAACGAGATGGATAAAAGAGAAGTTGTGCTAAATGTAGATCACACTTCCGCGCGCCAATCAATATTCCCTCACCTTCTTCCCCTCCTCCCACCAACTCCTTTCAGTACCACACACACAAGCACTACCCAGTCGACTACCCAAACATTCATTTCTCTGGATGCAATAGAGTTCTCCGAGAATAAAATGCCCTGTGAAAGGAAGAAAGGTGGACGGAAGAGGTTGCACGTGGTAATACGAGAAAGGAAAGCGGAAATTATTAAGTTCAAGGGGGGCGCTGTGTTAAATAAACATAGAGAGGTGATCGACAATCTCGAGTAAAAATAAAAAATACAGGTCAACGTTTCGATATCATTTTTAAAAAACTTCATCAGAGTGCATTTTAACAATTACATTTGAGAAATTTTTCACTTCCAGTTTTGTTTTATTTTCAATAAATTAATAATAAATTTCTTACTATTTACATCTTGGATGCGTTCTTCGAGAATAAAATGCCCTGTGACTGAAGAAAGGTGGATGGAAGACGTTGCACGTGGTAATACAAAAAAGGAAAGCGGAAATTATTAAGTTGAAGGGGGCGCTGTGTTAAATAAACATATAAAGGTGCTCGACAATCTCAAGTAAAAATAAAAACTACAGGTCAACGTTTCGATAGCATATTTTAAAAACTTCATCAGAGTGCATTTTAACAATTACACAATTTTTGAAGAAAATTTTCACTTTCAGTTTTTCGAATTTTATTTTATTTTCACTAAAATAAAGGAATAAAATTCTTACTATTTACATTTTGCATGCAATACAGTTCTCCGATAATAAATTGCACTATTATGGGAAGAAAAGTGGGCGGAAGAGGTTGCACGCGGTAATACGAGAAAGGGAAGCAGATATTATTAAGTTGGAGGAGGCGCTGTTAAATAAACATAGAGAAGTGATCGACAATCTCAAGTAAAAATAAAAAAAATACAGGTCAACGTTTCGATAGCATATTTAAAAAAAACTTCATCAGAGTGCATTTTAACAATTTCACAATTTTTGAGAAAAATTTTCACTTACAGTTTTGTTTTATTATCAATAAATTAATAATAAATTTCTTACTATTTGCATCTTGGATGCGTTCTTCGAGAATAAAATGCCCTGTGACTGAAGAAAGGTGGATGGAAGACGTTGCATGTGGTAATACAAGAAAGGAAAGCGGAAATTATTAAGTTGAAGGGGGCGCTGTGTTAAATAAACATATAAAGGTGCTCGACAATCTCAAGTAAAAATAAAAACTACAGGTCAACGTTTCGATAGCATATTTTAAAAACTTCATCAGAGTGCATTTTAACAATTACACAATTTTTGAAGAAAATTTTCACTTTCAGTTTTTCGAATTTTATTTTATTTTCACTAAAATAAAAGAATAAAATTCTTACTATTTACATTTTGCATGCAACACAGTTTTCCGATAATAAATTGCACTATTATGGGAAGAAAAGTGGGCGGAAGAGGGTGCCCGCGGTAATACGAGAAAGGGAAGCAGAAATTATTAAGTTGGAGGGGGCGCTGTTAAATAAACATAGAGAAGTGATCGACAATCTCAAGTAAAAATAAAAAAATACAGGTCAACGTTTCGATAGCATATTTTAAAAAAACTTCATCAGAGTGCATTTTAACAATTACACAATTTTTGAGAAAAGTTTTTCACTTTCAGTTTATCCAGTTTTGTTTTATTTTCAATAAATTAATAATAAATTTCTTACTATTTACATCTTGGATGCGTTCTTCGAGAATAAAATGCCCTGTGACTGAAGAAAGGTGGGCGGAAGAGGGTGCCCGCGGTAATACGAGAAAGGGAAGCAGAAATTATTAAGTTGAAGGGGCGCTGTTAAATAAACATAGAGAAGTGATCGACAATCTCAAGTAAAAATAAAAAATACAGGTCAACGTTTCGATAGCATATTTTAAAAACTTCATCAGAGTGCATTTTAACAATTATACAATTTTTAGGTCAAAAGTAAAAATACAAAAAATTACACAATTTTTGAAATCAAAAGTAAAAATAGAAAAATTACACAATTTCTGATATAAAAAGTAAAAAATACAGTCAACCAAATACGTTTCGATAGCTTATATTTAAAAACTTCATCAGAGTGCATTTTACCAATTAAGCAATTTTTGTGGAAAAATTTCACTTATTTTTTCGGAGTTTTTATTTTATTTTTTATTAAAATAAAGTAATAAATTGCTTGGCCCTTATGTTCTGATGCCCGTGTGAGGGTGGTCAGATTTTCAGACGACAAAAATCCCAACGTAAATTTTGTTCTTTGTTTAATCAGAAACTGGCGAAAGCAATTATTCCAATATTGCAGCTAAAATAGGATCATGGAGAGAAGAGGAGAATTGTCTCTTGGTTCCTTAACTCCAAGAGAGAGAAAGAGGTGTGCGTCTGTTTATGTGGTAGCGTGTGGGCCCCTACGGGGCATTTTCAAAGTCGCTAATTATCTCAATTTTGAAAAGACAGCCTCAGACAAGTGCCGATAGCCACCGAGGAATAAATGACATTAGCATCTTCAAGAGCCTTCATTAGATGCTTTGCGAGGTACAACACAAGGCTACAACAGCGCCCTCTACTGTCACCACAACTCGTAAAGCTACGTAATATTTATCGACATTAGAGGGATAAGTCTCTTGTCTAGACTTATTCATGAAGCAACTCTATAAACGTATCGAGGTTAAAAAAAAAAAAAAAAGACCTATCGCACTGCCACCTAGCGGTAATGGAGAGTTTATTGTGAAGAGAAATACGAAGCGATTTTGTAAACAAAATGGATTGAAGAGAACTGGCAAAATGTCATAAATTCTAAATAATCCGAATTAATTAAATGAGTTAATAATTAAAATTAAATAATTAGAAATTTAATGAATTAAATTTCTAATTATTAACGAAGCAGCAGTAAACTAATAGTTAATGAATTATTAGTTTTATTACTCCTGGCACTGTGCCAAATGTTTGCAGCAATTACAACTTGGTCTGACATTAACCAATCATTATGTAAACATAAAATAACATTGTGACGTCATACGCAATGTTCCAAGAGATGCACATGAACTAGTTGCTTATGTCATGTAGCATTAGTGGGTACAATATAACGATTCCAATATGCAAATACATTTTTTTTTTTTAATAATTCTTCAGCATTTTTCTATTGGTGATTTTTCCTTTAAGGGTTTTGTATAATATTTTAACATTTTAAACTTATTTTTTTAAATAAATAAAATTACAGTGAAATGAAAGTGTGATTAAAAATGTCGAAAGAGTGTTTTGGGTGAGGAAAAAGACAAATGAGCAGTGAGGGAAAAAATCTATTTTTGCCTTTCAGAGAGAAAGTAGGAGAGAGAGAGAGAGAGAGGAATGAGCCTCCATAGCCTAAAGACATATTAATCATTGGTCGTGGCTACCTGACTCAAGTCTCCTGAATAATGCCATTGCAAAGGAGTATTGTGTCTGGCAAAGGGGCCCCGCTTATGTATCACCGTTCAACAATGCTGGCATCTCCTCAAGAAAAACTACCTGACAAAACTTACGGTATTCTGGCGAACAAAAAGAGAAATATTTTCAGGTGAAAATCAGAGATTACTAGTTCTAGAATAGCGACCGAAGCGCCCTCTACTCTTTAATAAGGTTAGCGTGAATCGATTTTGTGTTTGGTTTTGTCCTTCCCGAATAGAGCAACTTGGAGAAGAAATTAAAACTAGATCTGTGCACTTTCATAAAATGAGTGCGGGATGGTGTTGTCGTCTGCATTACTACACTGCATGGTCAAAATGTTAGGATCACTCAAATCGCAAAATGTTATACTTTTAAACGGTATTCCATACACGAACTTCCACAAATATTGGAAGCTACAGTCGCTCTAAAATAAATGATGCTGTATTGGGAAAATTAGTCCATATGCACTAACGTTTTTATAACACGGATCGCGTTATAAAACTGTTCTATACGTGGTTGTACAGAAACTAGAAACTTTTTGGATGTCTTCTTTCGTTCTTCAACAGCACTAGAAATTTTTGGGATGGACAGAAACTTTTATGGATGTTGTCCATTGCAGAGACTTTTAGTACTGAAGAAGAATGCGAACAGCAGACTCGAAACGTTTGTCAATTTCTATGCAACTATACAGAACAATCCGCCCTTATAGGATTTCCAGGCCTTCCATCGACTCCTCATAATCTTTATTGGAGATTTCAATTCCCATTATTGCAAAAGGGCTCATAAAAGCGCAGTGATTTTTCTATGGCGTGATAGGCACTTCTTCCTAGAGCATCCCGGGCATTCTCTGTTGCACTGGTGAAATACACCTGTTCAAAAAATATTAGAAGCACTTGCATTTATTGAAAAATGGCAATGCTAATGCTAATCCTGGAAAACCACCTGGTAATATCTGGTTAAATAAATAAATAACTAATTATTTTTCCTGATGTGCCCCAAGAATTCATCTTTTTCTTCATCCATCTGAAAGAACTAAAAGAGGAACTCCGTGGTGATCTTATCTTGATTTCTATATTTATACAATAAAGAATTGAAAAGAAACATCACACACACACTCAGAATGTATTCTGGAGCGAGTAATGATATACAGCAAGCCAAGGGGATAGGAGGAGGGGGGATTAACACCAAGTTGGTAGTGTCACTCACTATGCCTCGTCACAGTAAGATCCCTGTCTCTTGCACATGTTTTTACCATCCGATCCTGATGAGCTAATCCCACACAAAAACATTTCTGCTGATGCAGCGTTCGTATTACTGCCAGCCACCCATAACTTCTTTCACTGCACTTTAGGAACATTCCTGGAAAGAAGATGCATCCCCCTTCACCCCTACTAATAAACTTCAAGGGCCTTCCTTCTTATCTTTGATTGTCAGAGGCAGTAACCTAGCAACCTGTTCTCCCAGCAGTGTCTGTCAGAGATATCAACCATAGCAATCCACTAATCCTTTCATTGACGTCTGTCGAGGGGAGGGAAGAAGAGACAGAACGGAGAAGGGGTATGTATTTCGGAGATGGTGCGTTGACAAAGGTTCGTGACACGGCCCTAGCTGCTCAATTAAAAGAACACAACCCACACAGATAACGTATTATGGGTGCGCGCAGAAAGTGGAAATGAGATGATGTGTATGATAAGATCGATGGAATCTGTGAATGCCATGACAGCCACCGATACTACAACCCCAGAACTCCACCCCCTCTTGTCTTCTCTTTTATTTGAAGCCATTCCCTCTCTCGAAGACATAACGGATTCTTCCAGCATTCCGTGTAGTGAATTTTCTTATTACAAAGATCGTCCTCCCAATTTCTCTGGCATTTCTGATTTAAATTAATTCAATTGCCCAACTTGTACTGTCCCAGGGACTTGACTTAACCTCGGGGGTCCCCACTTAGACGATGCAAACGTACATACGAAACGATACCCTGCAGATAAACATCCCAAATACTCGATTTCTTTTATTGCTGCGCAATCCGATGGGTCTGATTACAAATCAAGAGTGCTGTGACATCCAGCAACCTTCTGTCGCTGTCTCATTAGGCGTCACGACCTTAGCGAAGTCAGAGCGTTCGTAATCTGGTTACAGACGATGAAAGAAAAGAAGAAGGTCACAGGAAATAGTATGTGCTTCCTTCCTGCGCTCTGATAATCCAACGGTTCATAATGTCTCCCACTATCTCATCATTTATGATGAGGTTAGAGGTTTTCGACTCAATACCAATCTCCCTGTGGATTCTTTGTTTATTTCTTGTTTCAAATGTTGGCTTATTTTTGGACGTGCTCATATTATAAAAGTTTGATGGGGGGGAATTAAAAAAAGGTAAGGCACAATATATCATGAAGAGTATTTCATGGTCGTGTGGATTCGAACTACCATCAATAAAAACGCGCGTACCACTGTACTTTTGCGTTGACCACGCCTATGCCTATCAGTTATAACTAATAAATAATTATATTTTGAGTTTCTACTGACTAAACTTTTATTTTATTATTGGTCTGTTTAATTAACAAAATGTTTTTCTTTCAAGTTGATTATAAAGAGAAGAGGGTGAATTTGTCTTACACAATCTCTTTGAACATCTTCAAGGAGACTCATTCTGTTATCCACAGTTTTTCGAAAGTTGCTAATATCTTTTTAAATTGTACACTGAGTGGACAGAAATCATGGGATACGTACCTAGTAACGGGTAAGCCCACCTTTAGCCCGGATAAGGGCAGTCACACGACGAGGCATTGAGTCCACTAGTTCACGAAAGCGTTCCACAGGTATTTCCATCTATGCTTGCTGCTCCGCTGTCCATAATTCCATCGCATTCTTGGGTGAGGATCCAAAGCTCGAAAGAACCTTTCCACAACATCCCAAAGATGCTTCACAGGGTTCATGTCCAGTGAACGAGGAGGTCATTCCATGGTGTAAAATCTGGAGAATGATCTTCGAACCAAGTTCTGGTCACGACGGCTGTGTGAGGAGGCACATTGTCCTGCTGGAGGAGTTCATTGCCCTGTGGGTGCACGATGACCATGAAGGGATGCAGATGGTCTGCAAGGATGGACACGTAACCTGGACTGTTCAGAGATGCGTCTAGACATACCAGAGGTCGCAACGTGTGCCAGTTGAACACGCCCCAGACCATTACCGACTGTTCACCTGACTAAACAGTTCCTTGTTGACATGACGGGTGCATAGACAGTGATCCATTCGTCAGCCACCCACTATCATTCCATACTGACATTAAATTACCGTCTACGTGAATGCCAAGCAGTGAGTTCGTCCACCAGCGAGATTGGTGACAGCGTCGCGTTGCCCACGAACCAGGTATCATTTGAATTCTGTCCTTTCAGTGGACAGCATCAACTGAGTAGGCGAATCAGCTATATATTTAAATTCGGAAACACCGCCACGACAGCTGTTTCAAAGCTTACTGATTCCTCATCAGCTGATATGAGGTCACTTTTAGCGAACATATGCTGAACTCAATAATGCATTTGTCTAAGCGAACTCCGAAGCGGTCTGGAAGTTAAACTCCCATTTTAAAAAAACATAACTGTTATATTTACCTTTAAATTCTATAATTGCTCTATGCGTTACAATACAGTAGGATTGGAAGGGTATTTCAACGTAGTAGTTGCCAGTAAGTTCCAAACATTAGTCCTGGATGTCTCGCAAGGATCGAGATTATTTTATCATTGAGTTTCCTGCAATGACCAACAGAGGGCAGCAGTGACAAAATGAGGAGTTCAGCAGGACAGAAGAACCGCATGACTATCAGATTCTTGGCCCACAAGCGGCGAAGCCACTACTAGGGAACTCAGCTTCTGATCGGGTTCAAATTATAACAAGCAATTCACTCATTTAAACGAACTTTAAAAGAGCTCACTCCATTTCAAATGATTTTATTAATAGTTCACCAAACCAAATATAGAAAAACAAATTGTGCAATTCAATTGTAACCCACGCATTTCTGGCCTCTGTGACATTGAACTGATACAGCAAGTCGTGAAGGATTCTTGATCACTCTTTTGAGAGAATTCTTTTCTGTAACGTCACAGGAGTGGACTGGTCAAACAGCAATACAACTGCCCAGTACGTCCAGGGATGGCAATTCAACAAGGCCGGATTTTCTGGAGTGCTGTGTCGCAGTTCATCCAGGGATCCAAGATCGCAGGTGTCCCAGACCAGAGATTTAAAATATTTGTTCTTTTCAATACAGTACTATTCTTTTAGCATCAGTCAATTCTATATGCCATGGCAATTAGAGAAAGATGCTTTCACATTTTATAATTCCCCACCGAATCTCCACTGGTCTCGAAAACTGAGAATTTTAGAGTTTCTGAGCACTGCGAACGATAATAATAGAGGGCCCGCCTCTACAGGGCAAGGACGGAATTAGTGAGCAACATATTTTGCTTCTCACTGGGTTAAGAGGCCGGTTACTCAAAACAGGCAATATAACCGTATATAGTTCTACTCAAACATAATCACCACTGCACCACTAATCAGCTTTACCGGATACAGTACATCCACATACACACGGCGATGTTGCCATAGTCTGGCTTGGAACCGTCTTCACATAAGAAAAAAAATGACTCTAAAATAAAAAGACATTCCAGATATGTCCGTTTACAACATCGTAAACAACTGTAAGTCAGTTGACTAAACCGAATTTGAACAGCGAACAAAGACCGCATATTTTGACAACTAGAAATCTATGAATTAATTTTGAAAAGAACCACTCTTTTACCATGTGGATAAACCAAAGTTAATTTATTAATTTTAACAGTTTATTAATTCTAAAAAGTGCTTTTAGCCTATTTACTGAACTTATTACACGATATCCAAAAAAAGGGACTCAGTTACCAAAGAATGAAGAAAGAGGCCTATATACAAGAGTTGAAAATTTGTGAGCCATGAAAACAATGAATGAGTCGGACAACCAGACCTAAACAAGTGATCATTACCACGCGTAACGTTAGATGAATAACATACGACAGAAAGAGAGAGAAATTTGTAAAAATCCCACGAAAAATTAGATGACAAAAGACTTGCTTAGTGAAAGATAAAAAAAAATTAAAAAATAAGCTATTTTCAATCACGCGACTATTATTATTCACACTTAGAAAATAAGCAATGTAAAAACTGTCACAAGTTCGATTATTAGTTCGATTTTTTTTTATTATTATTAATTCTTAATTCTTTTCTTGGCTTTTGTTGTGCGAATTCTACGACTCTTACGTAAGTTGCCTTGAGGAGGCCTTGTATACCAACCCTGAAAATTCATCGAGTCCTTTATCAAATAAAGTGCACTATTATGGGATTATTCTGTAATAAAAACATTAAGTTGTCATGTGTATTCTATTCTTACAAATAAATGCGAAAATCGAAAAGTATAAATTTCAATGTGAAAATCTAGAAATGCCAATTTCGCAAAAATCTAGAAATGTCGATTTCACACAAAAATCTAAAAACGACGTCAATTTCACGCGAAAATCTAGAAATGTCAATTACACGCAAAAGTCTAAACACGTCAATTTCAATGTAAAAATCTAAAAATGTCCATTTCGCGCAAAAATCTAAACACGTCAATTTCACTCGAAAGTCTAGAAATGTCAAAATCACCCAAAAAATCAAAAAACATCAATTTAAATGGAAATATAACTGTCAATTTCAATGAAAATATAGAAATGTCAATTTCCCACAAAAATCCAGAAACATCAATTTCAATGTGAAAATCTAGAAATGCCAATTTCGCAGAAATCTAGAAATGTCGATTTCACACAAAAATCTAAAAACGACGTCAATTTCACGCGAAAATCTAGAAATGTCAATTTCACGCAAAAGTCTAAACACGTCAATTTCAATGTAAAAATCTAAAAATGTCCTTTTCGCATAAAAATCTACACGTCAATTTCATTTGAAAATCAAAAAACGTCAATTTCACTCGAAAGTCTAGAAATGTCAAAATCACGCAAAAAATCAAAAAACGTCAATTTCAATGAAAATATAGAAATGTCAATTTCAATGAAAATATAGAAATGTCAATTTCAATGAAAATATAGAAATGTCAATTTCACAGAAAAATCTAAAAATCCAGAAACATCAATTTCAATGTGAAAATCTAGAAATGCCAATTTCGCAAAAATTTAGAAATGTCGATTTCACACAAATATCTAAAAACGATGTCAATTTCACGCGAAAATCTAGAAATGTCAATTTCACGCAAAAATCTAAACACGTCAATTTCAATGTAAAAATCTAAAAACGTCAATTTCACTCGAAAGTCTAGAAATGTCAAAATCACCCAAAAAATCAAAAAACGTCAATTTAAATGGAAATATAACTGTCAATTTCAATGAAAATATAGAAATGTCAATTTCCCACAAAAATCCAGAAACATCAATTTCAATGTGAAAATCTAGAAATGCCAATTTCGCAGAAATCTAGAAATGTCGATTTCACACAAAAATCTAAAAACGACGTCAATTTCACGCGAAAATCTAGAAATGTCAATTTCACGCAAAAGTCTAAACACGTTAATTTCAATGTAAAAATCTAAAAATGTCCTTTTCGCACAAAAATCTACACGTCAATTTCATTTGAAAATCAAAAAACGTCAATTTCACTCGAAAGTCTAGAAATGTCAAAATCACGCAAAAAATCAAAAAACGTCAATTTCAATGAAAATATAGAAATGTCAATTTCAATGAAAATATAGAAATGTCAATTGCAATGAAAATATAGAAATGTCAATTTCACAGAAAAATCTAAAAATCCAGAAACATCAATTTCAATGTGAAAATCTAGAAATGCCAATTTCGCAAAAATTTAGAAATGTCGATTTCACACAAATATCTAAAAACGATGTCAATTTCACGCGAAAATCTAGAAATGTCAATTTCACGCAAAAATCTAAACACGTCAATTTCAATGTAAAAATCTAAAAACGTCAATTTCACTCGAAAGTCTAGAAATGTCAAAATCACCCAAAAAATCAAAAAACGTCAATTTAAATGGAAATATAACTGTCAATTTCAATGAAAATATAGAAATGTCAATTTCCCACAAAAATCCAGAAACATCAATTTCAATGTGAAAATCTAGAAATGCCAATTTCGCAGAAATCTAGAAATGTCGATTTCACACAAAAATCTAAAAACGACGTCAATTTCACGCGAAAATCTAGAAATGTCAATTTCACGCAAAAGTCTAAACACGTTAATTTCAATGTAAAAATCTAAAAATGTCCTTTTCGCACAAAAATCTACACGTCAATTTCATTTGAAAATCAAAAAACGTCAATTTCACTCAAAAGTCTAGAAATGTCAAAATCACGCAAAAAATCAAAAAACGTCAATTTCAATGAAAATATAGAAATGTCAATTTCAATGAAAATATAGAAATGTCAATTGCAATGAAAATATAGAAATGTCAATTGCAATGAAAATATAGAAATGTCAATTTCACAGAAAAATCTAAAAATCCAGAAACATCAATTTCAATGTGAAAATCTAGAAATGCCAATTTCGCAAAAATTTAGAAATGTCGATTTCACACAAATATCTAAAAACGATGTCAATTTCACGCGAAAATCTAGAAATGTCAATTTCACGCAAAAATCTAAACACGTCAATTTCAATGTAAAAATCTAAAAACGTCAATTTCACTCGAAAGTCTAGAAATGTCAAAATCACCCAAAAAATCAAAAAACGTCAATTTAAATGGAAATATAACTGTCAATTTCAATGAAAATATAGAAATGTCAATTTCCCACAAAAATCCAGAAACATCAATTTCAATGTGAAAATCTAGAAATGCCAATTTCGCAGAAATCTAGAAATGTCGATTTCACACAAAAATCTAAAAACGACGTCAATTTCACGCGAAAATCTAGAAATGTCAATTTCACGCAAAAGTCTAAACACGTTAATTTCAATGTAAAAATCTAAAAATGTCCTTTTCGCACAAAAATCTACACGTCAATTTCATTTGAAAATCAAAAAACGTCAATTTCACTCGAAAGTCTAGAAATGTCAAAATCACGCAAAAAATCAAAAAACGTCAATTTCAATGAAAATATAGAAATGTCAATTTCAATGAAAATATAGAAATGTCAATTGCAATGAAAATATAGAAATGTCAATTTCACAGAAAAATCTAAAAATCCAGAAACATCAATTTCAATGTGAAAATCTAGAAATGCCAATTTCGCAAAAATTTAGAAATGTCGATTTCACACAAATATCTAAAAACGATGTCAATTTCACGCGAAAATCTAGAAATGTCAATTTCACGCAAAAATCTAAACACGTCAATTTCAATGTAAAAATCTAAAAACGTCAATTTCACTCGAAAGTCTAGAAATGTCAAAATCACCCAAAAAATCAAAAAACGTCAATTTAAATGGAAATATAACTGTCAATTTCAATGAAAATATAGAAATGTCAATTTCCCACAAAAATCCAGAAACATCAATTTCAATGTGAAAATCTAGAAATGCCAATTTCGCAGAAATCTAGAAATGTCGATTTCACACAAAAATCTAAAAACGACGTCAATTTCACGCGAAAATCTAGAAATGTCAATTTCACGCAAAAGTCTAAACACGTTAATTTCAATGTAAAAATCTAAAAATGTCCTTTTCGCACAAAAATCTACACGTCAATTTCATTTGAAAATCAAAAAACGTCAATTTCACTCGAAAGTCTAGAAATGTCAAAATCACGCAAAAAATCAAAAAACGTCAATTTCAATGAAAATATAGAAATGTCAATTTCAATGAAAATATAGAAATGTCAATTGCAATGAAAATATAGAAATGTCAATTTCACAGAAAAATCTAAAAATCCAGAAACATCAATTTCAATGTGAAAATCTAGAAATGCCAATTTCGCAAAAATTTAGAAATGTCGATTTCACACAAATATCTAAAAACGATGTCAATTTCACGCGAAAATCTAGAAATGTCAATTTCACGCAAAAATCTAAACACGTCAATTTCAATGTAAAAATCTAAAAACGTCAATTTCACTCGAAAGTCTAGAAATGTCAAAATCACCCAAAAAATCAAAAAACGTCAATTTAAATGGAAATATAACTGTCAATTTCAATGAAAATATAGAAATGTCAATTTCCCACAAAAATCCAGAAACATCAATTTCAATGTGAAAATCTAGAAATGCCAATTTCGCAGAAATCTAGAAATGTCGATTTCACACAAAAATCTAAAAACGACGTCAATTTCACGCGAAAATCTAGAAATGTCAATTTCACGCAAAAGTCTAAACACGTTAATTTCAATGTAAAAATCTAAAAATGTCCTTTTCGCACAAAAATCTACACGTCAATTTCATTTGAAAATCAAAAAACGTCAATTTCACTCGAAAGTCTAGAAATGTCAAAATCACGCAAAAAATCAAAAAACGTCAATTTCAATGAAAATATAGAAATGTCAATTTCAATGAAAATATAGAAATGTCAATTGCAATGAAAATATAGAAATGTCAATTTCACAGAAAAATCTAAAAATCCAGAAACATCAATTTCAATGTGAAAATCTAGAAGTGCCAATTTCGCAAAAATTTAGAAATGTCGATTTCACACAAATATCTAAAAACGATGTCAATTTCACGCGAAAATCTAGAAATGTCAATTTCACGCAAAAATCTAAACACGTCAATTTCAATGTAAAAATCTAAAAACGTCAATTTCACTCGAAAGTCTAGAAATGTCAAAATCACCCAAAAAATCAAAAAACGTCAATTTAAATGGAAATATAACTGTCAATTTCAATGAAAATATAGAAATGTCAATTTCCCACAAAAATCCAGAAACATCAATTTCAATGTGAAAATCTAGAAATGCCAATTTCGCAGAAATCTAGAAATGTCGATTTCACACAAAAATCTAAAAACGACGTCAATTTCACGCGAAAATCTAGAAATGTCAATTTCACGCAAAAGTCTAAACACGTTAATTTCAATGTAAAAATCTAAAAATGTCCTTTTCGCACAAAAATCTACACGTCAATTTCATTTGAAAATCAAAAAACGTCAATTTCACTCGAAAGTCTAGAAATGTCAAAATCACGCAAAAAATCAAAAAACGTCAATTTCAATGAAAATATAGAAATGTCAATTTCAATGAAAATATAGAAATGTCAATTGCAATGAAAATATAGAAATGTCAATTTCACAGAAAAATCTAAAAATCCAGAAACATCAATTTCAATGTGAAAATCTAGAAGTGCCAATTTCGCAAAAATTTAGAAATGTCGATTTCACACAAATATCTAAAAACGATGTCAATTTCACGCGAAAATCTAGAAATGTCAATTTCACGCAAAAATCTAAACACGTCAATTTCAATGTAAAAATCTAAAAACGTCAATTTCACTCGAAAGTCTAGAAATGTCAAAATCACGCAAAAAATCAAAAAACGTCAATTTCAATGAAAATCTAGAAATGTCAATTTCATTGCAAAAATCTAGAAACGTTAATTTCAATGGGGAAATATAAAAACGCCAAATTCAATCTAAAATTTCAATTTAAATGCGAAAATCAAAACATTAATTTCGATGTGAAATCTGAAAACGCCGATTTTCAATGGGAAAATATAAAAGTGTAATTTCAATCTTCGAAATTATAAATTTCAATTTTTTTAAGAAAACTTAAATCTAATACAAAGATCAACTCAGATTGTTCATTTTAATCGAAAAACACTGAATATAGATCACTTTGAAACTTTTTTGTGGAATAAAAATTCAAATTTTAACGCGAAAAACAAAAATCTTTAATATGAAAATTATTATTTACAAATAAAAAATTAAATGGGAAACGTCAAACTTCGACTTTTCTTTATTAATAAAAAAACTAATTGTAACTATTTTATTTAATCTACAATTAGAAAGAAAAAATTGGAACAACAAACTCGATAAAGAAATAAAAAAATACCCTGTTTTTTATTATTTACGTCAACTCTTCTTAAAAATGATTTTCTTTTGTTCTTTTTTTATCAAGTAACCTTTCATTGAATTTCACGGTTTAATTGGGCGCCTGAAATTGCTTTAAAGTTTCTCAAAGAACAGATGAAGTCTCTAAATGCATTACAATGCTTTCAATAGCTGAGTTAGTGAACTACTTCTCACGTACCGCGGATTTCTTTCTAAAAAAGAAACAATAATAGAATGAAAGTTTAAAAAATAAAAGTTGAGGAAGGGGGACAAATCATTGAACAAACAGTGTTCTCCCTTTCACTGTTCAAAAACACTTTCCCAAATCGACTCTCATTTTAAGCCGCAAAACACAAGAGAGCGCCCTCTAGTGAATAAGTCAAGCTGCAGCAGCAGAAAAGGCGCCTGAGCAGAAACGGTCTTGCGGGTCGTTGATGGTCGAATTGTTATACCAGATTCGATCTCACTGTCACTGAGAGCGAGAGTATACTCCACTGAATTCAGGTGGAGGAAGAAAGACGGGGCAGATAAAAGTTAGGCGAATCCACACAAGTCGCAGACCTTACACTTGTCGGCAGCAGTGAGACACGCAATCTTGTAGCCATTGAAACATGTCACAACTACCCAAACCTGCACCCAGGGCTGCCATTAATGATTAATATACAGCCCGCCTGGATTGTGTTCGCAAAAGCGCATCATTTCTCCTGCTGGGATCAACAATCCAGGCGGATGCGATAGAGGCAGGGCGACACAGCTGTTTGTCTGCGTCATCACAGACAGGCGCACATGAAGAAAAGTAGTCTATCTTCCTTTGTCTCCCCTAAAAATGCCTTCCTGATTTCCGGCAAAGAAGTTACAGTCTGAAGGAAAGATAAGTCAATGGTTGTCATGACAACCAAGAGATAAAATACGTTTATTTCACTTAGGAACATTAAGAGGTTAATTTAACTCCACGCTATGTTGTTTGTTTATCCTATTGCTCGCCAGATGGCGGTTCCAAGAGTCACCCAGTTTCTGATCTGAGATTATCTTCGGAGAGAGATCTCTTCAATGTCTCCATCACCGAATACGAAAGATCATAATTCGAGGAGTGGATGATGATTTTTCTGTCTATTAGACGGTATCAATTCCACTGTCCACTTTTCAACGGGTGAACTGAGATAGGCCTACCGCGATGCTCCTGCCCTTTTTTTTTCTGTCACTTACAACAATCGAAGCAAATGCAAAATCCAATAACGAATCATTGGGTTAGAAAATCTGGGTGGAGGGGGCAGCGATATTTTTAGTGTGTGCGTGCGTGAGGAAGAAGATATGCGATTAAGCTAGCCTCAAACTATTGGAATATTGAAAGCGGCGTTCGCAGATCAACCTTCGTAATGATGATTAGGAAATGCTGACCCGTGCTACTTCGAGGGTGTACAAGATCGGGAGACGATTTCGCATCAAATCACAAAGAAAACCTTTCATCTGACTGATATATAGCTATTTCCATCCCGCATAATTGCTCTTTTGTGCCATCTACTTATCAAACTATTTAAAAAACAGAATTTATCTTTCTCTAAAATGAGCGATCGTGTGCTTTATGGAGGGTCAAAGCAGGCAGATTGGCAATGTCTGTTCAATCTCTGAACCCATCTTACTTTCCTGTTTCGGAGATTTAAAATTGTTTTTGCTCAATCGATAGTTTTCGTCCATAAAAACTATTAGCAAGTTGTCATTTATTTCCAACTTTATTATAAATTTTATGAGCGATAAGGGAGGGAGCTGTTTAAAATTGGCGTCAAAGCAACTAAAGCCATGAGGCATAAGTAAGATGGAGAACTCAAATGAACTATATTCTTTTGGATCTCCCTTTTTTTGACTGAAATCAAAAGTAAGTACAACTTTTAAAAAATGCCGGTAAAATGTTGTAGTTGGATTTTATGCGTCCATAGACCATATTGCGCCATGGGTATTATGTCAGCAAACTGCGTGTATACTGTGGTCGGTCTGCCTGTTTTACTAGGTGAAAAAACCTGAATCCCCGGAAGAAAAAATTTTGCTTGCCTCGCAAGGGACTGGCATTCATCTGTGCTTACTGTCGGTAAATTGCGCGTGTTCTGTGGTCGATTTTCTGCTTGCTGGATGAAAAACCCCAGTTTCTGGGAGAGAAAAACCATGCTACCCTCGCCTGAGACTGACTAACTCAGCCACGTTGTGAAAAATACCCATAACATTTGTTCCATCATCAACGGGATTCGAACTCAGGTCTTTTCCACCTCGTGTGGGGAGGGTGGTGATCCTACCAACTGTGGGATCCCACGAGAGCACTTGAAAGGCTTATATCGTTTAGAGGAACTAACTTACTTATCTTATACAAAATGCCTCCACTAAATGTATTAGCGTTATTTGTTGACTGTGGGGACGCTTTTGCTCCAGGGACAGCACCCTGGAGATTTTAAAATCCCTAAATTGTCCTTACAATCTATTTAAGCTCATGCGCCACTACTTTTTCAGACCGCTTTATAATTATTGCATGCACGGCTGACCATGGGATGCTCATGGTCAGCCGTGGTTATTACCTACCGAAAGTGGTCCCAGGAGGGGCAACCCACAAACCGCTGGTGAGGTGTTGGATGATCACGGCTCATCGATGCTCGAGGTGAGAGAAGGCACACCCAGATGGAACGTGGCAACAGAAGGGCGAGTGTGGCGCAAGTCGCCGGTAATTAGAATGCTGATGATGGGAGTAATGTGTCAGAACACAAAATGCATCGAACCCTGCTGAAACTGGGGCTGCGTAGCTGCAGGCGGCTCCCTGTGTCCATGCTAACCACGGTTCACCGGCGACAGCGCCTACAATGGGTACGCGAGCATCGAAACTGGCTCTTGAGTGACTGGAAGAAGGTCGTTTGGTCCGATGAATCACGTTTCCTGTTGAACCATGTGAACGACCGGGTACGTGTGCGTCGTTTACCTGGAGAAGTGATGGCGCTTGGATGCATCGTGGGACGAATACAAGCCGATGGCAGCGGCGTCATGAATTTGGGCGATGTTCTTCTGGGATACCCTGGGTCCAGTCATCCATGTGCCGGGCACTCTAACGTCTACCAATTACCTTAACATCACTGCTGACCAGGTACACCCTTTCATGGCAACGGTCTTCCACTCTGGCAGTGCCGTCTTTCAGCAGGATAATGCCACACCGCCCGGATTGTTCGAGACTGGTTCCCGGAAGATGAGGAAGATTTCCAGGTATTGCCATATCCTCCAAATTACCCAGACATCAATCCCATTGAGCATCTGTGGTTTGCGTTGGAACATCAACTCCGATCTGCGGCGTCTCAACCACGGATCTTACAGGAGTTAAAGGACATGTTGGTTACGTGTTGGTACCAGATACCACAAGACACATTTAGAAATCTTGTAGCGTTCATGCTTCGCCGGGTACGAGCTGTTTTGGCTGCACGTGGAGGACCAACATCATATTAGGTAGGGGCTCATAATGTTTTGGCTCATCGGTGTATATTTATCAATGATATTGATGGCTTAATATCAAAGTTTGCAGATGATGCAAAGATTGGCAGGGTCGTTAATGACAGTATGCTACCAACAGGATCTATAAAAGTAGGCAGATGGGCTGAGAGATGGCAACTGAAGTTTAACATTGATAAATGCAAAGTACTGCTTATGGGGAGCAGTAACTACAAAGTAATGCCAACTGAAAAAAGACCTGGGGATAATTGGCTATTCATGTACCTCCACTGGTAGGTTTTTTTTATGAAAACCCCAAACACGATAGGTATTAGAACCTATAGTACTTAGTACCGTTCTTGGATTGGAGATTGAGAAGACGAAAGAAGATATTTGTTGACATTGGACTTGAACTTCTGTAGACTGTAATTTTCAGGAAAGACATATGAAGGAAGGTTGTGCCAGAAAACGGCAGTTGAATGAATAAACGAGGAAGATGAAAAGTTGGTTCTGTGAGTTTGAAGTTGGACAGTAAAAGAATGTTTCCTGGTTGAGAGAGCGGGAATTATAGAAGCCAATTCAGAAGAACGGTGCCCATGGAAGTATCTGTATAAAAGGCATGCAGCAGAAACAGTACGTCTATGAGACAGCGAGTGGAGAGACTCTGTTAGAGATGAATCATTAATTAACCTAACTGCCCTCTTCTGAATGGAATCTAGAAGCCTGAGAGAGGTTTTTGGGGGCACCACCCAAGATGTGGGAACAATATTCCATGGTAGGGCGAATTTGCGATTTGTACAGGGTTAACAGCTGTTTGGAAGAAAAGTAACGCCGAGAGCGAAAGAGAAAACCAAGTTTTTTCGATGCAGAGGGGGCAATATTTGTAATGTGCTTGTGCCAAGAGAGATTTAAAGTGAGAGTAATCCCCAAAAGAGATATATCGGCCTGCCTAGAAATCGGAGTGTCACTAAAGATAAGCATAGGAGCAGAAGAATCCGTTTTGCGAGATATAAGACAAGACTGAGTTTTAGAAGGATTGAAATCAACTAAGTTGTCTTTGTCCCACTGGAGATCGGCCTTTAAGGAATTGGTAGCGGATATTCGATAAGTTGAAGCTGATTGAGCAGGGCAAGGTTTCTCGAACTGGAAATTGGAATGCAATGTGCTATCATCGGCAAAACTATGGATAGGATTTCCAGTCAATGGAAGAAGGTCATTAATATTCAAGAGGAAAAGAGTGGGGAAAAGAACTGAACCTTGGGGGTCACCAGCATTAGTGGAGAAGTCAGAAGACAGAGAGCTTTCCACCATCACCCTCAGTGAGCGATCAGAGAGAAAACTGGATAACCAATTACTAAAAACAGTTGGCAAACCATAAGATGGAAGCTTGTTTAGAAGACCTTTATGCCAAACACGATCGAAAGCCTTTGAGATGTCAAGAGCAACTGATTGTGTTTCACAAAACTTTTCCATTGAATTTGTCCATAAATGGGTAACATAAGCCAGAATATCACCAGTGGATCGACACTGACGGAATCCATACTGACGATCGTTGATCAGACCGAAGGTTTCTAGGTAGTTTAAGAATTGGTGGTTAATTGATTTCTCCATTACTTTAGGAAGCGTATAAGTAATTGCAATGGGACGATAACTGGATGGGAGAGATTTGTCACCCTTTTTAGGAACTGGCTGGATATGAACAAATTTCCAAGCAGAAGGAAAAACACCTTTTGAATAAGAAAGTGAAAAAAGGCGGCAAAGAACAGGAGTAAGTTCAGGAGCACAGGTTTTGAGAACAAGTGGAGAAATACCATCAGGACCTGGAGCTTTCTTTGCATCAAGATTCATCAAAATTCTTCTGACATCCTTTTGACGGAAGACCACAGGAGGCATTGAATGGAGCGTGTTGCGAATGGTGGGAGGTGTTTTACCAAGATCGTTAATACATGAGTTGGAAGAAAAATGGGATGGTAGCAGGTCAGCTTTATCCTTGGCTGAAATGGCAAAAGAACCATCTGTGTTTGATAGAGGTGGGAGCAGAGATGGTCAAAAGTTGCTCTCAATAATTTTGCAAGAGAGCAGAATGCTCGGGTACCATTAGGACAAGAAGCAAGTTTTCTACTCTTAGCTTGTTCAAAATCTAGTTTGGACTGATTTCCCATTCACACCTACTGGAGTTAGTGTAGCACTAACTCCAGTAGGTGTGGATGGGATTTCACCATTTAGGGCAGACAATGATTGCAGTGTCTGAGGTTCACTACGATTCACGTTTAGTTGTGACCAACCTACTTCTGATGTAGAAGGACCCTGGGCAGGCTTTCCAGGCGATCGCCTTCCTGGTGGCCAAGTGGCCAGAAACTAAACAACAGAAGAGTACACACACAAACATGAAATTTCACAGAATTGAACTAACGTTCTGGAGCAGCTGTACATAAGATACTATACATGTCTACATGCATATAAAAAACAGTTTGTTTAGTATAGATGGAAGGTTGGTGAAACAGGACAACGTAGTTCATCAATGAGCATTGAATTAAGGAACTTCAGCTTTATTACAGTTCCAAAAAAAAGGAATCAACAGTAATTACTCTTGTAGAATATTAAAGAATCTCTGTTGAAGGTTTTTTATTAACCTGCTACGATTTTCAGCCATGGTACAAACAGTTTCCATAGTAACATCCATTATCCAAAAGAGAAAAGGACACGATAAACATGGATTATGTGCGCACGCGTGCTGGAGGTTCTGTTAGCGTTCCCATGACCTTCTATTCGAATCCATAGGGACCGGCAAACGCGCATTGCAGTTTTAAGACTCATTATACAAATATCACATAACGACTTTCGAGTGTGAACCCGCATGGAACTGTGTAAGCGGCGCGCCACAATACAGCGAACACCTCTTCGTGTTTTAGCAGAATGGCTGGAGGACTTTATACAGGTACCTCAGGTAGCAAGCGATCGATGCAGTAACCTTCGACTTCAAATATCGCAGAGGAACTACATTACAAACATATATACTTGCGCTCCATACGTATAATGGGCTGGTATTGGGCTAAAATTCTATTGTTGTTGTTATTGTTCGGTTTTAGGAGCATCAGCAACTATGGCCATGTTGCTCAGTGTATATTGTCTGCAAATGGCATGTGTTCAGATGTTGATTTTCTGTTTTTCTGGACGAAAAACCCGAATTCGGTGAGAAAAAACCATGCCATCCTCGCTTGAGACCGATTAACTCAGCCATGTTCTGAAAAATACCTCTAAAAATTCCTCCCATTATCAACGGGATTCGAAATTAGGTCTTTTCCACTTGGAAAAGAGAGCCGATAACACTCTTGATACTGTCGAACGATGATTGAGCAATATCTGTACCACCTCCGCGATAAAATGACCCGGGTACCCACTATCAACCCCCTTTCAAAGTCGGTTGACTCACGACGTTTATCCTTATTGACATCGAATTACCGTCTACGTGAATGCAGTGTACCTATATACCCGCCAAGCGGTGGGTTCGTCCACTAGTGAGAGGGGAGACAGCGTCGCGTTGCCCAGGAATCATGTATCCCATGAATTCTGTCCTTTCAGTGTATATTGTGTTTATAAATCTGGTCTTGATGAATGAAAAATAAGTTTCTGCAAGAAAAACACAATGCATCCTTTTTCAAGGCCATCTAAGATGAATCCCAGCGAGAGAAAAGTTTTAAAACCCATAAAAGTTCAATCCAATGGGAGAAAATTCAAACGTAGGCCAGACACAGTGGGGACGGTCGACAATTGCCACTGTGCTAGCTGCGAGGGCACCTGGTGATAGAAACTCATTTTGACCAGCACGGTACGTAGGAACTCGAGACAATGGGTTTGCACAGAATGCTAATCCACAAATCTCGAGTATGAGCGATTAATTTTTTTTTTTTTTTTGAAAAATTCAAATTAATTTGTGTTTTCAAAATTGTAAGCTTTGTTTCAATAATTTTTTTGAAAATTTAATACGAAATTAAAATCGATTAAAAGAAATTAAAAATCTTCATCTTTACTTTTCTGATATCGCGCGTATACGCTAACACATTACATCATGCATTAGCAGCAGAAACTGGTATATATCAGACGATATTTAACCAGAATTAACCAACAGAAACCGACATACATATATCAGACGATATTTAACCAGAATTAATCAACAGAAACCGACATACGTACATCAGATGATATTTAACCCGAATTAACCAAAGAAACTGATACATATCAGACGATATTTAACCAGAATTAACCAACAGAAACTGACATATATCAGACGACCTTTAACCTGCATTAATCAACAGAAAAAAACATATCAGAAGACATTTAAAATACCAGGATTAACCAACAGAAACTGACATACATATGTCAGACGATTTCTAACCCGAATTAACCAACAAAAACCGAAATATATCAAACGACATTTAACCAGAATTAACCAATAGAAAGCAACATATATCAAAAGATATATGGACAGAATTAACCAACAGAAACCGGCATACGTATATCAGACGATATTTATTCAGAATTAACATATAGAAACTGAAATATTGTTGTTATTTGGTGTTTTAGGAGCATTGGCGACTAAGGCCATGTTGCTCAGTATATACTGTCTGTAAATTGCGAGTGTTGTGTGGTCGATTTTTTGTTTGCTGGACGAGAAACCCGAATTTCCAGGAGAAAAAACCATGCTACCCTCGCCTGAGACCGAATAACTCAGACATGTTGTGAACAAGACCCATAAAATTTCCACCTGTCATCGACGGGATTCGAACTCAGGTCTTTTACACCCGGCCCACAAGGCCAAAGTAACATATATCAGACGACATTTAACGAAAATTAATCAACAGAAACTAACATATATCAGAAGATATTTAGCCAGAATTAACCAACAGAAACCGACATACAAATATCACACGATATTTATCCCGAAATAACCAATAGAAACTAACATATATCAGACGACATTTAACCAGAATTAATCAACAGAAACTGATATATATATATCAGAAGACATTTAACCAGAATTAACCGACAGAAACTGACATATATCAGAAGACATTTAACCAGAATTAACCGACAGAAACTGACATATATCAGAAGATATTTAACCAGGATTAACCAACAGAAGTCGATATAGGTATATTCGTGACATTTAACCCGAATTAACCAATAGAAACCGAGATATGTCAGACGACATTTACCCAGAATTAACCGACAGAAACTGGCATATATCAGCATACATTTAACTGGAATTAACCAATAGAAACTGACGTATTTCGGACGATATTTAGCCAACAGAAACCGACATACGTATATCAGACGATATTTATCCCGGAATAAACAATAGAAACTAACATATATCAGACGCCATTTAACCAGAATTAATCAACAGAAACTGATATATATACATGCCTTGAGTGACCGTGATTCAAACCCGTGACTGCTGAATACGGTGCTGTTTCTTGTATTCTGTGTATCTCGTAAACTCCTCTGACCGTTTGGTCGTCCCGGGTTATAAACAGAAATTTATTTATTTTATTTATATCAGAAGACATTTAACTAGAATTAACAGACAAAAACTGACACACATCAGAAGACATTTCACTAGTACTGTATCAACCAACGTATATTATAATTCATTTTGCCAGAATTAACCAACAGAAATCGGCATACGTATACCAGATGATATTTAATCCGAATTAACAAATAGAAACCGATATATCAGACGACATTTAATTAGAATTAATTAACGGAAACTAACATATATCAGAACACATTTGACCAGAATTAATCAACAGAAACTAACATATCAGACGACATTTAACCAGAATTAACCAACAGAAATGACATATAAGGCTGCCGTAGCCTAGTGGTCAGACGCGCAGGTGCATAAGTACACGTGCCTTGAGTGACCGGGTTCAAGCCCGTGATTGCTGAATACGGTGCTGTTTCTTGTATTCTGTCTATCTTGTGAACTCCTCTGATCGTTTGGTCGTCCCGGAGTATAAACAGAAAACTTATTTATATATCAGAAGATATTTAACCGGAATTAACCAACAGAAACCGCGATAAATCAGACGTTTAACCAGAATTATCGAAGAGAAATTGACATACATCAGAAGACACAACCAGAATTAACCGACAGAAACTGACATATATCAGAAGATATTTAACCAGGATTAACGAACAAAATTTGACATAAGTATATTAGACGATATTTAACCCGAATTAACCAATAAAAATCGAGATATATCAGAAGACATTTAACCAGAATTACCCGACAGAAATTGACAAATATCAGAAGACACTTAACCAGAATTAACCGACAGAAACTGACATATATCAGAATACAATTAACCTGAATTAACCAATAGAAACTGAAATATTTCAGACGACATTTAGACAAAATTAACCAACAGAAACCGACATACGTATATCAGATGATATTTAACCTGAATTAACCAACAGAAACCGAGATATATCAGACGACATTTAACCAGAATTAATCGACAGAAACTGACATATATCAGAATACATTTAACCGGAATTATAGAAACAGACGTATTTCAGACGATATTAAACCAGAAGCTGACATATATCAGAAGACATTTAACCAGAATTAACCAACAGAAACTGACACAAATCACATGATATTTAACAGAATTAAACAACAGAAGTGGCAATATACCAGACGATATTTTTATAGGTTCCATTTCATGACACGTGCATGAGGCAGATGGCGTAACTCAACTTTTTAATTTTGTAAAACACAACAGAAAAAAAAATATATTATAAGAAGATGGAAAAGCTTTATTAGGGGATACTTAAATGGCAATAAAATAAGAAGTAATTCTGTAATGGGTTTGCAAATTCGTGTGTAAGTAGGTGTGGTTGCTGTCCGACACTCCCAGGGCGACAATACGCTACCGAACTACACCCTTTTTAAATAATCTCGCCTACAGTTGCGCTACTGTCGTCTGCAAAGGACATGGCACGCTTCCTGGTCTGCACGCGGAGCTAAGGAGGGCAGGACCGGGGAAAGTGGGGAAGGGGAAACAAAGGCTATGAAAATTAATTCCCAGCTAAGAAGACCTGGAACCCGATGCTACGGTGTCCGATGATCGATTCTGTCGACTCGCCAGCACAAAAGAGTGGCCCCGTCAATTTTCTGCGTTCTCATGAAATAGTGGAATCATTATGGGGTCATTACGCACTCAAAATACAGCGCGAAAGACTATCAATCTTGCGATGCTCCATCCTGTAGCACGTGACCCAAGGGAGGTTGACGACAGCCGCATGTTTAAGGCATCTCTCGCATCGGTGCATCAGCTAAGAGTAAAGTTTGTTGGCAGTCACTGGCCACCTTTTAAGGCTTCAACAACCCCCTCCCTCCTTTGACGTGGTCATTATTTTGCTGTTGAAATATGAACCTCAAATATCGTCTGATATGTCAGTTTTTATTGGTTAAATGAGAGATGTATATCGACTGCTTCTAAAAGGGGAACACCTGGTGACACCACCTAGTGGAGTGTAGATATTTTTATTTATTTTGTCCTTCTTGTGTCTCTATTGTAAGAGCACAACCATCAACACTGCAGGTACCTCAATATTTCCTCTCCATTATTTTAAAAGACAAAAATTGAATTTTTAACAGAGTTGATCAACCGGGTCCATGACCAAATTTGTCTACTCCAGAATGTTAACTTTACAGTGGTTAAATTGAGATCGGTGTTGGGTTGGATTATTTAGAAAAAAGCGCCTATGTAGCTAAGGCCATGAGGGCTGCAGAACAAGAACCAAATACGAAATGGTAATTGGTTCCAGGAACTGATTACAATGGGTGTACACCAGGGAAGTTGGCGTTGTGCACTTTTTGGTTTGTATGCTACCAGCCATCTATAAAATCCAATTATATACAGCTCATTATGTACAATCACAGCAGATTTCGCTGCTGTTGAAGGTTGAGCCTTATAGGTCCTGATGGAAATCCAGCGTTGTCACTTCTGTGCCAAAATATGCTGATTCATGATATGTCTGTCGAGTCTGGTCAGCCATAATTACAATATTAAGTTTTGTTTAGATCAGCTTCCATGGCGTCCATGGAAGGTAGCTCCAAGTCTTATCTCGCGAAATTTCATTTGCGAGATAAGAACTGAAGCACCTGGGCAAGTGTTAGTTGTAAGCAATCTTCTGCTGCTGAGAATGATACAAGAGACGTCAATAAATCTAACTTAACTATAATTTTCTCTACGACTCCTAGCGGACTTTATAACAAACAAGTGGCAATAAAAAGGACACAAAGGTGTCCTGTAATTTCAGTGGTTTTGTTCAGTCCGTGACATTTAGGAGGTTGACAAGGATAACTCTCACAGGGGTACTCTGGAGCGAATTTAGCGAATAAATCTCTGGAGCGAATTTAGCTAAGAAAAGACCTCGTAGCATTCTCTGTTCCAGCGTCATGAAGGTGGCGCGAGTCTAAAAACCATCAACGCAAACAAGCTATTAGATATTTGCCTTTTTGGTTGTTTTACTGTCAAGGAAACCTAGGCATAGAGGGATAACAATGATTCAATGAATTTTGTTGTCCTTGCTGTAGGGTTTTAGGCGCATCAGCACCTTTTGTCACATTACTCGTATAGGTAAGGTCTGTAAATTGCCCGATTTCACGAATTTCTGGTGTTGGGACCACCAGAATATGGACCCTCATGGGTAAAGTTAGTATGATCACCGTCCTCCTCAAACCGGATGGGAAAGACCTGAGTTGGAATCGTTTTCAAAACATAGCTCAGTTAGTCAGGCTCAGGCGAGAGGTAACATGGTTGCATTGCAAACAGACCGCAAGAAGTGTATATACACTCGTGAGCCAAAACATTACGACTACTCCTGTTTCCACGAGTGGACGCATCCCACGGCAACTAGAAGTGCTGCAGAAGTGAAAGTTGTACAATCAAAAGAAGGAACACAACCACCCAATGTGCTGGGTGTTTGTGTGACCATCGAGGTGAACGACGGTTCCTACGTTCTGTCCATGACAACAGACTGCCCACAATCCCCCAGTTAACGATGGACTATAACTATGGCGCATAGAGCAATGTTTCCAACCACACCATCGAGTTGACGCTCTTGAGGATAGGTCTGCGAAGTAGGCGACCTGTTCATGTGCTCATGTTGACCGATCGTCACTGACACCTCCACCTGCAATGGGAATGGGAGCACCATTGCTGGATATTGGCCAAGTGTAAAAGAGTCGTCTGGTCTGATGAATCAAAGTTCCAACTCCATCATGCCGATGGAGGTGAACAGCTGCAACCAGACTTCATGGATGGGAGAAAAAACAGGATGGCAGTGGTTGCATCATGGTTTGGGGGAATGTTTTCATGGATATCATTAGTTCCATTCCTTTATCTCCACTGGACATATCCCTACTGCCACATCCTATCTCGGCATTGTTTTGGACCAAGTTTTCCCTAGACGGTGTGTCCAGATGGCACTGGACTTTTTCAACAGGAAACTGTCCCGTGTCACCAGACTCTCATTGTGCATGAATGGTTCGAGGATCATGGGGAAGCATTCCGTGTGTCCTCTGATCGCCAAATTTCCCCTACATCAATCCGACCAAAAATGTGCGAGATGCGTTGGAACTCAGCATTTGCCAATCCACGCCAGCGTCTCTCTCCATTGCTGAAATCCAATACGTCCTTCTTTCCAACTGGTCCATTTTGCAGTCTCGTGGGATCGATGCCATGCTGGATACAAGCGGCTATCAGGGTCGAACCTCTATTATAACAATTCCAGTTTCAAATGTTAAGAGACTTGAATTCTTATTTTTCTGAGATTACCAAAGAAATTTCAAAGGTTCTCAAAGGTTAGATAAAAATGTTCCTGAAGATGGAATTCAGACTCAAAAGCGCAAAATGTAACTCTAACCAAACGAAATGACAACCAATTCACTTCGAATGCATTTCAAACTACTGTAGTTTTGCGACATTAATGTTACCTTCGCTATCTCTCGTTCGAGGTTAGGTATCAAATTAACCTCCACGAATACTTTGAATTTAATTCAGACGTCATTACAACGAGAGTAATAAATAGCAATGAGATATAAAGCGCATGGAACGCGTACAGAGATTAGTAAAAATACGAACGCTGAATAATTTAAATGTATAACAATTATCAAGGTCTAAAACAAAGAAAAAGAATAAATAACAGCAGCAAGTTTGAAAAAAAAAAAACTAAAATGTATAAAAATGAACAATCGAAATGCGAAACAAATCAAAAATGATCAGACGAAGAGTGAAAAATGCGCAGACGAAGTTGGAAACAAAAAAAAAATGCGCAGACGAAGTTTGAAACAAACAAAAATGCGCAGATGAAGTTTTAAACAAACCAAAAATGTGCACGTGAAGTCTGAAACAAACAAATATGCGCAGACGAAGTGTGAAATAAACCAAAAATTGGCAGGCGAGTTTGAAACAAACCAAAATGCGCAGACGAAGTCTGAAATAAACGAAAAATTAGCAGACGAAATTTAAACATAAAAATGCCCAAAATATAAATCTGAAACGATCACAAATGCAGAAAATTATTTCATTAAAATATGCTAAAAGTAAATTTTGACTATAAGAAATTAGAAAGAATTTATAATTAAAATAATTAATTAATAATCAGTGCTCTACTCACAAACAAAATTTGACATCTGTTAGGGTGTAGAGAATTTATGGGACAATGCCATACTGGTTCTATTCAGGGATGGGGGGGATTGTGAATTCCTTAAAGATAGGCGTATCTTAGGAACGCAACTCTTCAAAGTGCGCCTATCGAAGAAAGCGCAGTTCGGATAATGTAGGCGATACCATGATAACCCAATCAGTTGATGAAGCCTTTATAATACTTCTTAAACTCCTAGGCAACCTTCTTATTCGTTTCCTCTCGATCCTCAATACAACGTCTGCTCATCTAGGGTACTTCCTTTTATACGAGGTGTGGCAATAAAGTTCCGGACTGATGTAATAAAAGAAGACAAAGTGAAGGAGCTGAAGAGTGGTTTTATTTTTATTCAAAGTAATCACCACCTGATTGAATGCACTTATTACACCGTTCTAAAAGTTTCTGAAAAGATTCAGCGAAGGCTTCCAAGAAGATGATGTTCAGTTGGGCAGTTACGTTTTTCTTTATGTCCTCAACATCCTGAAATCTCTTTACTTTGAGAGCAGTTTCACATTGGGAAAGAGAAAGGAGTACACTGGTGCTAGATAGGAGGAGTAGGGTGGATAGTTGATCTGTTTGCATCTTAGTGACTCTGAATGTGGCATGGTAGTCTGTGCTAAATGTGTTCTTATGTCTAAAATTCCAACTCTTGTGCCCTCAATACCGTAGGAGAAAAATCCTGGATGCCATATTTGGTGGACCTGTGCCTCCATCTGCGAAAAGGTTCTTCCAATAGGACAATTTCAATATTTATCCTCTTCAAAGTGCTCTCCAGCCGCACCTATGCAGCATTCCATTCATGATTTCTAGGATCTAAATGTCTACTAAGTCCTCAAATCATTTTCCTTTGAGGTTGATTTTAATTTTCAGGAAAAAAATAGTGGCAGAGCGCTAGATCTGGTGAATAAGGCGAATGCTCCTATGCTGTGTAATGTGGAACATGTTGGAATTACTGGAAAGATTCTAAGATGAATTGCAGGATGGCTGTAGAGAATAAGGCAGAGAGTTATGATTAATAGATAATCTTCAGATTGGTACAACGTCATAAGTTGGGACCCCGAAGGATCAGTTCTTAGACCACTGCTGCTTCTCATTTTCATAATCGATCGACGAAAGGATAAAGTCTGCAGAGGATGTAAAGATTGGGAGAGTCGTTAATGATCTGTGCCAAGATGCGCTCCTTCAGCATGATTTGAATAGATTTCAAGGATGGTCCTCCACTTGGGGAATAACAATCCAGAAATAACTGATACACTTGGTGGACTTGAATCACACTGTACAAGGCAATTCTAAGACTGCATTTGCAATACTGTGTTCAGGTATGGAGACCTCATCTGACAAAAGACATTGAGCTTCTTAAAAGGGTACAAAGACAACCTTCGTGGTGAGATCGGAAAAGGGCCAGCTGTACTAGGAAAAACTTCGATTATGTGGGCTATAGAGCTTGGCAACCAGGCACCTTAGAGGGGACCTGATTATGGCTTATAAGCTCTGAGAAGGGTTAGTAAAATGAATGAAGGCAGAATTTTCAGTCATAAAGGATTACAGGAAAAGAGGCTATAAGTCTAAATCAGATTTACTAGATTGCAGGAAGTTTTATTTTGCTGGAGAGTCATTGATTACTGAAAGTTGCCTCCACTGGTGGTGGAGGCGAAGAAATTCAATGGTCAACTGGATAGTTACCTATGCGAGGGAGTTTTCTTTTTGTTTTTTCTCTTCTTTTTCCTCTTCTTCTTCTTCTTTTGGTATATGATTCTAATACCAATTTAAAATTATGGAATTCATTTTAAAACAGGTGGAGGATTCGTTTTAATGTGCAAGTCAAACAAATTCTTAAACAGAGAATCAGTGTTAGAATTAATAATGGCATAACGATATCAACATTAGGCTTAATGTCGATGCTTCTTTTAGGGTCGATGTTAATGGGACTTCAGGGTCGATGATCAGTCCAGGAGCGATTCTAAATGCGAAGTTAATGGAAGCAGCAATGCGGTTTGGTTTCCGCAGTTTTCGTTCACCTATTCTAATCCAGTGGCCCCTCCCCTTCGTTTAATTTCCTCACGAAATAAAATTAGCTCAACATGGCGTCATCGCTGCGGCAGACACAGCATCCACCTGCCACAGAAGGCGCGCGCGCGCCTGAATGCCAGCGCTAGCTTCCTTTTCGTCCGCGGAGATAAGGCGAGTGTCAGACGGTGATAAACGGCTGTCCCTGGTGTAAAGCCCGCACTGCTACACGGCTGTGTGCTCGTTTGGCGCACAACCCAAGTGGCCTCCGGTGGGCGAGCATCATCACTACCTGCGTGGTGGATCCGATACAAGGACTGATAAGAAGCACACCACACACATCACTGCCAAAAACGACTCCAACAGGGATCTCCAGTCTCTCGAGACGTGATGAGGTTTGTTTTCTTGTTCACATGAAGGGAATGATGAGTAGGTTGCAGAAGTACAGAGGGACACACAGTGGGACACCTTGGGAAACTTGCAAGATTCGATTTCAGAGCTCATACAAGAGACACTGTCCCATACCACAATCAGCATGGCAACATTGGAACAGTAATGATTCCAATATCTAGTAATGTAGTTCTTTAAATAGGCAAGTTCAATCTAAAACGGGCAATGGAAGTATCAATTCTTAAATGGAAGAGGTACAATATCCTAAAAAAGGCAGGGATACAATATTCTAAAAGGCAGGGATACGATATTCTAAAAAAGGCAGGGATATAATTTTCTAAAAAGACAGCCATACACGTCTTGCACACCATGGCCAGGACAGATTTGTGGCCAGGGAACATTGCAGACAATCACCAAAACCTTGAACACCCAATGCAGGTCCCATTTCCATCAGAATAGTATCAGACTCCTATGTTTGTAGTATTCCATGGGACATTGAAAAGTATGGTTAGACGAATCAGGGTACGCATTGTTTTGCACTGTTGGATGCATATTACGAGGAGCGTTCAATAAATTAAATGAGATAGAGACAAAAATCTGGTTCCATTTTTCAGTGCAACTCTCCTGAACTTCAATACATTGTTTCCATTTTTTTGGCAATGAGAAAACACAAGATAAATAAAATTCTTTGTCCTGTCCATCAAAGAATGCAAAAACAGCAGACTTCAGTTCACTAGCATCAGCAAAGCGATGCCCACGCGCTTTTCTTGAGGTGTCGAAACAGGAAATAGTCACTGTGGTCCCGATCTGGACTCTAAGGTGAATTGTTGAGTTCTGTAAAGTCCCACTCTCTGAAATCAGCAGCAATTGCATGTGACCTATGCACTAGTACATTGTCCTGAAGAAGCAGCACACCTCTGGAAAGTTTTCCACTGCATTTTTCCTTTATGAGACTCTTTAGGTTGTACAGTAGGAATGAATATGACTCCCCATTGACTGTTTGTGTTCCAAGTAGTGAATGTACAAAATTCCCTCAGCATCCCAAAAAATGGTGGCCGTATCTTGCCAGCTAAAGGTTCTATCAGAAATTTTTTGGGTAGGAGAGAATCCATGTGCTTCCACTGCACTGATTCTTGCTTGGTCTCAGGATCCCAGTGATGAACCCATGTTTCATCACCAGTAACAGTTCTGGAGATGAAAGTTTGTATCCCTTCCATAAAGTTCTAAATTCTCTTCACAACATCGCAGTGGTCAGAAATCTGGGGACCCACCTTGTACTGACTTCAGTCATCCCCAAATGTTCATGGAGGATGGTTATAGCTGTTCCCTCAGATTTCTTTCCACAGCGTGGCACATTTCTGGAGTGGTCGCTGTCACAGGCCTTCCTGGACGTGGATCATCTATGATGGACTCTCTACTCCACTTGAATTGTTTTGACCAGAATTTTACCTGGTACTGTGAAGGTGCATGGTCGCCATATACAGCCACCTTTCATGAATGGCCTTTGGCCCATTTCCTTCTTTGGTGAGAAAATTGATGACTGAACGATGCTCCAATTTCAGCAAATCCATAATTTGATACCGGTGTCTTCCTTCCTAGTGGGATTAAAATCAGTATGATTCAAGTTGAGGCATGTCGGAACATGATGAATCATTGAAATATAACTATGGGAAGTACCTTAGGTGGATAATTTATTGAACGCCCCTCGTAACATCCCTAAATGTAGATTCACCTGTTCTTACTAACTTTGTCTAATATTTCAGCAGGGTAGTGTATTGTGAGAGATAGACTCCATAAATGATGCTTGCAGAAAACTTTTTTTAGTACTTTAAAGGATGTAAAAAAGAGAAAAATTCAAATTTTGTCATCAGCCGAGTACATAGTCCACCACGGATATAAGAGGACAATTTGTTGCCATGGCTTCTAAGATAGATTATTTCCATAACGACAGCGAAAGCGCAGCATAATCCTTGAAGCAGGACGCCATCTCCACATCATTAAGTCCGTTCAATGGAGAACCATTTTGTGTTGCTCCATCACAGTCTCTCTATCATTAACCCAAAATATTCGTGTCACCACCTTAGCTCTACAAGTAAGGTCACAATGATGCAACTTCACCTGGTACCATGTAGCAACACATTATTAACTTCAGCCACTACAGATGTCGCTGCGATGCAACAATGAAACGTTACCATGGTAACAACAAAAACTACTGGGAATAATGGGAGTAACTCCATCTCATGTCCGCATAAAAATCAAATTTGTCTCATATTTTCTTTGAACTTTCTTCACTAACTACAACGATTTTGGAGATATTTACACTACCCCGCCAAAAGTTTTGCCATTTTTTCATGTAGGATATTCAAGGAATAGTTCACCAGCATTAATGTCAAATGTGTTTCTCATCCACCCTACAGCCCTGATCTTGCACCTTGCGATTTTTTATTTCCTAAGTTAAAGAAGGAGCTGCGAGGGAAATGTTTCCAATCAGAAGTTGTCAATACATCGGAGGCGATTCTCAAAACAGATGAGGACTACTTTGAAAAAGACCATCAAATATAGATGATTAAGAGAGGTATGGTTTGGAAAAAAAAATTATGATCATTCTTTATTGAACATCACTCGTTTAGCCAGATATGACTCACACAACTATTTGTTATTCATGGGGGGTGGCATAACTTTTTGCGCTACAGTGTGTACAAAGAGAAAACGAGCAGAGAACTGTGAGTGGGGACACTGATACCGCTTATATGCCTTCCTAATTGTCAGCTGGTGGATCGGAAGCCATGCATGCCATATGGAATGCCTCATTTGCGACCCTTGATAATTGAGTGCCTGTTATCGCCTGCTACACTCTTCTAGGATTTTTTTTGCACCACTACACATTCCCCACCAGTAACCATTACACTCTTTCCTAATTACTGATGAAGGAGGCAAAAGAGAAAGACACTCCAGGGTTAAGACTCCAATTCACAGCAACGATGTCTCCTACAACTGGTGCAGGAGCTAAAAAAAAAAAAATTAAAAAAAACTAGTAATTAAGCCTTGGTCTCCAACCCAGATAATTAAAACCTTTAAAAATGTCATTTATGGATACGAACTTAATCTTCCCTTGACAATTCATTCTAATAACAGCTTAAATATGTACAGTACTTCAAAAATAATGCGAGATCTGAACATTCTTTCCACCATCTGCATTAAATGGGGAAAAAAGTACAATAATGCGCAAGATAATAGGCTACACGTTACTGAAATCTATGAACATGCGTGAACTTGTAGATAAAGTAAGCAAATTGCAAAACATGCAAATACATTCAGTGGCTAAAAAATTAGAAGCCTTTTTCAAATGGCGTCAAAAGATAATCAAATTTCCGTATGCTTTCCTGGAGCTTCTTAGAAGATCCAAGAAAAAACCATCTCCAACCGAACTATGCCACAGGACTTGAACAATCTGGCATTTGGTAGTCGTGTGCATATACGAAAGATTTCTTTCCTGTAAAAAATCGAAAGATGCTGCTGGAAGGCCAATGCCAAGATTGGACTGTGGAACAAGATCATGTGGTCTGAAGAATCTCAACTTTTAGCATGAACCTTATAAAGCGATGCATCCAGATTGTTTCAAGCGGCTGGTGGTGGTATGGGGATATCTTTTGTTGGTACAGACTGGATCCGCTTGGTGGAAGGTCGTGCTTCATTTTTACACGGTTTTGCGATGCATGCTTTCGAGAAGAAGAGAGATTTCTAACATCTACCTTGGCTGCCAAATTCTCCAGAATGTGAATCCAATTGTGAATGTCTAGTATATGTTCGAACACGGTTCATCTTTGCAGTTCTCTACTGACCAAAACTGCTAATAAATATACTGATGGAATAATGGTAAAATCTGGAACTGGACTACCTCAGACACCTAGTGAGATCCATCCACGAAGTGGGGTATAATTCCAGCAGAAGGTTACCGTATAAATACTGAATAAAGGTTTCTAATTTTTTGATCAGCAAGTGTAGGGTCTATCAGAGGAGGTTGTGGTCCTCATAAAATAGGTATAAAGATTTATAATTGCATAATACCGTCTATGGTAAGCGGATTCGGCGCTATAGGATCACAAATTCAGTTGCCATGGTAACTACAGCATATGAAGGTACTCGGTTCTCTGTTGCTATGGTAACAGCACAAAATAGTTATACAATTACCAACTTTGAACTTCTGATGTCCAATCGCTTTGATTAAATAAATCAGGCATTAATTATCGATTTTAAATACATAATTGGTAGCTTACCTCTATGACCTCTTAGATATCCACGGTACAGTTCCATGGACAGATATTCGCAAGACAGTTCTGAAAATAGAAGAAATAAAAATTACTCATCATTATTAAGAAACTTTGGGGGGGGGGGGGTTAAGAAAGTATGTGAGTTAAAATCATTGGTTAATATTTGATTGATTAAGTAATTGAGTTGATTTTTGTGTTCATATTATCTGCTACTGTGGTACCTTCCTCGAGAATATTATACTGGAATATAAAAGAGTATTCCATTCTCTCCACTGCAAATTGGACAACTCACAATGATTCTCAATTCAACAGACGTTGCCCAAACATCTCCAAAGAGTCTATGGGGAAATTAACTAATGTTTTATGTGAGCAATGAAAGATACACAGCATGAAAGTCGGGGGCTAAAAGATAATGAAGTGGGTAATGGAATAAGATGGTTTCATCAGCAAGGTTAGGTAGAGTACATGAGAGAGAAACAATATTTTATAATAGAGAAAACTTTCCCAATATGTCCATCGTGGTCTGCAGCGTAAAATTTATGAGTTTGGTTACTACTGTATTCATTTCAAATAAGAACACATATTTATGTGATAAAATACCGCTTTAAAAAAAAAAAAAAAAACATACAGAGAGGAGCAATGCTAAATAAAAGTGGTGATTTATTCACAAATGATGGAATAAGCAGGCATTAACGTCCATTTGGAACGAAATTCAAGGCGGGAATAGTGAAAGAATATAAAAGGGTTGCTAAGAAAGTAGTGGCAAAAAGAGCTTCACTTAGAAATGCTTGACAGTTACAGTCCCTCAATGTAGTCTCCTGTACAATACAATTCCATCCGAAATATGCCAGACATCTGATATACAGTATATATATATATATCAATAGCATGGTTTGGTTAAAAGTTTGAGTTTGGAGGAGCGATCCCCTGTTCGCAGTATAGTGTTGACCTCTCTCCTTCATATATTGGACAAATTAGAAGCTACAAAGATTCATGACTTCGCAGCACGAACAGCAATCATCCTGAAAGATAAAATTCTCCAGGACTTTATCCATCAGGTTACAGTAATACAGAACTCTCATGCCCTCATAAAACCAGGATCATCATGCCATCGTAAACCCGTACTATCATGACCTCATAAAACCAGGAACACCATGCCTTCATAAAACCAGGACTCTAATGCCATCATAAAACCAGGACTATCATAACCTCATAAAACCAGGACTTTCATGCCCTGCATTAAACCAGGAATATCATGACCTCTCAAAACTAGGACTATCATGCCTTCATTCATAAACATGAGTCAGAGCACCAGCAGCATACACTTTTACTTCTCCATCCAGCGCAACAGCTTTCCCACTTACGAATCTCCACGACTTTTCTACATTCTTTGTATGTATTCCACATCATGATTATCTTTAACAACCCTCATAGTTGAGGCACTTTCAGTTCCTCATAGTTGAAGAAATCTCATATCCTCATAAAACCAGGACTTTCATGCCCTCATAAAACCAGGAATATCATGCCTTCATAAAACCAGGACTATCATAACCTTATAAACACAGGACTGTCATATTCTCATAAAACCACGACTTTCATGTCCTCATAACACTAGGACTCGCATTCCCTCATTAAACCAGGGCTAACACGGCCTCATAAAACCAGGACTCTCCTGTCCTCATTAAGTCAGACTCACATGCCCTCATAAAACTGCGAATATCACGCTCTCATAAAACCAAGATCATCATGCCATCGTAAACCCGTACTATCATGACCTCATAAAACCAGGAATATCATGCCTTCATAAAACCAGGACTATCATAACCTCATAAAACCACAACTATTATGCCTTTATTCATAAACTTTTACTCCTCCACCCAGCGAAAAACTTTCCCACTTACGAATCTCCTACAACTTTTCTGCCTACTTTCGTATGTATTCCATGTCATGGTTATTTTTAACAATCCTCATAGTTGAGGAACACTCATGCCCTCATAAAACGAGGAATGTCTTGCCTTCCTAAAACCAGGACTATCATGACCTCATAAAACCAGGACTATCATGACCTCATAAAACCAGGACTATTACGCCTTTATTCATAAACATGGGTAAGAGCACCTGCACCACACCCTTTTACTTCTCCATCCAGCGAAAAACTTTCCACTTACGAATCTCCTACAACTTTTCTCCCTACTTTCGTATATATTCCATGTCATGGTTATTTTTAACAATCCTCATAGTCGAGGAACCCTCATGCCGTCATAAAATGAGGAAGATCTTGCCTTCCTAAAATCAGGACTATCATGACCTCATAAAATCAGGACTATTATGACCTCGAAAACCAGGACTATCATGCCCTCATAAAACCAGGACTATTACGCCTTTATTCATAAACATGGGTCAGAGCACCTGCAGCACACCATTTTACTTCTCCATCCAGCGAAAAACTTTCCACTTACGAATCTCCTACAACTTTCGTATGTATTCCATGTCATGGTTATTTTTAACAATCCTCATAGTTGAAGAACTCTCATGCCCTCATAAAACGAGAAATATCTTGCCTTCCTAAAACCAGGACTATTATGACCTCGTAAAACCAGGGCTATCATGACCTCGTAAAACCAGGACTACCATGCCCTCGTAAAACCAGGACTATCATGACCTCGAAAAACCAGGAATATTATGCCTTCATAAAATCAGGAATATCATGCCTTCGTAAAACCAGGACTATCGTGCCTTCATTCATAAACATGGGTCAGAGGATGTACGAGTAAAAATGTATTGCCTGTAGCATACATTTTACTTCTTCATCCAGCGAAACAACGTTACCACTTACCAATCTCCTAAGAGTTTTGTGCCTCGTTTCATATGCATTTCATATGACAATTATTTTTTAACAACCCTCGTAGTTCAGGAACTCTCATGCCCTCATAAAACGAGGAATATCATGCCTTCCTAAAACCAGGACTATCGTGCCTTAATTCATAAACATGGGTCAGAGGATGGAGGAGTAACGGTGTATGGCTGCAGCGTACACTTTACTCCTTCATCCAGCGAAACAACTTTCCCACTTACGAATCTCCTACAACTTTTCTACTCCTTTCGTATGCATTCCATGTCATGATTATTTTTTAACAACCCTCATAGTTGAGGAAGTTTTGCAAGTTGGCAGAAGTTACAAAGTCATAACAAAATAAAGGAGGCTGATTTAATAAATTTGCTATTTCTCCTTTCGAGAATTAAATTGATACGATGCTGAATGTGTGGATAATAACCAGTTATGCGTGAATCAATAAATCTCAATGGAAATAGAATGGTGTGGTCCAGAAAAGCCAAAAAGAATTTCTTTGCAGTTAACTTTGAGATTTGTTGTTTACTAAATTCCGACATGCACTCAACTCCAGGAAGGAAGAAACAGACTTACATAGATGGGGATGTCTGCTGTCATGTTGCAGACTCCAGAACTGTAAACAACTGAAGATGACCTACTTATGTACAGAAATGGGAAGGAAGTTGAGGGGATGAAAGATCTATATATATATCTCTCTCTCCCGATATATAAAAAACAGAGAGGGACCATAAGAGAGGCAGGGATATCAAATTTGAACGAAAATCGGTTGACTGAGTTTATGATCCGGATAGGAAAAAAATAGGATGGATTATTTGCTGTAATACTCGGTGTGGTATTAAAGAACTAATTTCAGTCAGTGGAGTTTCAACCAGTACTCATTTATGGCCAACTAAACCATCATATTGTTCCACGATCCGATTTACAACTGCTAAGAATCTACTTGGGTACAGATTACATCCAACCTTTATAATGTAAAAAGTGCCCGCTCTATTTACCAAAAATATTTCCTTGCAGGAGATCCATTCCGATTTAGATCCATTAGAGACAATCAACTTGGCTCCCCTCGCTGGAAGATAAAAAAAAAAACAAATGGTCTCTCTCGAGATTTCTCTCTCTTTGTTGTGTGCGTGTCTTTAAATTTTTATTTTCTGCTTTATTGGGTGCAAATATTATACACTGCAAGAACTTGAACTGCAACGTAAAAATGGATTTTCTCCAATTATTGTATTAAGAAAGCAAATGTCTTCGAGAAAATCTAATCATTTAAATATTTCAAAAAGAAAAATAATTTTAATTCTAATCATGAGAACATTGGATTGCAAAAAGCATTGATTTAAACCTAACCATTACACTCTTTTGATTTAATAAGAGAATAAATGAAATATGAGTAGCAGTCAAAGATTATTCCTTTCATAACAAACTTAGAGAAATTCCAAGATCTACAGTCAATGGCTTGGTTGTTGCTATAGTAACAAAATCGGCATATTTCTAGTGACATGGAAAAGTGGTTACCATGGTAACCAAAAGACCGGATTTCGCTTTTATATTAAACTATGCGCTTTAATCAAAGAACCGAGGCATATTTTAAGTATAAGGAACAAAGCAGAGACAGAACCACGTATAAGGAATTAAACTATAAGAAACTCGCTTATAAGGAACTCGCATATAAGGAATTAAACCATAAGAAAATCACTCATAAGGAACTCACATATAAGGAATGAAACCATAAGAAAATTAAGAAATTAAACCATAAGAAAATCACTTTCAAGGCATTCCCATATAAAGAATTAAACCATAAGAAAATCATTTATAAGCAACTCATATATAAGGAATTAAATCATAAGAAAATCGCATATAAGGAAATAAACCATAAGAAAATCGCATGAAAGGAATTACACCATAAGAAAATCACACATAAGGAATTAAACCATAAGAAAATTACTTATAAGGAACTCGCATATAAGGAATTAAACCATAAGAAAATCTCGTATAAGGAATTAAACCACAAGAAAATCAATTATAAGAAACTCACATACAAGGAATTAAACGAAAGAAAATCATATATAAGGAATTAAATCATAAGAAAATCACATATAAGGAAATCAACCATAAGAATATCACACATACGAAATTCATATACAAGGAATTAAATCATAAGAATATCACACATAAGAAATTCATATACAAGGAATTAAACTATAAGAATATCACATATAAGGAATTAAACCATAATAAAAGCAAATATAACGAATTAAATCAAAGTTAAATCACATATAAGGAATTAAACAATAAGAAAATCACTTATAAGGAATTAAACAATAAGAAAATCACTTATAAGGAATTAAACAATAAGAAAATCACTTATAAGGAACTCACATATAAGTAATTTTCTTATGGTTGAATACCTTATATGTGAATTCCTTATAAGTAATTTTCTTATGGTTTAATTATGGTTAAAAGAAAGTTTTTTTTAAACCATAAGAAAATCACTTATAAGGACTTAAACCACAATAAAATCATTTTATAAGGAATTAAAAAATAATAAAATCACATATAAGGAACTCGCATATAGGAAATTAAATAACGTCCATTCAGCAATGAATTTAAATATAAATTTTCAATTTTATAAAAAAAACAAAAAAACTTTCTTATTAAGTATGATACTGATGAAAGCGAATATTTTCAGATTTCGTGAACTTCGTCTTTTTATCAACGTCTCTAAATCCGAAAAACGCCATCTGTCACAGAAACCCAGATAACACACCACATGAAAAATAGATAAAGGCAGGGCACTTCTAGTGGAAAATCGCAATAATTCATCATATCCTCTCCAGAAAATGGAACTTTAACCCCCAATGTAGTGGCTCCGGCAATGAATATTCCCAAAAAAGAACATTATGAAGAATACTGAATCGTCCATTGGTGTTCGTGTCATAAAATTGTTGAGAAGATTAAATAATCCAATCTAAATGACTGTCATTCATTTAAAAACAAAACCTTCTTGTATGAAATAAAATAACAATAGAAAGTTCGGAAACCTAAAATACCAGAAGTAAATAAATGCTAACGTTTATAATAATAAACCCATTTTTAAACAGAACAGTCTAACAATAATGCTCCCATTTTCAACTACCAATTTTAAACAGTAGAGTCTAACCAATCATTCAATCGTTTTTAAGAGTACAGCGCAACAAGTAACCGTCCTACCGTTTTTAAACAACACAGTGTAACAATAAAACCGTTTTTAAACAATACAGTCTAATAATAAACAGAACAGTGTAACAATAATGCTCCAATTTTAAATAATACTACCATTTTAAACAGTAATCTAACCAATCATTCCAATTTTAAATACTACCATTTTTAAACAGTAGTCTAACCAATCATTCAACCGTTTTTAAAAGTACAGTGCAACAATAAACCATCCTGCAGTTTTTAAACAACATAGTGTAACTATAAAACCACTTTTAAACAATAATCTAACAATAAACCTTTTCTTAAACAATACAGTCTGATAATAAACACATTGTTAAAAAGAAGTCTAACAATAATGCTCCAATTTTAAATACTACCAATTTTAAACAACAGTCTAACCAATCATTCAACCGTTTTTTTAAAGTACAGCTTAACATTAAACCGTCCTACCACTTTTCAACAACACAGTGTAACAATAAAACCACTTCTAAACAACAGTCTAATTATAAACAGAACAGTGTAACAATAATGCTCCAATTTAAATACTACAATTTTTAAACAATACAGTCTAACCAATCATTCAACCGTTTTTAAAAGTACGGTGTAACAATAAACCATCCTATCGTTTTTAAACAACACAGTGTAACAATAAAACCGCTTTTAAACAATAGTCTAATAATAAACCCGTTCTTAAACAATACAGTCTAACAATAAACCCGTTTTTAAACAGAAGTCTAACAATGATGCTCCAATTTTAAATACTACCATTTTTATACATACAGTGTAACTAATCATTCAACCGTTTTTAAACGTACAGCTTAACAATAAACCATCCTACCATTTTTTAACAATACAGTAACAATAAACCATTCTAACACTTTTAAACAATACAATCTAATAATAAACCCGTTTTTAAACAACACATTCTTATAATAAACCGTTTTAAACATTAGTGTGTAATAACAAACCCGTTTTTAAACAATACACTCTAATTATAAGCCATTTTAAACAGATCAGTCTAACAATAATGCTCTAATTTTAGATACTATCATTTTTAAACAGTATAATCTAACCAATCATTCAACCGTTTTTAAAGTACAGCGTAACAATAAACCATCCTACTTTTTAAACAACACAGTGTAACAATACAGCCGCTTTTAAACAATAGTCTAATAAACCGTTTTTAAACAATACAGTCTAATAAACCGTTTTAAACAATACAGTCTAATATACCGTTTTTAAACAGAACAGTCTAACAATAACGCTCCAATTTTAAATACTACCATTTTTAAACAGTACAGTCTATTAAACCATTCAGCCATTTTTAAAAGTACAGCGTAACAATAAACCATCCTACCGCTTTTAAACAATAGTCTGACACTAAAACCATACTAACTCTTTTAAAAAATGCAATCTAGCAATAAAACCGTGCTAACGTTTCAAGGTATACCTATACAGGGTATATCATAACACGTGGGACATACTTCAGGGATGGATTTAGGACCTAAAAACAATATAAAAAAAAAAAAGTTCATGAAAACATAGATCTGATTTTGCCTTGTTTCACAGTTACAGCCATTTTCGTGTTCAAACAATTATTTCCATGAATTGTATTAACATAGATGGCTCCATTTAACTGCTTACAAACAATGCTAGATCTCCTAGAGGGCCTTTCTGTAGTTATGTAAACAAGATCCTGTAATGTTCTTTGAATGATTTCAGTTAGTGTTCCTGTCACTGCATTTGGAACTTGTTATTACCATTTTGATACTGTGCATTTGCTGTGATAATGGAGGTTTATTTCAATCGAGAGGATGACAGACATGCATCTCATGAATGGACTTGCTAGATGTAATGCAGCCAAGGCAAGACGTCTTGGTTAGATCTCCTCTAGGAGATCTAGTCAAGTCTGTATGCAGAAATCTTCCCTTATTGTGCCAAATAAGACCTTTCACAGAATACGTGAACGCCTTGCGGAAAATGAAAAATGAGTGACAGATGGTGGTAGAGATATCAACACCAGAACTATTGATTTCGAAAAACGAATCCCCAATCACGTTGAAGAAAATTATGGTGACAACGCTCAAGAAACAGCAACAGCAGAGAACGTGGGCCATATGACTGTGTGGAGAATTTAAGGGAACAACAGCGTTATCTATATCATCTTCAGGGATTACAAGATTGCTTGTACTGCTGTATTGTCTGCTGATGAAGTTGGATTCATTAGGGGTGGATGGTCAACTTTCACAACGCTCATCAAGGTACCAGCAATAATTCAGCATGAATGTATGGGCCGGAATAATTGATGATAATTGGTGCAGGACCCAATTCCTGGCTTGTACGTTTCCCGCACCTGAATATGAAACTCTTAAACAGAGCAGGCAAAAGTACCATTTTACACTCAATCTGATAATAAAACAATGCTAACATTTATAATCAGTGCAATGTAACAAAAAAGAGGTAGATGGTAATTGGATGTCAGTATGGATAAACGTCGTGAGTTAACCGACTTTGAAAGAGGGATGATAGTGATTGCCCGACGCATGGGTCACTCTATCGCACAGGTGGTACAGAGATTGCACTATTCCCGTTCGACAGTATCAAGAGTGTATCGGGAATACGCCATTTCCGGCATAACGTCTCATTGCCGACAACGCTGTGGACAAGGAAAGGTGGTGGATGACCATGGCCGTCCTGTCGACGTCTGTCTCGCATTGTTTCAGCCTACCGGAAAGTGACAGTGGCACAAATCACCACCAACTTAAACAAGGGAGATGCCAAAAACGTTTCCACCGAGACCATCAGGCGATCATTAGCCGCAATAGATTATGGGACCCACCAGATTCGCACTGCTAACACCACGACACAGGACTCTACGCCTCAACAGTGCCGATGTTCTTTTGCCCTGGATGATTGGAGACGGGTCTCCTGGTCCGATGGATCCCATTTCCAGTTATTTCGAGAGGCGGGAGAGTGCGTATCTGGCGGAAACAGCACGAAGCTATGCACCGTCATGTCAACAAGGAATTGATCAGGACGTCGGTAATGGTCTGTACAACTGGCACACGTCTGGAAGCAGGTTACGTGTCCATCCTTGCAGACCATCTGCATCCCTTCATGATCATCGTGCACCAACAGGGCAATGGACTCTTCCAGCGGGACAATCCGCCTCCCCACAGAGCCGTGGTGACAATGACATGGTTTGAAGACCATTCCGCAGATTTTACCACCATAGAATGGCCTTCCAGTTCATCGGACCCTTGTGAGCATCTTTGGGATGCTGTGGTAGAGCTTGGATCCTCCACCCAGAAATGCGACAGAATTATGAACAGCGGTGCAGCAAGCATGTTTATACCTGTGGAACGCTTTCGTGAACTAGTGGACTCAATGCCTCGCCAAATGACTGCCCTTGTCTGGCCGAAAAGTGGGCGTGCCTGTTATTAGTCAGGCATCTCATGATTTCTGTCCACTCAGTGTCCAGTCAAACAAACTGGTGTGCTAATGTTTCTAAAAAGTACAACGTAATAATGAAACAATGTTAATTTCTTTAAACAATCATGTAACAATGAAACAATGTTAATTTTTCTAAACAGTCATGTAACAATAACACGATTGTAAGAGTCATGTAACAATAACGGCGTTGAAGTTTCCTGAAATCGCAATTAAACAATAAAATGTTTTTTTCTAAACACTGCCATGCAACAATAAACGATGTTTCCAGTTTCTAAACATCACATGTAACAGTACTAATATTTTAAGGAGTGAAGTGTAACAATAAAGATGCTAATAGCTTAAAGAGTACAATATAATAATAAATAAATGATTATCATTTCTAACAGTAGTCAAATAATAAATCCATCCTAACAGGTTAAACAGCACAATTTAACGATAAATATATACTATTTCTAAATATTTCAAAATGTTAATTTTTAAATAAAACTCTAATAAACAGTACAGTCCGGATGCCTGAGAAACATTTTAAAACAGTGCAGCTAAAATACGAACATTTTTAAACAGTACAATCGAAATGCCCACTTTTTGAATAGCCTAACAAAAACAATGAAATTTTTAAAGAGTACAGTGTCACTAAAAATACTAATTTTTAAGCAGCGTAGTTTAGCAAGCAACATTGTATTTTTTAAACAGTACAATCTAACTAAAAATACATATTTTAAAAGTATACAATGTAATAATAAATTCGTCCTAGCGGCTTAATCAGCACAGCCTAACAGTAAAAATATACTATTTCTAAATGCTCATTTTTAAACAGTAATAAAACTAATTTTAGAAATATTAAAACTAATTTTAGAAATATTAAAACAGTAAAGTTTAAGTTTCCAAGATGCCCTAATAAACATTTTTAAACAGTACAGCCCAAATACTAAAGTTTTCAAAGAGTACAGTTGAAATGCCAACATTTTTTGAATATATATATATATATAATTTTTAAACAGTACAGTGTAAGAAAAATACTAATTTTTAAGTAGTATAATTTAAGAAAGGGAATGTTAATTTTCAAATCGTCTACCAAAAATTGATAATTTTTAAAAACAGTACGGTCTAACAAAAAATCAATTTTTAACAGTACAATCTAACTAAAAATTTTTAAACAATACAACGTAATAATAAATCTGTCAACCAATTAAACAACACAGCCTAACAGTAAAAACACTATTTCTAAATATATCTCACACATTTTTGAATGGTTTGTTCAACAAAAACAATAAAAAAATTTAAATAGTACAGTGCCATTAAAACCACTAAATTTTAAGTGGTATAGATTAACAAAAGCAATGTTAATTTTCAAAGCATTTAACAAAAAATGCAAATTTTTAAACAGTAATAAAAGTGTCTTTAGAAATAATAAAACAGTACAGTCTAAGAACCATTTTTAAAGAGTGCAGCCAAAATGCTTTAAAACTCTTTAAACAGTACAATCAAAACTCTAACATTTTGAACTGTACAGCATAACAAAAATGCCAATTTTTAAACAGTACAATGCAATAAAATATACTAACTTTTAAGTATTATAGTTTAACACAAACAATGTTCATTTTCTAGTCGGTTTACAAAAAATGCTAATTTTTAAAGAGTACAGTGTAACAAAATATTATAATTTTTAAACAGTGCACTCTAACTAGAAATACTAATGTTTGAAAAAAATCAAGGTAATAATAAACTGTCCTAATGGTTTAAACACCAGTCTAACAGTAAAAACGTATTATTTCTAAATTATAATTTTAAATAATAATAAAACTGTCTTTAGAAATACTAAAACAGTACACCCTAAGTTCCCTGGATGCTAAGAAACATTTTTAAATAGTGCGACCAAAATAGGAACGTTTTTAAACAGTACAATTGAAATGCTAACATTTTTTGAATATAGACTAACAAAGCCAAAGATGATTTTAGATGGCACTACAGTGTAACAAAAATGCTAATTTTAAATAGTATGATCTGATAAAAAATTATAATTTTTGAACAGTACAATTAAACTAAATATACTAATTTTTAAACAATAGTGTATCAATAAACTGGTTTTCCCGAATGCCTGAGACAATTTTTAAACGGTACAGTTAAAATACTAAGTTTTTAAAACGGTACAATCGAAATGCTAACATTTTTTGGCAATGCTAATATTTAAACAATACAGTGTAACAAAAATACTAAATTTTAAACAATACAGTGTAACAAAAATCCTAAATTTTTAACAATAGTATAACAAAAATACTAAATTTTACACAGTACAATCACAATTCTAACATTTTGAAAAGGTATAGTCAAACAGAGATAATGCTAATTTTTAAAAAGTACAGTACCAATAAAAATACTATTTTTAAGTAGTATAATTTAACAAAAACAATGTTAATTTTCAAATCGTCTAACAAAAATGCAAATTTTTAGACACAATCTAACAAAAAATAATGCTTATTTTTATACAGTGTGGTCTAACAAAAAATTATAATTTTTAAACAGTACAAATTAGCTAAAAATGCTATTTTTTTAAACAACAGAGTAACAATAAATCCATTCTAACGGTTTAAAAAGCACAATATAACATTAAAAATATAATATTTCTAAATGCTAACTTTTAAAAGTAATAAAACTGTCTATGGAAATACTAAAACAGTACAGTCTGAGTTTCCCGGATACCCGAGAAACATTTTTAAACAGTACAGTCAAAATACTGAAGTTTTTAAACAGTACAGTAAAAATACTGAGGTTTTTAACCAGTACAATCGAAATGATAAAATTTTTTGAATATAGATTAACAAAGCTAATTTTAGATCGTACTACAGGGTAACAAAAATGCTAATTTTTAAACAGTATGATCTGATAAAAAAATTATAATTTTTGAACAGTACAATTAAACTAAATATACTAATTTTTAAACAATAGTGTAATAATAAATCCGTCCTAATTGTTTAAACAGCACAGTATAATAGTAAAAATATACTATTTATAAATGCTAATTTTAAAACAGTAATAAAACTCTGGAATTACTAAAATAGTAGAGTCTGGTTTTCCCGAATGCCTGAGACAATTTTTTTAAACGGTACAATCGAAATGCTAATATTTTTTGAATATAGCTAACAAAGACAATGCTAATATTTAAACAATACGTGTAACAAAAATACTAAATTTTAAAATATAGTGTAACAAAAATACTAAATTTTAAACAACAGTGTAACAAAAATACTAAATTTTACACAGTACAATCAAAATTCTAACATTTTTAACAGTATAGTCTAACAGAGACAATGCTAATTTTTAAACAGTACAGTGTCACTAAAAATACTAATTTTAAGTAGTATAGTTTAACAAAAGCAATGTTAATTTTCAAATTGTCTAACAAAAAAAATATGAATTTTTGAACACTCTAAGAAAAATAATGCTAATTTTTAAACAGTATTGTCTAACAAAAATTTATAATTCTTGAACAGTACAATTAAACTAAAAATACTAATTTTTTAAACAATAGTGTAATAATAAATCTGTCCAAATGGTTTAAAAAAATATGGCAAACAGTCAAAATATACTATTTCTAAATGTTAATTTTTAAACAGTAACAAAACTGTCTTGGGAATACTAAAACAGTAGAGTCTGAGTTTCTCAGTGCCCAAGACCCATTTTTAAACAGTACAGTCAAAATACTAAACAGTACAATCGAAATGCTAGCATTTTTTTAATATAGTCTAACAAAGACAATGCTAATTTTTAAACAGTACAGTGAAACAAAAATACAATTCTTAAACAGTACAGTGTCGCTAAAAAAACAAATTTTTAAGTAGTATAGAAAAACAATGTTAATTAGCAAATCGTTTAACAAAAGGTGGTAATTTTTAAACAATACAGTCTAACAAAATTTTTAAACAGTATAATCTAATTTAATTTTTAAACAGTATAATTTTAAACAGTATAATCTAATTTAATTTTTAAACAGTATAATTTGAAACAGTATAATCTAATTAAAATACTAATTTTTAAACAATACAATGTAATAATAAATTAATGTTGACTTTTTTTAACAGTTTCATGTAACAGTAACACTGACTTTTTAAACACTAAAAATAATTAAAAATAAAACTTGTGTTTGTGTTTTAAACTGGATTGCTACAATAAAACTATATTTACTGTTTAGAAAAAAAACAGTACAGTGTAATAATAAAAAAATTTAACGTTTCAAACAGGGTAGTTGCTGTTTGTTGATTTTATTATGCATATCACCATCTTAGGTCATACTGCGCCAATTAATTACACCTGTTCACAAGGGATAGTTAGCAATTGGAAGAATTGTTTATGTTTATTGTTGCACGCCTTTTTAAAAACATAAACTATACTTGTTTACAAACACACTTTCTGAACATCGCATATAAGTTTTTATAAACTACACTCTTTCAGTAAATAATTCAGCTTTTTAAAAAAGTACAGCACAGTTAAAGACTGATTTTGAAAGAATGCAAGGAGTATTTCATTACTCTAGTGGCCCGGATGCCCGAGAAACAATTTAAGAAATTATCCCGTTGTCAATTCCTAATTATCCGGCCCTGTCTGGTGTTTAGATCAGCCCATAACGAACAATAGCGCCAGGCAAGCAATGTGGCACCCTATGCATCTAATTAAACGGCTCACTTTTAAGTTCTATTAGCTCGTGGGCGGCTATAAATAGACCAAGAACAGTCATCATTTGTCCGCATTGCCACCAGGGTGAGCTGATCGATAGAGAACCTTGACAGACACGTCTCACTGCCTCCAACAAACCTTGCTAATGTTCATTCACCACACCATGAAACGGTTTGTTTGGACCCAGAACTGGTTGCTGTGGTTACCGAGAGAGGCAACTGAAACAGCACTTCCTCCGTGCGCGCGCCAGCGATGCATAAAGATACTACAAGTCGCCATTACAGCGAGATATTCTTAATTCGGAACCGAGTGGGTGGGTGATGCACAATTGTGGGCATCGGGTATTGTTCGCAGAAATAATTAACAGCTGCGTATTTCACAGGCAGATATCCCCTCCTCTGTTCCCTAATGCAGGTAGTGATTGAGCTGATTTAACAGGTAAGTCTGAAAGTGGGAACTTACAGTGCAGTTGATTCGCGCTCTGATCCTTCCATGCATCTTCTTATTACATAAGAAAAACATTTTTGTTCCATCAAAAATATTAGAATCATTGCCCTGCAATCTCAGTGAAACAAGATGGAGACTGGTATAGTTGGATAGAACGAATTTTGTTGCCCAAGTAAGGACTGTTGGTACTCGAACCAAAAAGACAGAAGCGGGGAACTGCTTCTGGGGGTAATTTAAAAGAGAAGATGGTAGTAGGGAGGTTGCTCAAGGCAAAGATAAGGGGGTTTTCTTGAGGTGTACTAAATCATTATAAACATCTTTGGATGAAATTTTGGAAAACATGGGGTGTGGAAGAATAAATAGATACTTCAAAGTACCAGTACCCTCATGCTTTCTAGAATACAGTGTATACAGTGATACACCCCAGTCTGAAAGGTATTATGGATTAGAAAATGGTCCCTTCGAAGCTGCTATTATCGACAAGGGATGTACTCAGAAATGCACTATCCTCCAACAAGTTTTGGAAAGCCTCAACGCTAAGTAGTAGTTAATTGCAGAGATCAAATGAAGATCAAGGTGGGGTCAAAAAGTTCGGGGAACATGTTGCGACCAGTTGCAATGTTATTTGGAAATTATTCAGACCACTACCACACAGGAACTAATAGCAGCTCCAAAAGAAGCCTATTAGAAATGCTTCCAGAAGCGCTGAGTGTATATGCTAAAGAGATTACCTCGAAGGAGATCCATCAAAATAGAAGACAAGCTTCATCATTTCGCATATATTAGTTCAGTCCCCGAAGCCCTCGTGGGTACAACAGTTGGTAGGATCGCCGTCCACCCCACACCGAGTGAAAAAGACCTGAGTTGGAATCTCGTAGATGAGGAGAGGAATATTTATGGGTCTTTCCCACAACGTGGCTGAGTTAGTCGGTCTCAGGCGAGGTTAGCCGAATAACAATAACAATGAGTCCCCGAACGTTTTCATCACACCTCTTACACAATTAAAGTACCTATTAGAAAGTAGAGGCTTCAATGCTTCTGTTCTCAACAAGTGCTATTCAGAAAAACATTATCCTCCAACATGTATTAGGACACCTTAATACCAGTTGTTGTTGTTGTTGTAGGGTTTTAGGAGCATGAGCGACTAAGGCCATATTGCTTCGTGTATATAGTCTGCGAATTGCGTGTTCTGTGGTCGAATTTCTGTTTGCTGGACGAAATATCCAAATTTCCGGGAGTGAAAACCATGCTACCCTCGCCTGAGACTAACTCAGCCACGCTGTGTAAAAGAACCGTAAAAATTCCTCAAGTCATCGACGGGACTCAAACTCAGGTCTTTTCCACTCGGTATGGGGAGGACGGCGATTCTACCAACTCTGCTACCCACGAGGGCTGACATACAAAGCATACTACTGGATGTACCTGCGCGTCACTTATGCATCTCCCCTCCAAAAAAATCGCTTCAGTCTCCAGATGTCAAAAACCTTTAGAAAGTGTTCCCCAAAGAGTTACTGGTGTCAGGAACGTCCATTGGAATCATAAATAATATTCAGAGCTTATTTTTAATTGGATTGCACTTTTCATTTAACCTTCCAGTATTTGTTGGAAGTGAGTCAAGTTCTTCAGTTTCTAAAACTTATAAGTCCCTTTGTGAAGTCAGTTGTTGGTCAGTTGTAGTATATAATCACCATTTTAATTATATCCTAAGAGACATAGCTTTATATCCTTTGTTTAGAACTTAGAATATGAAAGGCATGTTCAGAAAACTTAATCTTTCTCGTCAAAATGTTTTGAAGTCTGTAATAGAGTTTCTGATCCACTTGTCATTTTTCAAACCTCAGTCTACTGCTATTAGCCTGGTTTTTCACAAGACCTCTCGCAAATTAAAGAATTTTGCCTTTATTTGGTATGGTAGCAGTTCTTAACCTTTTGAATTATATTAAATGGCTTTAAAAAAACAACAGATTACTGTTAGAAGGTCCTGGTGTTACCCCAATGAGTGCCCTTCAGTCATATCAGACTGACTCCATCCTGCAATGCTTTTTTCATCCAGATTACGATTGATTCTTTCAAGATGACAAGGCAATTATCCACCGTGCAAAAGCTACATTAAATGGTCCGAAGATTTCCAACATCCACCCTGGCCACATAATATTCCAGATATGAATCAAATTGATTTAGAATGTCTGGGATACGTTGTAAGGGGTAGTTCGGTTTTGCAATTCTCTACTGACACAAATACGGCATTTATCAGATATCTTGATGGAAGGATAGTTCAAATCTGAAGATAGCCTCCCTGAGACACTTAGTGGAATCCATGACACAAAGTGTCGGCTGTAATTCGAGAAACAGGTGGCCCTAGTTTATTGAAAGTAGGGCCACCTTTTGAATAACCTATTGAATATTAATCACCCTATTAAACAAAGGTTTCTAATTTTTGGCCAGTGAGTGATCGATGCACAGCTGGTAGAATGGCCGTTCTTCTCATACCGGGTGGAAAGGACTTGAGTTCGGGTGCTGTCGATGACGGGAGGAATTTTTATGGACCTTTTTCACAACGTGTCTTAGGCGAGAGTAGCATGGTTTTTTCTCCCGGAAACTCTGGGGTTTTTTTTCGGGGTTTTCTGTTTGCATCAGCAACAGAAAATCGACCTCAGAACACATGCAATTACAGACAATATATTCGGAGCAATATGGCCTTAGTCGCTGATGCGCCCAAACCCTTACCACAACAATAACAACCTTCTTCAGAAACTTACCACAATGTAGGCAAAACAGAATTGGAATCATTGAGAATGTCAAAACACAAATTTTCATGGATGGCAAATAGGACCAAGTCTAAGCCACGCAAAACAAGCCTGTACCATCAAATTTCGTTGTTGACACAATACTTGGTGAAAGTGCTGTTTGGACATGCGCCACACCCAAGTACATCCAGAAGCACACCATTTGTACATACTTTTAAGTTGTAATATCATTTGTCATCTGGAATTAACTATTTCTTCCTAGGATTGAGGTGTCCCAAAGGAACAGTCTGGACTGTATACACCGCTCCTGAAACTTCTGGAAGAATTTATAACAGATTTTGGGGGGGGGGGGGATTTCTAATGGTTCCTCTGTCGGGTTCTGAATAATTTCTTCAGTTGTGTAAGTCTCTGACCTTTCAAAAGGGGATAGGGCTTTAAGCATCGGGAAAAAATAACAGGGAGCTAAATCTGGTGAGCATGGAAGATGGGAAGGAACAGTAATGAAGTACATCGCAGGGAATTCACAAATATAAAGCCTTGTTATAACAGAGAACACAACATGGATCTCTTCATAATACGATGCATGGACAATAAAATTTGTACTGAAAAGGATAAATGTATAAATCTAAGTACAGTTTAAAAATAAGGTGGTCCATGGAAATACCTGTAGAAAGGCATCAGCAGACTCTGAATTTGTGCAAATTTGTGCAAACTGTGTGCTAATTGTGATTTTCACACAATCAGCAGCTGAACGAAGAAGGAGAAACCCACTTTTTTCAATGTATGCGTACGTTAAGTCCAAAAGCAACAAATGGTATAAGGCATCAATGTATTGTGTCTATAAATTGCCTGTGTTCTGTGGTCAATTTGTTGTTTGGATAAATTACTCAAGTTTCCGGGAGAAAAACCACGCAACCCTCGCCTGAGACCAACTCAACCATTATGGAAGAGGCCCATAAATTCCTCGCACCATTGACGAGATTCCAACTGATGCTTTTCCACCCGGTTTTGGGAGGACGGTGATTATATCCACTGTGATTCCCGAGAGGACTACTTTTATCGATGAAAAGGAAGCAATGTAAAAGAATATTTGACATTCTTATACCAAGAGAGAGATTAGAAGTTAAGATAAGTACCAATAGAGAGTGGTGATCTTGTCTAGAAAAGTTGAGTATCATCAAAGTTGAGCATGCGAGCAGTAGACTTTTTTAAATAAGAAAGAACTGAGTTTTAGAAGGATTAAATTGAAAAAGTTTTCTGTTCCAATGAGAAGTCATTGGAGAACTACTTGGAGATCGCTAGCAAAACTATAGACAGGATTTCCATTCAGTGGAAGATCATTGATAGACAAGAGAAAAACAGTAAGGAAACCGGCATTAGATAAGACGTTACAAGACAGAGAGACATCTTCCAACACTCGTGGTGAGCGCTCAGGCAAGAAAGTTGCTACCCAGTTGCAAAAAATGGAAGGAAACCCATTCTTACAGAAGCTTATTTAGAGGACCTACATGCCAAACACTTCAAAAGTTTTAGAAAAGTCGAAAGATCGACATTGACCGAATCCATATTGGCGATTGTTAATAATACGGAAGGTTTGAAATGGTTGATGGATTTCTTTATTATTTTGTAAAGAGTTGAGGTAAGTGTAGTGGGATGGTAACTGAGCGGGAGAAATTGATAATAAACTAATCACTTAATTACTAATCAACTAATTAACTGGTTACCATTTTAATAATTCTGTCGTTAGTTTAATTAACGGTTTTTCATCCAGTAGTAGAGAAGCTGCTGGAAAAAATCCGTCTCTCTTAACTTGGGCCGGATTCAGAAAGAACCATGCCATTTCTGCTCAGTTTGAGTTATGAGCTATTACCGTTCACAGAGGTATCCGCTAGAGGGCAACACAACCCAATAATAAACACCCAAATTTTACACCTTATGACCATATCTAACAAAATTTATAACTGTAAATAAAATAGTTAAATAAATAAATGCAATTGAAAGTGGAGTGTCTTTGTTGATGGCCCTATAGTAATGTATGGATTGCAGGGGCTAGAGTGCCCTCAGAAATTAAACTGCCAGTCGGGATGTAGTGTTATATTTTTGTCATCAGGAAACGTGCGTGTATATTATCCCAATCTTTCAGCACCCTGGAATAAATACAGTTCCTTGCCAAAATAAAATAATAGAATGCGAGAGAGAGAGAAGGATTAAGGTAAAGGGAGAGCTGGAGCATCTCCTATCAAAACTGCAGCAGATGAGACTCGGCATTGATCACGTCTCCATCATCAGCTACAGAGCCCGAACTACATAACACAGAAAGTCGGAGAAGGAGAAGGAGAAGGAAATACGTTCGGAGGATACGTGCTACTGTCATTGTTGTGTTGCTATGGTTTCCGGCATTTGGGATGACACTCGTGTGATCAATGGAGAATACGTGCCTTCCTTAATCTATTGTGTGCAGAAGAGAATTGCTACGATGAATATCCCGCTGATATTTGCATAGAACAGTCTCGAACAATAGCGACACACTCATCCATCTAGAGTAATTCCAAGTTGAAATGGCCCTTTGGACAGACGCAAGAATGAGTCAGAGGCAAAAATGGATTTAAAGTTTGGTCCAATCAAAGTTCTTCCATCGCAAACCGAAGCCACATTCCATAACACACAAATGAAGGGTTAGCTGATGTAATTATTTGCATAGTCATGGAAACAAGACTGATGAATAAGATTCTAAGGATAAGTAGGATAACATTCTTACAATCATTGAATGATGCAACAAAGAAAGATGCAAATTTTTCCACATCCCTCATTAATTATACCGCCTTAAATGCCCAGTTGGAGTAAAGGACAATACATCATAATCTCTCCAAACAAAAGCATGCTGTCGGTAGAAAACACTTGAGTTTTATATCGGCAGCGATGAAGCAACACAAAAGAACAATAAGAAACAAATTACTTCCAAGATACACTGTACTCTCAAAAGTATTAGTACCTGTCAAGAAAAATGGTTGCTCAATCAAGAATTTATCGATGCGTTGGCGTTGGTTTTAATTACTTATTTTAAGAAACGCTGCTGGACAACCATTACAAATCAGATTGGGATGTTGTAGAAAAGACACCAATCTCATTTAGAGCTTGGCTTAATATGGATTCAATTAATGGCCCAGGGATTAATTGAATGGTAAACTAATGGTCTAACAATATAACGGAACAATCACAAGGTAGAAAAATTGTATAATCGCCATCTTCCCACCCGGTCAGTAAAGACCTAAGTTCCAATCCCATCAATGAATTGAGGAATTTTTATGGGCCTTTTTCAAAAATGGCTGAGTTAATTGGCTTTAGGCGATGGCAGCAAGGTTTTTTCTCCCGAAACTAGAGTTTTTTGTCCAAAGAGGCAAATCTCACAGAACACACGCAATTTAGGCATACGGTCTAAGTTACTGATGCACCTAAAACTCTACAATCTACAATCAACCCTACAAAAACACTCCTACCGGCAATCCTCTGTGGGTGGATGGACATCTAGTCCGTTATTCACACAGAGTGTGACAGACCCCATTTGCTAACCTCAGCCAGGATAGGATACGAGTAACCACTTCTGGGGTTATTTCAGCTGCTGACCCCATCCGAGGTGGGATAAGCTGCAAAACCGCTTCTGGAGTAGGATTAATACCTGCCATGTAGGCCCCATATGGCGCTCTCATGGGAGCGTCTGCCTCCCATGACTTTTCCCTTTTGAGCCAGTCCCCTTCCCCTCTTCTCCAATGTTTTCCATCTCTGGTAGTCTCCTTTATCCGTGGCCTATTCTTATTTAACCCCATTCTGACCATTATTTCCCTACTTTTGTTTTCAAACTTTTTTTATAAACTGGGTCTCCATCAGGTAGCACAAGAGACCCTGGTGGAGGCCAGCAAAATATGATGGGCAGCCTGGTTCACCTCCCACTTGTGGTGGCGGGCAACGAAAGGTTCCACTACGGGCCCTGCGGCCACGTAGCCAGAGACACAACAACAGAACATAACACTGCTCACACAAACCAGACATTACATTTTTCTGACTTTTACAGAGATTCTGCGCTTCTTCACAAAGTACTATGGCGCAGATGTGGGAAACCACCGGTGCCGCCTTCCACAGCTTTGCATCTCACAGAAGATGATCAGATAAGCCAAATATGATCTTCCTTAACAAAACCATGCTACAATTCCCTTTCTGGGGATTCAGAAAGCAGCCAAATCAACCACAGAACACATTCAATTTACAGACATATTATATACGGTGAGACATGACCTAAGTTGCTGATGCAACTAAAACCCTACAACAACCAACCAGTACACTGCGATCACTACTTGCTTGTGGTTCCTTTATTTAAAAAATCTTGGGATTAAACTACAAAAGGTACCATCACTAAAACATTTCTTCCTAATGTGGGGTTTCATGGAGCAAAATCTCCTACCTGGTTTTCTCTTGTGTTAAAAGTAATATTTCTGTTACCGCGGCATGGTCCATTTAATCGCAAGTTGACAACCCTTGGAAAAGAGTAAAACCTTCTCTGCACTTGTGGTGACCCTGAAAATTGGGACCACGTCATGTATATATGCCCTGAATATGAAGAATATCGCATCAGACTCATGACCAAAATACAGAAAAACCACCGAAACCAAGGGTATCTCCCCCTGCAAGAAGAACACCTCTATTCTGGACTTACTGAGTTTGCGCAATCAGTATTACAACAAAGGCGCTCTATTTAGAGGCGACCTCGCTGAAAATTCCAGTCATATTGCACGCTATCTATTGGAATAAACTGTGGCAGAAATTACTCAAATGGGTTCCGGACAAATGGACTAACCTCCTACAAGAAACTGCAAATCCTGGATGCTCTGGGGTAGGATTGACAACCCTGAACCTCAGGTTAGGATTCGCTGGTTACGAGTAGACTGAAAAAGGTGCACCCGTATACTGTCTGGTGGTCAGGTGCTGTTGACACCTGTCTCTCAGGTGTGGGATGCCATTCTGACGTTCAACTTTGCAGGGCACCCTTGCCCTGCAAGCTGTCTACTTTCCCTGGGTCTGAAAGGGCCTCTCAATCATTCCCACTTTTGCTTCCCATCTTAAACTATCTCCATTACTCTCGCTTTTTTTTTTTACTTGGTCTCCGTCAGGAAGCTCAGACAACCCTGCGGAGACTAGGCAGAGATCAATGGACTACCTGACTCCCCCTCTCTGTGGGGGTGGCAGGTAAACGTGGATTCTCAATAGGGACCCTGCGGCCATATAGCCAGAACAACTTAACAACACTCTCGACCATGACTTGTGCGCCAAGCGGCGATCAATACCAGACTCTCTTGTCTGGTATCCTTTGATTCCCATTCCATTTCCCCACCCGCCTAGTGGAGTTTACTCCACTAATAATTTTAGGGAAGTCTTCCTCAACGCCTCAATATTTCTCACTGTTTCCCCCTCTTGACTTCATATTCCCAATCTCTATCTTGTCTATCTTTTTTTTTAGGTCCTTCCACTGAAAGCTTAGGTTGCCGGACCTGCCAGAGAATAATGGGCAGCCTGGCTTACCTCCTAGCGGTGTGTACGGGTAACATGGGGTCCCATTAAGGGCCCTGCGACCAAAATCCAGAACACAACAGAACCCAACATAGTACTTCTCACATACCACAGCAATACTTGTCTGGCTTTTAGAGAGTAATGTATACTTCACAAGAGCACTAATGGCATAGTTGTGGGAATCCATTGGTGGCGCCTTACCACAACACTGACCACTACACAGTTCTCTTACCTCACAAGATTACTGAGGGCGCAGATGTGTGAAACCACCAGTGGCGCCTTACCCCAACACTGTTCCACTATTTAAAGATTCTTAATAGTTGATGAATTCGTACTAATAGCCTAATCCAAAATATTTCTTTCCTCTGTGGAATCTCTAACATGCTGATACAGAAAGCAGTCATTGAACAAATTCAGTAATGCTTTGGTACTAGGTGAGTGACCAAACTCCAAAGTTCTTTTCAATTTCTCTAATAAGACCTTCTAATTTGCTAGCTAAATCTGTTTATCTGTAAGATATGTTCTATTATACTCATCACAATTAGCCCTCTACCACTGTTGCTCAACTCTCAGTCCCTATACCGCTGTTGCCAAGTCTCAGCACAAGTGCCAAAAACATGGCTCAATATTCGCCACCTTTTCGAATTCATAGAGCAAATTTTGGCACCTTGGGTAGCTCTTTGCAGAGATCATGCTTCATATTTATATGTACCACCTTTTGGCAAGCAGATTCTGCTAAATTGATGCATATACTTAATCCTTTCTTATCTTGTATTGACATCTTCCACCTTACTTATTCCGAGCTGAAAGCATGCAATTATTTCCGGTGGAGCAACTTCAACAATGAGCAGTGTTTTTTGGCCGGGTAGTGTACTTTCGATCAATAAGCAGACTGATAATAAAGTTCCAGCAACAGGACTGATTTTTTTCCAGCTAGGATGACAGCAATAACTCCGGTCTCGTTATCAGATATGTTTGCTAACATTCTTGTTAGCAAACATATCTAACAGCGAAACTGGAGACTCTAATGGGGATTTCTGTTCCATCTAATGGAATAGAAAGTTGTTCAGCTCTTGATGAAACTGAGAGCAATTGTCAAGGAGATTTTCAGTAAGGTGAAGCAGACTTAGAAGGGTGAGATAATGTCGAAATCCAAAAAAAATGGTTTAGGGCTGTCAACAGGTAGACAGGCAAAGAAGTCACGATCTCTTGGAAACAGATTTACTTATTCAGACTGCAAGTAAGGAGTAGGTCTATTGGGAGGATGTATTAAATACAAAACAAAATAAAATATAAGAACATACAGACACTCGCAGTGCATGCTTTAAGTAAAAAATAAGTTGTTGTTGTTGTCGCGGGGTTTTAAGAGCATCGGTGACTAAAACCATATTGCTTGGTGTATACCGTAAATTGCGTCTGTTTTGGGGTCCATTTTCTGTTTTCTGGATGAAAAACCGCAGTTTCCAGGAAGGAAAGCTATACTAACCTCGTCTGAGACCGTATAACTCAGCCACGTTGTGAAAAATCACCCATAAAATTCCTCCTGTGATCAATGACTCGAACTGAGGTCTTTTTCACCCGATGTGGGGAGGATGGCGATGCTACCAACTACCAACTGTACTACCCACGAAGGCCTTCTCTGCTCTTTCCATGGCCCTTCTTCACTCTTACTCCAGCAAGAGTGTGGACGGCCCATTAGATGTCTTTCTACTTCCTGGTGCGGTCCTCGTGTCGGTGGATGGATGCTGGAAGCCCCTTCCTGGTGATCGAGCCTCCCAGTAACGAAGAGGCCAGTCAAACACCCAATAACCCACATCGAGTAGCTTTGCAAAGTTGCGCAGCATCGCAGAGTACTTAACGTGGATTTGTGGGAAACCACAGGAGCCGCATAACACTATATCCACTATGTCCTATCAAGTACGCACCTTAAGGGTATGAGAGCAGTATATGGGCAGACAATGTCCTGCTGTAAATTAGCGTTTGGGAGGGAGCATAGAAAGGACTATCTTAGAATGATATCAACGTAATGTTTTGTTGTCAACTTGCTATCAATAATGACAACAGTTTTGAACAACTATTGTAACTGTTCCTCATACAATGAGGATCACTGGATCACAAACAGAAACGCTGATTCATTTAACACATTTTACCATTCTTGTGGAATGCCGTCAGTCAGAGGCAGGCAAGGAAATGAACTGCGAGAATACAGCCTTCTTCCTAATCGAAGAATTGATGAGTAATCGAAGATCTATAGGTTATCCCTGATTTGAAACATGGTAACAATCTTGGCAAACATTCATTCACTCACAGGTCAGCTTCGTTGAAGGCAACCACAAACTATAATTAATACAGGATGTCCGATAAATCTAGAACCATAGAGAAAAATAAATAATTCATATATGTTCATCTTTGCAGCCCCAAGATGTCTTCGAGTAAGGATGAACGAGTCTAGATAATTCTTTTCATAGTAAATCGCAGTCAGAGAGTTCGTCGCAAAATTTAAGAGACCGAATCCAGACCACGAGCCAATTATACAGACCTGCGTTAGCAAAGTTATTGCAAAGTGTAGGAAAACAGGATCCACAGAGGGAAAATTACGAAGTAGACTTTCGAAAAAAACTCACCAACGATGATACAGCCACTGCCATCCTCGCTCATTTATGCAAAAGTTCCAAAACTTCTATTTTAAGATTTTCATCCGAGGCAAAAGCAACGTTCACTTTTTTATTTTTCCCTATCCCTAGGGTTCCAGACTTATAACACAAAATTACTCCAATTGTTAACGCAGGCTAACAATTTGGGTAATTAGGACCATTGTGGTAATATCTACCACAATGGTCCTAATTCAATCCACAAGAAACAATCTCACAAAACTAAAATTTCATTGTTCGACTTCAACAGCTCGACACACGCCATTAAGCAGCACTCCTCGAGTATTTCCCAAACGCATACAAGAGAATTAATCAGTATCCCGAAAGAGAAAACTCTCCTTAAGATATTATCCTCGTCTCCGAAGAGTTGAGGAAGAGGATAATACTTATACATTCGTAAAATTCTGGCAGTATGAGACCTCGATATCCTAAATTATTTATTTTAAAAATATTTATATGCAGTGGGGATATTAGAGAATCCCTGGTAGGTTGCTGTGATCACCATCTGTCTCTCGGCACTTGCGGAAACGAAGAGGACAAAACTCTATCCACTAAGTTCAATAAAAGTATTCAAATATGGACCTGCGTTGTGGTACGTAAGTAACTAACTAACAAACAGGTAACAAAAGATTTAAGAAACAATAATAAGAGTACACGCTGAAAGGACAGAATTCATGGGACAATGGTTCCTGGGCAACGCGACGCTGTGACCCCTTTCGCTAGTGGGCGAACTCACCCCTTGGCAAGTATATAGGCACACTGCATTCACGTAGATGGTAATGCGATGTCAGTATGGATAAACGTCGTGAGTTAACCGACTTTGAAAGAGGGATGATAGTGGGTGCCCGGGTCACTTTATCGCGGAGGTGGTACAGAAATTGCACTGTTCCCGTTCGACGGAATCTAGAGTGTATCGGGAATACACCATTTCCGGAATAAATTCTCATCGTGGGCAGCGCTGTGGGGTAGAAAGGTAGTGGATGAACGTGGCCCCATTGTTTCAGTCAACCGGAGAGCGACAGTGGCACAAATCACCCCCAACTTCAACGAAGGAGTTGTCAGAACTCCATCAAGACCATCAGGCGATCAATAGCCGCAATAGGTTATGGGACCCACCAGAGTCCCATTGCTAACACCACAACACAGGATTCTAAGCCTCAACTGGGCGAAAGAACATCGGCATTGGATGATTGGAGACGGGTCTCCCGGTCCGATGAGTCCCGTTTCCAGTTATTTCGAGCCGACAGGAGGGTGCGTATCTGGAAGAAACCGCATGAAGCTATGCACCCGTCATGTCAACAAGGAACTGCTCAGGTAGGTGGATGGTCGGTAATGGTCTAGGGCGTGTTCAATTGGAACACGTTGGAACCTCTGGTACGTTTAGACGCATCTCTGAACGGTCCCGATGGACGCCTAATGTCCATCCTTGCAGTTCGTCTGCATCACTTCATGGCAATCGTGCACACACACAGGGCAATGGGCTCTTCCAGCAGGACAATGTACCTCCCCACAGAGCCATGGTGACTAGAACATGGTTCGAAAAGCATTCCGCAGATTTTACTACCATGGAATGGCCTCCATGTTCACTAACCCTGTGGAGCTTCTTTCGGATACTGTGGAAAGCTCCGTTCGAGCTTTGGATCCTCCACCCAGGAATGCGATGGAACTATGGACAGCAAGCATGGATGGAAATACATGTGGAACTCTTTCATGAACTAGTGGACTCAATGCCTCGTCATGTGACTGCCATCATCCGGGCGAAAGTTGGGCCTACCCGTTACTAGTTAGGTATCCCATGATTTCTGTCCACTCAGTGTAATCTCCAATACTTTTAGTGGTATAGTATACTGTATTTAGAATACATACGCCAGATTTCACTAACAGATCCATGAATCCAATAATTAGTTTCATCCCAGATTAACCATTTTCTAACAAAAACATAAAACGCAGTGGTGTTTCTGAAATACAGCAGACCAAGTAAACCTGTTCGGATAATTTGCACGCTGCACGCTCTACAAGCGCTTCATGCATATTAATTAAGGTACTTGTGTCTGTTAGAGCCTCTCTTTATTCCCGGTGTCGACTAACATAATCGGTATTATGTGACAAATCTCCCGAGTTCGCATTCCCTTTCCAACAGCTACAAAGAGAGATTTGGTGTGCCTAACTCTGTGTAAACAGCATGCGTCCTAAAATCCGGTTTTGATGAAGCGTTCACTGATGCCCTTGAATATCCCACGTTTGCAGGCAGGGAGAAGGGAGGGAAGATGATAATGAATTAAGGGGATGGATAATTACCTCTGCTGTGTTCGAATTCTAGCTTACCACAACGCCATCTGTGAGTTTTTCGAACAACTACATCGTTTTGAGAATGAAGACTACATTCTCCTGACCAAGGTTCGCCAAGATGAGCATTTGACCAATGGTAGACCAATTACACATTGACAAAGAAACAGTAAAAAAAAATTTGGGAGAGCAGTTGGGCATCACGACAATGCGCCATATCATCCCCTTGTCGCAGTGAGACAGTTTTTAACGATACAGCAATGAAACGATCTTCCGAGGACATTGCTGCTGTTTTAGATCCTGGATTGATCACGAATTGAGTGCTGCACAGGCTGGAGAGTACTTCCAAGGAGATAAACATTGAAATCGTTGTATTTAAAATAATACAATACCGAACAATATGTGCTTCCATGAGCAAGCTTCAATGGCTCTGAGGGCCAGACATATAGCGAGACAGCCTGGTACCACCAGACACCACTTCTTCATTCGCTCACTTAAACTTCTTTCTGTTTTACATCAGTAATTAAACACGAACAGAAAACCACTTTAGTTAATGTTTTGAAGAGCTTAATTCATGAAAGTCAGATTGCCACTCAGATGAGACTCCCAGCAAGAAAAATATACACGAATAATAAGAGACAATGAAAGTAAATAGCTAATTAATAATTAACCAATTAAGATGGCTAGACAGAAAGTCGAGAGACAATTACACGCACAAAAAGAGTAAAAACTAATTATCACTTAGAACATAACCGAAATATCTAAAAATATATCAAAAAAACAATAACTTAGCTTTTACACAATTTGTATGGTTTCTGGATACAAATACACTTTTTGAAATAATTTAATCCATTTAAAGTGGGCAGCAACATAAAAAAAATGGCGTATTTTTTATAAATTTCTTTCATCTTGAGTAGAATAATTCTCTCAAGAAAATAACTGCTTCTAAACTGTACGAATAATTTAATTTAGAAAAGAATAATTGAATTTAAAAAGTGGCAAAACTGCTGGAAACTACACAAATATAATTAACGAGTTTCTTCTCATCAACAAAGCGCAAGAACACGAAATGGAAGCTGTCACGACATGCGCATGCGCATCACACAAGCGACATCTCGATGTTTTGTAATGAACACGAAGAAATTCAGTATTTATGAATATTTATTAAGAATTATTTTCATTGGATAATTTAAATTTATGAATTTTTTTATAAAGAAATTATTTAATTTACGAATGTAGTTTTATTATTTGATTTTAAGGAACAAAGGAATTAAGTTTTATTTTAATTTACAAGAAAATGTTTGTATATAAATATTTTTGTTTATTTTGAAAATAATGGTAGGAACTTTACTTTCGTTTTCAGAATATGTAAATCCAATGGCATGTTTTTAAAATGACACTTCCATTAACAAATTTATTTTTGAAAATGGCATTCACACAAGAAATGTGAAAGTTTAACGAAAGTTAACACCTGAACAAACTACGTTTATGTGCACCCAGTGATCAAAAAATTAGAAACCTTTATTCAATATCTAGTATGGCCACCTATTTCTCGAATTTACTAGGTGTCTGAGAGAGTCCAGCTTCAGATTTAACAATTTTTCCATCATCATACTTGTCAGCTGTTGTGTTGTGACACACCCTCCTGGCACATAGCCGTCCCGGGGTGGCCCACGCTTATCTGGATAAATAAACTGCTAATAATAATAACAACAGTGGACACAATGCACCATGGGTCCATGAACTCATGTTGTTTGCACCACACAGAAGGCGTCCTCATCCAACCAGCACACTCGTTTCCAGTCTTCCAGTGTCCAACCAGCGTGTTGTCACCACAGCATTCGTCATTTACCCTATACGGCTGAATGTCTAGCAATGACCAGGACCTGTAGAACAACCTCCACCTTTGCACTCTAGATCCTTACCGGGCAAGATTCCCTTAGATATGGAAGTTGCTTATCACTAAATAAAGTTTCTCTGCAAAAGGAACATACAGGACAATGCTCACAACGTCCAGATAGACCTCAACATACCTGCTAAACAAGATATGACTAGAATAAGAATGCTCTTAGTCTCCAGATGGCAGAAGAAATGGAACACACAGCACGGAGTAATCACCCCTAAATTCTTACTAGTAGTAACTGACAACAGCAAAAACCGAACTAAATGGTTCACTTCAGGGCTTCATGCCCTCTTCTTGTTAATGGGCCATGGTAGCTTCAATGGAAAACTCCACAGCATGGGCCTCACCGACATCCCCAGATTGTACCTGCGGAAACAGGGAATCTTAGGGCCATCTGATGTATGATTGTCAACGGATATCCAGACAACTTGAAATTAAGACTGGCTACTATACCCAAGATGAAGCACCGGAATAATTAATTGCAACTCAGGCTAACTATGCAGCCTTCTGTAGGTTTGCCAATGCCTTCTTCAAGCGTAGGGGAACTATTACCCGAGAACAGCGCCAAGGACATCCTGACATGTAAGCTCCAACATTATCAGATTGATCAGACAAACATTAATGGGATCAATCCTTCGACTGTGACTAGCCTTCATCCACAGTGATCCACTGATGGACACTTCACTTGGCCTACAGAACCACACCTTGGCAGAAAACACTGCAGAACCTGATCTTCCCGGGATGGGACCTTCGCTGCTGACCCCTTCTGAGGGGTGGGATTCCTGGACCTACTGTTTAGCACTTTACTCTATCACTTTAACTAACAACTTCTCCTTCCTACTTCTATGGAGATGCCTCTATCTTCTTCATATTTCTATCACTATATTCTCTCAATCTCCCTTCCCCATCTTCTCCCTACTATACATCATCTCTCAATTCCTGTTCCCACAGGCTTCCCCAGACCAGCAGGAGCTAATAGATGAATTTGATGTGCCTCTGCACAGCTAGAAACGAGAGACAGGAGGACAGTCAAACTCATGTTTGTCGCCTCTTGGTTGCTAAATAGCCTGATGCCGGCAGGGGGAAATTGGGGAAATCCTAGAAACCTCCAAAAAACTCCCCACTAATAATAATAATAATAACACGATGAGTGTGGGGTTTAAGGTACTGCTTGAAGAGAGGGATTCCCAGACTGACCTTTAGCGTCTGATCTTGGAACAACACACAGATGGAGGATGCCATTAACAAAACACTCGAGCGGGGGAGAATCAATAATGAATTGGAAGTCATATGGCAAAATCAATGGACCAATTCTGAGAAGGACCAATACATATATGCCTTTATTCCCTCCGTTCATATCGTGACCTGGCGAAGACCTTAGCTCAAGGTTGGACTGGCTGTCTGTTCTGTCCTCACTGGATATGGCTTGAGATCGAGGCTGCACCAGTTGGGCCTCGCGATCTCGGAATTGTACTCATGTAGAGAGCCGGAGATTGGCCTTCACATCGTGCTGACTTGTCCACTGTATACAGACCTCCAAGCGAAGCTGGGGGGAGGGACCCTCGCCCTCACACAGCTCACTGTTGTGGAGCTGTGCACTGATTTTGGTCTGTTTGATAGATTTATCAAATATGTTAAGAGCATATTTTTTACGCAGACCTATTCACTAGATAGTGCGACCAACATCTTCGTGGTAGGGACGGCAACTCGTAGTGGAGGAGGAGACGCTGACTAAATGGTCGTTCTATCTGATCTGTTATTTGAACGTTGAAGTTGGGCTGTGTTGTTGTTTTGTTGAATTATTTAATTAATAATTTGCTAACCTAAAAAATATTTGAGATACAAGTCACTGCTGAGAACTAGTTGCGTATGGGCTGAAGCCCGGGTGGCAACTAGGATGAAGGCTCGTTTGGAATACTGTTCTTGCATTCCCCATATTATATTGCGATGTTAACTCTAGCAGAGTGACCTGCCGTTGAGTTTGTACAACATTCTACACCATCAATCACCACAAATATCCAGCATAATCCTTTACAGTTCTGTCCACAGGAGATGGGCTGAGCAACTGATAAGACGTTCCGTTTCCGATATGGAAGCACCCGAAGCACAAGCTCCCACAATCATACCCTGTTGAAACTCCTTGATATCTTTTACTACGCCCCATAATCGCTACATTATCACTTTGAGTTGCCCGACCAGAGGCAAGTTCGGCTTTTTATACTGCGAGCAGTGTGTCATAGTCCATTACGGATGGGGTGGCCACAATTCACTGATCACTGAGTGTTATGTGCTGGTGAATTAATGATAGTACTCTCCAAGTAACTCAGCAACAAGTTCCACTTTCAGAAAAACCAGAGGCGGACACTCCAAATAATCTGTGCTCAATCTTTTATTTAGATGGGTCTCAGTGTCCACTTTCTGAGACTCCAAGGGCAACATAAGACGAAACCTGCCCTTAAAGGGAAGAAATTTCGAGATGTTCAGAACATAAAGAAAAACATAACTAGAATTGAACACCATCTCTTTGGACGCCTTCGCTGACTCTCCAGATACTTTGAGAACAGTGAAAGAAGTGCATTCAATGAGGTGGTGATTACTTTGAATAAAAATAAAACAGACTCCTTTCTTACAGGTTTTGTGCAATTACTATTTAAATTATATTTTATTTACTTGCTTTTTTCTTATTCCAGTCTTAAACTGAAGCTTTTACCACTGTTTACTTCATTGTTGGCTGATTAGTGTGCAGGACAAACAACAAACTCTCCAGTTGCGCAAACAGTCCAACATTACATTAACTAATGCAAACGCTACCACGTTCGCTGCAAGGATCCTCACAGTTCTGTTTCGGTTCATTTATCTCCTAGGTAACCATGTGCTAGATTACTAGTTCTATTACTGACCTGGGCGTCACTTTCAATGTTAATATCTCCTTTGAAGACCAAGCTAATTATCAGGTTGGCGCTACGCTCAAAGTTATTGGTTTCCTGACGCTCACACTAAACTGATCAACACCCAAATCGCCGGTCCTAGCCTTAAAGGAGCCAATTCTAAATTATGCATCTCCTAGCTTGAACTGTCGTCCCTTGTATGCGATGCAATACAGAAACCCAAAAGGGAATTTCCAAAATATGTGTGTGCTGCAGGAATTACCCTTCTGTGGATGACATCAATAATTGCCACCAGTGTACTCTAGATATCATAGTAACCAGGACGATCTCCCACGCTTATTTAAATTATTTAACCACTGCCACGGATTGTTCTCCGTTGTTGGTTGAGTTTAACTTAGATAACAGATGGAGGTAATCTAATATTGAACTACCTTTAACACCAACTTAATTTCACAAAGAACAATGAAGAGTTCTTTGTAATCAATCCCCTGAAGAAGAGTCAATGAGAGGAGTCTTGATTAAACTTCACAAGAAACTAAAGTTACCTTAAATCTCCCGGGAAATGAAACTAAGTTAATGAATATTTTCTAGATTCATCGGTTACTGAACTAGAACCAAGAATACAACAAGAAGTGGTATGCTGGAGATGGTTGAATTTCGATCTTTATAAAATTTCTTCATTTGCAAAGCAAACAAGAATTACAAGAAAAACAAATTCAAGATGAGATTAAAGCCCTATATATGGTGAGGATTGCCCATCATACAGACTGTGAAAAACTGGAAAAGACACTTGAAGGATGTAAGCACTAGGGTGTCAAGATCTGGCCAAAGAGGGCAAGTTTTCTGCCTGGATTAATGAACATAGTTCATAAACCACTGGTAGACCCCAAGGGTGGACCTCCATCCACTCTTGTACATCAAACTGGGTTTGATGAAGCAGTTTTCGAAAGCTTTACCTCAGGAATGTCCCTGCTTCAACTACCCTTGTACTAAATTCCCATCGATCAACTAAGAGAAGCTAAAACAAGTATTTTTGTTGGACTTCAAATTCGTAAAGTGATGAGGGACCGAGATTTTGAGCGAATAAAGAAGAAACACGGGCATGGATAGCTTCAGGTCCATTGCTGAGAACTTCTTGGGGAACAAAAAAATCCACACTACAACAATATAGTTGAAAATAGGTTGGCAACTTCAAGAAGCTGGATTGCAACATGAGTGCCAAGGTATATTTTTTAAACTCCAACATCAACTACTCCCAAGAAAATCTAAGAAGTGTTAGTGAAGAACAAGGTGAGAGGTGTCATCAGGACATGGAGATGACCAATTTGACCCATATATCAGTTTTTAAAATGAGAGGTGAGTGGACTTTTTAACCATACTTCGTGATTTTCCTTCTGGTTGTTTCCATCCCGGTTTCTTCAAACCGGGATGGAAACCACTGAATAGTGTAATTAAAAGAACTCTCCTATTCGTAATGTATATTTGTTAAGAAAGAAATGGTTTGCTATTGCTTTCTGCGTTCTTTCTTTCCTTTAAATTGGGAAGCAACGCTAGAAGTCAAGAAAGGTCTAACCCACCTTGGCTGTCACCAGTCTCTGTTGATAATTCATGTGCATACTTTCATTAGATGTAAGGAGGTCCGACTGCAGTCACAAGTCTTGCACATCTTGTGTCAAAGCCAGGACAATTTGTCTTCATTTTCTTCGACACTGTTCGCGTTTCTAATGGACGCTTAATTCCACCTCCACAGACGCAGCCAGACCTGTGCCTTACAAGTTAATGTTCGCGCTTTCGAGAATTCTAATTCTTTTAGGCTTGCTGTCAAGGTAATGGCGTTTAGGATGGGTTGCAGCTTACAGAAACCATTCCTGGAAAAAGTGAAGGTTGGTGTATTTTGGCAATAAGAAGAAGAAGGAGGAGGAGGAGGAATGGGAAACTAAAAGAATACACAATCTCTAGATCTTTTTTTTTTTTCCTTACTGTTGCGCAAACTCTGGATAAGATGAAAGGCAAGCAATCGGTTGTACTCATCCAGCGTCTCCAGCCTCCTGTCCCTTTCATTCACTGGGTGAAGTGGTGCGTTACTGTCTCCCTAACCGCAACCCCCTCTTCTGAAACCTATCAGCCATCTTTGCTACAGCATCTTCACTTAAAAATACATTTGGAAGTCCTGGAGAACATTAAAAACCCATCAAGGAAGCTATCTGCCTTCAGTGTGCGTTCCCTGTTCGTCAATACCAATCAACCAGTTATTTGCCGCCATATTCGATTACTTGTATCGTCTGATATAATTAGGCAGTCCGGGTGTCGGTTGCCTAAACCGCTCCTACATATATAGGGACTAATTCCTTTCTAAAAGGAGTTAGTTGCTTTTATGGGCAGCAGTTAATAAATGGGGGTGACGTCTGATAGTACAGCATTCGCATCGACGTCTGGTTGCACATTACACGCAGGACCATTAACGATGTATTCCTCCATCTCCCCAACGCGTGCTGCTTCCACGCCCTCTGGCGAATACACTGCCTACTTCAGCATACCCAAGAGACAGACGTAACTATTATTAACATTTGGAAAGATAAATAGCAAACGATAAGTAATTAATCTGTTGCTTATGCAATGAATTGTTACTTTCTGTTTCTGCTGGTTGCGTACCAATGCGGCGTTGAATTGCAGCGTTCCGAGAATTGTTCGTCTGCTACGGTTTTAAAAATCTACAGCGTCGACTGGCGAAAATACCTTCGCTCCTCATCTTTTTTCATTCTTTTTCTCCTAGTTCCCGGAGCGGATTTCCCCAAAACGCTTTAAGGATTAATAAGCAGTAAGACTTCTCTCTCTCTGTCTTCTGCCTTACATTCAGCAGCCCCCCTCCTCCCTTCACGTGGTTGGTTACCTGATTCCAGGCGAGACATACAGTTAGTATCCATGACCTTTGACATTTAGCGCGAAGTAGTACAGTGCACGGTGCACTGCCACTGTTCGCTTTAACCTGGGAGGAAAGCAGACGACTACGTATTTCCATTAGCATTGTTATATTCTGATGTATTGTTAGCTGGGGGATTTTATGGGGGGGGGGATAGGGGTAGAAACGCATTATGTGACGTAAGATTTACCTCTGAATCTTTAGAGTCACATCTCTTTATTAGGCGAATATTCTGCCAAGAGAAAAACAAAAACCAAATTAGCAGACGACCGACTGCAAGGGCCGGATTTGGACTTTACAAAGATGGAGCTGTTTGAGCGTACATGTTACACCCTGATTGTATTGGAATGTTTTTAATTTGATTATGGGGGAGCTGGAAATGAGCCCCATTATTCACCACGTTGAAAGAGTCAGTAAATATAAATCAGTCTATAGTATACAATACCTCCCAAAAATTAGGGACACCACCAGACAACAATAAATTGTGTGATCAAGAAATATACAAATGTCGGCTGAATTTTATTGTTTTTTGGGCAAAAGATCGAAGAAAGCTTGAACGAAACAAAATGATTTGAACAATCCTCAAAATATGCACTGATGGTGGTACCCTTCTCCAGGTAATTTGTGAGAATAATGTCCATCTCATCCCAGAAACTAAGAGCATTTCCCTGCAGATGGTTGCACTCTGGCCTTGTCGAGTTGGTGATGGTGGATGTTTTCACTTCTTTGAAACCTGTTTTGTTTCTGGGTGAAAGTGATGTATCAAGGATTCATCCAGTGTCACTAATTGGGAAAAAAGAATAAAACAGATCCGTATCAATGTCACACATGGCGATCAATTCAGCAGAGCATGCCAGCTTGTTTTCTTTCTGAAGACATGGGAGTAAGAGAGGAATCCATCGTGCTGAGACCTTATTCATATTCAAATCATTGTGACATGATCTCCATGGATTCATAGCTTATCACAGTTTCAACAACTATCTGTTTAATTGTTATCCAGCAGTCATTGAAGATCAGCTGTTCAGTTTTTTCCACGAATTCAGCATTTTTAAATGCGGATGGCAGTCCACATGCTGGAGTCCACAGTTCAAAATGTGAATGGCAGTCCACATCTCAAAATGCTGGAGTCCATAGCTCAAAATGTGGATGACAGTCCACATCTCCAGGGAACTGCCAGAAAAAACCATGGAATCCTAGCCTGAGCTGACTAACTCACCACGTTTTGAACAAGACCCATAAAAATTTTTCGCATCATTGACAGCATCCGAACTCAGTTCTCTTTCTCCAGGTGTGGATATATAATATGAACGAGACAAGAGTCACTTCTGCAACCAAGTAAAAATCAAAGGTTCGAAGGACAAACAAAACAAGTTGATGTAATCACTTCAAGAGAAAGGAGCACTTTGATTACTGTCTGCTCGACTTAATCCTGCCCTCGTGGGTAGCACAGTTGGTAGAATCGCCATCCTCCCCACACTGGGTGGAAAAGACCTGAGTTCGAGTCCTGTCAATGACATGAGGAATTTTGAGGACATTTCATTTATACAGTACAATATAAATGAAGTGTCTGTGGGACCTCAAGATTCTTGAGTTCCTTCTGGATTTTCAAGGTGGTTTCATTAATTTTCTTTGCTTTCTCTGCCTTTAGGACAGCAGGGCAGTAGATCAATGGTACAGCAATAGAGAATAGTCTGTCCCGTCGGAGTTCCAGATGGTGTACGCAACACAGTAAACAGTCCATGGATTCCAAGAAACAGTCTTTAATCCACCAAACTTAATCAAGTTGGGACTGGTCAAACAATTGGTTAAAGCATTGGATCCTCAAAGTGTGCCACTTTGAGGATCCAATGCTTCAACCAATTGTTTCGCCAGTCCCAACTTGATTATACCTCTGTTTCCAACATTGTCTGATGGTATGCAAGTAAAGCAAATGTTGGCTTCACAAGAAATTGAAGCCAATTGATGGAGAGAAGAATTTAAATCAAAAGCTTCATTAGTTGCATTCTAACCTGGATTTTTATAGACCAGACGTGGGCGATATCAGTGAAAGCCATGGGGGAGAGATTCCACCAGGTCATATAGTCAATGGAGGAGAGGTATCATGGAAGGAGGATTAAGCTGTGATTGGAGGGACTTGAACTCAGGTCTTTTCCACCCGGTGTGGAGAGGATAGCGATCCTACCAACTGTGCTATCCACGAGGGCTGGATAGAGGATGGTTGGATTAAGAGATATGTACAAAGGAGGGGCCAATAAGACTTCTTGTAGATGCAAAGAGATATTCCTACAGAAGGAGCTCTAATTTTGACAGCCAGAATGAGTGCAGGAGGCCTTAAAGGTGTTGATCAAACTGAATTCTAAGGGTGTCCTCTCTCTTTGTAGGATAGTAGAGTTTTTATTTAATTTGTACACATACACTAGATTTTTTTTAATTTTATGTTATTTATTACTGTTTTTGAAAATATTAAATTTCCGCGGAAGATTTGCAAAACGGTTTCGTAGTTTAAACAAGTTTGAAGACTGCAGTAGTACACGCGTTTGAGATGGCCGTGGTTCGAACTCACGTGACCGCTCAAGATGGCAATATGTTGTATTCTGTACTGTGCAATCTGCTCTGAATGTATCCGTGGTCGCACAGAAAATATATTTACAGACAGCATAGAAAGGAAAAACAAAGAGAAGTGATGAAAAATGGAGGAAAGAGGAGGAAGAGAGAAAATAAAAAAAAAAAGAGGAGGAAGACAGAAATAGAGAAAACAGACGAGAGAGAGAGAGAAATCCAGGTCTTAAAAAAGTTGAATGAAAAAAGCTAAAGATAAAAAAATAAACCCTAGGAAACAGAGACAGAATTGAAGAGAGAGACAAAGAAAGAACAAAACAAAGGGAAAAAGAGAGAACAGAGGAAAGTGAAAGGAAACTAAGAGAGGAAAGAGCGAGACAGGAGAGAAATGCGACAGAGAGAGAGAGAGGGGGGGAGAATGAAAAGAAAGAAAATGGGTAAAAAGACAAACAGAAAGAGAAAGAGAGGGAGAGTAAAATGAAAATAAGAAGAAGGCAAAAAAAGAATCAAAAGAAGAAAGAAGTAAAGAAGAGAAAAAATGAAAAAAATTACCAGGAAAAGACTGAAATAAAAAAAAAGAAGAAAACTGAATGAAAAGAAACAGAGAAAGACTGAAAGAAGAAAACTGAATGAAAAGAAACGGAGAAAGACTGAAGCAAATAAAGATAGAAAAGGAAGACCAAAGGAAAGAAAGAAAGCCTCAAAGAAAAAAAAAACTGGAGAAAGGCTGAAGTTAAGAAAAAGAAAGGAAAAAGCAGGCTAAATGAAAGAAAAGGGAGAGAGAGAGGCCAAAGGAAAGAAAGAAAGGAAGGAAAATGAGAAAATGAATGGAAGAAAAGGGAGAAAGACTTAAGGAAATAAAGAGAAAGAGAACAAAAATTGAAGGAAAGAAATAAAGAAAAGGAAGAAGGATTGAAAGAAAAAAAAAGAAAGAAAAAGAGGAGAGAGAGAGAGAGAGAGAGTATGGAAGAAAGAAAAGGGAGAAAGAGTGAAATAATGAGGAAGAAAGGAGAGAAAAAATGACTAAGATAAATAATGAAAGAAAGAAAGAAGGATAAAGAGAGAAAAAAACAAAGAGAATGAATTTGTAAGATGTAAAATCTTATAAATTTAAAATAAAAATAATTGTTTTGCTAGAAGTAATGTTAAAAATTGAAGAACGCTAGATTTAGTGATGGGATAGTTTAAGCGTGAGAATTGAGAATAGTAGCAAAGGGGTAAACAAGTAATTCAAATAATACCAGAGAGCAAACAGGGACAGCGGGACTAAGTAAAGGGGTGTCATTTGAGAATGGGCGTGAAGGGGGTTGCTTAAGGAAGAACAATAGGACGTGAAATGGGATTATACGAAGCACCTCCTTTGATCTATGACACCGTTAGAACCAAAACAGGAAGTGAGCGGACGTCCAGTGTTCGCTTCAAAATAAAACTGACGTCAGGCTGACTGATTTTTGATACTTTTATAGAGAAAGGTGTGAAACGAAAATGAGTGTTTGTGGTGGTTACCCGTGGACATGAAAGGGTCATACTGCCTGTGAGAAAAAAATAAGAAAGTTCGAGAAAAGGGTTGGTTTGCACGCTAGGAAAACAGCTTAAGAGAATTGTGTTGGCAAATGGAAAGGAGCGTAAATTTAAACAGAGGGGGAGGATTGGTTGGAGTCCTTGGGGGAGGCGTGCCAAACTTGAAGGGAAGTGTAAAGTTTGGGAACAAAAACAGAGAGGGTGCAAAAAAAGAGGAGAAAGAGTTGACGAGGGGAGTCGAAGTGAGTTTATCAAAAATGTAAGGGTGTGAGAAAAAGGGATGAACGTGTAAGGGGTAGTTAAAGGGAGTTTGTTAAAGAGTGACAAAAGAATGAAAGGAAGAAAGAAGAAAACAGTGAAAAAAAAAATAAAAAGAGAAAGAATAAAAATACAAAAAAAAAAGAAAGAGAAAAATGGAAAAACGATGAGCGGGAGAATGACTGAAAGAAAGCAAAAAGGAGAAAATTGAATGAAAAAGACAAAAAAGAAAGAAAGATTAATGCAAGGAAAGAAAGAAAAGGAAGACCAAAGAAAGAAAGAAAGAAAGAAAGGGAAGAAATACTCAAAGAAACTGGAGAAAGGCTGAAGGAAAGAAAAAAGAAAGGAAAAGAAGACTGAATGAAAGAAAACGGAGTAAGGCCGAAGGAAAGAAAGAAACGAAGGAAAACGAGAAAATGAATAAAAGAAAAGCGAGAGAGATTTAAGGAAATAGAGAGAAAAGGAAAAAAATTGAAGGAAAGAAAGAAAGATAGAAAAGGAAGAAAGACTAAGGAAATAGAGAAAGAAAAAAAAGGGAGAAAGGCTAAAAGAACAAAAGAAAGAAAAGGAAGGAGTGAAAGAAAGAGAGAAAGACTGAAATAATTAGTATTATTATTAGCAATGGCCACAGGCTAATACTAATACTAATTATTTTAGTCTTTCTCCCTTTTCTTTCTTTATTTCCTTTAGTCTTTTAATGAGGAAGAACGACGAGAAAAAAAAAATAAAGAGAATAAAAATTAAAGAAATAAAGTGAAGGAGAAAGACAGGAAAGAAGGAGAAAGTATGAAAAAAAAAGAATAAAAAAAAGAGAAAAAATGAAAACATATGCACAGGAGAAAGGCTGAAAGAAAGAAAAAAAGCAGAAAAAAGAGAAAGATTGAAACAAATAAAGAAAGAAAAAAGAGAGAAGGAGTGAAGCAAATAAAGAAAGAAAAGGAAAAAAGTGAGCAGAAAGAGAGAAAGAAATAGGAAGAGAAAAAAAAAGGGAGAATTGGAAAACGAGAGAGCGGTTTTCTCCTAACGTTTTTAGACCATGCTAAGATTTTTTTTATTTTGAAATGGTGGAAAAACTCCTTTTAACAATCCTCGCAACAATGAAACAAATGACTTGTTCAAAGAGAGTGCAGCGGATGCGCATTTCTTAAAGAAACAATCCCCAAAATGAGAAATTAATCGATCTTCACAAAACATCATTGTTCCCCTAGCGTTCTTCGGAACCCCAAGAACACTTCTGCACGGGCAAACCCACACACACAAGTTAACTGAAACCGCGAGTGAGAAAAAGAAATGTGTGCGCGCACGCGCACACACAACCTACTTAGCGCATCTCGGTTTTATGAAACAATAAAAGCAACGCTAGCCATTAACCTATTGCAAGACGAAGTGAACGCCATTTTGGCCATCAATCTCTCGGCGGTTATTATTAGGGCCGTGAGTGGCAGTCGCTCCCTCCTTTGATACCTGTGTTATTGGCGCTCCACCCCTGTGGGCCCTGGCGTTCGACTACTGCAGTAGGCTTACAATTACTCGGGGTGGCTTCGGGCTCTTTATCTCGAAGCGAAGTACAGCAGCTGTTACAAGCACGCCGGCCCTATCGTCGACGTATAAATTACACCCCTCATTAGCCCGTCTCAAACCCACCCACCCACTCACTTGTTAAGCGCCTAATTACTACTAGCGCCTTCTGCTGCAAACCGGAAACAAATTTAAGAAGATTAAGCAAGTATTGACGTGGATTAGCCATATCTGGATGTGCAGTTCTGTTCGTCAAAGAATCGTCTTTGTTCTTTTAAGTTTTCAGCGTTTGGTACCCGCTCCAAGTGCAGCGTTCCTCCACTGCCACCATCCGATCAACTGCAGTCCAACGGAGTGGAAAATTATTCAACTACAGCGAACTAATGAACGTTTGCTACTGACATTTCTCTTCGGTTTCCTTAAGATTTGCCATCAGATGATTCATTAAAATTCCATATCGGTGGATAATTCTCATCAAATCTTTGCCAATATTTCCAATGATTTCTCCAAAGATGAAAGTCAGCTGTTCTCAACAAATGCAAATCCTAAAATAGCATCAATCAGTAAATTCCAGCTGGTTTTGTTCCCACATCGCATTGGGATTATGACACCATGTCTCTTGTGACCAAGGGACTGGCAAAGATACTGGAAAGTGATGACGTTAACAGGACTATTGCAATGGTGTCTATCGGATGCATGGTTAGTTTCGTGGCCTCCTTTTCTTTGTTATAGCTAGATTAGAACCAATTAAGAAACGCTATGAGCCCCCTTTCTGTATCGGGACCTGGGTGTGTAGCATCCAACGCATCCCCAAAAGTGGTAGTTCTTTTGACGCCTTCCTCGATCAGCACAAATGGAAGTTAATCATCATTCTGACCTGATCAACAGGTACAACTAATCACAAAACACGTAATAAATTTTCTGTTTATACTCCGGCACGACAACCAAGTCAGTAGAGTTTACAATAAATCGTCAATACAAATATTTATCGTATTTAGTAGTCACGGGCTTGAACCCCGGTCCACTCAAGGAACGCGTGCTATGCACTCTCGCTCCTGACCACTGGGCTACGTCAGGCCACGTACAATAGCTGATTAAAATATTCTTGTTGAGAGTTGTTGTCAAGGCCCTTCATGATCAGAGTTGTTGTTGTTGTGGACCATCAGCGTCTAAGGCCATGTTGCTCCGTCTGTAAATTGCGTGTGTTCTCAGATTCATTCTGCTTGCTGGACAAAGAACTCAAGTTTCCGGGGAAAAACCATGCTATTCTCGCCCGGGACCGATTAACTCAGCCACGTTGTGAAAATGGACCATAAAAATTCCTCACATCATCGACGGGACTCAAACTCAGGTCTTTTCCACCCTGTGTGGAGAGGACGGCGATGCTATCAATCTACGAGGACCTAGGTCAGAGGTCCTCGTAGCATTAGTTATTTTTTCAATGAATACAATCGTTAACAGTATTAAGCAGTCACGCGACCTCGAACCACGGTCCACTCAAAGCGCATGTGCTGAACACCGGCGGACTAAATTTTACTGTGTATAATACCGAATAACCACACGGTCAGAGGAATTCACAAGATTGAGAGAGAGTATAAGAAACAGCACCGTATTTGGCAGCCACCATATTCACCTTCCCACTCGGTTAACTGTTGTTGTTGTAATAGGCTTTTAGGAGCATTAGCCACTAAGGCCATGTTGCTCCCTGTATATTGTCTTTAAATTATGTGTTCTTAGGTCCATTTTCTGTTTTCTGAACCATCACTGACTCTTTTTTAGATTACGTTTCGGAACAACCTGCAAGAATCCGTCTTCAGGTAAAAGAAGGAGGAAAGAATTGAAAACTTTTAAGCAGCAAGCAACATCAATTCAGGAAAGCAAACTGTTATCACACACACACACACACACACACACACTTTATCTTTGTGGCGCCTCCGTAGCCAGGTGGGAAGGAGCAGCAGTGCGTAGCACATGTTTCTTGATTAGACCGGGGTTCGAGCCCGTCACCACCAAATACGGAGGATGCGGAAAGGTCAGGAAATGACCACCGCATATCCCGGAGCAATATGGCCTTAGTTGCTAATGCTCCTAAAAACCAAATAACAACAAACAACAACAACAACTTTATCTTTGTGTAATTAATTTAAGATAAAATACTTTTTAATCTTAAATGTTAATTGTAATGTGGCTTCAGGGGTTCCCCCAATTGCTTCAGGCAATGTGTTGAATACAAACTCTGTAAAGGTGTGGGTTATGTGAAAGATCATAGGGGGAGAGAGGGGTCCCTATGTTGGAGTTCATTTTTGGAGACTCTGTCCTACACTGACAGGGATCAAGCCCTAATCTCCAATGTCCATATCCCACACTAACCAGGGATCGAGCCCTGGTCTCCATTGTCCATATCCCACACCTAATAGTGTGAAATACGGCAGCTAGGTACCAACGGCACGGTGTCTGCTTGGATGGGCATGGAGCCATAAATGGTCCTCCTGCCCAGCAATCTATAGGGAGGGAGGAGAGACAATTTTTGACATTTGTATTAGGGTTACCCGTAATTGATTACATAAACCCGTATTTGTGTCTGTAAATTGCGTGTGTTCTCTGGTCGATTTGCCTGTTTTGCTGGACGAAAACAAAACCCAGTTTCTGGGGAAGAAACCTTGCTATCTACACCTAAGACCGACTAACTCAGCCACGGAGTGAAAAAAAACCCACTAAAGTTCCTCGCGTCATCGACGGGATTCGAACCCGGGCATTTTCTACCCGGTGTGGAGAGCACGGTGACAATACCACTGTGCTACTGCGCAGATGGGGTTAATGAGATACAAACCACTGGCTTCCTTGCGTAGAGTCAACTTGATTTAAGCATTCACAAAACAGTCCGGTTGGAAAATTTTTCACCTGTGGCTGCAGCAACCTCAAGAAACAGTTGATGACTGAACGTCGTAGGGTTCCGTCTTCTGTTAGAGCCAGATAGCGTCTGTTCTGGTTGATGCAATCTTCGGGCGACCTTGGCCAGTTCTTCTTGTAATGGTTACTGTCTCTTGAAACTGCTTCCATTGTTCCGAGAAGACAGTGCGTGACCATCCTTGGACTCAGGAGAAGTCCCCCACGGATTGGAGATGTACAAATGTATACCCAATTCACAAAGAGGATCAAAGGGTGACACGACTAATTACAGACCTGTTAGTTTAACTGTTAGAAGGAAGGGATGTGGGAAATGTTTTTTTTTTTTTTTTTCTTTGGTAATGCTACATAAGCTTGCTTTGTTGCATCACATACCCCTACTGATACTACTACTTGCCATCCTGAATACTGGAGATGTGGCTGTCCCACTGAACAAACCAAAAAACGGGAATGAAGTCATGTCGTCGCAACCCGTGTTTTTTACAGGCATGAATAATTTGCATAATGTGCTGCTCTGTAAGGGGTAGATCAATTTCTATTGGATACTCAGAATTTGCATGATAGGATCCCTGTTATATCAAATATTCGCTTTTGTTGACACTTCACAATAAAATATTCATGAAAAACATTTTTCTTTTCTGTTCATTTTGTTCTGTTAATTTTGTCAAGCAGTGCAGTATAAATCCATCACGAATTCAACAAAGCAGCCGAAAATCCCTTAGAGACAGAGAGAAAAAAAAAAAAAAAAAATATATATATATATATATATACAAACCACGTATAAAAGAAAAAAGTTGATTCTATTTCGTAAACTTTGAACTTTTTCATTTATTGTAGTTTTTGAGGTGTTTCGTTTTTAATAAAGTAAAAAAAAAAAAAAATTCTGAAGAATGGACTTATAGATTTGGCCACGAGACGGCTCTTGTGGCTTGTTCCCTTATTACATGTTCAAACTTTGCGGCTGTACCTGCTGGGATTTCATCCTCCTTCTAAGAAGCAGCCAGCTAAGGGTTCAGCAAAGTCGGAATGTTATTAAAGAGATGTCTTCTCTCACAGATCTGTGGGATATGCGAGGTGGCTGACCACATAATGGAAGGCAGTTTTGTATTTGCGAGGAATGCCAGGCTCAGGAGATTGGCAGGAGGTCTTGCTACATTAATAGCTTTCCTGGACACTGATACCTTCTGCACGTGCTACCACTCGTCCCTGATGTTTATATGTTTGTCTGATTAGGTCTTCCATGAGTTACCTCTTGCTTTTTTCTATTTTATCGAAGTAACATTGCAGTATTTTCCCCGTCTTGCATGAATGAATATTAATGCGAATTCATTTTCCGAATTGCTGCAGTCCGAACCGAATCACTTTCTCTTCAGAAGAATTTAGAAAACAAACGAAAACACTTTGCATACTCGATTTGCATAATGCCACTATAAGTCTTTTATTTCGCAACGTTTTAAAGTTCAGAAAACTGTAAAAATTTCGTTTTTGTATTTAGAATTTCTCGTATTTTTTCCCTCTTTAATATCTGATTAATTTTATTTAAAAATTTCCAAATTAAATAAATAAATATTTAGTTCTGATAACGTAAGGTAGATGGCAGAAAACCATTGGAGTACGCATGCGTGTAAATGTTTGCTTTCACTGAAGTCCATAACTATGAATAGGAAACGGAAATAAGCAAACACACATGAGTAAAATTTGCCCAAGAACTCAAAAGACTATGAATGTGTATAACGACGCATAAATAAATAGTTCCTAATTGAAAATTCTCTTTAAATTCCTGTTTTTCATTTCTTAATTGTGGTTATTTCTTAAACACTCATTTCTGTATCAATAACATAATTTAAGAGAAATATTATTCTGAGGCAGAACACCGAACGTGGTATTTATTCTGTTTACATTAACTACTACGTTAATCGTAAATTAGACGTTGTGTAAGTCATTTATTTCGCAAGAGTTTAAACTTCAGAAAACAGTAAACATTTCGTTTTTTTGTATTTGACATTTTTTCACATTTTCCCCCTTTAATATCTCATTAATTTTATTTAAAAAAATATCCAAAATTAAATAAATAAATATCTAGTTCTGATAACGTAAGGTAGATGGCAGAAAACCATTGCAGTACGCATGCGTCTAAATGTTTGCATTCACCAATATCCAAAACTATGAATAGGAAACGGAAATACGCAAACACGCATGAGCAAAATTTACACAAGAAATCAAAAGACAATGAATGTGTATTACGACGCATAAATAAATAGTACCTAATTCAAAATTCTCTTTAAATTCAGTTTTATTTCTTAATGACTGTTATTTACTAAACACTCATTTCTCTTTCAATAACTTAATTTAAGAGGAATATTACACTGTGACATATTACCGAAGGTGGTATTTATTCAGTTTGTATTTAATTACTACGTTTACTGTATATTGTACGTTGTCTAAGTCTTTTAGACGCAAGGTTTTAAAGTTCAGATAGCTGTAAAAATTTTGGGGGTTTCCATTTCTCATATTTTCCCCTTTAATATCTAATTAATTTTATTTAAAAGTTCTCAATTAAATAAATAACTACTTAGTTCGGATAACATAAGGCAGATGTCAGAAAACCATTGGAGTACACATGCGTGTAAATGTTTGCATTCACTCTCCACAACTATGAATAGGAAACGGAAATAAACAAACACGCATGAGTAAAATTTACACAAGAAATCAAAAAATTAAACCGAGACACTAACTTAGTAAACTATGAATGTGTCCTACTACGCGTAAATAAATAATCCCTACTTGAAAATTCTCTGTTTAATTTCTAAATGACTGTTATTTATTAAACACTCACTTCTCTTTCAATAACTTAATTTGAAAGGAATATTACGCTGAGACAGATTACCGAAGTGGTATTTATTCAGCAATGGAGTACGCATGCGTGTAAATTGCACCAATTCACAAGTATGAATAGGAAACGGAAATAAAGAAACACGCATGAGTAAAATGTACACAAGAAATCAAAAGACACTAACTTAGTAAACTATGAATGTGTCCTACTACGCGTAAATAAATAATCCCTACTTGAAAATTCTCGGTTTAATTTCTAAATGATTGTTATTTATTAAACACTCACTTCTCTTTCAATAACTTAATTTAAGAGAAATATTACGCTGAGACAGATTACCGAAAGTGGTATTTATTCAGCAGTGGAGCACGCATGCGTGTAAATTGCACCAATTCACAAGTATGAATAGGAAACGGAAATAAAGAAACACGCATGAGTAAAATGTACACAAGAAATCAAAAGACACTGACTTAGTAAACTATGAATGTGTCCTACTACGCATAAATAAATAGTCCCTACTTGAAAATTCTCTTTAAATTCCCAGTTTCATTTCGAAATGACAGTTATTTATTAAACACTCATTTCTCTTTCAATAACTTAATTTAAGAGAAATATTACGCTGAGACAGATTACCGAACGTGGTATTTATTCAGTTTGCATTTAACTACTACGTTAACTGTAAATTGTACGTTGTAGCCTTACAGCTGACACAACATATCATTAAAAGGTCTAATGGGTGACATATTTCCATGGTTACAGTTAATTCTCACAATATTAACCTTACATTAAACATCGCAACATGTTAGACAATCTAATTGTAAACACACATTATCTGGAAAGATATCCAGCTTTGGCATTAAGCCTAACATACACATCACGTGATGCAATTAGGCTCGAAACCGTGGTAAATCCTACACGGGAAATGTATACATTGCATCAACGAATGCAGAAAGGGTTGGAAAATTGAATGCTGTGGTTTGATGAACAGTAGACTTAAGCCCTTACCATGACAAAAGATACAGGCTTTTGAGGTTGGTGATTATCAATTTAAATTTTCCCTTCTCAGTCTCCCCCTCCTTTTACTATCCAGTAAAACTAGGGGAAGGTATTACGATAGTGGGGTTGACTAAACGAGAACATATTTTGCGTCTTTTCTGGAAAGTCATTTACTTTGACGTCTCCAAGTTGCGAAGGAAGTTTTCTAAGAACGAAAAACCCATGTTTGCAATAAAGTACTCAGACCAAGAGATCCAACCCAGCAAAAGGTGTTCCTGCAGGTTTTACCATAAAGCGGGGCCCGTAATGTATGTGTACCTCGCTCGTGACACACCATCAAACACTAGATGGGGACATCAGTACACGGATGGACCAAAAATCAATCGTTACGGGGTTTGCTATCGTGCGCGTCCACACACATACAGCAATATCGTAGAATCGATATGAAGCACGCGCCTACACACACATACACCGAGTCGAGCACCGCCTCCCGTTGGATTCGGAAAACGCACCGCGTTGCTTGCTGATAAGCTGACATACGGTGCGTGACGGGTCTGGGACTAGTAACCTTCCACCCACCCCACTCCATCCTAGTTTAATGGACTTTCAGAGAACGCTGTGTTGTGCTTCACGAGCGAAGGAAACTTCCCCAGTCCGATCAGCGGATGTCACAGTTTATTTATTTTTTTTTTTTTCAGAAGTCTTACGGTCACTTCTGCAGTTGTAATTAGTATGTACACGAGGGCACAAAAATTTCTTTGCAGTGAGTGCGAGAAGGTGGCATCATCTCCACTTGACCCTGCCTCCGTATAATTTACGGAGATCAGATGTGCCATCTCTCCGTCACCACGAGTTCGCGTAATTTCCGAAATTTGCATCTGAAGCAGAGTGGAGAATAAAATAGAAGAATCACGCTGTATGTTAAGTAAGGGAGAACGTAGGCATCCATCTCTCCATAATCTATGGACGCTGAAGGCGGTGGGTAGTCAGTTAATCTGCCACTTCAGATGCATCCGACTGCGCGTGTGCTACTACTCATTATGGACCACACGAGTCTGTGCTAGACTCAAAGGAGTGTTGAAGATTTGTCATTTTTTTTTTTTTTTACGCTCCCTAGGAGCTGCGAGGAAGAGGTAGATAATGGTGTGCCTCTTCTATGAATCAATGTAGTGGCATAATTGGTTTAGTGAATTGCCACCAGTTGGCCATTAGTTCTACCTTCTGGCATCCTATAATAGCGCAGATACTGCTGCCATCTGTGAAGTACAACACGGTTAAAACATGTGGCGTGTAGGAGCTAACTGAATAATACGAGCTTACTAATTAAAGAAATATTTATCGACTGTCCTCTCCCAAATTTGTTAGCTAAGCAACGGATTGCCGATTTCGAAATATGTACTCAAACGTTTCGTGATATTTCTTTACTACTTCTTCAGTGACAGCTGTCTTTGCAAAGGTCAATTAGGTCACCAGATCAAGACCTAAGTGACTTTTTGTGAAGGTGACATTGCAAAGGCAGCCGTCATTGAAGAAGTAGTAAGAAAATATCACGAAACGTTTGACTCCATTATGTACATATTTCCAAATCAGCAATAAATATAATAATAACAACGTAGTTGGTATATTTATGTTTATATTTCAAGCCCACATATTTCAATATTTGAAACGCACATCGTGGGCACACCTCACTGAGGAATGAGCTTGGGCATTATCGTGAAGCATCTGCTCACCTTTTGATAGAATTCCCTATCTGTTTTCTTTCATAGCAACATGTAGCTTTATGAGGAGGTTTGGAATAATACTTCACCATCACAATACAGCCCCTTTGAAACTGACAGACACCTTGCAAGCACCTTTTCCTCTTTGAAGGATAGTGACTCTGCATGCTTCCATTGTTTTTTCACATTTGTTTAGTTCGGGATCATAGTGATGGATCCAAGTTTCATCCATGGTGACTAACTGTGAAAACACTCCTCTTGCTTTTCATGGCATATCGACATTTCATGTGCACATTGTGCCCTTTCCTTCTTCTCGTAAGGGGTCAGAAGTCTGGGAGCCATCTGGCAGACACTTTTCTTATATGCAACTGCTGATGGATGATGTTCTCCAAAAACCCTACACTAATTTGAAGCTCTGCAGCTATTTTTTTGACGCTAATACAGCGATCTTTCAGGATTAATGACTCAGTTTTTACAATAGTTACAGCAGCTGGTGGACGCCCTGGATTATTTCATCATTCACTGAAGTTCTACATTCAATTGTTTACACAAATGTTCAACAACTGTAACCTGGACTGTGTTCTCCACAAGCAGCGCCCATTTCTTAGTGGATTATTTTGGATGTTTTCCATTGCACAAAGAGGAACCGAATCACTGATCTCAATTCCACTATTATCCATTGTGAAACTTCACTTTTAAAGAGCTATTTTTCTGATCGTACCATTTCTGTCAAATCTGGACTGGAGGAGGTCTCTCGCAGAGTTACAAGAGGATGTCCACAGGGGTCAATACTTGGTCCCTTGTGTTGGAATCTGGTTTTTGATTCCTGGTTGGTTAAGAGTTTTCCAGCTATTCATATGATCGCATACGCTGACGATCTTACAATATTAATCCAGGGTAATTCTAGGAAAAGCCTTGAAGAATCAGCAAATGCTGTGCTGTTAGAACTCTCCAACTGGTCTTCAACACATAAATTGCAGGTTTCAATTGCAAAAACGTCTCAGATGTTGCTTAAGGGAAAGCTTGACCATGGAAGACCTCCAGTTATTAAATATAGGGAACAAACCATTAAGTACCTATCGAAGACCAAATACCTAGGCATTTATATTGATGATGCTCTCAGTTTCCTACCACATGTTCAGTATGTGAAAGAAAAGGCTAAATTGTTCCTGAGCCGAATTAAACAGATAACAAGACAAGACTGGGGTCTTAGAGGTCAAACCTTACGACTTCACTATAATTGTGTGTTTTTGTCGATAATTTCTTATGGAGCTGGTGCATGGGGCTTTAGAGCTAATAAAGTTGCTGTAGTAAAGCAACTGTTACAAGCACAGAGGGCTGCCCTCCTAACCATGTCAAGAGCTTGTCGAACTACCTCCACGATGGCTCTTCAGGTTTTGCTTGGGAAACTACCTGTCCATTTTGAAGTTCAGTACCGCTACCTTAAGTATCACCTTTTGAAGAAAATACCATTGACCTATGATAACATCCAATTAGATCTAAGTGCTCCCATTAAGACTGAGAAGACAAGATTAAGGCAAATTTTTATTGCAAAATGGCAGCAGGAGTGGTCTTCATATGATATTGGTGCAGTCACAAGGGACTTTCTGCCTGTAGCAAGGGAAATTAAAAAGGAGGAGTTAAAGTGGTTTTCGCCGGGCTTATATGGTATGTTTATATTAACTGGCCACGGAAGTATAAATACTAAACTTCACAAACTGGGACTTTCACCAACAACATCTTGTTTGTGTGGCCAGGAAGAAACTGTTAACCATATTCTTCATCAATGTCATTATTATAACGATCTTCGACGTGACCTACTTAGTGTAGTTCCTAACTTGGACTCCAGCAACAATAAAATTCTGGTTGAGTCCCAGACAGCTTTTAATGCTATGAATGTGTTTGCTTCTCGTGCATTTAAAAGAAGAACCGAAATTAGGTCCTAGTTTTACTGTTCCTGCGATTTCTTGGATCCTTTATTGGATTAGGAAAGAAATATCTCTCATTTTTGATTGGATTCTATATCTGCAACTGATTAGTATCATTAAGTGCTACACTATACTTTCCTGGATTTTATAATAGACTTGTTCTTGATGTGGAACTGTTTTCAGCAGAATAGGTATTTATTGTATAAGGAATTTTGCTCTACTCATCGAGATATTATTTGGCCTTTAGCGTTTCATTGTTTTTGGAATTAATATTTCTTTGTGAGTGACATGTGACCACTGTGACTTTTCATATTACAGACTTTTCCTAGTAACTCTGTTATCAACTATCTTGGATGATTATCTTAGACTTTTTGGGCTCTCTTAGAGCTTGTATTTAGGCAAGAACTTTTTAAAACATAATTTTGAACCCTGCCTAATGTGATCTCATCTAGGATTTGGACATGTATATTACTTTTGCGTTAACCCTGAAACATTTTATTTATTGGGCCAGGTTATGGCATTACCCTGGCATTACATTGGACGAATCTGTACATAGTGTATATTCTGCTGTGTTCCTGAAGAAGAGGATATTGTACATATTGCACATAGTGTCTTTCTGTGGAGCTTTTCAGAATTCGTGGATTTGCTTTCACTGTGTTTTTTGTTAGAAGATCAATTATTTCTTCAACAACTGAAGACGTTCTGCCTACAAGGGGTTAGGCAAACTGTAAATTAAGATGTTTTGCTGATCCTAGTTCCTAGGATGGGATTTACCATGAGATAGGTCTCCATGGTTAGAGAAGTTAGTCCACTTCTCCCTACTTTATTCTTGCTTAACTTCTTCTCACTTCTAACTATTGGAGAGTCCCTCTGTTGATTCTCCTCTATTCTATCTATTTACCTCCCCAGATCCCAAACTTCTCCCTCTGTATTCCTCTTTTTCCACTTCATTCTCTTTTTCGGGCACTCTCAGGTGTTATGCCCTGGGCTTGCCCAGCAGGAGATAATTGATCCTGGCCGCCTCCACGTGGCGGGGATGGGGGGTGAGACGTAGTGACCAGGTGTTACTGCTTCTTACCTGCTAAGAGCCAGGTACCGGCCGATAACATAACAACAGAACACATCATAACACTTACACGTCCAACACACTACATACAATTGGCCGGTCTTGGCATAAGCTTCAACACAAGAAGTACAATAGCGGCTTATGGGGGAAACCCTGGGATCCGCCACAACAACACATGAATATCCCCTGAATATCCCCTGTGAAACTTCACTTCATTCAGCTCTGCAAAGACAAAAAATGAATTGTCAAATCGAAACCAAAATGTGTGGTTGCTATAGAGATTTCAAGGTATCAAACCAAAAAAAAAATTTCATCTTTCTATTACAGATACTTTGGATGAATACAAATCTTTTTCTTTTTTTTTTTAATCCCCCTCGTAGTGGGACCAGATCTGAACTGTACAGGGGGGTTTTAAAGTACAAAGCTTGTGCAATAGAAAGGGAAGTACCAGATGGAGTTTACCCGGGAATAATTTGCAGCAAGAGGAGAGAGAGAGAGGGTGGCAGGATCTCAGCAAACGCAGGCATTGTCGGCTGTTCGAGACTCGCCGTAGTGAAGGTGTGGCGAAATGGTCCGAAATGGGGCACACAGCCACTCAACGTACCGGGGCAGGGAGACCACCACTGGTTGACAGTCAAGGGGGCCAGCGGTTGGCAAGTGACGTAATGGTATAATGTACCAATTATGTCAATTTGAGATAAAAATCACAGAGATCCACGGGTGGTATGGACAGAGAGAACCTTTGGATCCTCTTCACTGATGATTATGATATTAGGGTTGGTTGGTCGGTTGATTGGAGATTTTTTTGGCGCATCAATATCTATGGCCATAGTGCGCCATGACATTAGGGTCACCTGTAAATGATTACATCTACCCACATATTTATTTTATCTGTAAATTGTGTGTTCTCTGGTCGATTTGCCTATTTTTCTGGACGAAAAAACATCAGTTTCTGGGGGGGGGAACCTTGCTATCTACGCCTGAGACCGACTAACTCAGCCACGGAGTAAAAACAGCCCGTTAAAGTTCCTCGCGTCATCGACGAGATTCGAACCCGGGCCTTTCCACCCGGTGTGGGACCCCTTCACTGATAGAAGAATTTTCAGGTATTTTAACAACTTTGTGCTACAAGTATTTAAGAGAAGAATGATTTTATGTGCTGGATGGTAGAAGCTCGCCTTCCAGTGGCAGGGATGGAAGAATATTCCTTGAGGCGGGGCCAAGTGGCATTCATCCTTCTCTAGTTTGAGCTGTTTGTTTAGCGTTTGATAATTTATTTATTAAATTTTATAAGTTTTACATTGAGTGGGTTTATTGAGGCACTTTAAATGGAATGGTTGGCATGTGACAGAAGTTGGTACAGTTAATGGCAGACTACAACCAGGGCTCACAGAGAAACATTCCGAGTATACCATTCAGCGGATGCTCTTGCGGCAGGCCTACGGAGTAGGCGACCTGTTCACGTGTCCGTGTTGACCGATCTTCATCGACACCTCCACCGGCATTGGGCACGAAAGCACAGTTCCTGGACATTGGACGACTAGAAAGAGTCGCGTGATCTAACGAATCAAGGTTCCAACTCCATCATGCCGATGGACGGGTGTGTATGCAAGCAGGTGAACAGCTGCAACCAGACTGCACGGTTGGACGAAAAGAGGCCGGCAACGGTGATTTCATGGTTTGGGGGATGTTTTCATTGACATTATTGTGTCCCTTCATCCCCGTTAAACACACCCTCATCGCCAGATCCTACCTCGGCATTGTTTCCAAAAATGTTTTGCCCTACATCGTTACCGTGTATCCAGATGACACTGGACTCTTTCAACAAGACAACGCGGCAAAAGGCCCGCATCAAAGCCCCGAATCAAAAGGCCCGCATCGTGCAGGAATGGTTCGAGATCGTGTCCAAGGACCTCGTGTGCTTCCCTGGTCGCCAAATTCCCCCGACATAAATCCCATCGAACATTTGTGGGATGCGGTGAGATGCAACATTCGCCAGTCCCAGTCAATGCTTCGCGCCGTTGTCAAACTCCAGGACGCTCTATCGCGCGTGTCCTGCAGTCGATTTGCTGTTTTTCTGGAAGAAAAATCCTAAGTTTCCGGGAGAAAAAACAATGCTACACTCGCTTGAGATCAACTAACTCAACCAAGTTGTGAAAAAGATGCATAAATGTTCCTCGGTCCATAAAAATTGATGGGACTGGAAGTCAGGTCTCTAAATGGTCATTACAAGCTTTGTTGATCCCTATAGAAACGTTGCGATAAATCTGAAACAGCGCGTTTGATCCTTTTCAAAGTTATTTAGAACACTCTTCTGGACCTTTGGAACGAATATTATGGCAATACGTTAACCCATCTCCCTTGTGCGTATATTCTCCCGCACATCCACAACAAAAACACAAAAGAATTGCTAAACAAATCTAAATTAACGGCTACCAACACTACCCATCACGTGGTGTGATTTCGGTAAAATCTTCTTCAGTACAGCATACACTCGGTGATCACTGAATTACGACCAACTAGCTAATATCTTGTTGGTCCACCGATTTCACAGATAGCTTTAAATACACTTCAAATACACTTTAAACCCTAGGCATTGACTCCACTAAATGTCTGAAGGCGTCTGTAGGAATCTGCAACCATGTTTCCAGCAAGGCTTTCACAGCTTCAGCATAGATGACGCTTGAGTGTCTATACGCCTCAATCCCGTTCCAAAACATCCTATGGGTGTTCAAATGGATCGAGGTCAGGCAAACCTGCAGGACAAGCAAGATGGTGATATCTTCACTGTATTCCTGGAACCGCTTGTGCACACTGCGGGCCCGATGACACGGCGCATTATCGCGTTGGAAGATTCCATTTCTGTCCAGGAAAAAAGTGCAACATGGCAGGGTGCATATGGTCCCCTAAGAGCTGCCAGTAGACCTTACCAGTGAAAGGTTGGTCTGTACGCACCAGGAGGGTTCCAGTTCTTGCCAGCAAAATACGCCCCATATTAAGCAACCACCAACACCTGTCTGAGTGAGATAGTGGGCACCATGCACGATGGGTCCATGGACGCGTTGTTAAGCCCAACACAAAGGCGTTCGTCGCCGTATTGCACCAGGGGTATTTGGACTCATCCGACCAGCACACTCGTTCCAGTCCTCCACTAGGGCCTAACTTTAATTTGAGTAATGCCCTCCTTAGCTCCAGGCTGTTTAGGGGCGAAACCTGATGGTTTAAGTAAGCGGATAATTAATAATAATATTAATAATAAAAGATGGGACAAATGCCTGGACAAGTTGAGAATTCGTTTATTGAAGTACATGTGATTGGTAAAACAATAATTCTCTCTTTGATTTGACAAACCTTGTAAATTACTCTCTATGTCAGCCAATGGCTGATAACATATCGAGCCTGTTACATAAGTAGCTCCCTATTAATTTATCAGCATTGATTAATTAATAGTGGACTACTTACAAACATCATGGGTGAAGATATCCTAGCTAAAAAAAAATTTAACGTTTAAAAGGCATTTACAATACTTTTTCATCAGTGACCAACATGAATACAGAGAAAAATCATTTACTTCATTAGGCATCCAACCTAAAAGAAAGTAGATTCCCCTGATGAAACTACCCCAGTAGGTCCACTCGTTCTCGTATTCCTGGACTCAATTCTGTACATCTCTGGACTTGTAACATGTACATTAATAAATTGGCCACTTAGTGTATAGACCAGCGCCCTGTAGTTTCGATTATAGATCACAGTGGTGAACCAAGCTTTCATCATTAGTCACGATACTGAATAAGATGTTATCAACGTCTGCAGCATGTTACCATAGACTTCTTCCAGAGACGAATTCTGAACAGCGCAGTGTGGATTATTCTTTCTAGAAAAGTCGAAAATATGTCGGATTCTTACACTGAAAGGATAGAATTCATGGGATTCTGGCTCCTGGGCAACGCGACGCTGGTGGACTAACCCACCGCTTGGCAGGTATATAGGTGCGCTGCATTACTGCATTCAGGTAGACGGTAATTCGATGTCAGTATGGATAAACGTCGTGAATTAAGTGAATTTGACAGAGGGATGATAGTGGGTGCCCGAGGCATGGGTCACTCTATCGCGCAGATGGCGCAGAAATTGCACTGTCCCCGTTCTACAGTATGAACAGTGTATCGGGAATGCGCCATTCCCAGAATAACATCTCATCGTGGACATCGCTATGAGCAAGAAAAGTGGTGGATGAACGTGGCACAAATCACGGCCTTCAACGATGAACGTGCCAGAAATGTCTCCACCAAGACCATCAAGCGATCATTAGCCGCAATAGGTTATGGGACCCACCAGCGTCCCGTTGCTAACACCACGACAGGACTCTACGCCTCAACTGGGCGAAAGAACATCGGCAGTGGACCTTGGATGATTGGAGATGGGTCTCCTAGTCCGATGAGTCCCGTTTCCAGTTATTTCGAGAGGATGGGAGGGTGCATAACTGGCGGAAACTGCATGAAGCTATGTAACCGTCATGTCAACAAAGAACTGTTCAGGCAGGTGAACGGTCAGGAATGGTCAGGAGCGTGTTCAACTGGCACATGTTGGGACCTCTAGTACGTCTAGACGCATCTCCGAACGGTCCAGGTTACGTATCCATCCTTGCAGACCATCTGCATCCCTTCATGGTCATCGTGCACTCACAGGGCAATGGATTCTTCCGGCAGGACAATGCTCCTCCCATACAGAGCCGTGGTGATTAGAACATTATTTGAAGAGCATTCCGCAGATTTTACCACCATGGAATGGCCTCCCAGTTCACCGGAAATGAACCTTGTGGAGCATCTTGGGATGCTATGGAAAGGTCCGTTCGAGCTTTAGATCCTCCACCCAAGAATGCGATGGAATTCTGGACAGTGGTGCAACAAGCATGGTTGTAAATACCTGTGGAATGCTTTCGTGAGCTAGTGGACTCAATACCTCGCCGTGTGACTCTCCTAATCCGGGCGAAAAGTGGGCCTACCCGTTACTAGGTAGGTGTCCCACGATTTCTGTCCACTCAGTGTATAGGGGCGTTATAAGAATTACTAAAAAGGCTACATTACAGAAGTCGATAAATGATGCTCGAAAATATGGTCACATGAACGCCTGAACAGGCCTGATAGCGATGAACCATCTTCAATATAACAGCGTCCATAAGAAATTCTTTGGCAATAAATCCCATTCTTTCATAGTGCAAATCTTAGCCCACCAAGTGACCGAGGAGTTGAGGCTGTCAATGTGCAATGCGACGTGCAAGAGCGTCCCACACATCTTCGATCGGATTAAGTGTGGTAATCGTACTGGCCACGGGAGTCGTTGGATATATTCAGTTTTAAGTTTATTCCTCCACCACTTGAGCTCTATGTGCAGTGGCGTTGTCCTGCATGAAAAGAAAATCTGGGCCACTGTATCCCTAAAAATTTGCACATAGGATTCTAGGATCTGTTCTCGGTATCTCTGCACAGATCCTTCTTAACACAGTCCGGTTGGTATCAAACACATGAAGAGGGATGCAGCAGTTGATCATTATTCCGCCCCACACGAGAACACAGCCTCCATCATCAATGGAGACTGTTGAAAGTTGTCTCCAGATCATAAATGGAGGCTGTTGTCTCCAGAAGAAACAAAATCTAGAACCTGCTTGTAGGATAAAACAGGACTCATCACAGAATACAAGTAACATTCTTTATTCTGTAAAGTTAACTAATTTTTCACAAAATTGAAAATGCCTATCATTGTGATTACAATGGCACATCAACAGGTGGTGACACCACACAGAATAAAATTTTACTTGTGAATTTAATCTCTTTAGCACTCTTTTACTCGAAGTTATTATCATTTTCATGTGTTCTCATTTAAAAATGATTGCCCTGTAGAAACAATTTTCTGACAAAAAGAAAAGTTCCTTTATTCTGTAATCATCTAAATAGGAGTCAAATCCTAAGGAAATAGGATCAAAAAGGGACAACGAAGAAATTACCCTTAAAACTATGGATTCTAGGGGATGTGATCGAAGTAAGACCTCTTTGGGTTTGTTTTCTTTACGACCCTAGAGCACATGTTCGCAATGTGTCATTGCCAAGTGCAGGGGACAGCTACGAAAGAACCACAGAAGAGGCTAACTTCATCCAGCAAGAGTTGTAAGGTCGTTCCACGATCTGATGACATCATAATGAGTGTGTTTACGGCTAATGCCACCGATGTCCACTTACCACAGAGCTAACAATCGATAGCCAACACGCGGAAGACATTTTGCTTCGATTTTTGCTTATAGGTGACGAGGGAAAGATTCATTTATCACAGCTGCTGCAAGTGAATATATCCTGGAACCCAGCCACTACTCGTGACCCAAACATTTTATATATAAAAAAAGAAAAAAGTACAATAAGAAATTATTAACTGCCAAGAGTTCTTCTCTTTTAATAGATAGATGATCTTCTAGAGGAATTCAGAGCGCCATTAAACCACTCTTGAAATCAATGGAGAAATAAGATTTTATAAAAGATATAATTTATAACCGCTTGAACCTAAAGAACAATCTTTAGCATTGCATCTTATAGTTGGGGAACGTCAACCCACAAATAAATTATACACTTGGTGGGTTGAATTAAAAACAGTGGAGGAGGAGGAAAGGGATCTGGGAGTTACAATACAACCAGATATGAAGTTTTCTGAACAGTGTAAACAGGCAGCCAGGAAGTCCATGATGTCCTATCCATGATTAATCGAACGCTATCTGTAGATATAGGGAGGTCATAATCCCACTGTAAAAGACAATTGTAAGACCACATTTGGAATATTGCATACAAGTATGAAGACTTGGATAGAAAAAAAGACATTCAGCTTCTTGAAAATGTCCAAAGATTGGCAACTGGAAGTGAGATTGAAAGAAGGATGATCGTATGAGGAAAGACTGTACCTGTGGGCTGTAGAGCTTGGCAACCAGACACCTCAGATGGAATTGTAAAATGAATGAAGGTGGAATTCTCACTGTTATAAAGAGTTCCAGAACAAGGGATCATAAATTCAAATGACAGAGCTTTGGGTTTATATTAGATTGTGGGAAGTTTTCTTTTAGCGTATAATATTAAATATTCGCATTCGGCAACACTGTTTACAATAAAATATTGATGAAAATAGTTTTGTTCTGTTAATTTTGTCCAGCAGCGTACTCAATGTAAGGAATTCTTTGCTATTTTTCTTCACATCTTTAGCCAGATGCTTCTCGTAATCTGGCTTAGCTTGCCTAACCTGCTTTGTGACTTGATTGCAGACTAATTTATATCTAATGCGCTTTCCATGCATCTTTCTTCTTTGCCACTAATCTCATCAGTCCATCTGACATCCATTTAAGTCCAAACCTTGAACGCTATTTCTTAGTTGGTATAAAGAATAAAGTACTTTATACGTTTACTTTCCTGAATGCTTCCTATTTACTCGTCGAATATCTAATCTCATTGTGGTCTCCTTTGAGAAAGCAAAATCCTTTTCCTGGACCCTTGCAAGCAGTTATATTTTTAAGTAAATCAGACATCAATACACTGTGACCACCGCCAACCAATGGTTCTTTTATCAGCAGATTCTTAACGCTTGAAGAGTCTCTGCTGATAACAAAATCAAGGTCTTTCTCTCATTGGCTAACACTGCTGTCGAAAACAGACATCCAATAAATCCAGTAAAGTTCTGCTTCTGGGACCAACCCAAAAGTTCCAGATTCATTATCCCATTTTGGTTCATTATACTTATCAGAGTCATTTGGTCTAAAACACACCCTGATCTAACCTTGTTTGACCTCATTGCTTGAATATCAAACCTGAGCTTACTATCAAAGATTATTCTGAAGTGGTCCAGGATGTTACTAAGACGAGTCGTAATGGTTTACTATACTCACTGACGAAAAAAATTACAAACCTTTTGCAACTGGAATCAACATATAACTCAACGTATGGTATGTTAAAAGAATGTCTGGGTTAGGTTGGAAAGGACAGTTTGGCTTCGCAATTCTCTACAGACCACAATACTGCAAGTGATATCTAAATGAGAAGTTAGATACCCTCCTAGTGGAATTCATTCCAAAACGTGTACTAGATGCAATTCAGAACAGAGGTAGCCCTACTAGTTATTGAATAAAGGTTCCTAATTTTTTGTCCACTGAGTGTAATCTGTAGGTTTTATCTGGATCATTATTTTTGAATGGTCAACATAGCTTATCACTTGATTGCTGATTTGGAAATAAGTGATTACAACAGCAACCGTGAGATGACTCCTCCCTCAAAAATTGCTGTGTTGTCAACTGATAGGGGGTAAACGATTGACCACTGACGAAACCTTGACGAATGCCCTTAGCAATTACAGCAACTCTCTCTCTCTCTCTCTCTCTCTCTCTCTCTCTCTCTCTCTCTCTCTCTCTCGAATGACTATGCCCAAATCATCAGAGAATTCAATCAGCGAGTAAGCACTATCACATGGAACCTTTGGAAGAGTTTTAAATAGAATTGGGTGGAGTTTTAGGAGCATCAGTGACTAAGGCCATATTTCTCCTTGTATGTTGTGAGTGTTCTGAGGTCGATTTTCTGTTTGCTGGACGAAAAACCTGAGTTTCCGGGAGGAAAAAAACCATGCCATCTTCGCCTGAGGCCGACTAACTCGGCCACGTTGTGAAAAAGGCCCATAAACATTCGTCATATCATCGAAGGGACTCGAATTCGGGTCTTTTCCAACCTGTATGGGGAGGACGGCGATCCTACCATTGGATCCAATCGTAGGATCCAATCCTACGATTGACAACTGAATGTGCTATCCATGAGGGCATGAAGCAATGGATCCTGATTGCCTTGTTAACTTAACCCAAGTATCTGAAGGTGGTATCATGGATGGAGAAATTTCTGTTGGCACAGACTAAGTCCGTTTATACCGGTTGAAGGTTGGATGTCATCCAGGAGTACACGAATTTTGAATCAGATCTATTGTACCCTGCAATGTTACACTTTTATCCCGAAGGTGATGGTCAATTTATGGATGACAGTGCAACGGCGCATCGTGCAAGAAACATGCCAGAATGGTTCGGAGAACATGGCACGGGTTTCCACCATCTCCCCCCCCCCCCACATTCACCTGATGCCAATCCTATTGAGCACGTGTGGGATTTAACGCCAGGGGATCCCATCTGATGAGTATGGACTTGGCACATCTAGGGTCCTGAGCTGGATATCATTCTTTTCTTTCTTGATGATTCCTTTCTCTTGTTTTCTCTCTCTCTCTCGCAGGATAACACAGATATTTTTTCTGGCTGGTGCAGCAAAAGCCTCAGGCTTCCTTGCCCCATATGGCTTATAATAATAATAATATGCTGGAGAGTTGTTCGACAACGAAGTCCTCTACTTTCAACTTTGCCATAGCTATGAGATATTTTGTTGGAAGAATGGTTACAATAAGACCAAAACGCACTAAACACCTTATAGAATCCATAATGTGCCGCAAACTGGCTGTTATTTGAAACAAATGTGGCCCGATTCGATACTGAATAAAGGTTTCTATATTTTTTGGCCAGTATGTATATTTTTCAAAATTAAAGGATTTATTACTACAAATAGCGGAATGCAAGCTTTGACACTTAAGTTCCACGTCTTCCAATGGATGCATTTAAGAAAAGTAAAACAGTAAATAAAATCGCATTCATTTCAACGTTCCAGTTCCTCTCTAAAATTCCTTTATCAGGGAGAAATTGGTAAGTTATTTCACTGACTGAACATATCGGCGTGCATTAGAAACAGATGATTATGGGGAAAATGTTTTCTTATTCAAAGATTTTATATTGTAAAATTGATAGATATTTGCCAATTACCTTTGTACGTTAATAATCAAATTTCTCGCTAGGGGGCTGCATCGTGTCCCGGAAAACTGTAGTTGCAGCATTAACATTAATAAATATGCCAGTGGCTTTAATAAACGCAGGTAGCTGGCGAGAACAGGACATGTTCTCGCTACCCTACCGGCGAGAACATTTTGCCCGGCACCTTATCCGTTAAAATTCGCGAACGTGACACATACCTCCATGACGACAGACGCTATCCACCTAACTTAATTGACACCGAAGATTAATAACATTGCCGAAATAACTCCGCCAAGCAGCTCCGGCCCATATTAACCTCACGACACAAAATGGGAGTTTAATATATTTAACGAGTTTTGTCTACAATTGCGCGCATGCGCAGTGCCATTTGGAACCCATGTTGTTTTCTGTATCCTAAATTATTCAAGGGCCTTATCTCGGAGTATCCTGTAGCCGGCGACCGCTGGAGCGACACCAAAGATCCGCTACGGCTATGCATCATGAGGTTTTTCTGCTGTCACCTAGCTGGAGGAAGAGCGCCTAAGCCAGCCAGCTCCACTTTCGAGAGATAGATGATTAAAATAATAACGCCCGGCCCTTACAAGAAGACGCTTCTCTTAATCTTGGGTTTAAGAAAAGCTACTTATCAGAAATAGCTGTCAGACAATACCGAAGTGCGTGTTTCAAATTATAGATCCCGTTCTGAGACCTTCGTTTCAGGGGGCCCGAAGATGTGCGTGAGAGGAAAGAAGATAGTAGGTATGAGAAGCAGACGTTAGAAAAGATAGAAAGTTATCGGGACAGAAAGTTTAAGAAATGTCAGGTAAAATTCTATCTCTCTGACATCTTTTGAGATTCCTCCTGCTTGGTAAACGGTAAGGCTTAAATTTGGTTATGAATTTGGAAAGAGCGATAAATCAAAGAGTGGTGTGTCTTATGAATCTTTATGGCCCCTGGTGAAAACTGCTAATATATCGAAATTTAAAACGCGCCAGAAAGACAGAAAGCTGAAAGTCAATCAGACATCACTGCAGGAACACATTAAAGAATGAATGTCGCATTAAAATAAAAATATCAAAATTTTATTATGAAAATGCATTAAAATAATGGTATATGGGTGGCAGACGATACTTTTAATCATAAACCAAATCTACAGTCGTAAAAATTACATTAAAAATAATACGTACGTGGCAGACGATAACATTAATCGAATCAACATTCGTGAAAATTACATTAAAATAATAATGTGTGCATGGCAGACGATATTTTTAATCATAAACTAAATCTACAATCGTGAAAATTGCACTAAAATGATGATATCGTCTGGTATCTGTACTACGAAATCGACATCTACACGTGCAGTTGTTGCTTTTTAATATTTTAAATTATTTAAATAAAAATATCAAAATTTTATTATGAAATTGCATTAAAATAATGTTATGTACGTGGCAGACGATACTTTTAATCATAAACCGAATCTACAGTCATGAAAATTAAATTAAAATAATGATATCGTCTGTTGTCTGTACTAAGAAATAGACATTTACACGTACAGTTGTTGTTTTTTAATATTTTAAATTATTTAAATAAAAATATCAAATATCATATTAAAATAAAAATAAAATTTTATGATGGAAGAGCATTAAAATAATGGGATGTACAGAGCAGACAATATTTTTAATCATAAACCGAATCTACCATCATGAATTACTTTAAAATAATGATGATATTGTCTGGTATCTGTACAACGAAATTGACAATTACATGTACAGTTTTTTTATATATATATTTTTTTATATTATTAAAATAAAAATATCAAAATTTTATAAGGTAAATGTATTAGAATAGTGGTATGTATGTGGCAGACGATACTTTTAATCATAAACCTAATCTACAGTCATGAAAATTAAATTAAAATAATGATATCGTCTGGTGTCTGTACAACGAAATCAACATTTATACGTACTGTCTAAATTTAGACGTCTGTATTATTAAATAAAAATATCAGTGGTATGTACGTGGCAGACGATAGTTTTAATCATAAACCGAATGTACAACCATGACAATTAAATTAAAAGGATGATGTCGTCTGGTATCTGTACAACGAAATCAACATTTAAATGTACAGTTGTTGTTTTTTAATATTTTATATTATTAAAATAAAAATATCAAAAAAATAAAATATATTAAAATAAAAATATCAAAACTTTATTATGAAAATATATTAAAATAGAGGTATGTACATGGCAGACGATACTTTTAATCATAAACCGAATCTAGTCATGAAAATTACATTAAAATAATGATATGTAGCAGCAGACGACACTTTTAATCATAAACCGAAACTACAATCGTGAATTACTTTAAAATAATATCGTCTGGTATCTGTACAATGAAATTATTTTTTCCCCTCAGCTATTGAACTCAAATCCGACCGAATAATAAACGCAATTATAAACTCAATATGACACCTCATACCCTTAGTCGCTTTGATGTTCAACACACACTCATAACCTAACCTGTCAATAATAGCAGTCCACAGAGTTATCTGAAACAGGAAGAGTGGTTAATTTGGGAACAGAGAGTAGTGACCGGCCACAGACTCATTACACTGAAAGCTCTTATGATTCAACAACCCACTTGGATCAAACACACTGAATCCTTTCAATCATTTCCTCATTTCGCCCCTTCAAAGAACTAAACAGTTAGCTGAGATATAGGTATCCGCAGATCAAAACTAAACGGCTTGATCTTCGTGATTTCTTATAAAACTAATTACACCAAAGGACCTTTGTCCATTTGTGTTGTCTAGTAATGCATATCACAGGCTCTTATCCTGCATAATCCAAAAAAAGGACAGCAAATCTTGGCCATCCAAATATAGTTCCACTGCCCTCGCTCCAAACCTTTCTGAAGTCACGAAAAAAGCCATTAAGAGCAAACTTTTAAACTATCTCAAAGGTTCCATTTGATTGATGATCACCAATATGGAGTTCGTAAGTATCGATCCGCAGAGGGTCTTTTGGCCTCGCTCATCTTTACGACATAAATTCCATGAAAAAGTTAGGAGAACATCAAGATGTTGCTCCTATTGACATTTCAAAAGGATTTCATCGTATTTGGGATAACGATCACATCCGCAAACTATCAAATCCAAGTTGAGCCATTGAACTCAAATCCATCTACCACAGAACACTGCTTCCAAAATCACACAGTACTCCTTGATCTGTCCAAAAAGAGCAGTCAATGTAATAAGTTTTATTTTCATACTTGAGGAGTTCCCTCCCAAAAAAGGATTAACTAAAACTCTCAATTCTAACCACTTACCACTCCCTATTACACATACATTTAGTTTTTGTTGAATTCTACAGTTCACAATAACAATTTCCACATTATCTTCCAAATGGGGAGTGGGCGACCTATATTGGTTTTCAAAAATTAAAACACATCTTGCTTTGTACTATTTTCCACATACAGTGAGTGGCCATTTTATTAGATACGCTTACTCCTTGAATTAAATGGAGCAACTCTTCAGTAACAGCACCACATACTCTTACCATGAGAAGACGAAAGATATGTGACTTTGAAAGTGGAACGATAATCGGCGCGCAGGACTGTGTAACGGGTGTACCTAGATTGGTCCAATAACATTTATTCAAAGCCGATCGGTCAGAAACTCATTAATACCACAGATTATGGTATCAATGATAAGACTTCTGCAGGTACCAGAAAGGCTACAGCCAATACTCCAACACAACAATGGTAACCAACCACAATACAACATGAATCCATGGACCCATCCATCCAGGTTAGGTGTGTATGTATGTTACCGATGAGTCCAGCTTTTCTAGAAAGAGTGATTACAGATGTACTCTCATCTCAAGGGAGACAAGGACTCTTAATACCACCAGTAACATCGTTTAAAGAGAGACATCTCCAGAAGGGGAGGGGGGAGAGTTTGCTTTGATTTCGATATGCATCTCTTTGGGTGGATGAATCAACTCTAAAAGGGTATGGTGTTATAACGGTTTTAGGCACATCAACAACTGACATCATGATTGCCTTTTTGCTGGACGAAAAATTTGAGTTCCCGGGAGAAAAACTATGCTCCCATCACTTGAGACAGACTTAGCTACCTTGTGAAAAAAGCCCATAAAAAATTCTCTATTAACGGGATTCGAACGCAGGTGTTTTGACACCTCATCATAAGGCAATTCTAGCTGAGTGGTACACGCGTTGGAGTTAATCGCGGTTCAAGCCCTCGTGATTGCTAAATATGATGTTCTACTATTCTCTTCATCTTGTGAACTCTGGTCCTATGTCAATCCCGGACTATAAACTTTTTTTATTATTATTATTTATTTATTTTATTTTATTTTATTTTTTTTTTGTGGAGGTTAAACTTCATGATCCGGGTTTTCGGTTCGAATCAGGGATCTCTATCCTTAAAAAATATAAAAAGAAAATATAAAGAAAAATTCTCTCGGTGTTTCAGAGGGCACTTAAACATCGGACTGGTGCATGCGCAGTTACTACATTGATCGCCTTTTAATAGAGTCATTCCACATCTATATTTTAGCACCCTTCGGGTGCTGAAACATAGACTCAAAATATTTATAAAAAATAAAAAAAATTTTATTGCATATATATCCAACAGAAATTCACAGGTGGTTACTAAGAAAAATATCAAAGCAGGAGGAATTTATTCATTATAGAAGCTCGAAAACTCGATATAATCACACTCCTCACTAGCGATAGTATGGTGTGAACTTCAAGGACCGTGCTGAGCAAAAAGAGTACAGCCGGATCAAAAAAAAAGAAGAACCCCATGAAAGATAATTTTTAAGCAACAGTTTCCAAGAAAGTAGTGCGTCTTATAGTCCGAAAAATACGGTAATGAAATTCCGACTTGCTGTATCTGAAACATACTATATGATTAGGCATTGAGTATCGCAGACACTTTTTGCTGCGCACGCGCGTGTGCGTGCGTGTGTGTGTGTGAGTAGCAAAAAATAATGTCAAAAATCCAGGGTGCATCTGGCCAGGCTTTGTGTTCTTTGGTGTGTTCACAAAGGCGTGCGATTTCCTTCAGGCTTGTACAGTGAAGTGAAAATGGATACTTTTATATATTATTAGTTAATTAGTAATTTATGGACAAAAAGTTAATTAGTTATTTTGGATTTGGTGGTAATTTTCTTCTAATTAAAGTTCTAAATAGCCAAGGGAATTCGCCCTACAAGCATACCCAAAGTTAGAGTTTTCGGAGCTTCTCCAGATATCAAAAACAATCATCCTCTGAGATAAAGCTGAGATCCATCTGAAAGAAGAGACAGATTACTCCTCTTATTACTCGATTTAGTGATGCTTAAAACTGGAGAGTGGTTCTCTTTTATGATTTCGAAGTGTACGCGGATGATGCGTTCACCAAATTAGTCAACAAGACTACCGCCATAGATCCAATACATTTATTACAACATTTTATCCGGTTCCAGCACGCGAGAGCTGAATGGAAAATAGATTAGATTGGTAGCGCAGCTGGAGAATAGATGAGCTTGTGTATGTTCTCAATTTCCACTGACATTTCCGGTTCCTCAATTGGTTAAATCAAATACCATGGCACGTTAGATGGTAAACACTAAATTCTGCTGGAAGACTACAATAACCTTTGGGAATAAGTTGGACATTGCAAATAAATAAAATTATTCTTGTTTGAGGCCTTTTCTTAATTAAGACTTTGTAAGTTTATCAGCACATTTAAGATAAATACACTGATTGGTCAAAACATCATGACAACCCTCGTGTTTAAGCATTCCGCCGTTTCTCCCCGCTTGATGGCACATATGTCGCAGTGAGAACTGGTAATGGGGATCATACGAAATACTTGATCGACATGATCAAGGGAGATGATCTGTTGTTGTTGTAGGGTTTTAGGCGCATCAGCAATTTAGACCGCTGTATGTACAGAGTTAGTCAAAATATTGTCAACAACTTTGACAATTTATGTCCAATGTACTACATATGTTTCTGTGATAAAAATGGTACCGAATGGAAGCGCAAATATGAAATTTGTGTTTGCCACAACAAAGATGGCGTGGACGTCTGCGATGTCTGAGCTAGATAGCGCTGCTTCAAAATGGCGTCACCTGTGGAGAAATCATTTTGTGTTCTCCGTTATCGTGAAACAAAATCAGGTGTTTCAATGCAGTGATCATTCTGAACTAAATCTCACAGATATCCACCAACTCGAGACCCCATCATTAAGTGGTATAGTCAGTTCGTGGAGGAATCTGCAAGGGCAAAAGCACATGTCATCTCAGCACAGACGCCGCGACTGTAGAATGTGTGCAACAGGTGTCCCTGTAAATTGACTAACAAGACCAGGAGGGAGCTTGGAATTCCAAAAAAAAAAAAAAAAGTGTTTGGCATATTCTCAGAAGGCGCCTACCTCTCAACGCTTTCTTGCAAAATTCATTTTTTACAAGACCTGAAACTCTGGGGTACTCAGAATCCATATTAAACTGTGGGACATGAAAGAGAACATGTCCAAAAGTAAAGGTTTTCTGTGCAATGTCTGTGAAAAGGATTTATGGGCCCTTCTTCTTCGCCACACTATATGGCATTTTCTACCTTGACATGCTGAGTGGTTGCTGACAAAAGGAGACAATTTTATTTTGGACCAGGATTGGGCTCCCCCACATTTCCATAGGGACGTGCGAAAGTTTCTGTATAAGAATTAACCCCTGGCAATAGACAGCCATAAGCATGGACATCTTGACCATGCTCCTACTATTCTAATGACTCATGTAGCAGATAGTTCTTTGGATCGAATGGCCATGCTTTCTGTGATGACAAACCTTTACTTCGTTTCCACCGAGATCACCGGACCTCACCCTCTTAGATTTTTATCTGTGGGGTTTTGTGAAAGATTTGGTGTTGTGCCCAAAGTGAAGGTGTAATATGAGTGGACGGATAGTGAACACAGGTCGAGGTGAACTTTGAGTTTGCTTGTCCCGGAAATACTGTTCTTATAGACTGGAAACAGTGGAAAGGATGACTATGAACATTAACCAGGAGAAGATCAAGGGTTTCCAAAACGATCCAAAGAACCATCCGCTACATGAGTCATCAGAGTAGGAGCATGGTCAAGATGTCTATGCTTATGGCCATCTATTGCCAACGACGCCTAAATTTCGCATCTGAATGGCAACATTGGACCACTGACTGGAAAAACTTTCCTTTTCCAATGAATCCCATTTCGTAGATGGAGGGTCCGACAACAAACTGTGGAGAAGAATCATCCTAATCCAACAGAAACAGGTAAGTGGCGGCAATGTTTTGGTGGGGGTTGCTTTCCTGGAATGTCTTGTGGCCCTTTATACCCCACCCTGAATGAACTTTTTGATCCATCTCCCCGGGAGATGAACAAAGATTCGTCAATAACAAAACATGCTTCCAAAATTTTGCGTCTTCCTTCTTCAAAAGAAAAAATCATTCACATGAATTGTAATAAATAGGAAGACAATGCAGTGGTAATACTTAGTACTAACTAAAGAAGCATGTCTGCTCAATAGACATCTCCTACAAATCACTCAGCAATGAAATGATTTATCTAAATTAATCAAGACAGCTTATAAGACAAATGGTTCCTGACTTCCTGCATTTCTCTATCTCAGATTTCACTGAGGAAGTATCTACCAACAAATTGGACCAAGCTGACTGGGACTTGTGATCGGTAAACACCTTGCGACTCTTATTGTGCCCCTCTTTCTACCTTTTTTTTTTTTTTTTGCTGGCTTTTATCCTTGTGCTAGAGGAGGAATTCTACTGGTGCCCCTGTTTGGGCTCTCCGGGTAGGGGATTGATGCACCCACTGGTCTTGCACTCCAACAGTGGAATGATCCTAAACTGGTTTGGGATCATTCAGTAGGAAATGTCAAGGTCCGCTTGGTTGTGGATCCACATCCTCGTGGCGTAGACGAGCTGGGCAGGGTTTCCAGGTGATGGCCTTCCTGGTGGCAAAGTTGTCGATTATCAGTGTAACTGTTATGTCGTGTCTACATATCCATTGTGGTTGATCAAGTACATCCCAGCCCTTCATGGTGACTGGTTTCCCAGATGGTACAGCTATTCTGGAATGATGTTTTTGTTGGGTTTCAGGCACATCACTCAGGCCATGTTGAGTCCCATATATGTTTGTAAGTTGCGTGTGTTCTTCTGGTCGATCTAATGCTTGCTGTACGAAAAACGAGAGTTTACGGCAGAAAAAAATCATGCTACCATCGCCTGAAACCGACTAACTCAGCCACGTTGTGAAAAAGCCCATTAAAAAACTCAGGTCTTTTCCACCCGGTGTGAGGAATACAGAGATCCTATCAACAAACATAACTGTAACAGATGCGTTCCGTGCATATATACTATTTTGTCAACATAAACATATATATGGAGTTGCCAAATTATTAGGTACACCGACTTATTAGCGTTACACAATTTTGACAGGTCGAAATGAGGAATGGACTTCGAGTTCATTCAAAAATTTATTTATGGACCACATCTAAGGAGATGTGGTGCATGAACCTGACTGCGGCGAACAGCTCATTCCACCTCATCCCACAGATGCTCAATTGTGTTCGATGATTAAACAGGATGCTAAATCATTCGAACCAATTTGAATGATCCATGTCCTGTAATATGGGCGTGTTATCGTCCTGAAGAAGACTGCTACCAGACGGTTAAACAACGACACTCAAGTAGGCTGTAGCATTCAGATGTTGATCCCTGGTATCAGGGAACCTTCAAGCTCCGAAGAGTCTCACGCATCGATTAGGGTACAAAGGGGAGAGTCCTCCTGTATGATAAAATATTTGCCCATATCGTGAATTATGCAGATGGGGCTTGGGGAGGATGCATACCAGATAATAGTGAGAAAGTCCTGTCTCTCTGTGCAGAGATTCGCTCCTCTGGGTAGAGATTAACCTCCACAACTTGCTTTATTGTCGCTGAACACGGACTTTCTTTTGCATAGCTCGAGCAAAGGACTCTCATTTTCTATGAGGATAAAACTTATATAAACTCATTGATAGTCCGAAGATCTTTCACCAACTGGTGAAGCCATACCTCTGCCCACTCTATGAGGACCTTCATAGCATCTTTTACACTAGGATCCAAGACTTACCACAGAGACATGGACACTTGCTCATTACAGAGGAATAGTACTATCATGCGTTCACCAAATCTGCCCAAGATCTGTTGTCAAGACGGAAGTCCTTATCGTCTGTTCCTATTGGGAACCATGATGATACCTAGACTTTAGCCAGCTGAATGCTCCTACCATATGCTTCAAATGATAGGAGCATTCAGCCGGCCGATCACACTTTCAATATACGAGGGGTGATCATTTAATTGGAGGACTGGTACAAGAACTTATCTTAATTGTTATCATCTGAATCTTCTGTGGATTTCTCCTTCTCGAAATACTCTCCTTTGAAGCTTGCACCGGTCCTCGAATTAAATGATCACCCCTTACAGATGCAAGCCGATCAAACTTTCAATATATCTGCTAACTCTGAATTTGAACAGAGGATTCTAGTGGTCAAAGACCACTAGAATCCTCTGTTTACCACCCGGCTCCCTTGTTGTGTGACTTTCCTACCTATCCCGGGACTTATTCCCTTCCTCTTTCTTTCCCCTGGTTGAGCTAGTGAACTGAGCTACTATGCGAAATTAGGGGAGACCCTGGTGCCACTTTACACTATATGCGTTACGTACATCCCTGTACACACAACTTTTCTTATACATCATATGAGCAAATGTGGCCAGTCTGTTAAATAGCACGAATCTTTTCCCCCTTCCTCACCAATTTATTCAACAAAGTGGCCAGAAACCAACAGATCGTCTTTAACTCCAACTTGAATTTCATCAAGATCCAGCAGTGTCCTTCAATACAAATCCTAAATCACTTGATTGTGTTCACAACGCCATGGTGCCACTACTTTTTGCACGGCCCTTTTGACAGTAACAATGGTGCTACCTTCTTTCTAGCCCATTATATCCTTTGATTTAATATGAAACACAAATTTCTTTTCATTATATAAATAAAATTCATTCAATTAAATATTTTTACATGTATCTAACCACATTAAATTATTTTTGTCCCTTTTTCTTTCCATCCAAATGGCTCCTCGGTGTAAATAAATAAAGAATTATCTATCCGGTTGAATTTAGTTAATTTATTGCATAGAAAAACAGATACAAAAACATGAATACAAAATCTTCGTTCACCTCAAGAGAAATGATTGGCTTAAAAATTAATTTAAGAATTGTAAAAACTGCACAAGGAGAGGACTTCCACCATTCTTTGATTATCCGAAAGGATTCGCCTAAATAACTTGTCATTTTCTCATAAAAGGAATGTTAAGATAAAAGGACCTTAAGTTTAATCTTGCCAAAATGCAAACACGAGAAAAATTCTTCATGAGAATGCTAGCGCGAAGATTGGTCGTTAAAAGACAAGTTTCTTGGGTATCTCCCAGCGGAATTCTGGTCGTCCAAAGTGGCCATAAACACTGGATTTTCGATAAACAGGCTGCTGCAACTTTAAATCTCTGATGATAACTCCAGGACGAAGGTCGAAGTTGCGTTTGACAATTTCTAAAAGTTCGCATTGACTTTTGGTGGAAGTACCATAAGAAAATACGGTGATGGACAGGGGTTCGGAAATACCAATAGCATACGACAGCTGAACAAGACAGCGGCGACACAACCTGGCCTTTACAAGCGATTTAGCTACCCAACGAGCAGCATAAGCAGCTGATCGATCTACCTTGGTTGGATCTTTTCCGGAGAAAGCTCCACCTCCATGTGCGCCCCATCCTCCGTATGTATCTACGATCACCTTTCTGCCAGTGAGACCTGCATCACCAATGGGACCACCAGTCACAAACTTTCCACACGGATTGATATGTACGATGGTATTCTTATCTATATAGTTGGATGGAATGACTTCCCTTACCACTTTCTCCAATACTTGCAAGCGAACCTCATCTAGAGGAATCTTATCGGAATGCTGCGTGGACACTACAACAGTATGAACGCGCACTGGTACTGCAGCGCCATCTTCGAAATAATATTCACAAGTAACTTGAGTCTTCGAATCGGGATAAGCCCACCAGAACACTCCGCTCTTTCGTAACTCAGCCAATTTGGCATTCAGTCTGTGAGCCAACACCACAGTAAGAGGCATGGATTCTTCAGTTTCGTCAGTTGCATAACCAAACATGATTCCCTGATCACCAGCTCCAATTTCTTCGTCGCTTTTATTGACGTAAACTCCCATTGCAATCTCCGGGCTTTGTTGTTCGACAGCCACTAAGACGTTGCAAGTTTTGTAATCAAATCCTTTGCTGCAATGATCATATCCAATCTCTTTGAGGGTACCCCTGACCACTTGTTGATAATCCACAACTCCATGAGAAGTGATCTCTCCAAAAATCATCACCAATCCTGTCTTGGTAGCAGCTTCACATGCAACTTTGGCATTGGGATCTTGCGAAAGATGGGCATCGAGTATGGCATCGCTTACTTGGTCGCAGATTTTGTCTGGGTGACCTTCCCCGACAGATTCAGAAGTAAAGAGAAAAGTTTCACATGCATCACCCACCCCTTCCAATCCAGAAACCCCGAAGACTTCTTGCTGGTCTGACATGCCGCTTTCACCGTTACCTAAATGAAGGAAAAATATTTTTAAACCAAAATCTGAAGAGATCCACAAATCTACTATACTAAGTAAGCAAAGAAACAAATACACAAAGAGAGAAAAACGTCAAAAACAGAAGTTAGAAACAAAGATGGCGTCATAAATTTAAAAATAATAAAATAAAAATCTATTGAACACACTCCCACTTACCTGGTAGCTATTGCATCCCTCTGGACTGGAATATCCAGTAAGATGCAGAAAATACGAGTTAGACAATAATGGAACTTTTTGCGTTCGTCTTTGAACCGCTTATACCATTCTGGGTTTTTACTTGCAAACTGTCAGCCTAATGGACAATCTCTGTACCACCATCTGCTGGAGGAAGTCTGAACTACAACAAACCACCTCCGTTTATTTTCAAACTCATCGAACATGATCTCAACAGCATCAGTCCGCAAACTTTATTGCCACACCTCGTATTATCTAAGTCACTTGTTTATTTTGGAAAGTCCAGTAGATGGATTTTGAAGACCGGGGAGGTCCGGATACTTTTTGTAGGGTAATATATATATATCGTATTCTATAAATGTTCGCAAACTTCAAGCTGTTTCTATCAAAAGTCCTCTAGGAGTGTACGGTGGTTCTAACTAACCGTGAATCGTGTGAAGAAGTCAGAGTCAATCCTGTTGGCGACTTGAAGAACTCAATTTATACCTACTACATGCATGCACTGACGTTCAAAGGAATACATAAAGATTCACAACAGTCAGGGTTTGGCTTCGCGAATCAGCAACTAGGACATGCCAACTTCAAAAGAAATAAAGATTTGGTTTATGGTAGAACCCAGATCTCCTATTTAGAAAGGTTGAGGTTCAGTTTCGGGTAATCTTTCAAGTAGTGTCCAATTTCGTAAAGAGGCTAAGTAGGAAATTTACAGAAAGGATCTTTTATGCGTCGACTCCTTTCCAAAAAAAATTTATGGCTTCAACACTTTTTACCCATTTGGTTACATTCAGAGGAATGTTTATTCCATAACAGAACTCAATTGGATATTTCATGAACCAATATTTTAAATTAAAGTAACCATCTTCGGAAGAGAAGAAAAACAGATAAAAGTTTCTCATTTCTTACTGAAAAGAAAAAAAGTATTTTCCCGAATTGAAAGCAAGTTCTACTAAGAGGGACAAGTTGAGAACAGATTCACGATAACAGCTGGTCAAATGTGAGGAACTCCATTGACCAAAACGTGTTCAAGGCGAAGGACAATATAAAAGCCAATTAGAATATCTCAAAATGTGCATTTTCTACGTTCATACCATGGCTGTCCCTCGGATGGCGAGTTCTGGAACTATTTCAAGGGTACACTAAATCTTTCGAACTGTGTATACTGGGTGGATAGAAATCATGGGACACCTACTTAGTAACGGGTAGGCCCACCTTATGCCCGGATAAGGGCAGTAACACGGCGAGGCATTTGAGTCCACAAGTTCACAAAAGCATTCCACATGTATTTCCATCCATGTTTGCTGCACTGCTGTCCATAATTCCGTCGCATTCGTCTGTGGAAGATCCAGAGCTCGAACGGAACTTTCCACAGCATCCCAAAAATGCTCAACAGGATTCATGTCTGGTGAACGGGGAGGCCATTTCATGGTGGTAAAATCTGCGGAATGCTCTTTTCGAACCATGTCCTAGTCACCATGGCTCTGTGGAGAGAGGCACATTGTCCTATGGGTGCACGAAGACCATGAAGGAATGCAGACGGTTTGCAAGGATGGACACGTAACCTGGACTGTTCAGAGATGTGTACAGACGTACCAGAGGTCCCAACGCATGCCAGTTTAACTCGCTCCAGACCATTGCTGGCCATCCACCTAGCTGAACAGTTCCTTGTTGGCATGACGTGCAGTTTCCGCCAGATACGCACCTTCCAGCCCATTCGAAATAACTGGAAACTGGGCTCATCGTACAAGAAGACCTGTCTCCAATCATCCAAGGTCGGCCCAGTGCCGATGTTCTTTCGCCCAGTTCAGGCACCCTGTGTCGCGGTGTTAGCAATGGGACTCTGGTGGTTCCCATAACCTATTGTGACTAAAGATTGCCTGATGGCCTTGGTGGAGACGATTCTAGCACCACCGATTTGTGCCACTGTCTCTCTCCGGTTGGCAGAATCAATGCGGCCACGTTCATCCACTATCTTTTTCCACCCACAGCGCTGTCCACGATATGTTATTCCGGAAATGGCGTATTCCAGATACACTCTTGGTACTGCCGACCGGGGAGAGGGCAATTTCTGTACCACCTCCTTGATAGTGACCCATGCGTCGGGCACCCATTATCATCCCTCTTTTTAAAGTCGGTTAACTCACGACATTTATCCATACTGACATCGAATTACCGTCTACGTGAATGCAGTGTACCTATATACCTGCCAAGCGGTGGGTTCGTCCACTAGCGAGAGGGGTGACCCAGGTATCCCACGAATCGTGTCTTTTCAGTGTATACTCCAAATGTTAATGGAATTCGCTAGTTACTTCAGTCAATAAAGAAAGTATGGAAGCACATTAATAATTTGCAGCGCATAAAATATTACTTTCCAAATTTACAGAAAAACAGAGTCCTATTAAGGAATAGTGACGTCATACTCGCTAGCAGGATTAAAAACGTACGGTTGCGCTGGCGTTCGTGACCTGTGACGAAGTACAAATTAATACAGCCCGGCCCGGTTCTTTAACCATGTCAAGAACTTGATAAATACACTTCACATCGCCGACTTAGCACTTAAACCAAGTGTTCACAAACAAAAAAAAAAAAAAAAAAAAGAATTCTCGACCCAGTTTTTTTAATGGGCGCAAATCTTCCGTTGTACTTTAGAGAGTTTTTATGCAAACAAAAGCTGCAGTGTCCTTCCACCGCACGAAGTAGTAATTACAATGTAATGATTCGTTAAAGTGCCACTAGAGGGCGCACTATCCGATTATAATCGGCTTAAACATTTCGTTTGAAAGCTCTTCAAATAATCGGCTTACAGTAAGTTCAGAATCATTAATGTTGATTAAATGTGCGTGTGTTTGTGTGCGTGCATAATGAAGGCAATTGCTTAGATACCTTTTGAAGAACTGGAGAACCAAGAAACAGCATAAGAGGATTAAAAGGGGGGGGGCTTAAGTTTTTCGTGTGTTAGCAGACGGCTATTTCATTGCGAATTTGATTAGATGAGGCTTGGTGAAAGTTGGCGGCTAAAGGATTATTGCTCGAAGGTTTCTCTACCTAGGCCACTTCGATAACCCCTAATGGTAGGAACTCCAACACATACACTACGCCACCAATAAAAGCAATTAAGTGTCGATGGGAAAATATTAAACGTTTTGGATGTGAAACTGCACAAAATTACACTAAGATCAAAAAAGTTATGGTACACCTCTGAATTCTATATTGGTTGCATGATTACACAAATCTCAGTCTTTATTGTACTCGAGTCCCTCAAGGTTCTTCCTTTGGTCCTTTGGTTTTTTAATGTTTATATTAATGACTTCAACACAGTAGTGCCAAACTATCAGACAATATTTAAGCTGCCCTACCATTAATATTATGACAACGCTGCGTTGATAGTTTGCCACATCCTACCACTAGCACAACGTGTCAGACACCTATAAACATGATTGTAGGCCATAGAAGACATACTAGTACGATTGTTAATGCAAAATGCGATAGAGTTAAGACTTCCAGCAAGGGATGATAATAGGGTGCCCATAAGCAATGTCTGCATTTGAAATTTCAATGGTACTGAAAATCCCTAGATTCATGACTGATGTAATTCTGCAACCTGAAGCTGACTCGTGATGAAAGCATCACAACAGGACGCGGAAAACCTCCGAAGCTGACAGAACATGATAGCACAGCAATGTAAAGAATCGACCATCCAGAACACAGGTCGACGTTGTCGCAGTGAGACAATTTGGACACAGCAGCAGCAGTATACTGAGCAGACCGCTGTATGATATGCGTAACCACAGTCGTGCAGACATCCAGAAGCCAGAAACCAAGTCGACTAATGATAGACGCCATCAACCTTGGTGTAAAACCAGCCATTCTGGCACCGTAGATCAATGGAAATCTTTGCTTTAGAATGAGAACTCACAGAACATGGTATACCAGTCTGGCAGTTGTGCTTGGATATGGCACAACTGCCACAGATGCCCAGAGAAAGTTTGGACTGCATGAACTGCATCGTCCCAACAATTGAGCTTGGAGGATACAGCATGATGGTGTGTGGCTGCTTTTAACGGTTTGGCCTAGATCCACCCATTCTTTTGGACAAAACCATGAATGCTGACGGGGTTCATCTAAATATCCTGGCCAATAATGAGTTACCTACATTCTGTCAGCACGTCGAGGAAGGCCCATAATTGTATCAACAGGAAAATGCTGTAAGTCGTACTATTCGCGTTGTGATGGATTGTTTGAGGATATGAGATCAAAAGGGTCGCCAGCCTTGATCGCAATCCTATAGAGAACCTCTAGAATGAATTGATTCGACAGATGCGTGTGAGAAGAGACTACCCAAAAAACCGAGTTGAACTCAACGCCGCTTTGAAGGCCAAATGGCAGAAAATATTGGAGGCCGTTACAAAGAACTGGTGAAGTGAGTTCCATGGAGATTTAGCCTGCCTCTCGCAAGCTGAGTTCTCAGAAAACGTTTTTTTTTTTTAATTACCCATCATTAGTTGCAAATCCTGTCCATTGCTTTGCTATACACTCCATTTCTGGAACGCCTTTCATAAGTTTTTCCTCAATGCAATGGTTTGTAATTGTCCAGTAGAGAGAAAAAACCATAGTTTAATATTAAAAGCGCCCTGCTTACTTTTTACAAACGCGAGTCTGCTTTCTTCCTGAGGCCATGGAAGACCGGTTCGTAAGGTATTCTGCCCTCACTGGGCAAGCAGTTACAGAACTTTATTCAATATCTAGGAGGGCCATCGTTTGCTCGAATTACAGGTCGTACAAGTCGTGGCATCGATTCCACTAGGTGTCTGAGGGAGTGCAGCTCCAGATTTGACCATTCTTCAATCAGGATGTTTGTAAGTTGAGCTGTTGTGTTGTAATCAGTACAGAACTGCAAGGCCAAAATGCCCTTTCCAACACATTCCATATATTCTAAAATGGATTCAGAGTTACATAATTAAGCGACCAGGATAGATGTTGGAAGTTTTGGCGTTCCTCGAACCATTCGGATACAATTTCTGAACAGTCAGTAGTTACGTCGTGAAAGAATCCATCGCAATTCGGGTTAAATGATCCGTTATAGGGTGAAGGTTGTCCGATACAAAAGAAAGATTCATTGGAAGTAACGCGACCCTTCTAACAGTAGGAGAGAATTTGGTGTGTACCAAGAGAACATATCCCAGACCATAAAACCACCTCCATCCGTTTGAGTGATGGATAAAGCAGTGTGGATGCATAGCTTCACGAAGTTCGCGCGCACTTGCACCCTATGGGTGCACAAAAGGGTAAATGGAGACTCGTAAGAACACGTGACGCTTTTCCACAGTCCAATCCTGGCAAGAGAGGGAGCACTAGTCAAATCTTTCAACTTTTTTGACAGAAAAAAAATGGCTTTGGTATAGGCACGAGACTAATAAATACCAGATTCTTCGACTTCGGCCCTCGTGGTTAGCACAGCTGGTATAATCACAGTCCTTCCATCACCAGGTGGAAAAGACCTGAGTGAGGTCGATGAGGTCAAATGGGTATTTTTCACAGCGTGGCTGAAGGAAGTTGTGATCATACCATGGAACAACTTACATTTCCATACCCTACGTTTAATTATCTGTTGATGACAATTGCAGAAGATTTCTAATTTTTTGGTCAATGAGTATAGTTCATATTATTTTTTCGCGTCTATGGATCTTCAAGAAGCATTCCCACAACTCAAGCATACCTTTAAACTTACGTGGTACGTTTATTTTCAGAATTGGAGATATGTACATAATGGAGTCAAACGTTTCCCGATATTTTTCTTACCACTTCTTCAGTGACAGTGATATTACAAAGACAGTTGTCACTAAAGAAGTTGAAAGAAAAATACCACGAAACGTTTGACTCCATTATGTATATATTTTTAATTGGGAAATAAACATAATTATACCATGTAAGCTTCAGTGCTTTATTATCTTCAAAGAACAATATTCCATTCATTCGTATTGCTACCATGGCTATCAGACGAGTTTCTGAGGGAGCAGAAGTGCTTTTGCTCTATTATAATGTTTGCCATTTACAGTTCGTAGTGGGCGGTGTTTGATCTTGTCTCCTAATAATACCTTCGGAGGTACCATCATGGATCGGACCTTCGTCTCGCACGTAGTTCTGGTAGCGTTTAATACATCGACAAACTGGTGATGGTGAAAGCTAATTAATCATCCGGCTTGTCTCCAAAAGCCTTTGATAGGTCATTATAATGTCAGCCTAACGTACATGGGCATGTCGTTATGGGAAAGGGGAGGTCGGTAGGTATTAATTTCAGTGTTCGTTTGGTTGTTTATTTTTGTCGCCATTTTACCCCGGGAGATAAGTCTATAATTGAAATTTACGTCAGTGTCATTCCAAAAGTACAACCATTAAAGGGCTGATTTCAGACTAAATCGGTGGTGAATTCTTGTTGTTGTTATGGGGTTTTTAGGAGCATCAGCAACTAAAGGCCGTATTGCTCCGTGTAAATTGTGTGTGTGTTGAGGTAGATTTTCAGTTTGCTGGGGAAGGCGCCTCCGTAGCCAGGTGGGAAGGAGCAGCTGTGCGTAGCACACGCTTCTTGATTAGACCGGGGTTCGAGCCCGTCACCACCAAATACGGAGGATGCGGAAAGGTTAAGGAATGACCACCGCATATCCTGGAGCAATATGGCCTTAGTTGCTAATGCTCCTAAAAACCAAAACAACAAAAACAACAACATCAGTTTGCTGGATGAAAATCTCGAGTGTCTGGGAGAAAAAACTATGCTTCCTCCGCCTCAGACTGACTAACTCAGCCACGTTGTGAAAAAGGCCCATAAAAATTCATCCCATCGTCGATGGGACTCAAACTCAGATCTTTTCCAACCCCGGTGTGGGGAGGATGGTGAATTCTAGTGGGAAGGTTCTATTACTTTCGTCACAGCGGTTGTTGATACTTCTAAATAAAGATAGCATGTCTCCTCTCGTATGACTCCTAAAGATCAAACGTAAAGGGCTCTTGTGGGAAGCACAGTTGGGGATCGCCGTTCCTCCTCGCACAAGGTGGAAAAGACTTGAGTTCGAGCCTGTCGATGACGTGAGGAATTTTTATGGACCTTTTTCACAGTAAAGCAAACAGAAAATCGATCACATGACACACGCAATTTACAGACAATATGCACGGAGAAACATGACCTCAGTAGTTGATGCGCCTAAAACCCAACAACAACAGCAACTTACGTAATGGTCACACATTAAAATTAAAAAACTAAAGTGGTCAGAAAGCTACAGAAATAAGATCTTCAAAGGAGACCCTATGTTCTCTGCAGACCTTCATTCATTATCGGTGTTCTGTCAAAGTCCATGCATACAATCAATCACTCCATATCTCCTATTCTCAGCCCTCCTCTTCATAATCCACCATCTCCTCTCAATTCATAGTTGTGCTCGTCCCCCTCATCTTTACCCTTCATCACAATCAATATCAATCCCTTCACAATGCATGTCCAATCCAATTTTTCTTCTGCCTTCAGATTATGTCAGGAAAATATTCATACCAACGCTTTCTGAACATTTTGGACAATCCCATGCTCCTACGATGTATCTGTTGTTGGGAAGAGTCTGTTGATGTCACGAATTCTATTTGGTGAAACTTGTGTAGAGAATAAGAAATTTTGCAGCCGTGAAAGAGTAGAGGACAGTATTATGGAGGAATCTACCTAGAAGAAGCTATTGTAGAGGAATCTATCTAAATTATCATTTACCCATTTCTTGTATATCACTAGGTGCCTCTACCCTATCTGCGATGGAACAAAAAATAAATAAAAAAAAGCTGGAGAAAAAATCCAGAATCTATTTTTCTCTCTGCTGTCGACAAAACGATTTCAGTAACCGGGCGTCTTATAAGTAAAGGAACAGAAGTAGTTAGGGATGATAATTGGTAGTGAAAAACATTACTTCCAGTCAGTTGCTTGCGAAGGCCAACACCAATGGCCCTACTAAAAAAATGGAACCCTGCCAAGAATTGTAATGAAAGAATATGGCAGGTGAGTCGCACGGACTGGTGGCCAGAATACTAATCGCCGAGCCTAACTTTATTAGCGCGATGTTCTTTTTTTTTTTCCTTCTTCTTCTTCTAGTCTCTACCTGCCAAGGGTGAGAATTAAATAAACAGAAAATATCACATACAGTACCATCAAACAGATGAGAGTAGCGTGACATAGCAAAACGAATTTGACGGAAATTTCTGATGTTTTATGCGACCCCTAAATTGGCAACAAGGCTGATGTTTTATTCAAGCAGTTGGCCAAATGACTGAAAATTGTTTCCTGTACCAGTACAGAAAATTCACTCAACGCATACCATAAATGAATTCTCTTAATAAAAAGAAATAATGATTTCGCATCTCACAGCAAAGTTCAAACCCTGAAGAAGAACAAATTGAAATAAACGTTTGGATATCGAAAAACAGAAATTCAGAATGTAAAATAGTTAGGAGGGTTGGTGAGTTTCTAACCTCTCATATGTATGTGGTTCATATAAAGATTCAAATTCAATAATTTGAATTTTTATGGGTCTTTTTCACGACGTGGCTGTGTTAGTTGGCCTCAGGAGAGGGGTACCTGGTTTTTTCTCCCGGAAATTCGTGTTTTTCGAGCAGTAAACAGAAAATCGACCACAGAACACACGAACTAACCACGGAGAAATATGGCCTGAGTCGTTGGGTGCTCCTAATAAACAAGGACTTTAGGTCACTGAAATTCCAGCCTGCGTAAATGGAAAAAAAACTGACCAATGAGCCATAATAGAACATCTTTTCAAAAGAGGGTTATGGAACAAGGATATTCATGAAGAAATGGTAAAACATTAGCAAATCTAGTCCCATCTGATTCCCGCATACTCTCTAAACTAAAAACCAACTTGTCTGGAAGGAAATTTAGATCTGATGATGAGACGGTACGAGATACATATTCCTTTGGGGGGGGGGGGACCTTGAAGGAAGTGGATAAAAAAATGGGGATCATGAATCTAGAGCATCGCTAGAAAGGTGCACTGAATTACAAGGGAACCTTATCAAATACCAGGTCGTAACAAGGACAGGTGTCATCCTGGAATACAGCAGTATCGAAAAAGAAATAACCTAAAATCCAGAATATTTGTATAGCCAGCCTGATTTATCCTGGATGGTAGTCAAAACATCCCCAAAGCATCACTGGCCCACCACCAGCAGCTTGTATGACACCTTGCACACAATCTGGATAAAATACCCTACTTCTTCTCCTGTGAACCCAGCGCCTGGCGTCAGAGTAGTCAAAACTGGCATTCAACAGTCCAGATTTTATATCTTTTATTCAATATTATTCGTCGCCACTCACAATTCTGCCTCGGAATTCTACTACATTTCAACTCACCCCATTCCTTTAAAACTTATTCCTGTTCTTTCTGATAAACACCAACAAATTCAGCTACCTCTCAACCTTATGTCCTTTAGACATGCCAAATACTATCACCAACTCAATAGCATTGCCACTCAATCTTTCGCGGAAGAAACCGTTCCTGCTTCAGCCACAGCTGGAATACCATACGGAAAACAAGAAGATAAACGTGTTCAATCTGTTATGTGACCTAATTTTTTTGTTCGGTGTCTGTATATTCAAGTCACCGGTTGTCATTATGTATAATAGATGTGCTTGACAACACGTATATGAAAATTAAAATTATTACCTAAAAATATTTCGATTTTTCGATAAATGGTATTTACCAGATCACAGTGCCATCTGGCATTAATAATTTAGACACGCATTAGTAACCAACCGACTCTGTGCATATTACAATCTAAAGACGACTCTACGCCATTTTGAAATCAGATATCTCTCTCTCTGCAGACGATAGCAAATGAAAAATACAAGTTAAAAAAAGTGGAACGAGACACCATTGTCTTTTGATTAATCTAGCAAACGAAACAGAAAGTACTGTGTCGTCTGCATCCAGAAAATGGATGCAGACGAGACTAATTTTTATTATTTTTTTTAATCACATAAAAATAGCTCAATTATCACACAATTTGAGCATTAAATCGTAAGAAATTACTTATTCATATCATGTGTGACGAAACTTATTTAAAGGAACTGAACTAACAAATCAAATCATTTATTTTCGATTGCTAAGCCAGGAAAATTTTTACGCAAATGATTTTAAGTGGAAACGTTACTAAAACTAACTGCTTCATTCCTCATTGAGAACTCCCAGATATTTATTGCCACATTCGAGTTCCTAAAAGCATCATATTTCTTTTTCCATCTTCCTTTCTTCCCCCCACCTCCCAGTCTTGGTACAATTCATCTTTAGAGGATTGTCTGTATTACTAGCTGTCCGAACCAAAACAAGGATACTTCTGATTAAGAAAAATTTTTCTAGTTTCTCTTCCAACCCAAGTTCCGCTTCTGTGAGTTTCAAAGATTGTCGAGAGAAAGAAAGAAATGCAGCGGGGCGGGAGTGCGCGAGGGGATGAAACTTCAGAAACTGCGTTCCACGAGGTAATTCTGAAAATTTCAACGGTACGCCAAGCGTGACGGAATCAACCTCGCCAGCAAACTGTCTCATTCGTACTTTTTCCGATTATCCTTGCTGCCAGACCGTCCCGAGCAACCTCTCCATCTAACTTCTGCCCTCATACATCAGCAGGGTGTAGTTCAGACACGAGACAGCTGCACAAAATCCTCATCTTCCACCACTGTGGTCCCGAAGGCAATGATGCTAAAAGTTTTCATCTTTTTTTACCTGAAAACTAGCAACGGGAAGGTCATTGTCGTGTACAATTCGAAAAGGGGAGTGGGGAGTAGACGCTATTCATTGCGGAAGGGGTTAAGAAAACAAAAATTCTGTGATGATTTTGCAACTCGAAGCTGGCTAACTGAAGTCCTAACTGGTTAACTTTGGTTTAAGTGATAGATCATTTGAATAAAGTAGTCGGTTTTATTGAGTTTAACTGATTGATTTCGGTTTTAATGGCGCAAAAACCACGAACGCAAGACAGTCAAAATTTCAAAAAAACATCGAGATTTTGGTAACTTTTTAATAGGTTCAATAAAAGGTTATACACTGATCAACAAAAATAACAGAACACGTAGAAAACGTGGTGTAACTCGTGCAGCTTGCGATGAAGCTGGACAATATTTGGTATGGTGGTGTACCATAGAATAACTATGAAATGAAGAGACAGCTAGAAATTTCGGACAGGTAATATGGGTCATTTCGAACATCTTCTATTGACTTCGCTATTGCAGAAGTCAATAGAAGATGTTCGAAAAAATGGTCACATGATATCAGTACAGCGTATGATCCCCTCCAACAGCTAAACAGACCTGACAGTGGTGAACCGTGCTCGATATAAGGGTGTCTATAAGATTCTGTGGCAACAAATCCCATTCTTGGGCGGGCAATGCATTTCTATCGGATTTAACTGTGTGATCGTGCTCGCCAAGGCAATCGTTGGATATCTCCAGTTTCAAGATGTTCCTCCACCACTCGAACTCTATGTGCAGTGGCGTTGTCATGCATGAAAAAAAAAAAAATCTGGACCAACCACAAGAGGATCTGTTCTCAGTACCTCTGAGCAGTTACGGTACCCCTATCAAAAACATGAGGGAGTGAGGCAGTTCATCATCATTACGACCCACATGAGAACAACACCTGCACCGAATTCCTGTTTTTGCAAGGCAAACGGCCAAGGATTATCTATGAAGAGAAGTCTACGGTGTATATGGATATCTATTCACCGTATGTCGTTGTAAAACATTGGTGCAGACAGTTCAAGTGAGGCCGGGAGAGCGTCCATGATGAGGAAAGAAGTGGACTGCCATCCACATCTCACAATGAAAATTCGTGGAAAAAATTGAACAGCTGATTCTCAATGAGCGCCGCATAACAAACAGATAGTTGCTGAGACTGGGATAGACTATGGCTCAGCGGAGAGAATAATTCGAATAAGGTATCGACATCAAATTACGTGCTATCAAAAGGTGTCAGATTTTGTGGAGAAGGGTACCATAATCATTGCGCATTAATACAGCAACTTACTGAAGCAATCTCATGCGACAATTAAGGAAAAGCGAGGAGGAATGCTAGAAAGGCGTGCTGTTGCTTCGCTGCAACGCACCAGCCCACGCTGCTGTCGTAACCACTGAACTTGCCACACCCACCTTATTCCCTAACTTGGCACCTTCTGACTTCCTCTTTCTGCTGCTGCTACATTTCATTAAAACATACTTAACGGATAAAATGGTGTCACATTGCTTGCAGATTGAAGGGTTATCAGCCCTCGCAGAAAGGAATGTATCAAAAATAACTTATTTGCCTGTAGTCTGCAGCCATAGGGGACCAGCAGGCTAAGATTATTCGTGGGGGCTGCTGATTTGGCTGCAGTATCAGTCAAATCATTTCCGCTATTCCAATGTGGCTGGGGATCCAGCAGAAGCGGATATCGAATCCACCTTCATAGAGAGTGCATATCATTTGCTGAATGCGGAATCGGATTGGATGTGCAGTGTATTTGATCGCTGATGCCAGGTTGGAAGGGGCTGCTTTGATGATCGGGCAACCTTGTCTCGATAAACTCTCTGAGTATCTCGTGGACACGAACACAGATAGATGGTTGGCATTCTGACGAGAGTTATAAAGATTTTCCAATTGCAGATCAAAAAATGGATGTCAGTGTGGGATGGTCTGGCAGAAAGTTCAGATGGGAGAACTGTTTTGGTGAAACAACAAAGTTGGTTCATTTAACGGAGACTGTTCAACCCTCTCATGCACTTTGTGTGTGGATGATGAATATATTGGAGAAATGTCAACTTTTTTGTCAAACACGAGTCCCAAGAATTTCGACTCCAGCGCTATTGGAATAGTGTGTTTTGTCCAGGTCTTAATTCAGATTCGGGATAAAGATTACGCTTGTGACAAAAATATATGGAATGGAATGTCCTGAGAATCTGAAGCCATTGGCCATTGCCCAGGAGTTAAGGCGATTAATAGCTCTTGTTGCAATTGTCTAGAAGAGGTAAAACGGATCCAGGATTCTGTTTGGCTCTGAGTCCGATGTAATGTGCTTTAGCACGTGCGCATTTAAAGGTTATGAAATTAGCCATGGCAGGATATCGTCGAAATATCACCAGGTTTTGTTTTTTTGCTGCTTTGGGAAATGGTGGAAACCGGATAGATGGAATAATACTGCATGGAATAATACTTTGTGATTATTCCACTGCATGGAATAATACTCTGTGATCTACGTGACTGCACCAGTGATAGGCTCCTGACTAACGTTAATGATGTTAAACTCTGTCAGATGTAGGAAGGCATTCCAGTCAGACTGATTAATCTTCCATTGGGACAGCCTAAAAGGACGACACGGTCTCCCACTATGTAAGCAGGTTATCATGGAAGTGATCACTTCCATAAGAGTTTCCTCTAGGAGAGTAGAGAAGGTGAGCAGACAGAAAGATCAATGGCAGAGAACATACGGGTAGGCGTTTGTTCCCACATTAGAAGGAAGAGATCATTGTCAGTGAACATATGCTCTATGACTCGTCCCTTTCCATAGCTGTCGGCATTTCAGCAGTTTTCATCCTTCCTAAAGTGAGGCCTCCAGACCTGTATACAGTACTTTGGCTGCATAATGCAAGGAAGTTGATTTTGTTTCTGCATTATAGCAGAATAGTTACACATTGACAAAGAAACAGTAAGAACAATTTTGACAGATGGTTTTCATCGTGACAATGGGCCGTGTCATTTCTCTGTCGCAGAGAGAGAGTTTTTATCGCAAAACAAAATCACAACATTGGAGCACCCGCCTTATTCACCCGATCTGGCGCCGTGGATTTTTTTATTCCCGAAAATTAAATTCTACCTTAAAGGAAAACAATTTGAGGACTTAGCAGACATTCAAAAGAACACAATGCATCAGAGGACTTCTGATGCTGTTTTAGATCCTGGAAATCGCGAATGGTGCGCTGTACAGGCGCGGCTGGAGAGTACTTCGAAGGGGATAAACATTGAAATTGTTGTATTTAAAACAATAAATGATTATATTGTTCAAGATGCTGTCAAAATAATCTTGTGTTTAAATATTTTCTTTGTTTGTTTGAGTGGATCTACTCTCTGAAACTGTCCAGAAAGAGTAGGACAGTTTCATTTTTTATTGATGACTTTCTCAAAGAAATAGTGGACAGTCAAATTAAGGTATTTTATATTGCTTAATTTTAATGTTTTGTTTCTGTACACTCTCCATCAATAAAGCGTGTTCAATAGCTACTTCTCGTTCATTGATATCGATTAAGTTGAGTCCCGAAGTGATCACAATAAGCCGCGTCTAGTATATCCATTTGGAAGCTATCAAAGTTTACTGACCACTTCCCCCGCTCTCCCTCGATGTCATTAAGGAACATGGGGGGAGGAAGTCGTCACAATACTGATCCCAGAAGGGGATCCATTTGCAACACTGAACCCACCCAGAAGAATGTCCATTTAAGATAGCTCTTTGTCTCCTATATTTTAACCAGCCCTTGATTCAAAGAAAGACACTTCTAGATGAATGACAAAGGAAAAATTGTTCGAAAGTCCACTGCAAATCACTAAATAAATCTCTTGCCTAACCATACCACATCATGTTATGCTAAATTCTTACATTTTTGTCTTTTCTAAATACTGTTTACTTCAGTTTAAAAGACGTCCCCAAAATGGGTAAATACGTCGCTGGCGATTCACTTTGCATGAGATAATCAACGAGACACGCATCTCCACCTACTACAATTTCGAGTACAACTTTCCACTAAGGATTCGGGTATTTCCAAAATACAAAAAGCCTTACATTTATCAAGAGGTGCACGGATATAAATGCTATCAGCAAGGAGATTTCACTGACACATGGGTGCATTAATCTTGTTCAAGATGCTGTCAAAAACCAAATGGAACTCATCAACACACAGCAGACTAATTCGATGAAAGACTAAGAAACGATTTTAAATAAATCGCTCTTCTAAAACCGTAGGATTCTTGGATCAATATGCGACGACAAAAATATCATTAATCAAGCTTGCTAGGTGGGAGTGAAACAAAGAACAAAGAATAATCATTACCAGAATAAGGAACAAAAGGCTGACATAACTGAAGATATCACACATAGAAATATATTCAATGCGATAGGATGGAAAGTATTAGCGGCTTCTGATGACGTATTCCTCCTCTGGTGAGTTTTAACAGATGGCTCGAATCTCACAGAAAAAGTAAACATTCTTAAGGTGATTTCTAAAGGCCATGGGATGAACTTTGGGGTACTGCAAAACAAGTTAGTAAACTACTCTATCCATCCCAATTGCATGCACCTCTTCAGATTACTGTCTTTCAAAAGAGGAGTGATAATTCATCATTTCCGATAGTATGAGGAGGATTACAGTCGAAAGCCCTAACATTTACAAGCTGGTTATCGTCTTGTAAATTTTAATCACCTGATTTGTTCCGTTCCATACAAACATTGATCCTGAGGGAATCTAGATCAATCTCTTAGAAGTGTGACCAAAAAGTTCGAAGACAGCTAATATTTTGGAAATAATGAAGCTTGCCAGCTATTCGGATGGGTATCCTTGACACTATATACCGGTTTCAATACTTCTGCAACTTCTGGAAGCATTCGTTATAGATTTCATTTGGGAGTGGGGCGCCTCCGTAGCCAGGTGAGCAGGAGCAGCAGTGCATAGCACACGCTTCTTGATTAGACCGGGGTTCGAGCCCGTGACCACCAAATACGGAGGATACGGAAAGGTCAGGGAATGACCACCGCATATCCCCGGAGCAATATGGCCTTAGTTGCTAATGCTCCTAAAAACCAAATAACAACAACATTTGGGAGTGCTGACAGTTTCTGTGTTACTTTCTGAATAATTTCCTTAGTATTTGCGAACTTGTGACCTCCCAAGGGGGATTTAAGCTTGGGGGGGGGAATAAATACTGTCACAGGACGCAGATACCGATAGGTACGGTGGATGGAGGACAAGAGTGATGGGGTGCTTCGAAAGAAATTCTGCAACGGAAAGCAGCAAGCATGCAGAGGGTTGTCACGATACAAGCAACAATTCTCTGAAGCCCACTTTTTTTCAGCAGTTTTCTGCAAACAGCATCACGTAATTGCAGAACTGTTTTGCAGCATCTTGGTTCACTGTTTGACCTTTCGGAACAAATTCCTAATGAATCATATCTTGTGAACCAGAAAACTATGAGCATGGCCTTCATTTAATGGAGATGGAAAAGAACGAGTCTTCCACTGAAGAGTAGGCCTTTTGTTTCGAACGTTTGGACGATCCAAAAAGTGTAGTCTGGTTGCCTAAAAGTCGGAATTTCGGGTGAACTAACGTTCACATTAAAAGTTAAAAATTAGGTGTAGCCAATCAGCTGTCTGCATATGCTGCTAAAGAACAACTGATATCCACAGGGGCTACCGCTATATTTAAAGATTTATAAAGGAATACATATCTTCCAAAACTTTTCTTCAAACTTTGCTTCCACAGTACTCAAGATCTATTCCCAGTTTATTCCATGACCAAGAGGTCTAGTCCAGTAAGGGACATGCATAATGAAAGCTTTGAGCAAGCTTGGCTTCTTCCTACGATTCTGTGATCAACAACTACACTAAGTGGACACTTTATTACGTACACTACCTACTTAATAACCAGCATGTCCGCCTTTGGTCCATAAAGCAGCTTGCATTTCATGTGTTACGGACTTAAGCAGGTGTTGAAAGAGGGTCATAGGAATGCTACTCCATCTTTACCCAAATACTTCCCACTATTGTTGCAGACCTCTGCTCCTAAGAGCTCATTCACATCGCCTCACAGATGCGAAATTAGATTGAGATCTGATAATCTGAGAAAGCCTCAAGTAAACTGACCCTTCATGCTGCTGAAACCAGTTCTGCACAATTCTGGCCATGTGAAGGACTCATTCGCAGACGGATACACTGCAACCATGAAGGGATGCGCCAGAAAAAAAATTTCCAGATAATCTATGGCATCCAAATGTACCAAGGCGGCCCAATATGTACTGGAACACACTCCAGACACCATTACAGCAAAACCGTTAGAGGAATACTCGTGGAAAAAGGTATATCAGCGCTGATAGTCTTAATAAAGTTGTCAGCCAGTGTATAATTATTATAAATATTACATAGAAGCTGCAGTCCGAGGAATACAATTTATGGCTTACTCGTCTGTTCAAGTTCGCTTGACCAATCAAGATAAACGATCAGCCTCTCACAGACTCCATTATCTTAGCCAAAATACGATGCCTAGCAATATGTTGTAACGCCTTTGTGCATTGAACTAGTGCATTTGCCCGCATTAATTATGGGACTTGGATGATCTTAATACTCGGTGTAAGAGGCTAAATGGAGCGCGTTCCTAGGAACGCTTGCCCTATTATTCGAGAAGGAAACGGATCAAACTACATAATGTACGACTAGATGTCTTATATAAGTGAAAATGTCTCTGGAACTAAAGCAGAGGTGACAGTAAGGGGGGGGGCCTCTCTCTCAATACCGTGTACGTACATTAAGTGTGTTCTAAAGTAGGTTTGCCAAATTAAAATGGAGAAAACCGATGGGAAATAAAAATCAGCACCATAGGCTCGTAGAGAAGAGACAGCTGAGTGTTATATCGACTTTAGAATAAATCTGCTTTTACTGAACATAAAAAAAAAAATAAAATAAAAGGCGCACGGCAGTCTGTAGTTATGGGGTTTTTGATATGGTTGCGTGAATTGTCAAGCTGGTAGAGAAATAGCGTGAGTGGAAAGACCAAAGATGACTCATCTTTGTGGCTACACGCAACGTTAGGTGTAGCCAATCAGCTGTCCGTCCGCATGCTGATAAAGAACTGGTATTAGGTGTTATCCTGCCGTGAAAAGCGTGAGTGTTGGAGAGATAGAGAGTACATTGCGGGTTTTTTTAGCCACTACAGTCATAATTAAAATAGGCATATTCCACTAAAGAATGCATCTTCTAGATAGAGATGGTGCAAGTCCCTTTAAACGCGTCTGTTTAAGAAAGAAATTCGATCTCTTACCTTTTTTTCTGTGATCTGTTCCTTTTATATTGAATAAACAACCCCAAAGAAACCCAGATCGTAAAGTCACATCTTTCTTCAAGGGCGACACCTTCAAGAAAGGTGTTCCTGCATATATTCAACAAAATGAACGCTGACCAGGAATTATGAAATCGCCCCACGGCTGGTTTTTCTTCAAGGTAATTCCACAGATTTAAGTTCGTTGAAACTGTGCTTAGACCTGTCCTTTTTTTCAATTGTGTCAACAGATAATTACACGTATATACCATGCAAATGTAAGCATGTTCAGCAGGAGCCATAATTGAGCAAACAAAGGCAATCAATGTTGAAAGCAACTATCTCAAAAGTGTACGAGTGGAAAGCGCAAGGAGAATCCAGTTTCCAAAGGAAGAAATGTGGCACGTACTCCAAGAAGAGAAGAATGATACCGCAAGAATTTAACGCGAATTGGAATTGTGTGTCAGAATAGAAGGTCCAGTGTGAAAAATTCAATTAGGCAAAGAAAGACCCATTTTAAACCAAACTATACTGCAGGAGTTAAAGAATCTGGGATTTGGTAGTAGTGTACGAAACCCCTTTCTTTCTGTAAAAAATCGAAAAATTCAACTGTAGAAAAAAGATCACGTGGTCTAACGAATCATGAATCGCGCATCCAAACACTGTCTCGTGTCCACCACTCAAGCGGCTGGAGATGGTATGAGGTATGTTTGTTAGTACCAACCGGATCCGCTCATACCTTTAAGTCGTGTTAACTCCAATGAATATCTTTCTGTCGTATCGGACCAACTTCACCCTACAGTACTTTATTTTTACCCGGATTGCGATGGATTCATTCAAACGACAACGTAACTATCCATCCTGCAAAACTTGTATCTAAATGGTTCGAGGTACATTCCCAAGATTTCCAACATCCATCCTGGCCACCTAATTCTACAGATATAAATTCAACTGAGAACGTCTGGGGTATGTTGGAAAGGGCATTTTTGCTTCCGATTCTCTACCGACCATATTGCAGCAGCTGACAAATATCCTGATGGAAGATAAGTCAAATCTGAAGCTATACTCCATCAGACACCTCGTGAAATCCATGCCACGACATATAGGGGCTGCAATTCAGACAAAGGATAACCCTAACAGATATTGAATGAAGGTTTATAATTTTTTTGGAGTGAGTGTATCTAAAAAACATATATTTAGTTTAAATTACGTTTAAAATTATTGATTACTGATGAAAGACAAATGTCTGTCTTGCTAGCTTGCATCAATTTATATTGCAAAATGATCCTATAAATAAATAAACTCATTCATTTGTAATAAGATGCAACTCAAGTGTTCTGATACTCAAAAGGATAATTAGTTGTTTTGCAAAATTTGGTGAAACTAAATTTACTAAGCCTAAGGGAGGTAGTTGGCAAATCAATCGGCAAAGAAAGATTCTCAAAAGGGAAGTTTATCAGCCACAAACAATACAATGAAGATGAAAAATATCTTCAGTTATTTCCTTAGAGATTTTGATGGCTTTTCGTCAGAATACTAGTCCTTGTAAGCAATTTGTTTATCCCAACGTATAAAACATCTGATTTTGGTCGAGAAAATTCTTGAAATGAGCTAGCAACCTCAACATCCCGGAATCAAAAGCATGTGATCAGAATTTTTCTCCGAAGGGCTACATAGGGTCAAAGGAGTTTACAAGATAGACAGAATAGATCATCGCATTTAAGAGCACCCTCCTGTTTGACCAGTCAGCTACGACTAGTGACGTTACTTAATGGAAGAATATGCGCATGGGAAAATTAACCGAGTAAATATGGTATTATTCCAGGATAATTGCGACTGTGGGAGGTTTTTTTTTTAAATTTTACTAAATATTTATTTAAAATAAAAGACCTATGAAACTTCAAACCCATAAAAGGCAACACTAATTAAAACAGCAAGGTTTATGCTTTCACTTTTTATTTAATTTGCTGAAGACAAAGAATATAAAAAGTCTTACATTTGTGTATAGAAGAGATGTGCATGAAGGGGAAGAGGGAGTCATGCCTCCTATCAGAAAGCAAATTTTATTTCTGAACTGAAGCTTATTTAAAGGGGAGAGTATCTGAATTGATATTAGAAAAGGGTTGCTTGGGATATTCAAAGATACCCCCTACAGAGAATCGCTGTAGATGAACCCAAACAGATAGCTGAGGAGTTGAAGAACTTATTTCACTTACCAAAAATCCATCAAATAGATTTTTCATAAGTGAAAAAGTTCTGGAAAAAGTCAGGAGTGAAGAAAGCAGGAAGGAACTGATGGTATCCATCTAGATACACTAGAAGAAGCAGCTGAGGTGGTCAGTAAACCTCTGACCTTTAATAACAAAGGCATCCCCAGACTCAGGAGTAAAGGAAGCAGGAAGGAGCTGATGGTATCCATCTAGAAACACTAGAAGCAGCTGCTGCGTTATTAATAAACATCTTTCTTTGAATAACAAAGGCATTCTCAGACTGAGGTGAGGTTCCTCAACATTTGAAACATGCATATCTGTCTCCTCTGTTGGCTTGCCTTATATTTGGCAACAAGGAATTATATAATCAAATTATGGAAACCACTGTACACTGGATATATGTTTTAAAAAAAAAATGCCTTTAATCAAAAAGTATGCACCTTTACTAAAGAGAGGAGGGGGAATCTTTAGGCACAACTAGCTGTAATCCCTTACATAAGAATAGAAACAGTGTTCTTTTACCCAAGAATGGAAACCTGATACCTTCACCACTAATTAACAGAGAAGTCTCTGATATTGCACACCAGAGGTCATGTTTCTTATCAGAATGTTTCCATGAATTTCTAACGCTTTGGCAGTCCATAAAATTGTTTGCATAACTAATTTTAGATTGAAATTAGTCCAGTTTGCGCATTAAGACATACTAAAACGAAGGTCTGACGTTCTGTCATAATCTAAAGGTTTTTCATTCATTTATATTTTCATTTGTTTTTTTACTTTTGAGCAGCAGTATATGTCTGCTGCTCAAAAGTAAAAAGAACAGAAGACTTTTGTTCAAATTCACCACTAGAAGAAGCAGCTGAGGAGGACATTAATAATTCCTGGAATCATCACCATAGGTCCCTAAGACAAATCGTGTCCAGGAAGAAGCGCAAAGTCAGTATATGGGTTCCTACAATCTTCCATGGGGGACCTCTGAACACCTTCCTATGGTCCCTTTGACGATATGTCCCCAGCTAGCACCTTATGCGCCTGTGTATAAATCGGCCCTTATTCATATTTACCTGTAAACGAGAGTTGTATTCCAAATGCTCCCAAAATCCAAGGCTATTATCTGATGAAAGTCTGCTTTGTGATTAATCCATACTATAAACCAATATTCAACTACAAATCTGATGAAAGTCTGCTTTGTGATTAATCCATACTATAAACCAATATTCAACTATAAGTCTCTCAGCAACTTTTCACAATACAGCGCAGGGTCAAAATAGATATTAGCTTGGAGATGAATGAGGTTACTATTTTAGGGTTATGGCTTTGGAGTACTTGTTGTGCTAAACAGATAGCGTGATGAGCTTTGACAAGGAGATAATGGATGCGTGCTTGAAATGTTGGTTTGCTGTCACAGAGTCAACCAATCTTAAATTTGGTCGATTTTTGTGAATAGGTATATAGTAATTATTTCAGTATATTACAGAATGATTTCTTAAAGGAAATGTGCACATTTTTGTAGGATCAGATGCATTCAATGTTTTGATCGATGTCTTTTACCTCTAATATACACTGCTTTACCAAAAGTACTGGGACACTGAGGTAAAAATAAGGGCTTTAAAAATCACATTTCAGTGTAGCATAGGATTCCCTACGACTATAGTCTAGTCTCATCGGTAGTCTTCAAATGTTTTAAAGGGTTTTAAAAATCCTAGAGGGTCCCAAATGCAGAAGAAGAGACTTCCTGCCAGTCTATGCGAAGAAGGCAGAGAGAAATAAAAACGTATGCATGACACTAATATGCAGTACTATAGAAGGGATTTGCAGTATCTGGAAGGTACTTTACTGCTCAACTTTGTTTTGATAACGGATACCCAGATTTGGACCAGAAATGTCAAGTATGTAATACTATTTAGTATATCGAAGCGACTATTGGTTGGAAATGGGTTTAAGTTTTTTTTTTTTTTACTTCAGGGACTCAGCCATTTAAAAACTGCATAAAAGAGATGGAGTCAAGTCTAATTTTAAAAAATTCAATATTCAACCCATGTAACGCCCTCACACAATACACTTAACTATTTATCAACAGCCAAAATCATCTTGTAAGGACCATACAACTAATATACAAGCTACCATGATGCATCCCCCCAAAAAAAACCATTTCTGTCTTCATATTTTTCTAGTATAAGCGGATTCTTAACAGTGTTATTTTATGATGAAAATTTATGAGAGGGTAAAACAAATCCATCGATCTGATAAAGAAGATATGCTGTAGATGAGGTTAAAGTCCAACCGATCTTTCGCTGCTGAGTAACCCACCAGCGAAAATACCTTTGGAACTATCTCCAGTCGCGGCTACTCAGAGGACAATGATCCCTAGCGATCACCCGAAAAAACACATGATAAATCCATCCGAAAAAGCCTTAGGGATAAATGAAAACCAGAGAGAAAAAGACTGATGAAACAAAAATTCTCTGGAGTGCCTTCAAGAAGTGAAAGTACTTCAGAGAGATAATACACAGTCCATATAAAAAAAATTCCTCACTGGGAAGCCACATCTCAAATATTAATTTGTCATCAAAGCCACTGGGAAAAAATCTGAGCCTTTTTGTTGCGAATTTCAATGGAGGTTTTTTTGGTTTAAGGAAATAATATTAAGACAATATTTCCTCACATACTTCCTTAAAATTAATAACTCACATACTCTCCCTTTCAAACTGGTCCTTTTTGTGTTGCACAGATTGGTTTTCCTGTAAATAAATATCATTTGGAGATTGAAGGTGTCTAGATATTAATGGTAAAGGAAGTAATTTGACTTCTATTATATTTTACAATGTGTAGTCTAAATTTACTGTACTTTTCCATCCACTATATGTTACCTTTCTCTCGAAAAGAAAGGGTTCACTTGAGCAGTACTAGTAAGTTGAGGTACAGAAATGCGATGATTTTTATTGAGTACAATATGGAAAAGACGTTGCCGGGTTTGGGCAGTTCGACTGTAAATAAAAGCATTTGTGTCTTGGTAGAGGCTTCGTTATATTCTCGACAGATTTTCTCAAGCGGCGAAAATCATCCACGTAAATCGCATATGGAACTCATGTTGCAGATTTAACAAGTTTTTTAACAACCACTATTAAAAGATTGAAGGTTAAAATATAGCAAAAGGGGCTGTTTTCGACGTCTGAGAAGAAGTTGCCAGTACGATGAATTATCTCTACCCATTTTATATCTTAATCAAAAATTCTAATTGTTCTTCAAAGATGGTGATACCACGTATAATTTCCCTTCCAACTTAAATCCTGAGATCTTCCAAAGTTGAAAAAAAAATATTACGAATAATGGCGTAACTTACAGTTTGCTTTGTGTTGAATGTCTAATTGCCAAAGATCCATACAAATATCCCAAATACTTTCGTTTCTATTTCAAGTCTCATCAGGAAACCAGAAGAGGAATATACGAGTATATTAATTCATATTGAGATTACTTTTGCAGGTGTATCTTTTCTTATGAATACTAAACTGGGAGCTTAATAGTGAATTAAAGGCGGCTATGCTTATGTGGATCAATATGTTTGCTACATTTGGATTTCACTAACAAAGCAATCAATTTTTCATCCACTTCCTAAATAACGCGAAACTGTTTATCATAGAGAATGAGCTAACTGTCCACTCTGCAATAAACACAGGAAACATGTAAATGTTTGAGACTGAAGCTCTAGTCGTTTTGGCTAGGCCAGAAGAATAGTCGTACAACACTCATCCCAAAGGTGCAGTTGTTGGCGAAAGACAAACACTCCCGTCGCTCTAATGGTATTTGCCTTCCGGTCCAGCTTCTCCCTCCAGACCATAGGCACTATCAACAACCTGATTTCTCGGAGTCACCAAGGCTTAATTAGTTAATTACATGAAGTTGGACAAAGCAAACTCTAAGCAGACAAAAGATGTACAGCAAATACGATTTTAACGAAGTCACAATATCGTTTCGTGGACTCACTAAAACTAACGTCCTTCTCACTGTAACAAGTCTAATCTAGTTGCCGGAATAGATGCATATCAGATATATGAGACAGTCTGTCGTCTTATCAGTGCAAATGCACCAATTGAAGTCTCAGATGGACAGGATTCGAGTTAAATTGCTCAATTCAACTGATAGAAGCAACCAAAATATGTCTTCAGCAGCTTTGACACAAAAGTTAAACACAGGTGATGTTAACAGTAAGTTGTGATTTTAAACTTAACAAACCTTGGTTGCTCAAAACAAAAATTTTAATAATCCCAAAATATTTATCGTTCACTAAAATTTAAAAACTGTTGTGCCACTAAGCAATTTAAGATTTCGAACGAAATCGTGAGGGGACCTTCGATTAACTCACCTCTTTGAGATCAGAGACTAGGACTATATTGCGCCGTATATATACTCAGTGATCACTGAATTATGACCACCTACCTAATACTGTGTTTGGCCACCGTTCGCACGGATAACAGCCACTATTCGCCTAGGCATTGACTTCACTAGATGTCTGAAGACGCCCGTAGCCATTCTGTTGCAAGACTTTTATCGAAACAGATGACAGTTGCGTGTCTATAGCCTCACTTCTCGTTCCAAAATATCCCACAGGTGTTCAATTAGAGTGACGTCAGACGAATTTGAAGGCTAATCAAGATGGGTGAGATCTTGATTAGCCTCCACTCTTACACAGTGCACGCCAGAGGACACAGCGCATTGTCTTGGAAGATCTCGTTTTCTGTCCGGGAAAAAATGCAACATGGCAGGTACATATGGTCTTTAAGAGTTGCCGGTATGCATGCATGTTAAACTCCACTTTGTATCAATCTGTTGAATACAGAATCTCTGTATTACTGTCCTGATTATGTACAGTAGTGTTCGTGTACGTATAGTGTGTGTGTGTGTGTTGCTTCAGGCAGAGCTACTGGTACACCTTACTAGTGAAACTTCAGCCCATACGCACCAGGGGTCTTAATCCTTGCCACCAAAGTATGCCCCATATTAAGCAACCACCGCGCACGATGTGTCTATGGACACATATTGCTCACAGCACACACAAGAAGGCGTCCGTCGGCGCGTTGCACAAGGTATACTTTTGATATATATTTGGACTCATCCGAGCACCTAACTCGATTCCAGTCCTTTAATGTCCAAGCAGCGTGTTTTTGACACCATGTTTTTTTTTTTTTTCCTCAGACATAACACATAGAAGGATAAATTGTCCATTGTCTAACTGCTCCAAGGGTTTATCCCATCTCCGCGTTGTGTACTCTGTGAAGAGGTTTCAAAAAGTGTAAAGTGTATGTTAGTGTCATGTTGTTCCTCTAACCATTTAGCCGTTGGGACTCCCTGTTGCCCATCCTTAGCCACGGAGACAGGTCATTCAGGTCCCTATATAAAAAAAAAAAAAAAACGCGACAAGTTATTAGAGTGTGGGGTTAGAGACTGAAGAACAGGGGGAAGGCAGAAGACATCCCCGAAGTGAGTGGAATTTTTGGGCTACACCAGGCGAAATAAGGGGGTAGGAGTATGGAAGCAAAGATACTACGCAATGATTGGTACCAAAATTGGTGCAGATCACCAAGTTGGCGTGTTGGCAGCAAGCTGCTTGAAATCATCTTAATGAGTTATAATCGAAGAGAGGATTAAATTACCGGGTGACCTTAATATAGTAGTTTTTTGGGTTTTTTTCTTTTTTCCTTTTTGTTATTGACGCCCCAGCATTCCCCATCGACGAGGAGAGGATATCTCTTGGGTCGACTGCTGTGGAAACCCATAAGTCAGAGTGTGTGTGGCGCATTCTCATTTTGGATATTGTACTGCGATACTAACTATCGTACAGCGACCTGATGTGCCCGTACAACGCGCTGCACTTTCGCTCGCCACAAACGTTCACCTTGCGTAATCCTTTACAGTTCTGTCGGCGGAAGGGGGTTTCAGCGAGCCATGAGCAATAAGACGTGCCGTTTCCGATATAGAGCACATCTTTTGTACAGTGCAGAGGAATACCAGGCCTTCTCTGACTTTACGCAGAACCTCTTCACTAGGAGAAGATTCCTCATTGAAAGAAGGTAACAATACGTCGGGTGCTGATCACAGAAAAACGCCAATACACGACTATGATGTGCAAACCCAATAAACCTGAGAAAGAAATAAAAAATACCAGGATAACAACAAAACTAGCTGGTATCTCATACTTTGTGGGATATAAACTCATACAGCCACCACTGTGGTCAACAAACAGTTTGCGATGCCAATCCACCTAACAAATAAGAAGATAAACCCTGATGCTTCTGTTAAGGACACAAAACAAGACCATTACTTGCCTGCCTGGAGAGGATCCTGAAAACAAAATACATTTGATGGACCTGACGATACTGGATTGACTGCAGACTCAACTTGTATTCTAGGAATAGGAATATGAGAACGCCAACTGGCCACCTGATATATATATATTTTTTTTAGATTGAAGAAGGGTTTTTGAAAAAAAAAATCTCTGATCTGGTTCGTCGACTGTGCTGACCTGCAGCGCCTTAAGGCGATCTGAACTGGGCACCCTTGCCTGGCTCTCTGTTCACCTCTTGGAAGAGGGGGGATTGTCTCGTTCCCTCCCCCTCCCTGCCTCCTATATCGCCTGGCGGGGATCGTCCCCACTGACCACCTAGCACAATATGGCCTTAGCCGCCCTTGTGCCATTAAACAACAAACCAACAACAATTGACCACTTCGGGGATGTCTACTCTATTGTCCCTGTACTTCTATCTGTCCCCCCAGCCTTCAGTCTCTCTCTCCACTACTCTAACTAGACCGACAGTGTACGCCCCTAACTTAACGTAGCTAAGCTGCTAACTTGCGTCCAGATTTCACCACACTCTCATCAAACAATTTCCGCCTAATCTAACCTCGAGCGTTTACTTCAATTTTTTTTTATTTATTATTATTATGTCCTAACCACTGAAATCTTAGGAAATTAGGTGGCAGGACCTGCCAGAGTAAAGAACTATAATACAGTACTGGTGTACCTGGTCTGCCTCTACGCGGCAGAGTGTGGACAACGTTGGGTCCCATTAGGGGCCCAGCGGCTAAATGACGAGAGGAACAACAGTACACGTACACTACACATATACAAGATCCACACACCTTTAAACCTCTGGCATTGACAGTGTTCTGTTTCACACCCGCAAATGCATACAACGCGAAGATGGGGGAAACCCCTGGTGCCGTTTGACACTAAACACTCTATAGAAGCACCAACATACTAACCCCCACAAAATGATGCCCTTTCGAAACTTCGTGTTATCTTTACTACTTCCCATCACTGCTATTTTATAAAAATGTTAAATAACGATTTCTATCTTCATATGTACCTCTATGCTCATCACTACCCTCTACAATATTTGAATTAAATGTGGTTGTTAGTCGGGGTCCATTTACTTTTGATAACACAGTGTTTGTCTTTCTTTGCAATGATGATATTCAATTTTAAAGCACAATGTTTGGGGTATGCCTGACTAGGTAAGTGTCAGGAAACCGTGTCAGCTCTTACTGTAAACAATGATGATAATACTCCAATCTGGACATTGAAACATTTGTAGAACATTCCATTTATGAAGACCCTTTATATACCAAAAATGTCTGTAATTTAAAAACTTCAGCGTATATTTCTGGATCCAAGGAGTTATACAACTACGATCATTCAACTCAAAATACTTCATCGGGAGACGTTATTACAATAAAAATTGTGCAATGAGAATTTATATAACTTATCAAACGCCTTTCGTGTAACCTTTTAAGGAAATTGCCAATAAAAGACATTTAGCGCCCCCTGGAAATGAGCACTTTGCCTACAATGCACGTATGATTCTAATAACTTCAGAAGACTGCAGATAAAGCCCACTTTACCCTTGAACTCAGAACTCGTCGTCGACTAAATCCCTCTTCAGGCTGCTATGACAACGGGATGTAGCGACCTGTATGTCTCAACACACCGACGTTTCTTTCACCCTAGCATCTTTCTTTCTTTCTTTCTTTCCTCACAAGCTGGCGACTGGCGGGCAATCTCCATTAGCTTCGTACAGATGACAATTTAATTTACCTTACTTCATTATGGGCGGTACTGTATAGGCGGGAGCTAATTTTCAACCTCTGTACCCACTACCGCCTCCTTCCTCTCCTACAGATTTAAAAAACCTCTGAAGTTCGCTAAGGGATTTTTTTTTCTGTCAATTCGCAAAAGGGGGATTTTTTGTGTGTGAAAGAAATGGCGATTTGCGATGAGTTTATCAAACGTTTCATACACAGCGTTCAAGAACTCACTAGAGAAGAGGGGACGAGCAATTTCCCAAGCAAATTAAACATCTAGGATGATAGAAAATATCCAGGTGTTAGCGTATTGTCTGTAGACTGCTTGAATTCTATTGATCAATTGGCTGAATATAAAATCATTACCGTGCTGCCCATGGCCGATTAACATGGCCACGAAAAAAAGTCCACGAAAGTAATTCTCGGCAAGAATATGACTCGATTTTAAATGATAATCATTAAAAGCAAGAATATAAAGATAAAAATGCTGCCCATCCCCCCCCCCCTTCCCTTGAGATTCGTCATTCAACTTTCTCGCACCTTTAATTTCCATATCCTTCTCCCTTTAAGGTTATTATCAAGTGAAAAAAAAAAAGTCAGTGCGTATTTGTAGCACAGAATTAAAAGAAACAAAAACACTATCTTTTGTGATCGGTTACCCAGAGGGAAGAGCTCGTAATGGGGGATACCTATATTCCACCACCACCAGCAGCAAAATCTTTTACTAATGAAGTGGAAAACTTCGATATGATGCAAGTTCGTAGGTATTGTCTGGTGTTGCTGTACCATTTCCTGTCACATGTCAAGACCGGCCCTAAAATGACTCATTATTGTGACGCGAAAGCAGCGACACAAAAATTGACAAGTCTCTGGAGTTTGTTGTCGGCTGTCAGTTTATGTGGAACCCATTTGCTCAGTTTATGTTCACAGGCTGATCTGCATGTTGTGATTGAAAAACTCGGGGAGTTTACTATAGTCCCTTTTTTATTGCATTAGTAGGTCCCTGCCAAAGTCTGCAACGCAGTTGTCGAATATACAGATCATTTACATAAATCTAATATACTCACTCCCTGTTTTTGTTCAATTGCAGAGTGTAAAACACCCTCTAGGGCGATACAAAATTAAATATACAAATTGAAAATGGTCAGAAGTCCAGGATATAAATAATTGTCAGTTGATTACAAAGTCCACAGATTCATCAATTAAGATGGCCATCGCAAACCACAGTTAATAAAAACAGAATCTTGATAGAAAAGTTCTTAAAACAAGTCATTTTGGTGAATACAAAAAATACCTTGTTGAGAATACAAAAGAATGCCCAGTGTTGAATTTAACACTACTGGACATCCCACTATTTTCCTAGAAAAGGGGTGGACTCTTGAGTACTTCAGTTTTCCATTTAAAAATGCTGCACATCACTTAAATAAATAAAACTCAATTCACTGCTTGCGAATTAAATTCTGAGAATCTTCAATTCCATTTTAATAAATAAATAAGATGAGGGTAAAACACACCCACACAAGGAAATGCTTCTTATGTTCCAAACGCTTCAAAAGCACTTAATTTCCAAGAGAAAGTAGTGCATTCATAACAGTCGGTTTACCAAACAGCCCTCGAGTGTTTTGCTATCGCCCGAGGTTAAACAGTACTGAGTAAACCAATCAATACGACTGCTGAATATTTCAATAGTTCTGCTGGTTTCCAGCAAACGGTCCCAAAAATCGGGAAGACAGCAACAACTAGAAACAGAAATAGTAACAAGGAGCAAACAAATCGCTAGCAACGGCACCGTGAACTTTGGAGTCGTGAGCTTTAACACAGTCATTACGTAGTGGCAGCCATGATTGATCGACGTTTGTATTCAGCTACTGTCACAATGGGCTTCCCATTGATCTATCCCATCAAAGATTCTTTATTCTTATTCATGATTTCTTCCGGAACTCAGTATAGAGAGATCCACAAACCTTTGGCTACCAAAACGCCCTTGATAAAGGATGCCTCTTACTTTGACATTTAGAAATCTTCGCATGTTTTTCAGTATTACAGAAAAGTTCAACGTGCAGAGTAACAGAATTCCTTTTACTTTCATAAAACTATTTTATTGCAAAGTCTCTTCGTACTTGTAAAATTCTTGGGGAGAAAAGAAAAATTACTAGAAATACATTTCGAAAAACTGCCTAAAAAACAGTTCAATTTAATTTTTATTTCAAGTATTTGTTTGGTTAAACTAACCTGTAGCCATTATCCCCAGTACTGATCTTTAAATCGGCTATCTTGAAAGCAGACGTCTAGCGCATGCGTATAACCATTTCCTGCTCGCGCCACATGCTCGTGAGCTGTTTCAGTCGACCACTTTCAGAGATGAATGTGAAGTACAAGCTGCTCTGTCCGTCGTCTGCGCTACAAGTCGGACAGTTCAGATATTCTCCAAACTGTAATTTTATTTTATTTTTTTAGCCTGAAGGTAGCCCACAAGCAGAGATTTATCTGTGATCAAACAAGCAATACTCAACAAAGTCAACAAACATTACAGCTAGAAAATAGGGCATTTGAAAACTAAAAACGCCTTCGACAGGGTTGGAACGTATATTATTATGTGATTACTGATAAAAGAGCACAAAAAAAAAACTTTAAACGAACATTGTAAGTTGAACTTAGCTACAATGAAAAGGAGAAATGGAGTTGATATATTTAGCCAAAGGGAAAGTTCCGAACTTTCTTAATAGCGTAAGAAAACTATCAAAGTGCAGGTTTCGTATCATTAATGTCCCTTTAAACATGTCCTTCTCTAATTCTTAAACATTAATTTACTGCTTTTTTGTTATTTATTTTGCTGTATATACTGTGCTGCTACTTTATTAGGTACACCCCTGCTCTGCACACAAATTATTTGTCCCACAACGTTGCAAGTCACATGACCACAGTTGTGGATATAAATGCAGCAGAACAACCTTTCAAGTATCAGTTAAGCATACAAACCGTAGCAAGAGTGGGTCTTCGAACGTGGCATGGTAGTAGGTGCAAACTTGCTGGATAAAGCATCTCTGAAACGGCAGTTCTCCTGAACTTTTGCACGCACAACAGTTTCAAGGGTGTATCGAGAATGGTGCAACGAACAGAAAACATCCTCTCAACGGCACTCCTCTGGAAGAAAATCGCTTGTTGATGAGAGAGTCAGAGGAGGATGGCTAGAATTGTGCAAGCAAACAGACGGGCCACAATGTCGCACATCACGTCAGAATACAACCTTGGTTCGTACAACAAAATATCACAATGGACCACTAGTCGCACTTTGTCGCGAATGGGCTACAACAGCCGACGGCCACATCGCATACCTTTGTCATCAATGAAGAGCAAGACAAGCACGCCTCCTGTGGGCACAGCAACACCAGCACTGGTCTAGTGAGGATTGGAAAACAGTTGCTTGGTCTGACAAGCCGAAGTTCCTGGTGCATCATGTTGATGGAAGGCTCAGAATTTGGCGAAAACAACATAATCTATGGAACCGTCATGTCTGACGACTGCTGTGCAAGGTGGTCGGTGCAGTGTTATGGTGTGGGGAATGTTTTCTTGGCACACGTTAGGTCCATTGATACCCATAGATTCACGTCTGAATGCCACATCCTACCTAAACATCGTTGCTGACCAAGTACATCCGTTCATTTGACAGTTTATCCTCAGTCAGATGGTTACTTCCAGCAGGATAATGCACCGGTGCACAAAATGGTTCCAGGAACATGACAATGACTTTTCTTTGCTGTAGTGGCCCGCTTAGTTTCAGATCTCAATCCCATTGAACATCTTTGGGATGAGCTGGAAAGGGCTGTTCGCTGCAATGAAGCACTCATGTCTGCATGGTACTCCATTCCTGCACAACGTTTTCAGCGTCTTGTTCAATCCATGCCTAGACGAATTCAGGCTGTTTTGAAGGCTAAAAAAGGAGGCTCAACACGATATTAGGTAGGTGTACCTAATAAAGTGGCAGCACAGTGTATATTGTAAACTACTGAATAGTTGTGTTCAAATTTGGTAGGTTCGACTCTTCTTGGATGTTACTGTACAATGTGTATATTTTCTTAGAGGTAAAAATCAGAATGTTGTTGATTTTGCTTCTGCTTAACCTAGGTGATTAATTCGGTAGGTTTTATTTGTTTTAGGACGTTACTGTAAATCGCGTAGTGTAAATTGTGTATTAATGAATAGTTAGTGATCTAGACCAGAGTGTTGTTTTTGCCACTGATTGGATCCAATGGATCACACATGATCATCCTGTGTTATAAATTTTATTTTTCATGTATATATGCACAGTTATGCTTTTTTGTATAGTTAGTATTATTGTACAGTTGTTACACTGTTAGTACAGCTGTTCGGTTAGACGAACTTGTATAATATGGACTTTCTCCTTACGAACTTTACTTTTCCTTTCATCTTGGAAGACGTAAATAGTTGGTGAATTATATACACTGCCCTAATATCCGGCCACCCCTCCATGGATGGGGAAACAGGTCCTATACATGCAATACGTCACAGAACCTGCTATAAATACATGTATGCACACTGGCCTTCGAACAGACAATTGCAAAAGTGGGCATGCAAGATGACCTGTTCAACAGAATTGATCACCTCAACAAATGCTAGACGCCGATTAACATGGTGTAAGGAGCACGAATCCTGTACTGTAGAACAGTGTAAAACAGTCGTGGGTCGCACTCTACCAGTCTGGTGGCCATTCCTGGGTGTAGCGAATGTCGGGGGAAACGCTTCCTTCCTGATTGTATCCTACCAAAAATGAAGTTTGGTGGAGGCAGTGTCATAGTATGGGTCTCCTTTCATGGTTTGGCTTGGGCCCATTAGTCGTTATCGACAAAACCATGAATGCTGTGCAATTATTCACTTCTAACATTATATTATGGCAATACTTCGGCCATACCTGTACCAGCAAGACAACACGCCGTGCCATTCTGCTCGAGTCGAGACAAGTGGTTTGAGGATATGGGTGTGGAAAAGTTGGATTGGCCAGCCCAGAGTCTGTTCTGAACCGTATCGAGCATCTTTGGGATGTACTGGATTGTCCTGTACGCGCATATCGAGATTGGATCGCCCAAAAGAACAAGACCGAACTGGTGGCTGCGTTAAAGGCCGAGTGAGCAACATATCGATAACTTGACATTTATAAAAAGCTGGTTGAGAGTATACACAAAATATTAAATGACACAATAAAAGCTCTTTTTTTGTCTAATGGAAGGGCAGTGTATGTACCCTTTAAGGTTTTGGTCTACTCCTCAGGATATGAACTGTGTAAATGTAACGTGCTTTAACTTCTGTTTTGATCTAAGGTACCATGCTGGAGATGAAATCTTCACTCTCTCTCTGCTATTTTCTTGCTACTGTTCTTAACTCTTCCCTTTCCTGTTGGATCCCTCTGTCGATCCATCACTTTGCTATACTATTCCAATCCTTCCAGTTCCCATACTTCTCCTATATAATGTACTTCTTTAGTAGATCCTGGCCGCCTCCATGTGGCGGGGCTGGGACGCTGTGACCAGGTGTAACTGCTTCTCACATGCTAAGAGCTAAGTACCGGCCGACAACTCAACAACAGAACATATCATTAAACTACATAAAAATTGCCAGCTTTGCCACAAGCTTCTTCACAAGATATACAACGGTGGCTAACGGGGGGAACCCTGGGATCTGCCACAACAACACGAATATCCCCTGTTTTGTTTTGTTTTTTGTTTTTTTGTCAAATATATATCTACCTTATACACTACTCGATAAAATTTAACAGAACATTGCTTTTCATGAATATTTTATTGTGAACAGTGTCACCGAAGACACTGTTCATAGTAAAATAGGAGTCCCGTTAAGCCTAACCACATTCTAGACGTAATTTCATCTAGAGACAACGAGGAACACGGTACCATTCCTCCAACATCATAGAAATGGACGGTGTTTTCTTGTGGGGTGGGATATTGATCAACGGTCGTAACCCTCTTCGTTTTTTTTATAGGGGTACCGTAATTGCGCAGAGTTACCGAGAACAGATACTGGAACCCCATGTGCAACTTTTCAGGAGTGCGGTTGCCCAGTTCATGCACGACAATCCCACAACACATAGAGTTCAAGTGGTGGAGAAATATCTGGAAAACTGAAGATATCCAATGACTGCAGCAGCCAGCACGATCACCGACTTAAATCGGATCGAGCACGTGTGTGACGCCTCGACGCTTGGTGACCTCAGGTTTGCTATAATCGACCACAGAATACGCACAATTTACAGACGAAGCAATATGGCCTTAGTCGCTAATGCTCCTAAAACCCAATAACAACAACTACACCAATGCCAAATTTTGTCCCGCTTCATCGCAAGCTGTAAGAGTTACACCACGTTTGCCTCGTGTTCTGTTAATTTTGTCGAGCAGTGTATTTCAATATAGGAAATTGCATGTCTTCCAGAAGTGATTTACCTGTTTACGAGAGGCAGGGGCGCTCTTAAAAAGACCATTATAGATCGAAACTGAACAAACAATAGCATTGAAGCAACAGCCAGATCAAAGATAAACATAACTATTGGAAGTTTTGGTACAAAAAGAAAACATCCAATTGCTCCTGCAGATAATCTGGCCATTACAGCAGCCAACGAGTGTTGTCTGCAAGTATCGTCAGTGGTGGAACAGGAAAGACAGTTGGTATTGCCGTATGAAGATTAGCCATTTAAGTCCTAACAAAGTAGTTTCGGGCTTTTCCCCAGAACACGGTGCTACTACCACCCTTTGAACTTTTTTTCTGGTAGCTCATCAGAAGATGAGAACTTCCCAAATAACGAAAACTAAGTTGTTCAGTGGTTGCACTATATGAAATGCGAGGTGAGCAAATATAATGATCTGTTTGTATCTTAGAAACTAAAAGTCATCACAGGGCAATACTAAGCTATTTGGACACGATTTAGCTACACACAACAACCAGAATTTTTGTTTCTTGCACAAACTTTAGTTTCCATTAGCTTTTAAACAAGGAGAAGGGGCTTCTCAGCGAGCAGGAGTTTTCACAAATGGAAGCTAATATAGAGAAAAGCTACTCAACATTGCTGCTTGTGTGTTAAGTACCAAAGCAACTAAGGCTATGGAGGATACAGTGTTGTCTGTAAACTGCAGGTGTTCTTTGATCGGTCGGTTTACTGTTTGCTGGACAAAAAAACCAATGTTTCCGGGAGTGAAAACCGTGCAACTAAAAGACGACTAACTCAGTCACGTTGTGAAAAAAAAAAGCCCATAAAAATTCTTCGCGTCACTGACAGTATTCGAACTCGGGTCTTCTCTACCCGGTGTTGTTGTTGTAGGGTTTTAGGAGCATTAGCGACTATTGCTGCGTATATACTGTCTGTAAACTGCGTGGTGTTCTGTGGTCGATTTTCTGTTTGCTGGACGAAGAACCCGAGATTCTGGGAGAAAATCCATACTACCCTCGCCTGAGACCGATTAACTGAGCCACGTTGTGAAAGGATCATATCTCGTGGGTCCATATCACGAGATATGGACTGACACCATGGTATGTACCTAAGTTCATTTGTCATAGTGCATGAAATCATGGCTGCTACATTGTATGAGGGTCTACACAATTCTGCGTGTCCTACATTGTGGAAATGTTATGGAAGTAGCTTTTACAACACAACGCTTCAGGGCAGAAAAAAAGCAAGGATTACGAAAACCCTGTTTGAAGAGACTACCATCAGAAGAGTGCTGTAGCCCGCACAGAGTTCCTACCTCAATTCAACTGACCTGAACCAAGTGTCTATGGGCTGAATTACAATGCAGAATTGATTATAACCGCTGTGCTACACTCATGGGTAGCACATTGATTACAATCATCGTCATCCTGCACACTGTGTGGAAAGGGTTAGGTTCGAAGCCTGTCAATGGCATGATGAACTTCTGTAGTTTTTCAAACAGTGGCCGGTACTGACAGAGTTAGTCAATAACGGTAAAGGAAAAGAAGGTTTTCTACTAGAAAATTCGAATCTTACGTTCAAAACAGTTACATCAACAAGACAATACAAGAAATTTATATTCAAAATACACAAATACATGGGCAATCGCTCTGGTAACCGATAATTTGAAAATATTTATTGGGCAGTGCAATTTATGAATTTGAAATGAAGGGGGCAGCACAATACTAACGGTTTTCTACTAGAACAGAGACGCCCGTATTTAAAAAGGAAAACACATTAGGTCCAAAACAATATAGGCAAATCCATAAATCAAAGGCGTTTTCTGAAATAATGGAGCCTTAAAGCAATGCAAAAAAAAAAAAAAAAACTGACATGTACACTGAGTGAACACTTTATTAGACACAACAATCTAATGGAGAAGTCTTTATTTAGCTTTCAGAACAGCATGGAAAATTCTGACCTTGGGAAATGGCGCACTGTCCTGTTGGAAGAACCCATCCGCAAATGGATACTCTGAAGGGATGCGCCTGGTCGGAAACAAACTACAAACAACCTCTAGCATCCAAATGTCGCTCCACTAGTATCAAGGAGAACTCAATGAGTACCACAAAACACTCCCCGTATCATAGCTCCACCACGACCAACTTGCACTATTGGCAACCAGCAAGATGGATCTGTGGTGCCATGCTATTTTTCGACATATTTTGCTCCCACCATCAGTGTGAACTGGGATTCATTCGACGAGGCAGCGTTTTTCCAGTCGTCTACTATTGGTCTTCCTTAGCCTATTGTACCTAAACCTTCTTGATTTTTTGGTGACAAGTATAAAAAGGTACAAGTATTTGAACCATCGTTCTGAAATGTCTCTTTGGTAGCCACTGTTTGGTTACGTCATTTCTTTATTGATTGACTGCAACGTACTTGAAAACCTCAGCAGGGTTACACTTTCCGAGACACTCATACCGGCACATTAGGTGCCTAGTCCCATGCAGGTTCAAAATCACGTAAATCTTTCATCTTGCTCATCCTGGCACTGAATTGCGCACATACAGCCATCCCTACATACCTGCCAACCAGCTTTATATCGCATGGTACGGATACGTAATGCTGTTATTAAAATGAGAGCTCCATTTCAAGAAAAGGACACGTGTATCTAATAAAGTGGCCGTTCAGTGTATACTGCAGACTAAACTTAATTATAACCACCACGGTTTCATTCCAAATATAGAAACAATAACCAATCTGTTAAAACTGAAGACATCGAATTTGTGTCTCAATGGAGTGAAGAATTTTTATGAGCTTTCTTCACAACGTAGCTGAGTTAGTCTGCTCAGACGAGGATTGTATGGTCTTTCTTCCCCGGGAACTCGGAGATTTCGTTCTTTGTACTTTAGTTGCAAGTTGATAATTCTGTGTCTTAATTCTAATGTCTGTGAACTACGTGCATTTTATGGTCGGTTTGAATGTTTCGCTAGTTGAAAAATTAGAGTTTAAGGAGAATAAACCGAACAAAAATAAAAGTTCTCCAGGCCCTAAAGCGCCGATTGAAGAGGCTTTTAAGCATTCCACCAGTCTCCGACAACATTCGCATTCAGACCTTTCCAAAGGAGTTTGCTGTTTCTTCTAGTGCTCTTCAGTTTATGCTTTATGAAGAAAATTTCAATAAGAAATCTTAGTTTTGCGCCATATCCAAGCTCTTTGCATCATCAATTACATATATTGATCAGGTCGTAAGGACATGGCTACAAGATTAGCATAAAAGAATGATGGACAAGTAGCAAACTACTATACCAGTATTCATGGAGGACCACCCACTGGAGACATCTTGGCTAAAGTTATTCATCTGGAGACAATTTACATGGAAAAGTATGGTGAAACTCGAGCAGTTACCCTCGACGTTTCTAAGACTTTCGATAATTTTGGCATAAAAGAATTCTGAACAAGCTTCTATCTCCTGATCAGATTTCTGCAAATGAGAGGTGGTTCCACTTTGATCAACTAATGTTGTAGTGTCCCAAAGTTCAATTTTTTCACCTACGTCATTCTTCCAGTATATCATAATCTTGTTGATGACACTACACTATATTCATTTTCTGGTCCGACAAATTCTACTTTGCACAAACAACGAAAATTTTTCTATTATCAGCCAATATCCTTAAATGCTGAATTCAAGGAAAGTTTTGGGGGAGGGGGCAACCAATGTCACTTGAATCTTCCAAAACCCAATCCTATCTTATTTATCTTAATAAAAAGAATCTGCTTCTCTCTAGTAACGGCACAAAGTTGTTTTAATCATGGCAAGAAAGCAAAGCTTATGCAGTATCAGCCATAAAAAACACCACTCCCTACCATCCCTAATATCATTTCTAATAATTCATCTAATTCTTCCATTAATTTTATTCAAACTACCCACTTCCACAACACAAGATGGAAGTTTGTTCCGACAAACAACTACCCGCGCTGGCTGAAAGCAAATTTCCGTTAATCCAACCAGCCTTCCTCAATTTAAAGTTTGTCCCTTCATGAGTATTGTTTAAGCAAGAGGGAAAATGCCATCAGCATTTAGATTACTCAATCCATAGTCTTAAACAACTCATTCAGATCTCCTCGTTTCAGTACCTAGTTTCCTGGTACTGAAATTTGCAGAACGCAAGTCTTTTTTTGGTAATAACACCTTTGGTTGCCCTCACAAATCTCGTTGCATTTCTCTGCACCGTTCCAACAGATCCGCATCCTTCCTAAAATGAAACTTCCAGACCTGTATGCAGTGCTCAAAATGTAGCCTGACCATTGCCTTATACAAGAGGATAATTACCTCTTCATCACTGCTGGCTAAATTCCCGTATATCAGTGGCAACGCCCCATGAACCCCTAGCAGTTTGGTTGGTTGCTTATTGCAGGGTTATAAGCACATCAGCAACTTAGGCTACCTTGCGCCGTATATATTAGGTCTGTACATTGAGTTTGTACTATGGTCAACTCAGCCACATTGTGAAAAAACCATAAAAATTCTTCGCGTCATTGACAGCATTCGAACTGAGGTCTTTTCCATCGGGTGTAGGAAGAATAGTGATTATACTAACTGCGCTACCCACGAGGACACTGTTCAGAGAACTTCATGTCTGAATACAAATTCAAGCCGAACGTAAAACTATATCTTGCCTTCTCAACCATACACGGTAATAGATTGCTGCGCAGTCTTTGAGAAATGCAGGATTCAATAACTCTCCAAAAGGCGGTCACATTTAAAAAAAAAAAATTAGCAAATCATCTCATAAGAATATTGGTTCATGCGTAACTGAAAATGTGAGTCCAGTAGAGGAGGTCACTGATTTTAAAATGTTAATTAAAAGACAAGCAATACTCACAACAGGTTTACTTCCAGCTAATGAAAGTGTTCAAATATCATGATGGTATTGAGTCCCACATTTCCAGGAAAGCAGTCCTTGGCACGTGTAATGTTTTGAAGGAGGGGGGGAGCTGACAAATGGAAATTTCAAGCCGCAAAGATTTCTAAAAAAACTGGCGGTAACGGCCCATAAAATAATTCATCAACAAATTAATTTTTGATCCATATTGGAATATTTGGATTTGCAATTCATGGAACATTATGCACTTATATCAATAATGGTTGAAGTTAGATGTTATCATCCTAATCCAACAATTGAGCGTGTTGAGTGTTAGCATTTATCTGCAAAAAAAAAAAAAAAAATACTAACACCACTAAAAATATTGAAAACCCTAATGAATCTATAAAATGAAGTGCAAACTGACAGGATTTCAGAAAAGCTTTTGATACTGTTGCATATGGAAGACTACTACGGTATGAACCGCATCAGTATGGCCAATATTAATATTAAGGACAAGTTGCTGCTAAGGATAAAGGGATGGTTGAGGAGGAGAAGACAGAGAGTGATAATCAATGGACGCTGATCTTCGTGGATTAATGATATTAGTGGAGTCGCCCCGGGTTCGGAGTTGAGCCCACTGTTGTTTTGTATATTTATCAATGACATTGATGAAGGTACTGTGTATCACGCTTAATGTCGATTTGCAGTTGATACAAAGGTTGGCAGGGTTGTTAATGACAGTAATGGCAGTGTGCTACTGCAACAGGATCTACAAAAGTTGGGCAGATGGGCTGAGAAGTGGTAACAGAAGTTTAACATTGAAAAATGCAAAGTAACCACAGAGAAACGTAACAATTGTGTGAAGCTACACTCAGGGTGGTAGAAAATCAAATAGACCTGGGAGTAATTCTTTTTTTTTTTTTATGTAAACCCCAAACGCCAGAGGTATTAGAACCTATAATACTAAGTACCGTGCTTGGGTTGGAGGTTGAGAAGACGAAAGAAGATATTTGTTGATATTGGACTTCAACTTCTGTAGAGTGTAATTTTCAGGAAATACGTATGAAGGAAGGTTGTTCCAAAAAACGGCAGTTGAATGAATAAACGAGGAAGATGAAAAGTTGGTTCTGTGAGTTTGAAGTTGGACAGTAAATGGAAGTTGGCTGGTGGCGGCACGTGTTCGAACTGTTTTGAAAGAGAGAGTGGGAATTATAGAAGCCAATTCAAAAGAACAGTGCCCATGGAAGTATCTCTAGAAGAGGCATGCAGCAGAAACAGTACGTCTATGAGAAAGCGAGTGGAGAGACTCTGTCAGAGATGAATCATTAATTAACCTAACTGCCCTCTTCTGAATGGAATCAAGAAGCCTGAGAGAGGTTTTGGGGGGCACCACCCCAGATGTGGGAACAATATTCCAAGGTGGGGCAGATTTACAATTTATACAGAGTGAACAGCTGTTTGGAAGAAAAGTAACGCCGAGAGCGAAAGAGAAAACCAAGTTTTTTAGATGCAGAGGAAGAAATATTTATAATGTGCTTATGCCAAGAGGGATTAGAAGTCAGGGTAATCCCCAAAAGAGATATATCATTTTGCCTAAAAATCGGAGTGTCACTAAAGATAAGCTTAGGAACAGAAGAATCCGTTTTGCGAGATATAAGACAAGACTGAGTTTTAGAAGGGTTGAAATCAACTAAGTTGTTTTTGCCCCACTGGAGAAATACCTGAAGATCGGCATTTAAGGAATTGGTAGCAGATTTTCGAGAAGTTGAAGCTGATTGAGCAGGACAAAGTTTCTCAAAATGGAAAGTAGAATGCAAATGTGCTATCATCGGCAAAACTATGGATAGGATTTCCAGTCAATGGAAGAAGGTCATTAATATACAAGAGGAAAAGATTGGGGGAAAGAACTGAACCTTGGGGGACACCGGCATTAGTGGAGAAGTTAGAAGACAGAGAGCCATCTACCATCACCCTCAGTGAGCGATCAGAGAGAAAACTGGATAACCAATTACCAAAAACAGTTGGCAAACCATAAGATGGAAGCTTGTTTAGAAGACCTTTATGCCAAACACGATCGGAAGCCGTTGAGATGTCAAGAGCAACTACTTGTGTTTCACCGAACCTTTCCATTGAATTAGTCCATAAATGACTAACATAAGCCAGAATATCACCAGTGGATCGACACTGACGGAATCCATACTGGCGATCGTTGATCAGACGGAAGGTTTCTAGGTAGTTTAAGAGTTGGCGATTAATTGATTTCTCCATTACTTTAGAAAGAGTAGAAGTAATTGCAATGGGACGATAATTGGATGGGAGGGATTTGTCACCCTTTTTAGGAACTGGCTGGATATGAGAAAATTTCCAAGCAGAAGTAAAAATACCTTTGGAATAAGAAAGTGAAAAAAGGCGGCAAAGAATAGGAGTAAGTTCAGGAGCACAGGTTTTGAGAACAAGTGGAGAAATACTATCGCGACCTGGAGCTTTCTTAGCATCAAGATTCGTCAAAATCCTTCTGACAGAAGACCACAGGAGGCATTGAATGGAGCGTGTTGGGAATGGAGGGAGGTGTTTTACAAGATCATTAATACATGAGTTGGAAGAAAAATGGGATGCTAGCAAGTCAGCTTTATCCTTGGCTGAAGTGACTACAGAACCATCTGGTTTGGACAGAGGTGGGAGCAGAGATGGATAAAAGTTGCGGCCAATAGCTTTGGCAAGAGACCAGAATGCTCGGCTACCATTAGGGCAAGAAGCAAGTTTTCTACTCTTAACCTGTTCAAACTCTAGTTTGGACTGATTAATAACTGCTTTACAATTGATGCGAGCTTTGGTGTAGGCAGAAAATGAAACTGAGGAATTAGGGAATTAGAAACAAGCCAGTTACGATATGCAACATTCTTCTCTTGAACAGCCTTAGCACATTTGTTTGGAAAACCAAGGTTTAGATAAAGGACGAGATTTTAAAGTGGAGTGTGGGATAAAGGATTCCATTCCTGCAAGAATAATTTCACTGACACGATCTGAGCAAACATTGACATCAGAAGTTTTAAAACAGTAGTCCGACCAAGGAAAAGAAGAAAATAAATCTCGCAGGTCATCCCATTTTACATTCTTGTAATGCCAAACAAAACGAGGTTGGAAATAACCATGAGATAATGGCTCCATTGGAGAAGAGACAATCACCAAGTTGTGATCTGAGGTGCCTAAAGGACCATTCACTTTGACTGTATACGTAAAAGGGTTGTTTGTGAGAAAAAGATCAAGCATGTTGGCTGTATGGTTAGGATTGTCCGGTATCCTTGTAGGTAGATGAACAATCTGTGCAAGGTCATTAGTAATTGCAAAAGCCTCAGCATCTTGACCAGCTGGGTCGGTGTGACTAGAAAATGGAAGCCAGCTGGAGTTGTGAACATTAAAATCACCAAGGAAAATTACCTCATTGTTAGGAAAGTTAGACTGGGGAAAGTCAAGTTGCAAAGAGAGGAAGTCGAAGAGCTCCAAGTGATTAGTGGAGTTGGGAGAACAGTATAGACAACAGATGTATTTGACAGAATGAGGTAGAGAGATTTTAAACCAGAGAAGATCGAATGGGAGATTCCAAATTTCCAAGTCTCTGACAGGGAATACCAGAACAGACATATGCACAAATACCACCTTTGAGGCGAAAGGAATCATACAGCGAATAATTTGGGCATCTGAGATGAGCAGTAGTTGAATCAACCGATAACTGAAATTCTGTAAAAAAAAGTACATGGGGTTTGGCAGACTGCAAGTGGAAATGGACATCGTTGAGATTAGAATTGAGACCACGTATATTTGTGAAATGAATTAGGAAGTGCTTAGGAATTCTGCAGTCAGATATGAAGTTTTCTGTGCAGTGCAGGCAGTCTGCCAGAGTAAGTCACAGGGTCTTGTCAACGATATACAGGAATTTTGCTAGCAGGGATAAGGAGGTGATTATTCATTTGCATAAGGCAATGGTCAGGCCACGTCTGGAGGCCTCATTTTAGTAAGGATGTAGAGTTGCTAGAACGAGTACAGAGAAGGGCAACAAGATTGGTGAGGGGAACGAAGGGGTCCTCTTGCCAAGAAAGGCTTAAGTTCTGCAAATTCCATCATGTGGAAACTTGGCACCTACGAGGCGATTTGATTGAGAAGTATAAGACCTTGAATGGGTTGAGCAGGCTATGGGATTCTTCTTCTTGCTCAGATTACGAACCTGAGTGGGCATAAATTCAAATTGAGGAAAGACAGTTATAGAACAGATGTGCGGAAATTTGCTTTTAGCCAGCGGGTAGTTGATTGCTGGAACAAAATTCCATCTGTCGTTGTGGAATTCAAGGAGGAACTGGACAAACTTTTAGAGGGAATGAATGTGTGATATGTTTTTTTTTTTTTTTGGCTGATTCTACCTAAACTTGCTTTCTTGCGTCACATGCCTCTACTACTACTACTACTATAGACGAAATCTATAAATATTGCATAAAATTTCTGAACACATAAAATAGGGACAGTTTAAAACTACCATAAAATGAATTATATTTTCAATTGACTTGGGACAAATTCAAAAGATTCATAAGGAAACCATTCTGCAAATTGACAAACAGGATGATCAAACTTTTCCGTTTTTATCGACTTTTTCTGGCTGGTCTTATAGACGGTCCAAGAAAAGTGATAGCATGAAACCTTAATTTGCATAAATTATACAACATAATTTGATATTAAATGCTGTAGTTGTTGTAGCAGGGTTCTAGGGGCATCAACAAACTAAGGCCATATTTTTCCGTGTACATTGTGTGTAAACTGCACTTTCTGTGGTCGATTTTCTGTTTTTAGGAAGAAAAACCAGTTTCCTGGAGAAAAGCCATGCTACCCTCGTGTGAGACCTACTAACTCAGCCATTTTGTGAAAAATGGCCCATAAAAATCCCTCACTCATTGACGGGACTCGAACTAAGGTCTTTTCCACCCGGTGTGGGGGGGGAGACAGCGGCTCTACCAACTGTGCTACCCACGAGGGCAAAAACGCTGTCTTATTATGGCCACCTAATAACAGACTCATATGTCCATAAATTGTGCTCTCTAGTTCAGTGTTTCCCAAACGATATTCGCGTACCCCTTTTGAGAGCACTTAGATGTACCGTCGTATCACTTTTCAGGCAAAAAGATAACCTGAGGGTATTTTAATAATACTATTTTTTTGGTTAGAGAAAATACAATACAATATATGGTATTCATTTACTAATAATGTATAAAAAAGTTATGCATACATACTGTATATAGAAATAGTAATTTAAAAAATGGAAGTACAGTACTAGTAAAAATTAAAATTCAACATTTTAACAGGACACGATGCCTCTGTGTGTTCGGTGTAAAGAGTGAGGAAATCAGGCACGCACTCAGTATCATTCTGATGGGCGTTTATGAGAGCTTGAAAAACAGGGTGGATGCCCTGGAAGGAATTAAAATGGGGTCCATTATTCTCAGCTGCCCAACTCAACACCAGAGCTTACACTTGTCCAACAGAATGCGCTAGTCCCACAGGGACTAATGCATTCTGTCTTGGGGACTGCAGCTGTGTTTCCTGATGGGAAACGAGACATATATTGTGCAAAAAGAATAAACAGAACAGTATCAGGGTATGCCTGCATCAGACAAAAGTACACATGACTTTGTAGAGATATCATCTTATTAGGCCACAAAAAGTGATAGTCACATGACGTTGGCAGATTACAAGTAGATCTCAGGACTTACTGAACTAGAGTCAATTTTGAGAAAAAGTCACGAGTAAGGAATAAATTTGAAAGAGGCTGCAATTCTGCCCAGATAAGATAGGAGGGAGTACATGTTGAGGGCCTTGTCAATTTAACCAACACTGGAGTGCGACTGTGTAAGGCTCATGGGGGTGAAAATTTTCATACCGTGGTCTATGCTTGGTAACAAAAGAGATTATTTTTACATGGATGGTATGGGACAGAAGTGGTGCAAGAATATTTGCTAATGCTATGGTGGCAGTGTTGGGTGGTTCGGAAAAGTACAAGCTTTGGGGGTGGGATACACAGACCAACTATAGCTGGAAAACATGGTGTCCGATATTTCAAGTCCTTCCGTAAGTCATCAAGGAACAAGTAAATACACTGTGCTGCCACTTTATTAGATACACCTAACTAGTAGCGTGCTGAGCCTCCTTTAGCCTTCAAAACAGCCTGAATTCTTCTAGGCATGGATTGAACAAGATGCTGAAAACGTTGTGCAGGAATGAAGTACCATGCAGATATGAGTGTGTCACGCAGTTCCATGAGATTCGACGGAGGTGTAGGCCTGCAGCGAACAGCCCTTTCCAGCTCATCCCAAAGATGTTCAATTGGATTGAGATCCTGGGACTGAGCGGGCCACTGCAGCAAAGAAAAGTCATTGTCATATTCCTGGAACCATTTTGTGCACCGGTGCATTATCCATCTGACTGAGGATAAACTGTCAAATGAACGGATGTACTTGGTCAGCAAAGATGTTTAGGTAGGATGTGGCATTCAGACGTGAATCTATGGGTATCAATGGACCTAAAGTGTGCCAAGAAAACATTCCCCACACCATAACGCTGCGCCCACCACCTTTGCACAGCAGTCGTCAGACATGACGGTTCCATAGATTATGTTGTTTTCGCCAAATTCTGAGCCTTCCATCAACATGATGCACCAGGAACTTCGGCTCGTCAAACCAAGCAACTGTTTTCCAATCCTCGATAGTCCAGTGTTGGTGTTGCTGTGCCCACAGGAGGCGTGCTCTTTTGTTCTTCATTGATAACAAAGGTACGCGACGTGGCCGTCGGCTGTTGTAGCCCATTCGCGACAAAGTGCGTCTAGTGGTCCGTTGCGATATTTTGTTGTGCGCACCAAAGTTGTATTCTGACGTGATGTGCGACATTGTGCCCGTCTGTTTGTTTGCACAATTCTAGCCATCCTCCTCTGACCTCTCTCATCAGCAAGCGATTTTCTTCCAAAGAAGTGCCGTTGAGAGGATGTTTTATGTTCGTTGCACCATTCTCGGTACACCCTTGAAACTGTGGTGCGTGAAAAGTTCAGAACTGCCGTTTCAGAAATGCTTTGCCCAGCACGTCTTACACCTACTACCATGCCACGTTCGAAGTCCGTTAGATCACTCCTTTTCCCCACTCTTGCTATGGTTTGTATGCTTAACTGATACTAGAAAGGTTGTTCTGCTGCATTTATATCCACAACTGTGGTCATGTAACTTGCAACGTTGTGGGACAAACCATTCGTGTGCACAGTAGAGGTGTACCTAACAAAGTGGCATGTATACGGGAATGTACACCAATGCAAGAAGCGTAGTAAATAAATTTGATGAAGATTTTATTGAGTTTGAAGTATTAACTGAATCATCAGACAGGCCAGGAATGGGGGATTAAAATCTTCATTAAGATACATTCTTAATTAGTGATGAGTATAACTAACAACTATACAGACATATAGATGGGCCAAGTAAATAAGAATGTGTAATAATTGAGGATTTCAACATTCCAGGTATTCATGGAACTTATGGGTTGGTCCCTCACACACTAGCAACACTTTTATGGATTCATTTGATGACTGTTTTCTACAGCAGATGATAGAGAAACAACAAGAGGAACAGTTTTTAAATTCTATGAGGTGAGACCAACTGATGATGTTACCAACAGTAAATAATAAATGAGAAGCATTCAGGAAAGTAATCGTAGGTTTTTCATACCAACTAAGAAATTCTGTTCAAGGCCTAAAGGGATTAAACCTATGTCATAAGTCTCATCATTTCACTGATGAGACTTATGAAAGAGGCTTCCCTAAATTATTAAGTGAAACAGAAGCCTATGGTAGATATAAACTAGTCTGTAATCAAGATAGAAAGGAATTAGCATTAGAAGAGGCATATGATGCAAAAAAGCAAGCTTATACAGCATCAGCCAGAAAAATCCCATTTCACACATCCATAAAGTTTGTCCAGTCCTTTGAATTTATTTAAGCTATAAACTTCCACAACGACAGATGGAAGTTTGTCCCAGCAATAAACTACCCACTGGTTAAAGGCAAATTGCCGCACATCTATTCTACAACTGTCCTTCCTCAATTTGAATTTATGCCCCCTCAGGTTCGTAATCTGAGCAAGTGGAAGTATGGCATCAGCATTGAGCCTTCTCAACCCATTCAAGGCCTCAATCAGATCACCTCGCAGGTGCCCAGTCTCCAAACGCTGCAATTTGCAGAACTTAAGCCTTTCTTGATAACAGCAACCTTTTGTTCCATTCAATCTCGTAGCCCTTCTTGTGTACTCGTTATATCACTTCTACATCCTTCCTAAAATGAGAAATACAGACCTGTACGCAGTATTCAAGGCGTGGCCTGACCATTGCCTTATACAAAGGAATAATCACCTCTTTATCTCTACTAGCAAAATTCCTGTATATCATTGACAAAACCCCATGACCTGCCCTTGCAGCTTGTCTGCACTGTTCAGAAAACTTGATATCTGACTGCACAATTACCCCAGGTCTTTACCTCACAATTACCCTGCCACCCTGAGTGTACTACCACACAGTTGGTATGTTTCTCTGGGATTACTTATGTTAAACCTCAGTTGCCACTTCCCAGCCCATCTGCTCAACTTTTCTAGATCCTGTTGCAGTAGCATACTGTCATTAACAACTCTGTCAACCTTTGTATCCTCTGCAAACTTGGACATTAAGCCTGATATACCTTCATCTGCAAACTTGGACATTAAGCCTGATATACCTTCATCAATATCATTGATAAATACACAAAATGACAATGGGCCCAACACTGAACCCTGGAGGACTCCATTAATAACATTATTCGACGAAAAGCAGTGTCCATTGATTACTACTCTGTCTTCTCCCACTCAACCACGCTTTTATCCATTAGTAACTAAACTAAAACAGTCCTAGAACTGGTCCCCTCAGGGACCAGTTCTAGGACTGCTTTAGTTCCCTGACGTGCAATCGATGGGTAATCTATCGTAACCATCTATCCTAATGGGCCGAATCAAATATAATTTGTTAAAATCCAAATAAACATCAAAATTATTTCCTGCATCCAACACGGTCTACCTCGGGCCCTTACTTGTATCCAAGCTCAAAGGTTTTTCTAGCAAACAATCTTTTGTAATTTCCATATTACTAATTCCAATACTCGGGTTCGCTAACATCGGAATGTTGTGTTGTTTTAGGGTTTTAGGCGCATCAGCAACTTTCTGGACGAAAAACCCAAGTTCCCGGGAGAAAAAACCATGCTACCTTCCCTGAGACCGACTAACTCAGCCACGTTGTGAAAAAGACCCATAAAAATTCCTCGCATCATTGACGTGATTCGAACTCAGATCTTTTCCACCCGGTGTGGGGAGGACGATGATTATATACAGTGCTATCCACGATGGCTTCATATATAAATATCGATGCAAAGTACCCATTCAATACACCAGCTGAGTTGTCAATGACTTCCTCAGAGCCACTTCATAAAGGACAAAGCTGATTTTCTCTTTTCTTATCTGCAGAAAGATTCCCAAATTGATGATAAGAATTATCAACCAGTCACTACATTAAATAGTGTTACAAAATTTTGAATCCATCTTACATCCCAAGACCCCTAAATACATTAATCTGCTTCTTTTCCAACAAAATTAGCTTCTACATGGCAGATCCATAATGACCAATCTTTTTTTCTTCTGTTCACTTATTTTTTTTTTATAATGGACTAGAAAAAGTTTGAAAAAACTGTTTTTAACGGGTGGATACCACCACCACCACCATGGTCAGGATGGTGGTATCCACCAGTTAAAATTAATGATGCTTTTCACTAACTTGTTCATTGGTAATTTCGTAAAGTTAGTTCCATAATATGTATATTGTAAATCTAATTCTTACCATGTATAAAGATAATCTCTTGTATATTATTCTCGTTTTGGTATCTTGTAAAGTTTAGGTTCTTAAGTTTTAGTAGAATTCTAAATTTTATCGGCTCAATTTCTATAATATTTTGTAAATCTAAGTTTGTAATATTTTGTAAGTCCAAAACGGCTGTTACAAGGGCAACTTTGAACTCTTAAGTCCGAGGATGTCGTGGCTCATATGAGGACAGCCACAGGGGCTCCAGGCATAAGTCATAAGTTTATCGCTTGAACAGCCTGTGGTGTGCATTCCAAGACCCTTCTTGTAGATAATCTTAGTTCAACCATCGGTTCTCTTCTGTGTACCGATCTAGAGCTAAAACTTGGTACACTGCTAGGTGAAATTGAATCACTGAAGAAACGGTTTGATGCCCAAGAGACAAATAAAACTGGTGACTTGTCACGGACTCAAGTATCTAGTAATCCGGCAGGTGATGCACTCCCAATTCACGACTCAGGAAAGGATGATTAAATGCCGACTATTCCAGTGCAAATGGACAGTTTTATTGGGCACTTAAATTGTCAGGAAAACAGAAACATTTTTAAATTAATGTGTAAAGAGAACGTCATTATTCATTTTGGAACTAACCACATTAGTTGCACAGGAGGTGATAACTTGTTGGATAAATATAAAACCATGCTGAAGTTCTGCAATTCTGTCCAGGAAGAATAGAAGGGACTTCATGCTAAAAGCCTATTAATTAATTTGACTTGAGAGAAAAATACTCTTTTGGGGGAATTTTTTTTTATCAATGTGGCGCTCATTTCCAGTGCCAATTTTGTAGAGATGGAACACATTTGAACAAAGGTGGTGCAAGGGGCTTCGCCAATATCGTTGAAGAGTCCTTTAACCTGTCATTAGATAATAATCTGATGAGAGAGGTTAAAGTAACAGTTGAACATATCTCAAAAGTTTTTGTATGAAGCTTCAAGAACCAGAGAGCCTTTGAAATTGGGAAACTGTGCTCAGGGCAGTGAATTTTAAATGAACGGAAAGCTAATTGTAGGGCAATAAAATACCTTCAAAGGGTGTAGTAATAAACAACATATGCTAAATTGTGGGTACAGTAAAACGTATAACGGGGGGGGGGGGAAATGCTCCTTGTCAAAAGCAGCCTCAGTGCAGCAAGAGCGCTCCAAAATTCTGTGTGGTATGAGACAGCTGGAAGCAAAAGGGAAATGAGTGTGGGTATGCTCTCATCATACTGTAAAGAGTATGACAACAACCTCTATATGCAGATGGAATGAACGAGCAAATGTGAACTTATGTCCGATTTCAAATTTCCATTTTGACTGGAACAAGTGGGAGGTCAAATCACCACGGAAGGGACAACTAGACGACTGTCATTTACAGTGGCGGACAAAAGAACTGCATCACCTTAAAAAAAGTAACATTTGTAGCGAAACGTATGAGATATTGTTTGATTACAGTCGTTTTGTTTGTCGCAAAGCAAAGGTATTGCGTCAGATAATGCTTCTATTGCATCAGACAGTAATTTCAAGGTATTGCGTCAGATAACGCTTCTATTGCATCAGACAGTAATTTCAAGGTATTGCATCAGCTGTTTCTATAAATATGGCGTTAAACCATATTTATAGTATCTTTAGTATCCCGTTTTCCGGAGGTGTAAGCATGGTCCCATATGTTCAGTTGAAAAAAAAGTGTAGCTGTTGCTCTGTCCCAGGACGAGCTTTCTACGCTTGCTATCGCTGATAAAACAGGCTGCCACCAATCAACAGTATCCTGGGGGTTGAAATTAAAGCGTGATGTGAAGAGAGGACCTGGATCAGGCCGTAAGAGAGTGACTACACCTTCCCAAGATCAATACTTGAAACGGCTATGCCTTTGTAATCACCATGCTAGTACTCCTTATCTAAAACTGGACTTTGACATGGTGTTGAAACAAGTGCACGAACTATCCAAAGAAGGCTTTCGGAATGTGGTCTGCATGCCTATCGGCCCAAGAAGAAGCCTTTGTTGACCCAACAAATGAGGAAGAAGCGACTTTCTTGGGCTAAAACGCACGTTTCATAGACAAAAGAGCAATGGGACATCGTCATCTTTTCTGACGAATCGAAATTCAACCTGCATGGCTCGGATGGGAAGCGATATGTCAAAAGACGAAAATCGGAGGCATACCATCAGTGAACGTACCACTGACTATAAAGTTCCCCGCCCGCCGGTCAGATGGTCTGGGGATGCAAGCAAAGGGGTGGGGCGAATTAAGTTTATTAACGGAACGGTGAATGCAGAAACCTACACTGTTATCTTGGAGGACTGCCTGAAACCCGTTATTAGGGATCACCACACAGACGTCCAAAACTGCGTTTTTCAACAGGACTCAGCACCTTGCCACACAGCAAAATTGGTAAGTTTTATGCTATTTAGATTTAATGATGAGTTTGTCTTCTTGTCTCACAAGACTTAAAACATACTTACTCCAATGTTTTCCCTAATTTTTGGGCCAGTCCAACACTGCATTACAGTGTTGGACTGGCCCAGCAACAGTCTAGATTTGAACCCTATTTAAAATTTCTGGTACATAATGTCGTCTAAAATTTCTCAGAAAAAGCCAACAAGTAAGATTCAGCTGCGGGAGAGCATTGTAAGGGTGTGGTAGCACGAAATTGGGCAACATCCGAGCCATGCAGATTGAAGATCGTTGCAAGACTGTAACTGCAACTCAAGGAGGAACAACAAAATACAGTATTGAGGACTTATTTTGCTGATTTACAGTACATAATACTACACTGATGTGCAAAATTTAAGCAATCAGGTTTTCACCTGTAGCTTCTCATAGGAGTGGCCTGGATATGGGAAAAGCATACCAAAGGAACCTTGTGAGGTACAGAAATGATGAAGGAAACAACACCGACATAACAACGAAAACAAAACGGTACAGAGGGATTTTATTCAAAAATGGGAACATAGAACTGGCTGCATGATACAGATGCATCACTGCCAAAGATGGAACAAAGGTAAGAGGTGGTCCTCAGTAAGAGATGTGGCCACCCCTAATGTCGATGCAGGCTTTGCACCACATGTCCATACTTAGAACAATATTGTTGATAAGTTCTTGCGGTAACATCGTCCATTCCTCTGTCAGCGCCATATTCAGCTGGTGAACATTTTCTGGTTGGTGTGGACGTGCCGCTAGGCGTCTTCTCAGAGCATCCAATATGAGTTCGATGGGATTTAGTTTGGTCGGTGGAACGGGTAGGCCAATCCATACGAACAATATCCTCACTTTCCAAAGGCATATCAACAGCTGCAGTGCGATGGGGTGTGACGTTATCATCCATAAACACGAACTCTGGGCCAATGGCACCTCGGAACAGACGCACATGGGGAAGTATTACCTCATGTACAGTAGCGTGCACCGGTTACAGTACCGCCTTACAGTATCTGGAGTTGTGTACTTCCATCAAAGATAACGCCTCCCCAGACTAGAACACCTCGACCTCCATATCGATCCCTTTCAGTGATGTTTGCGGGGTGATACCGTGTGCCAACCTCTCGCTAGATTAGCTGACGTCCAGAATCGCTGCTGAGACTGAATCTACTCTCTTCAGTAAAGAGTATCTTAAGTAAAGATTTTGAGGTTATAACCTTTAGAAATAGTGTTGGTTCTTAAGTTTTGGACAGCAGTGTATTAGTTAACTTGTCATTTCAGTTTGTACACATAAATGCAATAAAATGTGTTTGGTTGTCATGATTTCCATTTGCATGATTTCTCTTATTTCCATTAATTACGCATTTTATCCTTTGGGAAGATATTTATGGCAATTAGGTATATCTATAAATTGGAGTCTTTTTATTGGATTTCATTCACAGAGATATATATCCCATCTAACAAACGCATTTCGAACATTTCTGCAACCCACAATACAGCGCAAAACACATCATTTGCAAAATTCACAACTGATGCAGTTTTTTTTGTCTGCCACTGTATATCAGCATGTTGGAGAAATTAGAGCAAGACTATGCTAGACCTGATCATTATCAACGATCCAGATGCCATCTTCGTACAGACAGAGGAACACTCAACAGCAAGCGATCGCTCAATTTAAAATTGGATGATGAAGGAAGAGGAAGAAGGATGCTCAGGGGTCACCTGAACTTCCTGACGGAGAACAAAAGAAAAAAAAAGCATGAATAGCTGAAGGATGGGAGTAAAAAAGGGGGAGGAAGATAGGAGAGATTTCTTTTACGTAGAAAAGATTTGACTTACTCCGTCATACCTCTACATTTTACATAGAAAAGTATGCGTGAGGGTTGGCGAGAAAAGCGGGCAGGGGGCGAAGCCCCCTAGTAATAATTATAATAATAATAAAATAATAATTAGATATCGTATGTGTGTTTATTGAATTCGGTGGTTAAAATTATGTGAACGTAATTAGTTGTGGCATCCAATGGTATCCAATCAGTAATGGAAAAAATTCCATTACTGATTGGATACCATTTATTCAATCTTTTTGGATTTTAAAGAGCGTTTCTGAAAGTACTGTGTTCAACAGGTCAGTTGATAAATTCTACTGTTACGCTTACAGGTACCTGAAGAGCTCTCAGATACTTTTCCACCATTTGGACGATGATTTAATGACAGTAATTTTATGGAGAAATTGGTGTATCATACAGTTCTTCGATGGGATTGCTGTTCCTGATGTCATATTACGAGATATTGGATTTATTGCAAATATTTATGGTGAAGGGGGGGGGGGGCATTTTAGAAGCTATTGGAAAGACAGGTATGCATTATCAAAAGCACCAACCGCTGTCGATTATTATAGGGTTTTAGGCTCATCAGATACTTGGACCATACTACACCGTATATATCTGTAAATTGAGTGTGTTCTGTGGTCGATTTACCTGCTTGTTGGTCGAAAAACCAGAGTTTCCGTGAGGAAAAAATCGTTTTGGAACGTAGTAAATATATCAAAGGGGCATGATTATGGGAACTCGTGCGTCGGATACTTCCATATCTGAAGCAGCATGTCTTGTCGATTGCTCACAGCCCACTGTGGTTAAGATATACAAAGGGTCAAACTACCTCAAGGATTACGCAAGGTGGATATTCGTGATGAGCGAAGAGTGCAGCGCGTTGTACGGGCTCAATGGCAGGTCACTGTGCGACAGCTGACATCGCAATACAATGGGGAATGTAAGAATAATATCCAAAATGACAATGCACCGCACACTCAGCCGTATGGTGTTTCACAGCAGGCACCCTCAAGAGACATCCTCTCCTCACCACTGATCATCGTCGATGGCGAATACTGTGGTGACAACAACACGCTGGTTGGACACTGTAGGACTGGAACGAGTGCTCTGGTCGGATTATTCCAAATACCTGGTGCAACACGAGTCGATGGACCTATCGTGTATGGTGGCCACTATCCAGGCAGGTGGCGGTGGTTGCTTAATATGGGACATATTTTGCTGGCAAGAACTAGTACCACTGATGCATAAGGACCAACGTTTTACTGTTGAGGTCTACTGGCAGCTCTCAGGAAACCGTGTGCACCCTGCCATGTTGCATTTTTTCCCCCGGACAGAACCGGGATCTTCCAAGACAATAATTCGCCATGTCGTCTGGTCTGCAATATGCACAAGTGGTTCGAGGAACATAGTGAAGATATAACCCATCTTGATTGGCCTCCAAATTAGTCTACCTCATCCAAAAATCTGTGGGATGTTTTGGAATCGGAAGTGAGTCGTATGGACAGGCAACCGTCATCTATTCCTACAATGTGGAAAGGCAGAAGGTATATAATTCAGTGATGACTAATGTATGCTTCTGAATCTGACTTAACCATGTTTCAAACGCAGTTGGATGTAAACACTTCTTCTGGATTTCTTAATTCAAAAAATCGCAGAACGTGTTGTATAAATCTTCAGTAAACATCTCCCGATACTTTCATTAATAGCGTAAGACAAGGAAAACTGCCTTAAAATACCTCTATCAACATGACCCCCCAAAAAAAACTACAAATAGATTCGAATGACACAATATCCCTGTACCGGGTACAAGACATGTCGCTTGAACACTAGTCTTCCTAACACCTTTAAGAATCTCCCAGACCATGGAAGACGTGTCAGAGAGATAATCCGAGCGACACGCGTTATTAACAAATGGTCCTAATAAAGTGGCCCGGTAGTGTACAAAATATACAATAAGGTTGTCCGCGTTATTGAAACGTAGTTTTCAAGTAAGTAAAACTTTAAAAACAAAGTCTACTATTTTTCTCTCAAGTTTCATTCAGTAAACGCTCGGCTAACTTGCAAGGGCAGTTGTTTACTTTCCTTGTAAGCCAACGTAATAAAATCGATAAACTTATTCACCTCATTATGTGTGAAGAATGCGAAAGGCGAAAATGCTAACAAGATATAAGGAAATTGTTTAAGACAACAGGGGTATGTTTATACTCGTATTCTCACAACAAAACTATTGTATGAAAAGAATTTCCATCACAGAACACGAACTATAAAAGAAATTTTAAGAATTAATAACGTCTTCAAGACATTATTAGTTTCTGCGATACAAACTTGGCAATAGTGGCAGTCACATTTCCGTTTTCACCTTTATTCAACAGTGAAGTGTTTTTGATTTTTTATAATCTCGAGAAAACTAAAGGAGGTTTAACCCTTTGATTTGATTTTAATCTTTTTTGAAAGTTTAACCCTTTGATTATTTAGAATGGGTTTAATACACTCTAAATAATTATGGGTATCATATAATGAATATCTGACAACACATATCCACTACAAATAAATTGAATTGTCGGTAACAAAGACTTGCCATCTACTGAAGAAATTGTACACTTTACATACGTAAAATTCAGTAGAATTCCAGTAATCCGAAATCTCGATTATCCGACAAAATTTCCCAATTTTTTTGCTTTTATTTTTCGCCAAAATTCAAACGAAAATAATGAAAGAAAAGTAAATTTAATCCACGCCACTTAATAAATGAACTCTAATAAATTCTTTAGACATGTTAAAAGCAATGCATTAAACCAAAATCTTGAAGAGGGAAAAATGGCTGACATCTTTCAATCAGCAGACGTACACCATGTAATGTGTAAATCATAAATGCAAATTTTCTCTTTAATTTCTTCCTGCTTCTCTTTCGTGCATCCCTTTTAAAATCCGATTCTAAATGCACTTGGGTAGACAGGGGGAATTTAGAATCGATAATACGAAAAACCCCGACTATCCGATATACCCTTAGTTCCAAATCTTTCCGATGAGCAGGATTTACTGCAATCAGAATTAGAATTTATTATTTATCTACTGCAATCAGAATTAGAATTTATTATTTATCTGCAATTTAAAATAAATTTTCGAGTTTAATATCATTGAAATTAAACAGATGGACCTAGAGATATAGCGTATCAAGAATGGCAAAAATCCTTCGATTTGGATAATTCAATCCGGATAAGTCGAATGAACTAAAGATCCTTGATATCAATCTCAATATCAGATGCCATACCATTCAAAGGATAAGGTTCAAAAAAGACAATTCAAGCATCAATTTCTGCTCTATTTATTGGGATAAAAGTGGAATAATTATTTGCAAAGGAAAATCCCAATGTAGACCAATTTTTTTGACATTGCAATTTAATGACTTAACAACCAATTAATGGGTATCTGAAAGGGAACGTTGCTTGAAATGAGCTGACGCTATCTATTTGCTGCAATACATCGTTGATCAGTCCCAGTAGAATGAATCACGGAGAGCAGCAAATATCTGCACCGAAGCTACATTTACAGGGTAGAAGCAGTGAAGTGTCTTCGCATGGCTTCAGATAACATTACTGATACAGCACTGGTCACATTATCGACAGTCATGCGGGAAGATACTGTGTGTGTGTGTGCAACAGATCCGTTGAACACCCCCCTCAATTCACGGAAGCGGTGAAAGCTAGTGAGCAGTGGATGATTATTAGTGCTCTCGGCAGATAGGGGAACTAGTGAAGAAGAGGTGAGATAGGAATACAATAATGTCTCTATGATGGAAAGGGACTAATTTAGAAGCCCATACAACGTAAGAATAGCTTTTACCAATCTGTTCAAGTCTTTTCTAACCAGTTTGGGCATCAGTGAACCGTAGCGGTAGTTACCTGGATCAACAGAGTGCCATCTGGACAATTCTTACAATAGTTTTCTCTTGATGGAATACAAATCCAAGAATAAAAGAGCGATTTCGACTATCAGATAAGCTATTGTTCAATAATCTCCCTTACCCTCAATGTCCGACCAAAAAGCAAGCCTAATGATCACTCTTTTGCGGCTCTGCTCGGTTTAAAAAAAAAACCTCTCTTGTCGAAGAATGCTGCATCAAATGTGAGGGTATTGGCCTAGATATTTAGTGCACTATTACAAAAGTCAATCATGATCTCGCCAAAAGCTCATAAAGTAGAAAGGGAACTACCAGATCATTAAGCTTCAAGGAGTCATCAATGATGAAGTTTATTACGACGACTTCTCTTTCTGGCAGATAAAGAATGGCAATGGAAATACTTCTATTAAATATTCCATCAAGAGCAGAAATGAGTTGCCCATGTAGATTAAGGTCCGTCATTTCTCCCTTAATATACGCGATTATCAAATAAAGAGTTCCAGTCATTTCCTGGTAAAAAAGCTAATCACGAAACAGTTTCTTCTAACTGCAAAGTAAAAAACAAAATAGCAAAGATTTTGAGATCTACAGCTTGCTGGAAATGAATATTATATATTAATTTTGAATCTTTGGAGTCTGTATGTACTTACCTGAGAAGCGTCCAACCACTTCTAAAATAAAAATTGTGCAATTCTACTTCTCAATGAAATATTGAAAACATTAATCATATTCAGTGAGTTTTTTCTTATTTCTTAAATTTCGAAATCCTAATCTGAGAAATCTTCAGTTACTAAACACTGGATAAAAAATGTGTGGACGATGTAATCGTTATGTTTTTCCATGGTGTCTGGAGATGTTCTAAGTTAGACACCTGTTAAGTTTTCTACAAAAGACAATTAATAAAGATATATTTTAAGGAGATAAATTATCAGCGACCCTTTGGTGAGTTTGGTTGTTATTTAAAATATTAAACCAGAAGTATTGCTTGCCTTTTTTCCCTGGCCAGTTCGTACATCAGAATCCATGTCACTCCATCGACCATTGAGGACACCACACCTAGAGGATGCTGGACATAGATGAAAAAATACTCAAAGACACCTTACATAGAAACTAAAGCTTCTCTTCAAGGCCTTTCTAGGAAAGGGGGTTGGACTACACCGGGCACAAACTTACCGATGCGTATTATCACCTGGCCTCATCATTTTCACATCCACGGCTTGATCCGCCGAAGCCCGACAACCATGTACGCAGATAAACAAGGCGACGTCATCCTCAATGGGTGAAAGTAAAATCCACAAGGAACTCGTGGAGCCAGCACGACTCCTCCACCTGATAAAGGAGCCAGAGGCTAATAAAATGCACCTTGGCCCATCCCAACACACCGGAAGCTGCAGTTAACACGTCGGTCGGAAACGGGGGGGTCCACACCAGAGCAGCTGTTACCTCTCACCAACGACCAGATGTCGGCGAAACTCGTTAGGGTCACGACACTAAGTTGTCACTACAGCTACTGCCAACTGCTGCTTCTGCCGCTACTCCCGAAACACGGCTGGGTGTGAGAGTAATCGTAACACCACCTCCTGCCGCAAGAGGCGCGCCTTTCGCAGGCGCACGTATCGACATTCGGGCGAACACGCAGCGGATCCCAGGGATGCAGGCATCTCGCGTGCTCTGGCAGCAAACAGGAAAGACGGAACGCTCTACTGACGTCATCGGGCAGAGCGGTGGGGGGAAAGGAAATGGGGGAAGAGTACTTTCGGTTGAGAATCGGCGAGTCCCCTCTATTATAATACACAGAGAAGCGACTGGGTCACAAAGAGGAGCAACCTTCGAGACAACTGACAGAATAAACAGCATTAGGGGCCCTAAAGGGGTTCTTTGGTGATAATTTTAACATTGCGCACAGCGACACGTTAATGAAGACAACCTGCACAGGTTTCAACGGGGAAACACTTCGATGCTCCGTGATGAAATTTACGGTTGAACGAAATGGCCATTTGCACGTGCAAATGGCCAACCGTTAAATGAATATCCTTTTCACAATTGGCCTTCTCGCAATTCGTTGAATGAA